>NC_140581.1:175228866-175853866 GCF_964204655.1 Triturus cristatus | reverse complement strand
CCAAATCACCAATCTTGGGGACTTCCCCTCTGGTGATATCTGCAGAGTTGGCTGTTCTCTCAAGGGTTGGATAGATCTCAGCTGACCACTTTGCAGTTGGTCACCATGTCATCCACATTCATCTGGTGCTAAGAGTTCTATTGTGACATAATAGCGCTTTATAAACTCAAAACTCAAATTAAAAATCATATACAGGGAGCACATTGGTTAGTTAATGAGTATCTAGAGAATGTTTAAATAGGTGTTCCACCAACTGTGCATTGTAGACTGTAGTGTTTTCATGCACTGGCATCTGATTAAATAGATAGTGTGGTACTTCCATTTTTGCTATAAATCTTTGCATTAATCTATCAGTGTAACGCTTGATTATTTATTGTACTTTTTTTTAAGGCTGAACTTGTCACAGGCTGGAGGAGAACAGTACGAAATAAAAACAGTCATATTTTTAATGACTACAGTAGACACTTTTCCTGGACTTTCAGTCAGTGCTTAATTTGAGCAAGTGGTTTCCAGTGCTTGGCACCGGCACTTAAATGGCAACACCGGCACTTACGACAGTCTGCCTCATGGTGGTGATGTTTGTTTAAATTAGAGACGAGCACAACAACTGTTCTTTATTAATTCAATACAGATGAATGATTTCTAATACCTGCTGTCCAAGCGATTCTCATAGCTTTGGAGGCCTGGAATAGTCTGAATTGTCACACTTGCAGGCAGGGCCGGACTGGCCGTAGCGGGCACCGGGCAATCCCCCGGTGGGCCGCACGGGTGGGGGCCGTTTTTGGGCCCCGTGGGGGCCGTTTTTGTTACAGGGCCGTTTTTGCAGCAGAGCTGCATAATCGGCCCTGTAACAAAATCGTCCGAAAACCGGCCCTGGCAAAGAGCTCGGCGACACCCCCAACCCCCGGGGTGGGGACGGCCGGCAAAGCACTTTGCCAGGGCCGGTTTTGGTTCCCAGTCCGGCCCTGCTTGTAGGAGTGTGATGGTTAGTAGTTATGTTGGCACTGTCATTGGCAGCGCTGGCAGGGGCAATGGGTGCTGCAAGATACCGTGGCCTCTTGATAAGTGCCCTGGCACTTATTTTTTTTACAACTTAAGCACTGTTCACAGTGATAAAAGAACATGTGCTGGGGGTGTCAGGTGATGCCCATTGGCTGTGTTTGAACATGGGCTTTGCTGTCAGCCCACAAGCACAAGGTTAAAGCCTTGCACACTTCCTCCCCTCGATATCTGGCGAATAAACTTAAAATCTCTGGCGGCTCTAGACCTTCTCGTAATGCGGAAAATGTACTGCTTGAGCCCCCCACCTTCAAAAGGGAGAGATCGATGGCGCAATCCTTCTCAGGCAATTTGGTTAGAATCTGGAACTCGCCTCCTCCACTACTAGGTACCACCACCTCTAACCAGAACTTCAAAACTGACCTCAAATCTCTTCTCTTCCAAAGACACTTCCAGAACTAATACATCCCTTTTCATGTCCCTCAAGGAAGTCCTTTCAATATTGTAAATTTGTAATCTATGCCTGTACGATCTTCATCCTAATGTGTTTTTTGTTTTTTGTGTGACTGCCATCTATTTTTTCATTTTACTTTTTCTTCTTTCTCGTTTATATCTGTAACGTGTAAATATGTAAAATTCTCCTCATGTAACGTACTTGGGTCTATTGTGAAGCGCTCTGACACCTTTGGGTAAAGTCCGCGCTATATAAAAATGCATTAAATAAAATACACGAAATAAAATGAAAAGGTACACTCAAACCCCTCCAAATGAACTCTTCTCACCCTCAATAAATTGTCAGAAATCCGGGGCCCCTTTGTGCATGTGACTGGCCAGGCTTGGGGGCATCAGCTTCAACTCACCCTCTTGTTTTATCTGCTGGGTGCACTGCAGTTAACTGACTGGTGAGAAAGGGACAGGAGAGAGCCTGGTGAAACCATCGCTGCTGACTGGCATCCCTGAGAGGTCACGTGGCCTCTGTCAGCTGCCAACATAACAACTGCACGGTGGATTTAAAGACGCTCACCAATTGCAATACTAAGAATGTTATCTATGTGATAGTCTGCCCATGTAACAAGATCTATATAGGCCAGACCACCCAGAAAGTGAAATGCAGGATATTGCAACACTGCAGCAGGATTAGATGTAACACACCTGGTGCACCCATGGTTGACCATTTCAAAACATGTAACCATTCCCCTGAATCGCTTAGATGGCTGGTAATTGAAGCCATAACACTGGGTGTTAGGGGTGGTGACCTCGTTTCTATCCTAAACATCAGGGAGTGTAAGTGGATGGACCGTTTTGACTCTGTCACATGTGGCCTGAATGAACTTGACGCAACTTTTACCCAAATATCATTAATAAACAATGATTAAACATCTAATCCAGCATGGGACACACCCCTGCAATTGTCTAGTATAAGTCTTGGTGAACCCCATTACATTGGGTATTTGCAGTGTTTATATGAATACACCTCTGCTGTGGTGCCGTTGAGTGATACCAATCACCTGTGCTATTTCGTATGCTATTTGAGCGTTAACCAAGGATATATATGTCATGTCAAATGTTGTGGTTGTTTTCCGTATCATCTACTGATGTAACCATATTAATGTATTGCTTTTTAATACTGTGATCATGAATCAAGAACCAGCAAATGGTCCCTGCTTTAGACGAGCTGACATCAGCTTAGCTAACATTACACACCCTTTATCCTCCACCAATCAGGACGCGTCTGATCGATATATATTTGATCGGGTGACGCGGCTCAGGGCTAGCTGTCAGACCGACTTACGCGGCCCTCGAGGTATGTTATCGCTTGCAGCTGCGGTGGTTTCGCTTCTCTCCGTCTCTCGTTAAACTTCCAGACCCTTGGCCGGGTTCGCACATGAACACGTGACCTGACACACCCCCAAGCCTACCAATCAAGGCGCGACCAATTGGTTGTGCGCGCGATTGGCCCGTATTTGTTTAGTCCTGTGACGACACCCAGGGTTAGCTGTCAGTTTCCACGGCGCGGCCCTCGAGGTATGTTGCAGCCCAAGTACTCAGTGGTCCTTTCCCCCAATGCTATTTTACGAGTGAGTCTTGCTACTTTTTCATTGTATTTGGGATTCCCTACACTTCTGTACGCCCCGCCATAGTTTGCAGACGTACCATGAATGCGCTGATACTTAATTTTGCTTCGCATGTTTCCCGCGCAATATATTCAGGGTTAGTAACCTTATATGCGCTTTGTTTCACAACGGGTTTGGAGTGTGGGAGATCATTAACGCCATCTCCCCCCCTTTCTTTCCAGCTTCTAACACCATTGGATGAGTGTTTATGCTGATACATTCAGCCTTCCCTTGTCTCATTTTTCGAGCATTGGAATACTACACCTTGGGTGAGTATTTCTGGTCACTTAGGTTTTACTGACACCCGATTTTTAAGTATGGTTTTAGTATTCCTCGTCTCTTTTCCTTCTTCCTAGGAGCACTGACTGGCCCCTTCCCAATTTTTCCAGCGTGACAATTGCTGCTGATGCTGGTAATTATTTTTCACAATTGTTCTCTCTTAACTGTAATGGTCCTCCATAGACACACCTCACGGTTCTTTATTTTTGACCTTTTGCCCCCAGGTGTAAGCCCTTCCCCCGGTCCTGATGAAGACCCCAACCCCAAGCAAACCAATTTGCTGGCTCTAACAGGGGTCGAAACGTCGACTTTTTCATTTCCTCAATCAACACAGGAGATTGTCAGTGAATGTACAACTGCTGTCTTAGTCTGTGTTATCTAATTTAAGTTTTGTGGCCATTTAACTGGCAGGTCAGGTTCTTCAATTGAATTGTGGATGTTCCTAAATCTTTCACAACCTCCCTCCCTCACTACGCCCTGCACTAATCCCTATAATCCTGCACTTATCACGTACCTTACACCAAGATACTTTTGAAAATGTTGATATTGTGATGCTTTTGGCGCTGTGTTGAATTACTGATCCTTTTGTTGGACTGAGAAACTGGACATTAAATAATGTGCATACATGCAAGTAACAGGTGTTGTCGTAAAATTTGTTTGTATTGCTAACAGATGTATGGCTTTTTTACATTTCTAAATGTGTTTCCACTGTGACAGTTTTTTGTGTACCTAGTTATACCCGAGTCCAGTGGTCTACCGGGTTACCCCATTAATATATAACTCTCTATAGTGCAGGCGCCGTCCTGCGAGGGTATTTGTTCTTATCTATTTCTAACTTTCTTTCACTATGCTAGGCAATGAGACGCTATCATACACTGAGGAATACATCACCACACTCATTCAAGACCCCTCCAACCTTTTCATTTCTTCAAACACCCCAAACATTGATGTGTCCCTTAATGAGAAAATTAACAAATTAGAGAGACTAGAGAAGAAGCTGATCCGCACAAGGCTGCACGGCCATTTTCTAACCAAGTACTTACAATCGAATGTCATACCGGTTGGGCTACAGGTTAAAAACGAACCAGCAATCTTTGTAGACCAACCAAAGTTCAAGGAGGGATTCAGCTTCGTGGCCAACAACTGTTCGCGCCACTGGATGGTCCTTGGAGTGGAGACTGCCCTTGAACAGGTGGAAGTGTTGATGAAGGAGATTGCTGATTTAAAGCGGGACATTTCTACAGACAATGCTCTAACCAATGCTAAGGAGGCTCTTGAACGCCTTGAGAAAACCATCAAGGTGTTTGATGTGAATACACAAACCAAGAAATTGGATAAACTATCTAAAGACGTCCGTTTTTATGATAAAAAAGTGACCTACCCATACCTACAGGAAGACTATTATAAACAAGACCAACAAGGCCGTTTCTTCAACAGAGGGAGAGGGGGTTATCGAGGCTCCCGTAGATTCACAAATTTCTCGGAGTCGTCTGGCTCCACAGGCAGTGAGGGAGAACAAGCAGGGAGCTACACAGGGTACCAACCTCAGGATACTACCTACTACCCACCCTCTGGACCGGCTTTTTTAGAAGACCGACAATGGCGTCCACCCAGGGGAAGGAATACGAATTGGAACTGGAACAGGGGACGCGGACGCGGCCGCCTGCAACAAATCCAGGGCTGGGACAGAGCTCAACAACAGGGCATGAACACTGCCCAGAAGCAGGTACACTTCCCTCAGGAACAACATGGGGAAATTCAAACGAGACGCCGAGTCTATCGTTGGTAGGCACATCCAAAGACCCCATTATGAACCTGTCGGATCATATACTTACCGCTGATGAACACCGGATTCTCAGTAAAGGTCTATCATATGTCCCTACAACCTATCCCAATAAATTTAACCTACAGACTGAGCTGTACCGGTTTTTTCGAAAGATACGGTTACGCTATTTCTTTCGTCAGGCCCCTGTGAGTACAACCACATCGTGTACTGGACTACGCACTCCATCGACATTTACACCTACCTCTCAGATGGTTTCACATCGGATTTTAACCTACGAGAGTACTGTACTAAAGGAGGCGCTTGGAGTATGCTCCACTAGAAAGTATGTTAAACATAATGTCACCTCAGCTGAACGGAAGGCCTTGGACGATTTGAGGAATAACCGTTTTATTGTCATCAAACCCGCTGACAAGGGAGGAGCCATCGTACTACAGAACGTGGATAACTATAAAGAAGAACTTTACTCCCAATTGAATGATGGCATTAGCTATACCAGACTCAACATAAATCCCACGAAAAAGATCAGCACCATGATCCTTCGAATAACCCAAGAAGGCCTTGCCCAAGGCTTCCTCTCAAACCTGGAGTTTCAGTTTCTGAATCAACCCCAGCCGCGTCTTCCGACAATCTATACCTTACCTAAGGTACATAAAAATTTGGAAAGACCGCCCGGCCGCCCCATAGTCTCGGGGTGTGGCTCAATCCTCGAGCCCCTGTGTAAATACATCGATTTCTTCTTGAAGCCCTTGGCAGAGAAAACAGATTCTTACCTGCGGGACACGATGCAAGTTATTAATCTGATTGATGGGATGCCCTTCGATCCAACCACCCAGATTCTAGTGACAATGGACATTGTGTCTTTATACACAAGTATCCCTCAACAACATGCTCTGGAGGTGATTTTGAAATGTTTAGAGACAAGAAGCCAACCAGTGCAAGTCCCCTCTGATTTTATCATCAAATTGCTCAACATAGCAATGACGCAGAATTTCTTCTTCTTCCAAAATGACTTCTTCATGCAAACGAAAGGCGTGGCGATGGGTGCCAGCTTTGCCCCAGATCTGGCCATTTTGTATATGGACAACTTCGAACAGACTTTTGTCAGTAATATCACCAACCCATTCAGGCAAAGAGTCAAATATTGGAAACGATATATCGACGATGTCCTGATGATTTGGACGGGCAACGACCAGGATCTTGATGAGTTCTTTCTTTGGTTGAATGATAGATCGGCAGACATTCGGTTTACCATGACCAAGGACAAGTCCAGTATCGATTTCCTTGATATCACTATCAAGGTTATGGACGACTGTCTGTACACAACCCTGTTCCGAAAAACTACGGAAAGAAACACCCTATTGAGGTATGGAAGTCACCACCCGAGAGGACTACGTGATAACCTCCCCTTCGGACAGTTTCTGAGGATCAGGAGGAACTGTTCCAGAAAAGACGATTTCTTCACGGAATCCGATGACCTCATCCTCAGACTGATTGAACGCGGCTACCCTCGGAGGCTTGTCAAGAGGGCCCGCAAGAGAGCCTGGTACAATCATAGAGACCTCCTCCTTACCCCCAAAGCACGGATGGATGATCCCAACAGACTTATATGTGTTACGACCTTTAACACCAGGAGTAATGATATCCGCAAAATTGTCAACAAACATTGGCACCTGGTGGCAGCAGAACTTCAGCTCACTGAACCCCCAATGCATGCCTTCAAAAAAGGCAAAAATGTCCGCGATCATGTGGTGAAATCACTTTTGGAAACACAACCTAGACCAACAATTGAATCGCTTTGGCATCTTCCGGCCCCCACGGGTCATGTGAAATGTGGACAGTGCAAAGCCTGCAATTTGACTCTTGAAACAAAGACGTTCCAACATAACAACTGCACGGTGGATTTAAAGACGCTCACCAATTGCAATACTAAGAATGTTATCTATGTGATAGTCTGCCCATGTAACAAGATCTATATAGGCCAGACCACCCAGAAAGTGAAATGCAGGATATTGCAACACTGCAGCAGGATTAGATGTAACACACCTGGTGCACCCATGGTTGACCATTTCAAAACATGCAACCATTCCCCTGAATCGCTTAGATGGCTGGTAATTGAAGCCATAACACTGGGTGTTAGGGGTGGTGACCTCGTTTCTATCCTAAACATCAGGGAGTGTAAGTGGATGGACCGTTTTGACTCTGTCACATGTGGCCTGAATGAACTTGACGCAACTTTTACCCAAATATCATTAATAAACAATGGTTAAACATCTAATCCAGCATGGGACACACCCCTGCAATTGTCTAGTATAAGTCTTGGTGAACCCCATTACATTGGGTATTTGCAGTGTTTATATGAATACACCTCTGCTGTGGTGCCGTTGAGTGATACCAATCACCTGTGCTATTTCGTATGCTATTTGAGCGTTAACCAAGGATATATATGTCATGTCAAATGTTGTGGTTGTTTTCCGTATCATCTACTGATGTAACCATATTAATGTATTGCTTTTTAATACTGTGATCATGAATCAAGAACCAGCAAATGGTCCCTGCTTTAGACGAGCTGACATCAGCTTAGCTAACATTACACACCCTTTATCCTCCACCAATCAGGACGCGTCTGATCGATATATATTTGATCGGGTGACGCGGCTCAGGGCTAGCTGTCAGACCGACTTACGCGGCCCTCGAGGTATGTTATCGCTTGCAGCTGCGGTGGTTTCGCTTCTCTCCGTCTCTCGTTAAACTTCCAGACCCTTGGCCGGGTTCGCACATGAACACGTGACCTGACACACCCCCAAGCCTACCAATCAAGGCGCGACCAATTGGTTGTGCGCGCGATTGGCCCGTATTTGTTTAGTCCTGTGACGACACCCAGGGTTAGCTGTCAGTTTCCACGGCGCGGCCCTCGAGGTATGTTGCAGCCCAAGTACTCAGTGGTCCTTTCCCCCAATGCTATTTTACGAGTGAGTCTTGCTACTTTTTCATTGTATTTGGGATTCCCTACACTTCTGTACGCCCCGCCATAGTTTGCAGACGTACCATGAATGCGCTGATACTTAATTTTGCTTCGCATGTTTCCCGCGCAATATATTCAGGGTTAGTAACCTTATATGCGCTTTGTTTCACAACGGGTTTGGAGTGTGGGAGATCATTAACGCCATCTCCCCCCCTTTCTTTCCAGCTTCTAACACCATTGGATGAGTGTTTATGCTGATACATTCAGCCTTCCCTTGTCTCATTTTTCGAGCATTGGAATACTACACCTTGGGTGAGTATTTCTGGTCACTTAGGTTTTACTGACACCCGATTTTTAAGTATGGTTTTAGTATTCCTCGTCTCTTTTCCTTCTTCCTAGGAGCACTGACTGGCCCCTTCCCAATTTTTCCAGCGTGACAATTGCTGCTGATGCTGGTAATTATTTTTCACAATTGTTCTCTCTTAACTGTAATGGTCCTCCATAGACACACCTCACGGTTCTTTATTTTTGACCTTTTGCCCCCAGGTGTAAGCCCTTCCCCCGGTCCTGATGAAGACCCCAACCCCAAGCAAACCAATTTGCTGGCTCTAACAGGGGTCGAAACGTCGACTTTTTCATTTCCTCAATCAACACAGGAGATTGTCAGTGAATGTACAACTGCTGTCTTAGTCTGTGTTATCTAATTTAAGTTTTGTGGCCATTTAACTGGCAGGTCAGGTTCTTCAATTGAATTGTGGATGTTCCTAAATCTTTCACAACCTCCCTCCCTCACTACGCCCTGCACTAATCCCTATAATCCTGCACTTATCACGTACCTTACACCAAGATACTTTTGAAAATGTTGATATTGTGATGCTTTTGGCGCTGTGTTGAATTACTGATCCTTTTGTTGGACTGAGAAACTGGACATTAAATAATGTGCATACATGCAAGTAACAGGTGTTGTCGTAAAATTTGTTTGTATTGCTAACAGATGTATGGCTTTTTTACATTTCTAAATGTGTTTCCACTGTGACAGTTTTTTGTGTACCTAGTTATACCCGAGTCCAGTGGTCTACCGGGTTACCCCATTAATATATAACTCTCTATAGTGCAGGCGCCGTCCTGCGAGGGTATTTGTTCTTATCTATTTCTAACTTTCTTTCACTATGCTAGGCAATGAGACGCTATCATACACTGAGGAATACATCACCACACTCATTCAAGACCCCTCCAACCTTTTCATTTCTTCAAACACCCCAAACATTGATGTGTCCCTTAATGAGAAAATTAACAAATTAGAGAGACTAGAGAAGAAGCTGATCCGCACAAGGCTGCACGGCCATTTTCTAACCAAGTACTTACAATCGAATGTCATACCGGTTGGGCTACAGGTTAAAAACGAACCAGCAATCTTTGTAGACCAACCAAAGTTCAAGGAGGGATTCAGCTTCGTGGCCAACAACTGTTCGCGCCACTGGATGGTCCTTGGAGTGGAGACTGCCCTTGAACAGGTGGAAGTGTTGATGAAGGAGATTGCTGATTTAAAGCGGGACATTTCTACAGACAATGCTCTAACCAATGCTAAGGAGGCTCTTGAACGCCTTGAGAAAACCATCAAGGTGTTTGATGTGAATACACAAACCAAGAAATTGGATAAACTATCTAAAGACGTCCGTTTTTATGATAAAAAAGTGACCTACCCATACCTACAGGAAGACTATTATAAACAAGACCAACAAGGCCGTTTCTTCAACAGAGGGAGAGGGGGTTATCGAGGCTCCCGTAGATTCACGAATTTCTCGGAGTCGTCTGGCTCCACAGGCAGTGAGGGAGAACAAGCAGGGAGCTACACAGGGTACCAACCTCAGGATACTACCTACTACCCACCCTCTGGACCGGCTTTTTTAGAAGACCGACAATGGCGTCCACCCAGGGGAAGGAATACGAATTGGAACTGGAACAGGGGACGCGGACGCGGCCGCCTGCAACAAATCCAGGGCTGGGACAGAGCTCAACAACAGGGCATGAACACTGCCCAGAAGCAGGTACACTTCCCTCAGGAACAACATGGGGAAATTCAAACGAGACGCCGAGTCTATCGTTGGTAGGCACATCCAAAGACCCCATTATGAACCTGTCGGATCATATACTTACCGCTGATGAACACCGGATTCTCAGTAAAGGTCTATCATATGTCCCTACAACCTATCCCAATAAATTTAACCTACAGACTGAGCTGTACCGGTTTATTCGAAAGATATGGTTACGCTATTTCTTTCGTCAGGCCCCTGTGAGTACAACCACATCGTGTACTGGACTACGCACTCCATCGACATTTACACCTACCTCTCAGATGGTTTCACATCGGATTTTAACCTACGAGAGTACTGTACTAAAGGAGGAGCTTGGAGTATGCTCCACTAGAAAGTATGTTAAACATAATGTCACCTCAGCTGAACGGAAGGCCTTGGACGATTTGAGGAATAACCGTTTTATTGTCATCAAACCCGCTGACAAGGGAGGAGCCATCGTACTACAGAACGTGGATAACTATAAAGAAGAACTTTACTCCCAATTGAATGATGGCATTAGCTATACCAGACTCAACATAAATCCCACGAAAAAGATCAGCACCATGATCCTTCGAATAACCCAAGAAGGCCTTGCCCAAGGCTTCCTCTCAAACCTGGAGTTTCAGTTTCTGAATCAACCCCAGCCGCGTCTTCCGACAATCTATACCTTACCTAAGGTACATAAAAATTTGGAAAGACCGCCCGGCCGCCCCATAGTCTCGGGGTGTGGCTCAATCCTCGAGCCCCTGTGTAAATACATCGATTTCTTCTTGAAGCCCTTGGCAGAGAAAACAGATTCTTACCTGCGGGACACGATGCAAGTTATTAATCTGATTGATGGGATGCCCTTCGATCCAACCACCCAGATTCTAGTGACAATGGACATTGTGTCTTTATACACAAGTATCCCTCAACAACATGCTCTGGAGGTGATTTTGAAATGTTTAGAGACAAGAAGCCAACCAGTGCAAGTCCCCTCTGATTTTATCATCAAATTGCTCAACATAGCAATGACGCAGAATTTCTTCTTCTTCCAAAATGACTTCTTCATGCAAACGAAAGGCGTGGCGATGGGTGCCAGCTTTGCCCCAGATCTGGCCATTTTGTATATGGACAACTTCGAACAGACTTTTGTCAGTAATATCACCAACCCATTCAGGCAAAGAGTCAAATATTGGAAACGATATATCGACGATGTCCTGATGATTTGGACGGGCAACGACCAGGATCTTGATGAGTTCTTTCTTTGGTTGAATGATAGATCGGCAGACATTCGGTTTACCATGACCAAGGACAAGTCCAGTATCGATTTCCTTGATATCACTATCAAGGTTATGGACGACTGTCTGTACACAACCCTGTTCCGAAAAACTACGGAAAGAAACACCCTATTGAGGTATGGAAGTCACCACCCGAGAGGACTACGTGATAACCTCCCCTTCGGACAGTTTCTGAGGATCAGGAGGAACTGTTCCAGAAAAGACGATTTCTTCACGGAATCCGATGACCTCATCCTCAGACTGATTGAACGCGGCTACCCTCGGAGGCTTGTCAAGAGGGCCCGCAAGAGAGCCTGGTACAATCATAGAGACCTCCTCCTTACCCCCAAAGCACGGATGGATGATCCCAACAGACTTATATGTGTTACGACCTTTAACACCAGGAGTAATGATATCCGCAAAATTGTCAACAAACATTGGCACCTGGTGGCAGCAGAACTTCAGCTCACTGAACCCCCAATGCATGCCTTCAAAAAAGGCAAAAATGTCCGCGATCATGTGGTGAAATCACTTTTGGAAACACAACCTAGACCAACAATTGAATCGCTTTGGCATCTTCCGGCCCCCACGGGTCATGTGAAATGTGGACAGTGCAAAGCCTGCAATTTGACTCTTGAAACAAAGACGTTCCAACATAACAACTGCACGGTGGATTTAAAGACGCTCACCAATTGCAATACTAAGAATGTTATCTATGTGATAGTCTGCCCATGTAACAAGATCTATATAGGCCAGACCACCCAGAAAGTGAAATGCAGGATATTGCAACACTGCAGCAGGATTAGATGTAACACACCTGGTGCACCCATGGTTGACCATTTCAAAACATGCAACCATTCCCCTGAATCGCTTAGATGGCTGGTAATTGAAGCCATAACACTGGGTGTTAGGGGTGGTGACCTCGTTTCTATCCTAAACATCAGGGAGTGTAAGTGGATGGACCGTTTTGACTCTGTCACATGTGGCCTGAATGAACTTGACGCAACTTTTACCCAAATATCATTAATAAACAATGGTTAAACATCTAATCCAGCATGGGACACACCCCTGCAATTGTCTAGTATAAGTCTTGGTGAACCCCATTACATTGGGTATTTGCAGTGTTTATATGAATACACCTCTGCTGTGGTGCCGTTGAGTGATACCAATCACCTGTGCTATTTCGTATGCTATTTGAGCGTTAACCAAGGATATATATGTCATGTCAAATGTTGTGGTTGTTTTCCGTATCATCTACTGATGTAACCATATTAATGTATTGCTTTTTAATACTGTGATCATGAATCAAGAACCAGCAAATGGTCCCTGCTTTAGACGAGCTGACATCAGCTTAGCTAACATTACACACCCTTTATCCTCCACCAATCAGGACGCGTCTGATCGATATATATTTGATCGGGTGACGCGGCTCAGGGCTAGCTGTCAGACCGACTTACGCGGCCCTCGAGGTATGTTATCGCTTGCAGCTGCGGTGGTTTCGCTTCTCTCCGTCTCTCGTTAAACTTCCAGACCCTTGGCCGGGTTCGCACATGAACACGTGACCTGACACACCCCCAAGCCTACCAATCAAGGCGCGACCAATTGGTTGTGCGCGCGATTGGCCCGTATTTGTTTAGTCCTGTGACGACACCCAGGGTTAGCTGTCAGTTTCCACGGCGCGGCCCTCGAGGTATGTTGCAGCCCAAGTACTCAGTGGTCCTTTCCCCCAATGCTATTTTACGAGTGAGTCTTGCTACTTTTTCATTGTATTTGGGATTCCCTACACTTCTGTACGCCCCGCCATAGTTTGCAGACGTACCATGAATGCGCTGATACTTAATTTTGCTTCGCATGTTTCCCGCGCAATATATTCAGGGTTAGTAACCTTATATGCGCTTTGTTTCACAACGGGTTTGGAGTGTGGGAGATCATTAACGCCATCTCCCCCCCTTTCTTTCCAGCTTCTAACACCATTGGATGAGTGTTTATGCTGATACATTCAGCCTTCCCTTGTCTCATTTTTCGAGCATTGGAATACTACACCTTGGGTGAGTATTTCTGGTCACTTAGGTTTTACTGACACCCGATTTTTAAGTATGGTTTTAGTATTCCTCGTCTCTTTTCCTTCTTCCTAGGAGCACTGACTGGCCCCTTCCCAATTTTTCCAGCGTGACAATTGCTGCTGATGCTGGTAATTATTTTTCACAATTGTTCTCTCTTAACTGTAATGGTCCTCCATAGACACACCTCACGGTTCTTTATTTTTGACCTTTTGCCCCCAGGTGTAAGCCCTTCCCCCGGTCCTGATGAAGACCCCAACCCCAAGCAAACCAATTTGCTGGCTCTAACAGGGGTCGAAACGTCGACTTTTTCATTTCCTCAATCAACACAGGAGATTGTCAGTGAATGTACAACTGCTGTCTTAGTCTGTGTTATCTAATTTAAGTTTTGTGGCCATTTAACTGGCAGGTCAGGTTCTTCAATTGAATTGTGGATGTTCCTAAATCTTTCACAACCTCCCTCCCTCACTACGCCCTGCACTAATCCCTATAATCCTGCACTTATCACGTACCTTACACCAAGATACTTTTGAAAATGTTGATATTGTGATGCTTTTGGCGCTGTGTTGAATTACTGATCCTTTTGTTGGACTGAGAAACTGGACATTAAATAATGTGCATACATGCAAGTAACAGGTGTTGTCGTAAAATTTGTTTGTATTGCTAACAGATGTATGGCTTTTTTACATTTCTAAATGTGTTTCCACTGTGACAGTTTTTTGTGTACGAAGCTAGAGGTGTGGACAGCTGTTCTTGACTCAGCGTTCCTGGCATGTTTATGGTCGTGGCCCAGGTGGTTGAAACGTGCAAGCTAAAATGGTTTCCCTCACCCGGACGTCTCCAACTGCAGCCAGCAGGGGGCACAGAAGAAATAAAATACAAATGTGGCACCTCCTACGTAACGTAGGTGCTTTGGGGCAACTTACTCCAGCTTTCCGCTGACACGTGAGTTACTCATTGAGTTCAGGGCAGATGTGTTTTTTCTTCGCATTCTGGTACTTGTTGTCTTGTTTAGGCCATTATAGGTACAGGGCTTTCTATACTGGAAGGGAATACACTGGTGTAAAGAGCTACTCACACATGGGCCTGGGAAACCTGAGAGCACTACATTGCACCACATTATTTTCCTTCTCCCACTTCAGTTGGGGATGTGACAAATAAAGAAGTATTCAATGGTCTTTTTTGTAGTTTCAAGTTTAATGCATGCTACGGGCCCCACGGACTTTAAAATGCATCGTGCTAACCACAGCTACATGGAATTCTTTCAGGGCAGATGTGTCCACCTTGTACAGCTGTTCTTAAAGTACTGACGCGAGGATAACATACTTGTAGGCCGGGTTATTATTTGAGAAGCCAGCGCATTGCGATGAACCCGCCATTCTCATGACTTTACATTCTGTTATATCCTCCTTGAACGCTAGAGGGCAGTATGGGCCTTTGCATTGGCGGAAAGGATGCTTTGTAAACGCCGCTGTGATCAATGGAGGAGCTCTGCTCAGAAAGCATCGTTATCTCCCTCTCCCTCCCCCTCCCCTATTCCCCAGGACTGGAGCTTATTTTAGAAAGAGGCTGTGAATTTATAGATGATGTAATGTGGCTCGCGCCAGGGACGTCCTCACTGCAGGGTTGCAACCGAGGGATGAACGGACTCTTAATGGTTTATGGTGACTGCAGCGCAGGTACAACACTGCAGCGGAAGCCGCGGAGAATTCTGAATGAAGCCCCGTGTGCACGAGCACGCGTACATGAACAAGGGTGGGAGCGTGCACGAGGAGCCCGGGAGGGAGCCGAGAGGGAAACCACAACGAGAAATTCAAGAATGTATCCTGTCGAGGGCAGTAACCCTTTACTGTTCGCCTGCAGAAAGGGGTTTAAGGTTATTTCCGGAATCACGTTCATCGCCTCTCGTGCATCCTATCGACGATTATTGCACGCCATGCGCGCTTGTTGTTTGTAAATAGCCCTCGCCGTTTTTTGCATTTAATAATAAGAATAAACAGAATAAAAGAAAGTGTAACAAGAAGTAGGGATCTTAAGATGTAACCTGTGATAGAGTAAAGCTCCCTAACATATAAGGCACAGAGAAACACTTAAAAGAAGCACAATTTTCTGTATTTATCCACTTTTAAAAATAAATGCAGACAGAAAACACGTTGTTTTCTGTCTGTATTTACCTGTAAAAATCCGTAAAAACGGAAAACAGGGAGCCTTAATCATAATGCCCAGTCTGACATGGAGAGGCAAGTGTTTCCAGCAAAGCACGGGTATTGGAGGCCCGCTGCTAAACATCCAATCACCTTCGCTCTTCCCTGAAGGACGTTGCTGGGCACCACCTTCTCACTACCCTTGCTTTGCTGTTCGTTTATTTGGAAGTAAGGGAGTGTCAAGTGTCTTAATTTTGTTTCATAACTGGTGAGGTGCATACCGGATTTCACCCCAGGATGGGTTCTGAGACAGCGCTTTCGCCAGAACTAGATAATCTGTGAAGCAGCCTAGATGAGGCCTGGCACATGACTTACCTTATCGGATCTCTAAGCAGCTTTTGATACGGTTAATCACTCCCTATTAATGGCTGTTTGCCTCTTGCCTGGTTCTCATTATTTTTGTCTGAGCGTGTTCTACTACAAGCAGAAATCCCGAAGGATCATCATTGTCTCCTGTGTGCTTAAAACATATACGAGGCCTCTGATTGACATCATGATGTCCTTTGAGCTGGACTACATGACCTACGATGATGATACTCAGATGATCCTCAGACTTTGAGATTCCAAACCCGCTCCCATTGTGCTTTTTGGCCATACCATCCTGGATGAGTAAAAACATGATGAAAGTCAGTGCAGACTAAACTGAGGTGCTTATATTCTGCCCTGATGATCTGTAGAATGGCCTCTTCTAGACTAGCTGTTGTAGTGTACCCCCTCCCCCCAGTTCTGTTGGTCTACTTAAGAATCACGGGTTACTTTCGACAAAGAGCTCCTCCTAGAACAGCAAGTAAGCGCAATCGTTTCGGCCTGCTTCTTACAATGAAAGGCCTTAGGAAGGTCCGTCCTGTTATGCTGTAACAGTGGGCAGCATTAGCGGTAGGTACACTGTGCCTACTTCATCGAGCACTCCATGGCAAAGGAGCTCCAGCCCTCCAGGCCCAAAATCTCACATTAACCGCCCTCTGCTTCTTTTTGCTCAGCTTCCTATAATTGGCAACGATTCTTCATTTCAGGTACTTATGTCTAGGAGGCAGGACCATTTCAGCAATGGCACCTAAATGTTGGACCAAATTCCCATTTTCTCTTTGTTGGATCTGTAATCAAAGCTCCTTTAACAGAGCCCTAAAACCCACCTCTTTGGGTGGGTCGTTGCTGTTCCTCCACCCTCACTCAGACGTTCAATCAGTTGTAGCATTAAGATGCCCAGGTGCTGAATGTGTTCTGATGAATACTCCATGCATTCATTAATCCAAGGTTACCATATGACCCTGTCAGCAGAAATCCCACGTTTTAGACTTAGGTTTAGAATAAAAAAAAACACTAATGTATTCTGGGAGTTGTATTTTTTGTTCATTTCAGTGTATCCCTAGACTAACATACCTATGTTATAATTGGAGAAAAGTTGATGCACGTCTGTTAACATACAATGTAGACCTGAATAGCAGGTAGATAGGGCTGAACACTTCGACCCTAGGAGCAGCCTATTGACGCTGTGCCTTATTCACCCTTGACATCTCTCACCTTCTGAACACCTCCCTGCTGGGCATAGCCTCTCTACATTGTATCTTCCTCAGCCTGGATATGACCCTAGCGCTGAACACTTCTACACTGGACGTGGCCTCTCCATGATGTGCCTTGGTCTGCCTGGCAATCTCCCTAGAGCAGTGCCTTCTTCCCCCAGGTGCCACCAGACACATTTTTTTATTTTTATTTTTTATTTTACAGAGTTTCATCTAGCATGAACTTGACCCGAGTCAGGTATCAGAGCGCTTTACATAGCACTAGTTGCATTACATGAGGACACATTAATTTTTTTTGTTAGGCACGGGGAGATTAAGGGATTTGCCCAGAATCACAGGATGTTCAATGTCATTGCCGAGACTCGAACCCAGTTCCCCAGATTCGAGGTCGACCGCCCTAGCCATAAGGCCAACTCCTCTCCATCTCCCCAGATGACCCATGAGCACTGATGAGGCACATGCGAAGTATCCTCTTTTCTTTAGAAATCCTTACAGCACATCCTTATTGTCCTTACTGCATTTCATGTCTTCCTTAGGCCTCTCAATCCTAAGATTCTTTCAAATCCCATTTATAGGTTTATAATTAGAGAAGAGGCAAGCGAGTACATGTGTTAAAATCTTTATTCGCATACAGATCAGTATCTCTATGACCCACGAGGACTGTGATGTTGTCAGCTCAGTACCTGGGTACCTTCTGCTGCTTCCAAGTGACACACACAGAGTCATGAGGCATCACATGGCATCACACACAGAGGCAGTGCTTAATTTAAACCGGTTGTTTCCGGTGCTCGGCACCGGCTCCTAATTGTGAACAACAGTACTTGTGACAGTTTGGCACATTGCCACATGTTGGCGCTGTTTGTGTAATTTAGAGATGAGCAGAACAGGGGCTGCTTATTAATTCAATATACATAAAAAACGATTCATTCCTGTTGCCCAACCCATTCGTATAGCTATGGGGGCCAAGAATAGTCTGAATTATCACACTTATAAGAGTGCAATGGGTAATAGTTGCGTAGGTATTGTCATTGGCAGCGCTGGCAGGGGCAATGCGTGGTCAAAGCTGCAGTGGCTTTCTGACGAGGGCTCTGGCACATATTTTATTACAAATTAAGCACTGCACCGAGACATGAGGAATCATATACCATCACACACGGAGGCATGAGGAACCACATGACCTCACACACAGAGGCATGAGGAACCACATGACCTCACACACAGAGGCATGATGAATCACATGACATCACACACAGAGGCATTATGAATCACATGACATTACACACAGAGGCATGATGAATCACATGACATCACACACAGAGGCATGAGGAACCATATGACATCACACACAGAGGAATGATGAATCATATAACATCACACACAGAGGCATGAGGAACCACATGACCTCACGCACAGAGGCATGAGGACTCACATGACATCACACCTAGAGGCATGATAGAGTAACATGACATTATACACAGAGTCAAGAGGAATGACATGGCCTCACACAGAGGCATGAGGAATCACATGAGATTACACACAGAGTCAAGATAAAATCCGACAAGCAAGGGACCAAGTGACAGACACAAGATATAACAATCTGAAAATGGTGCTGTGTAAAAGTAAAGCTCAGGACTGTAACATGGTGTCGCTGGTAGCATGGACTAATCTGCTAACCGTAATAATTGGGCAACTCGTCTACAGGTGTCTCGAAATCATTCGTTTTGTATAGAGTAATTATGTAATGTATTTTGTGGTATTTTTGTATGATTTATAGGATTCAATTGTGAGTTCATTATTTGTTTTAAAGGCATTCAAGACTGACTGTCAACTGTTTCTGCAAGAAGGACCCCCCCCCTTGTTTCAGTTTATCAGTTCTATATCTGAATGCTGCAAGTGCAGCTTGGTTCATCCCTGCATCACCATGCTTATGACAGAGCAGAGCCGTGCAAGTCTAACATATGTTTTAGGTGCAGTTCACCACTTTAAGATTACTTGCCACGGTATACATTGCCTTCTCCACCACTGAATTCCCAATAGTCACATGGCAATTTTAAGTGCCACAGTATGAATAGGAAAAAAACTTATTCTAGTTATTACAGTACCCTTATCAGGAGGATCCCAGTGAATGCAATTCACTTAGTTGGAGGTAAAATACCTGGTAAGTGAAGGGAATACTGTAACCTCTCTCCACAGCACCACCTGGTGGTTGGACGTGTGTAGGACATAAAAACACACAGCGAGATTGTGGGGAGAAAGCTTTGCTCTCAGCAGTAGCTGTTCCATGACCACAGCAGGGTATCAGGATGGCCCTTTGTCACACAGCCTTGTGTTTTATTTCAAGGCATCTATGACAAAGAGGTGTTGGAAGGCCAAGCACTCCAGCTGTAAACACCTGCCCAGCCACAAATTAGCAGAGTGCTCTGCATTACCTGCCTCGTCTGTCTACTGCGCCCCACCTTATGACAATGAGCTCTGTCTAACACGGTACAGATTTCGTCAGACTTGAAGACGAAAGGAAAGGTCCAGACCCTACCAATATGGCCTCCCATGGCCACTTTGGGCCGTCACTAATAAAGGTGGCTGAACCTTAGTATTTCCTCTTCTTTCTGTCAAAAAACATGGCAGATCCACTTTTAATCAGTAAGTGTCCTTCCAGTGTATTACTTGTGATGAAGGCTGAGAGGCTGCCCCAGCCACCTGCCTGATGGGTATTTGGATATTATTCCAAGGTCTGCACTAGAGGCCAGGTACAGGTACCAGGGATCCAGCGGATCCCTGGTACCTGTCCCTGGATGATGGGTTCATTGATCGGGGACTTCTATCGGAAACCCCGGAGCGCGGCACCGCCTCCGCAGAGAGATTGAGGTGCCCTGCAGGGTGTATCAAATAGTGGAGATGAGCTTGAGTCCTGGATCCCCAGGGTCGGTTGTCTGCTTAAAGGTTATTGCGGGGCACGCTGGGTTTAGTGAAGGTGCTGGTCCTACAATAACTCAGCATTGATGCGTGGACATGACAAAGCGGGAGGCCCCTGCAGTTCATTGAGAAATCCCAACTATAGTGAAGTACTTCATTGTTGCTTCAGCATACTACAAGTCCGCCTCTTGGTGTTTAGGACATGGAGCGAAGGAGTAGAAGGGGTTGAGTTATCAGAAGTGATCCAGTATCTCATTCAGAACCAGCAGTGGAGGAGACACAAGAGGACTTCTATTCTCTGTGCAGGCGTAAAGAGCCTCATTCGTTTCCTGTGCATGAGGCCACCAGAGGAGCTCTCATGCGAATGGTCTGATGTTGAGAACTCCAGTTTCCCGAGGTTCCTATCCAAGAGATATCCTAGAGGATTCCAAGCACACTGTCTTCCATCAGTGCAGGTGGATTCACTGATGGCAAGGCTGTCTACACAAGCAACAGTTCTCCCAGGGAGGCTAGCCCTCTGGTGCTCTAGGCAAGATTCTTGAAGGGGCTCTTCAAAGATCTTATGCAGCAGTGAATTTTGTCCTGAGGACAGGCACTTATGTCCCCTACACTGCTTGATCCCCTTTGTGGGATTTCTGGTCATTAGCAGGTGAGATTCAGCACCTTTCCATGATGGATAAACAAGTGAGGTTCCTGTCGGGTGCCTCTTTTGATGGTTTGCGTGTGGCAGCCTCAGCAGCAGGATCAACTATCTCAGTGAGGCATCATATCGGGATAAGAACGTGGAGGGTTGAGAATTCTCAGAAGACTTTACTAAGTCGTCTCAAAGCTGTTTGATCCTCAGCTCTAGGATCCTGTGAAAAAATACACAGAAGAGCGAAAATTGCTAGGCCCAGTTTGTCAGCCTCCAAGGGGTAGAGGCTTTGGTTTTTGATGAGCCTTCGGTCCGCAAGTTTCTACTTCAAGAGGACCTAGGCAGCACCTTTGAGAGAAGGATCGTGGCCTGGGTGCTTCCCTTCCTGACAAATCCTGGAAGCTAACAAACACCCCCTGTAGGAAAGGGCCTTTTCTTTGCATGGTTACCCCCTACTTTTTGCCTGTCATCCGGTGCAACCTGACTTGTTGTGCCCTGGGACCCTGTCAATCAGCTTCCTAGGGCCTGCGTTCTTTCCCTAGACTGCACCTTTGTATCCACAATTGGCACATCTGCACCTTAACACACACACACTGCCACTGCAGGCTGCGTGTTTTGGTGCAGAGAAAAGTGAAGAGTCGACATAGCACACATTCCTGTGTGCCATGCCTGCAGTCCACTGCCTGAGGCCTCTAGCAGGGTGCACTAGCCCTAAGGTGAAGGTACAGAGGCATGAGCCCTGTACCCCTGCAGTGTCTAAGTCAATTCTTAGACATTGTAAGTGCAGTAAAGCCATAAAGAGTATATGGTCTTGGAGTTGGTCATTACGAACTCCACAGCTCCATAGTGCCTCCTCCCCTAGGATGGACTGGGTCCACAAAAGGGGAAGCTTCAAAGGCCTGCCGCCTTTGGAAGCTATCCATGGCTTTTGATGTCCCCAGCAACTAGCTCCCACTGGTATGGCCCCTACTTTGGGTGGGAGAATCGGCAGGAAAACCAAGCTAGGAAGAGAGGTGTGCCCACCTTTGCCAAACCCACCCCTTAGGTGGGGGAGCGAGGTGAAGCACACATCTCAGTCCCCTCCATCTTAAAGATGAAGAAACTCAGCCAGTAAGGAAGAAGCTCATGCCGCCTCTCACTGGAGGATGGCATTATAAGGGTTGTACCCACCCCAAGGAAGATGCTCACCCCTTAATGCCCCTAAATTTAGTATTCAGGGTCTGAACCCGAACCTTGCCTCCTCAGATTGGAGGAAGAAAGAAGAAGGACTGAAGAGTGGTGCTGACCCAGGAAGAAGAAGAGGACACCGACTGCCTTGGCCTCAGCCCTACCAGCCTGTCCCGTCTACGACCTGCCTACAGCAAGTACCACTGCGAGACCAGCATCCCGCAACCCCCAGAGCCCAGAGGACCTGCCTTGAGACCCTCTTTCACACTCTGTCTCCCATGAGCACGTATTTCTCAAAAAAAACTCGCCTCCAGAATCCGGATTCTGGCGACTGCGATTCTGCACCTGATGCCTACGGCCCGAGTTCGAGTGGCCTAACACCACTAGGAGGTCTCCCCAGCAATCCTGGTATCTGGTGATCCCCGACCTCCCTGAAGCCACCGCCTTCAGCCTCAACCTGAAGGGTCCCCCGACCGCGACAGGACTAGGTAAGAAAACCCATCACCAGAAGACACCCCTGCACCCAACGCCCCACAGCCTTGGGTGGCCCAGGCATCCCCCAAGATCCCAACTCACCTCTCCAGCCGGTGGTCGCCTTCAGGAAGTGTCCTTGCCCGAGCCTGTAGTAACTTCGCAGAACCGAAGGTCTCCATTGCAAAGCATAGAGTCCCCGACGTCCGTTTTGCACCCTGCACCCGGCCACCCTAGGGCAGTTGGTGGTGCAACTCCTGTGTTGGTCATTGGCCCCTGCAGTACTGACCTTAACCTCAGAAGCTTTGCTCCCACACCCGAGTGGCCTGCTCATAAGCAGTCCCTAACCGAAGGCCCCGTAGGCCCATTGGCTAACATCGGGCCCCTGCACTCTGCACCCGGATGCCCCAGTGCCGCTGGTGGTGCAACTCAAGTGTCCATCTAGACCGTGGGTAACTTTGTTCCTAACTCCCAAAACTCACCCTTAAAAGTCATGTACTTACCTGTGAAACAGCTAACACTTTTTCCCCATAGGAACCCATGTAAAGAGATTTTGGCCTAAAAAGGTTTTGAACTGTGTTGTATGAAGAAAAGAGAAATCTATTGCAAAGTATAAAAAGTCGTACTTACCTTGTATTTAGAGATCATAAGGTTTGGTATCTAGGCATACCACCCCCAGTACTCACAGTAATCTAAGAGTAATGAAAAGTAATTACTGTGTAATTTAAACGGTTTCCAAAGCATATATAAACCTGTAACGATTGCAATTTCAAGCACAATTGCATTTCCTTGAACAGTCTTGCATTTGAAAGTATATTTTACTTAACCGTGCCAAGTCCTGCTTGGTTCTAAAATAGAAGATACGTTTACCTTTTTTATACTTACCTAATTGGTCTGGATTCTGTCTCTGAGTGTGCGCTATCAGTCCTTGATTCAGGTGAATACAATAAATGTTTAACACACCCTCTGGATAAGCCTAACTGCTCGCCCACACTACCACAAAGAGAGCTGTTAGTACTCACCTAATTTAGCCTCTGCTGTACCTCTGGGGACTCCCTGGACTCTGTGCACACTATACCTTACTTTGGTATAGTGTATACAGAGCCAGCTTCCTACACCTCCCCTTCAGCCCCTCTAGCCGGTTCAAAGTCCCGACGATGCTGTGAAGTAGAAGGGAGACTTTTGAATTTCTTCACCATCTGACAAACCTCAATATTAGAACAACAAAAGAGCCCGTGGATCTAGGGAGATCTACCTAGCGATAAAACCTAGAAACCAGTTTGCATACCCCAGTAGAGTATCCTATCTACAAGAACCAAGTCCCATCACCCACCGAGGTGGCATGCTTCATCATCTGGGACCTCCCGTTAACCACACCTGGTGTGGTTAAAGAGCTGCTACTCCTTTAATTACTTAAAAAAGGAGGAGCTCAGGGATGTTTTTAACTATCCAACAGGGGGGGGAAAACACTACCCAAATGGAAGAAAGCTGCCTATGGTGTGGTGAAATAAAGTGCAGTGTGTGAAAACTGTGAATTAAAATTGATTATCACGGGACAACTATTTTATTAAATATCCAGTGATATCAACAGTAAAAAGACGCAGAAATAATAGAGTAAAGCGTGTACACCAAACAATACGGAACACGTACTCTGAGTGTAGGTCTACATGTTTCAGCCAACTAGCGTCTCTGAGAGATGACCGTGGCTTTCTTCAGGACCAAAGTAATACACTACTGCAAAGTGATAAAGTGTGCAAAGGAATAAAAAAGGGGAACGATACAACCAACAGTGGTACCTGCTTGTCATTGATCTACGGCACCATCTGGGGGTATTCAGGTCACCCGTCAAGAGATCGGGAAACGTCCCACACTCCTGGTCACAACTCAGGGCGTGAGGCAACGCTCTGTCCGTCGCTACCCCGGGCCTCCTTCCTGGATGTGCCGAGTGGTCAATATTAAACACTTGGGTTCCACAAATAGCGGAAAAGGATATCTATAAACTTCTGAAGGACTTTCTTGTCAATACTCTGACTCCTTGTTACCCAACCCATCATCATTAGTTAAAGAGACATACAACGTTTAGACTGTATACGTCTCTACTCAGCAGTGGCGGCTCCTTCACTAAGGCGGAGGAACATCGCCCCACTGCCAGGAAGCTGCAAAAGAAAGGAAAAATGAAATTATATTAATGTAATGTTAATATAATTTTATTTTGTCCTCCTGCTATGGCAGAGTACGTGCGGGGTCGGGGCGGGCGGGGCTGAAGAGCAGGACAGGAGTGTTAGAAAACTGAAGTAAGAAGGCAACTCACTTGATAGCTTCTAGCTGCTGCATGAGCATATTCTAAATGCATCTATTTGCTGGCTTTGCATTCTCTGGGCTTGTGGGAAATGAACATAAAGTTACCAAAATGCCAGAGAGACCAGAAGTGACGTCACGCACCGTTGGGCCGCCATAGCCAAATCACATAAATGCCCATTCGTCTCATCCTCAGTCGCTGGCAGATGGGTGTTTGCTGCTGATGGGGCGGGTGTCATAGAAAGGTGTGTAAGTTACAAGTAATAAACAGGGCTTTTGTTGCCTCTTTGTTTATGAGCCCCTGAGACCAGAGTCAGAAAGGGCAGTGACAGGGGTAGGGTAAGAGGCGCTATGCTTGGTGACCCCTGTTTGATGTCTGTGCGGTGGGACACACAGCTCTCTGGTGTATTGGGCAGGAGGGTCTGATGAAGGTACGCTTCAGAGTGTCTGGGGACATGCATCCACCTGAGGAGCTGCTGGCCCCACTGGACCCTGAAGAGACACTACCACCCCAATCCACAGTCAGAAATACACCTGAGTCGGCCACGTCCAATATGAGGCTCATGAATGCCACTCACGAAGTCCCTCACAACATGGTGTGCAAGAATGCACCTCACTAGGTCCCTTCCAACATGAGGCGCAAGAATGCACCTCAACAAGTCCCTGAAAACAAGGGGCGCAAGAATGCATTTCAACGAGCCCCTTCCAACACAAGGCACAAGAATGCACCGCAACAAGTCCCTGAAAACATGGGGTGCAAGAATGCACCTCAATGAGCCCCTTCCAACACGAGGTGCAGGAATGCACCTCAATGAGCCCCTTCCAACATGGGGCACAAGAATGCACCTCAACAAACCCCTTTCAACATAAGTTGCAAGAATGCACCTCAACAAGCCCCTGTCAACATAAGGAGCAAGAATGCACCTCAACAAGCCCCTTCCAAGACCAGGCACAAGAATCCACCACAACAAGCCCCTTTCAACATGGGGGACAAGAATGCACCTCACTAGGTACCTTCCAACACAAGGCGCCAGAATGCACCTCACTAGGTCCCTTCCAACATGGGGCACAGGAATGCACCTCACTAGGTTCCTTCCAACATGGGGCACAGGAATGCACCTCACTAGGTCCCCTCCAACACGAGGAAGCAAGAATGCTCCTCAACAAGTCCCTTTCAACATGGGACGTAAGAACGCACCTCACTAGGTCCCTTCCAAAATGAGGTGCAATAATGCACCTCACTAGGCCCCTTCCAACACGAGGCGCAAGAATAAACCTCAACAAGCCCCTTTCGAACATGATGTGCAAGAAGGTACCTCAACAAGCCACTTTCAACATAGGGTGCAAAAAAGCTCCACATAAGGTACCCTCCAACACGAGGCGCAAGAATGCACCTCAACAAGCCCCTTTCAACATGAGGTGCAACAGTGCACCTTACTAGGTCCCTTCCAACACAAGGCGCAAGAATGCACCTCACTAGGTCCCTTCCAACACGAGGCACGAGAATGTATCTCAACCAGTCCCTTTCAACATGGGGTGCAATAATACACCTCACTAGGTCCCTTCCAACATGAGGCGCAAAAATGCATCTCAACTAGTCCCTTTCAACATGGGGTGCAATAATGCACCTCACTAGGTCCCTTCCAACACGAGGCGCAAGAATGCACCTCAACTAGTACCTTTCCACATGGGGTGCAATAATGCACCTCACTAGGTCCCTTCCAACATGAGGCACAAGAATGCACCTCAACTAGTCCCTTTCAACATGGGGTGCAATAATGCACGTCCCTAGATCCCTTCCAACACGAGGTGCAAGAATGCACCTCAACTAGTCCTGTTTAACAAGGGGTGCAATAATGCACCTCACTAGGTCCCTTCCAACAAGAGGCTCAAGAATGCACCTCAACTAGTCCCTTTCAATATGGGGTGCAATTATGCACCTCACTATGTCCCTTCCAACACAAGGCGCAAGAATGCACCTCATTAGGTGCTGTCCAACGTGACGTCCAAGAATGCGCCTCAACTAGTCCCTTTCAACATGCGGTGCAAGAATCCACTTCACTAGGTCCCTTCCAATACGATGCGCAAGAATACACCTCACTAGGTCCCTGCCAATACGATGCGCAAGAATGCACCTCACTAGGGGCCATATGTAGGTAGCTAAATACTGGTCGGTAACGGCCGAAATTCGGTAAATATCCAGTTACCGACCGGTATTTAGGCAATTGAGATGTAGGAGTCCAAAAAGAAGGATTCGGTAAATATGAATCGGTAAATACCGAATCATCGTTACCGAATTCTAAATTACCGATTCATAATTACCGAATTCATATTTACCGATTCGGTAAATATGAAATGGTAAAACGATACAAGAGATGTAGGTAAAGTCGGTATTACCGAATTCCATGAAATTCGGTATTTAAGAGTCGGTAACTAACACAGAGTGAAATCAGGTGGTAAACAGCCACAGTGCATATAAGCAATCCCAAAATGCAACAGCATGAACACCATGGCGGCTCTGTATGTGATTGCAAGGCGCCTACGTCTACAGGCAGCAGGTCTGAGGATTTGGAGACGGGAGGAACACATTTACAGACAGCGCATCACACTCTTCCAACAGACTGAGGCTGAGATACATGAAAGGTACAGGCTACACCCCCAAACCATCATGGACCTGATAAGGGACCTGCACCCACTCCTGGACCATCCAACAACAAGGGCGCATGCCATACCACCACATGTGCAGGTGCTCTGTAGCCTACATCTACTCGCATCTGGCAGTTACCAGGGGGTGATAGCTGCGGTAGGCGGGGTATCCCAGAGTTGCCTGTCCCGTTTCTTCAGGAAGTTCCTGGATGCCATGATGCAGAGAATGCAACACTACATCAGCTTCCCAAACACACAGGCTGAACTGCAGAAAACAAAGACCGACTTTTACCAGATGGCACAGTTCCCGCATGTCATAGGCTGTATTGATGGCACACACATTCCAATCTGCCCACCAGCAGCCACAGAGCACATCTACAGGAACAGAAAGTCCACCCACTCCATAAATGTGCAGATAATCTGCGATGCTGGCAACATAATCACTGATATCGTAGCTAATTTCCCTGGGAGCACCCACGACTCCTTCATCTTCCAGAACAGTGGGATCTACACACGACTGGTTGCCGGAGAATTTGGAGAAGGATACCTGCTAGGTAAATCACTGTGACACTCCCTAATACTTATCGCAAATGAATGTGTATTGAGGCATGTGACTAATGGTACTCTCTTACTCACCTAGGCGATAGTGCATATGCCGTGCGGTCATTCATCCTCACTCCCTACCTACACCCATCAACCCTGAGTGAAAGACGATATAATGTGGCACACGAATCAACACGCAACGTGGTGGAGCGCACGTTTGGACTATTGAAAAGCAGGTTCCGCTGCCTCCACAAAAGCGGAGGTGCACGCCAGTACACACCCATCATCTGCTGCAAGATCATTGCCACTTGTGCAATGCTGCACAACCTTGCCACGAAGACAGGTACAGAGGTGGAAATAACAGATTTTGAGGACAATGACGATGAGTCTGCACAGCCAGAGCCCAACGCAGCAGGAGTGGCAACAGCAACAGATGGGAGAGAGAGACGGGCAGAGATCACATGCAACTATTTCTCAGTAAGTAAGGGGACACAGCCAGCAGTTGTATGCCATGACGTAGTTTTAATCATGCGGCACTACGCCACAACACAACGCCACAACTGGCCTATCAATTATGTGAAATCAAGAGTTTGAAGTCAAGGGTTACTTCACCCAACTGTGTCCTGCAATTGTGTGCAGCATCAGTGTCTGCGCCCACGCACTACAGTGCGGGATGCCAGTGATTGAGTGTCCTCACTGGCTGTGGGACCAGTGGCAGCCCCATGCCGTCTGATGCTCCTCCGTGTGTCTGTGACAGGGGGGGTAATGCTGCTCCTACTGGTGGTGTCCTCGCTGTCCCCAGCATCCACAGCACCAGTGGTGGCAGAGTGGCTTGTAAGCAGCACCTCAAGTGCACTGGTCACCATCACCAGCCCCCTTGAAACATCATTGCTGCAGTGCGCAAGCCCCGCCTGCATTGCCACGGAGCACCTGCAGAGCAGAGAAGTGGCAGTTGCCAGGCGGTTCACTGCCCTTGTGTGGTGATCTTTCTTTTGCCTCTCCCTTTGCCGTGCTGCTCTGTCCTCATCCATCTTTGTGCACAGCAGCATGACGGACTGGGACATGTCCCGCATGCCCACAGCCATCTCCCTCATGCCCTCAGCCATTGCGCTTATGCCCCTGTCAATGTTGCCCATTGTGTCATTGAGGCCCTTCATTTGGTGCTGGACTGACAAGATTGCCTTTCCTTGTAGGCGCTGCACCTTGACCATGGTGGCCTCCAGCCCTAAGAATACCCCATGGCTCTCACCCTGTAGAGGTGGACTGCGCACCAGAGCCCTGCGGCGGCGTCTGGCACCTGTGTGTGCTCCCTCAGAGGCGGAGTGCACACCGGCATGGCAACCATCCAGTGGCACAGTGGATGTTTCCGCAGCCCTCGAGTCTTCTGATGAGGACTCTAAGACATGTAATCTGGCAACAGCACGCCTCCTAGACCTGAACAATGCAGGTGGTGTCGATGCGGGTTAGGCCAGCAGGATTGGCGATGCTGGATGTGGTGGCGAGGATGGCTGTGGTGGCGTGGCTGGCTGTGGTGGTGAGGCTGTCTGTGGTGCTGTTGTCTGCCCAGAACTCGTGGTGGTCTTCTCTGAGCTGTCCTTCCGGGGTGCCCTCTCTCCCTTCTCCAGTGCAGTCCTGCGCGAAGTATCGCCTGTGGACAGAAATTCAACATCAGCTCAGTGTACCTGCAGCCCTGCATTGCTATCATCATAATACATATCTAAAACACTCTCTCATTGTCCTATGCCTGCTTATCGCTAATGTGTGTAACATGCCTAGTTGTTCTGCACAATTATTGTCATGTTTGGGGTTTCACAGACTACATCTCCCATAATGCATTGCTGGTATGCACTAACACCTGTACTGGAGTGGGATTCTCATTGGCCAATTGGGGATTTGGGATAGGGGTAGGGGGGTCACAATGCTGTGCATGCGTCTTACCTTGTTTTGTGGCGGCTCTGGCAGAGCTGTCTGCATCCCCAATCCCCACGACACTTTCGGGCTCAATTGTAGACTCCACGAGCTCCTCCAGTTCTGTCAGGGCAGGTGCCCTGTTCCTTCCTCCTCCTGTCCGGCTGTCCTCTTTCTTCAGTTCAGCCATCTTCCTCTTTGTGATGATACGGATGTCGTACCACCGCTTCTTCAGCACATCAATGTCCCGGAGGGTCACTCCAATGGAATTTACCTGCGCCTGGATTCCCAGCCAGATCTTCCTTTTCTCAGATTCAGCCACTTGCAAGGACTGTTTTCCGAAAAGCTTATGGTGCTGCTTTACTACCTCCTCCACAAGTACCTGCAGTTCCTTTTGGCTGAATTTAAGTTTTCTCTTCCTTTCCCCTCCATCTCTCTCTGTGTCCTGGCAGGCCATTGTGTCAGTTTCTTGTGCTGAATCAGGCACTGGCTCTGTTCCTCTCCTCTGCACTCCCAGCCTCTCCAGAGTCTGCTGATTGTGTGCACCTGCCTGGGTGTGGCCACTTCCTGGTTGAGTGGGGTTGGGTTTGCACAGGATTGGCTGATTCCTCAAATGATGTGTATTTGAATTTCCGATTCGGAAAATACCAATTCGGTATTTACCGATTCGGTAAATACCGATTCGAAACTCCGGTCGGTATTGTGGAATCGGTATTCATTTACCAAATTTTACTGAATCGGTAATTTTTACCGAACTAATACCGATTTCTAAATACCGATTCGGTAAAATTCGGTATTTAGGAATCGTATTTCTGGCCTACCTACATATGGCCCTAGGTCCCTTCCAATACGATGCGCAAGAATGCACCTCACTAGGTCCCTTCCAATACGATGCGCAAGAATGCACCTCACTAGGTCCCTTCCAATACGATGCGCAAGAATACACTTCACTAGGTCCCTTCCAACACGAGGTGCAAGAATGCACCACAACAAGTCATTTTCAACATGGGGTGCAATTATGCACCTCACTATGTCCCTCCAACACGAGGCGCAAGAATGCACCTCACTAGGTGCTGTCCAACGTGACGTCCAAGAATGCACCTCAACTAGTCCCTTTCAACATGGGGTGCAAGAATCCACTTCACTAGGTCCCTTCCAATACGATGCGCAAGAATACACCTCACTAGGTCCCTTCCAATACGATGCGCAAGAATGCACCTCACTAGGTCCCTTCCAATACGATGAGCAAGAATGCACTTCACTAGGTCCCTTCCAACACGAGGTACAAGAATGCACCTCACTAGGTCCCTTCCAATACGATGCGCAAGAATGCTCCTCACTAGGTCCCTTCCAACACGAGGTGCAAAAATGCACCTCAACAAGTCATTTTCAACATGGGGTGCAAGAATGCACCTCAACAAGGTCCTTTAGAGTTCTGGGCCTCGGTGCCGCTTCACCTGCTGCACCAATGTTAGCTACCGCCTGCAGTCCTGTTTTAGTTGTATTCTGGTCAATTTAGGGCTTATTTTACTATTCCAAATCAAGTTCTTAGAGTACCGGGATTTAGTGTCAAGCAAGACCTCTGTGCTGCTCACACTCCACACGGACAAGGCGAAACAGGGGTTATAAGGACAGCGAAAGAGGCACCTGCTCTCCATCTGTATCCCGTGGCTTCTAAGTAGCCCGATGCCACGCGTGACACCTTTAGCAGTCATGGCTTGTAGGTAAACAGCACGTTGCTTGCGGGGCATTGTTGAGACCATACTAAAAAGACAGTAATGTCCAAGGATATTGCACTGGAATTTGTGAGCAGTGATTGGAAGCTATGTACTTTTTGGACTTCAGTCTCATTCTGGTATTGACAACATATTTACTGTGTTGCTTGGCTGATTAGAAGGCTCTCCTCATCCGTTCTGTATTCATTTTTAATGCCTATTTGAACAGGGGTGTCCAACGTATGTCCAAGAGGGAGGATCGAGGTCCCATTTTTGAGCTAGCCATAAGATAAATGTACATATATTGTATTTAAATGAAACTATTTTACACAGCGGTAATACTGAAAGCCTGGCCTGAAGCCTGCACTCATGGACCAGATCCTCTTGCACCGTGATGGGATCTATTGGATCACCTGATACTCGAGTCCTTCTTCGTTGAACGACCCACATGGATGGCGCTGCCAGTTGTACCTGGCACATCTCAGTGGTGCCTTGGGACTCTTCCCAGTCTGTTATATGCACCGGTGCCCCCCACTGTTAGCTGCTAGGCTGTTTGTCTAAGAAACACAGGGGTGAATGCAAAATGGTTTTTTTCTAATTTACTTTCCAGCGCAAAACTGGTTTTGTGCTGAAAAGTACCCTAAAAGTAATGCAAAATAGCACGTAGCACTGCTTTGCGTTACTTAGCGGCAAGGGGGGGTTACATGAGTGGTACATGGGCGTTCCCATGCAACCACCCACACCTTTTGGCACAAAACCCTATATACAAACAATTGTAGAAAGGTTTTTAGCACCAAAAGTTAACGGCACTTCATAGGAGGCGTTAACAGGAGAAATGTTTTCATTTGTCCCTTCATTTCCGACTTTGCATGCATGCTGTACTGTGCAATACACAAGCAAAGTGGGAAAAGTGGTTATACTTGTCTACGCACAGTGCTTTGTACAGGAAGGGTATCCTTCCTGAACAAAACCTATGCTAGACTCAGGCACGCACCGGCGCTAGGAAAAGGGGAGGAGAGAGCCATATCTCTGTAGATATGGCGCTCTCCTGCTCCCTCCCTGTCACACAACACAGTGCAGCCTCTATGGGTGCTGCACTGCGTGTTTTTTTTAATGTGTCCCGCAGTCTAGCTGCCAAGCAGCCACTGCAGGATATCTCGGCACGCAATGGCAGCATGCACTAGTGTAACAGAGGTGTACAAAGTGTGGCCAGGAGGGATGACCCCAGGCTGGACCTTTGGGACCTAGGTGTAAAATAACTCTTCATTCACTATATTTGAGTGGCATTCATTTACACATTTACTTTGAACCTACAAATTTGGCTTGGACCGGCCCTCTGGACCTATGTTGGACACCCCTGAGTTTAGGCAGAACTTTTTCTTTCTACCTGGTGTCTGTCCTCTTCAGTCCATGTCTCCGCTCCCTGGTGTGTGTAAAGGCACTACTCACAGCAGCTAAACATCCCCATATCACCCGTGAACTCTGCAGGCTGTGCTGGCTGATTAGGTGCAGCACTTTGCAAGTTACGTTTGAACTCTACCCTAAAAACGTAAAAGGTCAAGCATTTGCGAGAGTTTAAGCTATTGGCATTGTAAATTACAGTGCCTTTTATTTATCTGTTTTGTTAGTGAACACATAAATAAAAGGCATTGTCATTTACAATGCCATTTGCTCTAACTTTTGTAAACGCGAGACATTCAGTGACCCACTGCATAGCCTGCTTTAACGTCTCCCTATAATTTGCTGTGCCACGGCCATAAATGCCTTCCTCTGGTAGCCGCCGAATGTAATCAGCCTCTTAAAATACCTAAATTAAAATATGCAGGAGGAATAGTTTCACATATTTCTGACATATGTAGCTTGCCAAGTACTGAATAGAAAAGTGTGCAGCAAATAAACAAGGAATGGGCAAGTACAAACTAATATTAAACATGTCTTAAGCAGTCTCCTGCCCGATCACCTGCTAACATTATAAACAAGACTCCGCTTTCCAGCAAGTGAACATAGCCAGTTAGAAGCGAGCTACAAGACCCTGCTCTTCATTTAATTAAGAATGCGTAATCTTAGAAAATACACTGCGGCGGGTTCTCATCCTCGGTGAAGCACAAAGCTTTTCTCGAGGCCGTGAAAGAGCGGTTTTAGCATTAGACTATGCAATAAATCACCCCAGTGCAGAGGGCACTGCTAAAAAGACAAGCATTGGCATAGCCAATAGGTCTCGCCCTTGGGACCGTATAAGTGTTTAGCCATGCAACAGTTGATGCTGTTGTACCAATGATATTGTACTGCATAACTAAATACTTATAAGGTCCCAAAAGCGAGACCTATTGGCTTTGCCAGTGCTTGTTTATTTATCCTTGGGGTTTTATATAGCTCAAACTTAACAGCCTCAGTTGTGAATTTCGATTCATCAAAGTTTTGTGTGCCCTGAAATTTGCACAAGTAAAGTGCTAACAGTATAAATATGGGCACTGTTTAATAAACAAAGCCACTGCAATACAAGGGTAAAGGTGATCGAGTGACTGCTTCTAGGTTGACGGAGTTGCTTACAGTCACTGCCCGTTAAAGCTAGCTGGCCCGCTACTATGAGTTTATCCAACTTAATGCTATGTTTTGTTTTGCTATGCTATGTTTTGTTTTGTTATGCTATGCTATGTGTTGTTATGTAGGCTATGCCTTGTTTTGTTATGCTATGCTATGTTTTCTTATGCTATGCTATGTTTTGTTGTGTTTTGTTATGCTATGCCATGTTTTCTTATGCTATGCTATGTTTTGTTGTGTTTTGTTATGCTATGCTATGTTTTGTTGTGTTTTGTTATACTATGATGTGTTTTGTTGTGTTTTGCTATGCTATGCTGTGTTTTCTTTTGTTATGCTATGCTATGTTTTGTTATGCTATGTTTTGTTTTGTTTGGTTATGCTATGCTATGCTTTGTTATGCTATGTTTTGTTTTGTTATGCTACGCTATGTTATGCTATGTTTTTTTGTTATGCTGTGCTTTGTTTTGTTGTGTTTTGTTATGCTATGTTTAGTTATGCTTTGCTATGTTTTGTTTTGTTATGCTATGCATTGTTATGCCATGCTATGCTTTGTTATGCTATGTTTTGTTATGCTATGCTATGCTATGTTTTGTTGTGTTTTGCTATGCTATGTTTTGTTATGCTATGCTTTGTTTTGTTATGCTACGCTATGTTTTGTTATGCTATATTTTGGTGTGTTTTGTGATGCTATGCTATGTTTTGTTGTGTTTTGTTATGCTATGTTTTGTTATGCTAGGCTATGTTTTCTTTTGTTATGCTATGCTATGTTTTGTTGTGTTTTGTTATGCTATGCTATGTTTTGTTATGCTATGCTATGTTTGCTTTTGTTATGCTATGCTATGTTTTGTTGTGTTTTGTTATGCTATGCAATGTTTTGTTGTGTTTTGTTATGCTATGCTGTGTTTTCTTGTGTTTTTTTATGCTATGCTATGTTTTGTTGTGTTTTGCTATGCTATGCTATGTTTTGTTTTGTTATGCTATGCCATGTTTTGTTATGCTATGTTTTGTTGTGTTTTGTTATGCTATGCTTTGTTATGCTATGTTTTGTTTTGTTATGCTATGCTATGTTTTGTTATGCTATGCTATGTTTTGTTTTGTTATGCTATGCTTTGTTGTGTTTTGTTATGCTATGCTATGTTTTGTTAAGCTGTTATGTTTTGTTCTGCTATGCTATGCTTTGTTATGTATTGCTATGTTTTGTTTTGTTATGCTATGCTTTGTTATGCTATGTTTTGTCTTGCTATGCTGTTTTGTTATGCTATGCTATGCTATGTTTTGTTGTGTTTTGTTATGCTATGCTTTGTTTTCTTATGCTATGCTATGTTTTGTTTTGTTATGCTATGTTTTGTTATGCTATGCTATGCTTTGTTGTGTTCTGTTATGCTATGCTATGTTTTATGCTATGCTATGCTTTGTTATGCTATGCTATGTTTTGTTGTGTTTTGTTATGTTATGCTATATTTTGTTGTGTTTGTTATGCTATGCTATGTTTTGTTGTGCTTTGCTATGCTATGCTATGTTTTGTTGTGTTATGCTATGTTCTGTTATGCTATGCTATGTTTTATGCTATGCTATGCTATGCTTTGTTATGCTATGCTATGATTTGTTATGTTGTGTTAGGCTAGGCTATGTTATGTTGTGTTAGGCTAGGTTGTGTTGTGTTGTGCTTTGTTTTGTTATGTTATGGTTTTGTTATTCAGTTTTATAGATGGATAGTTTTATAGTTACGAATGATATAAAAATTGCTAAACATGTATGAACTGGCCCACATATAGGCCATTAACTTCATTATGATGCAATGTGACAAGTCTGCTCAAGAAAGCAACTAAACCCAGTCAAATTGAAAGACCTAACATCCGAGCAGTGCATGATGAGGAAGGGATGTCAGGGCTTCGCCAGCCAAAAGGCCACTCCGCTTTAAAAAAAGAAAAGAAAATCATTGGCATAGCCAATACGTCTCGCTTTTGGGACCTTATAAGTATTTAGTTATGCAGCACAATATTCTTGGTGCAATAACATCAAGTGTTGCATGGCTAAAAACGTATAAGGTCCCAAAGGCGAGACCTATTGGCTATGCCAATGCTTGTTCTGTTAGAAAGTGGCAGTGAAAGATAAACACCTTAGCGCTCCACAGACTTACGGTCCTTACCTTAAATGAGGGATAGCGGTCATTTACCATATTCAATTTTAGTCAGGGTGACCCTAGAACTTGCAGGCCTGGGTTCTAATCCCAGTTTCATCATGAAACCAAAAACCAAGGGATTGTGTGTACATTGTCAGATGTCATCATATCTCGACTTGTGAATATACATAAAATGACAAATGTGTAACACAAACACAAACTGTAAATTGCTCTGGGTACAGCACCTCACCTTTAAGACGGCCCTCCTGAGCTAAAGCGTTCTCTGTAAAGTGCCCTTCTGCTGCTGCTTGGCGCTAGATTTGTGTCATTTCTGCCATCTCCAAAGAGTGGTGCAGAAGTGGGAAGTACCCCTCAAGATAGTAAGTGTACGCGCACCCAAAAGATATGAGAATAATATTCTGCAAACACTGAGCAAGAAAAAGCGAGATGCCATGGCGAGTCCCCTCAGTTTACGGTGGAGTGAAAATCTAGTGCTACAAGGGCACACTCATACAAACAAGGACATACAAGGCACGCCACGTCATGTTAGTACATGCTAATACATGTCAAAGCCTGTGACCAAAGACACAGGGGGCTGTCAGGGTTATCACACCACCCTAAACACACCATCACTCCTCATGTCCACGATCCCTTTGAGGGGAATCCGTCCACGACATTTCATGTTCCCGGTGTTTCAAAACCTACAGCAATTACAAGGCAATGTTTGCAGCACCCCTGTGTGCATGCAGAGGAGAACCCCCCTGATTGAAGAAAGGGTCAGATGGGCAGGACCTCACTGGTTTAAGAGGCAAGAGAGATTGGTGGGGCAGAGAGGAGGGCCTGGCCTCACCCACTGCTGGTGAATCAAGGGGGGAACAACCTTTACAACGCAACTTTTACAATGCACTACCATTACAACGAAACTGTTACAATGCGAGTGCATTGACAACGCAGGACATTACAACGCAAGTCTTTACATCGACTTGCACTAGATGGCGTGCTAACATTAAAAATAGTGTAGTTTACTATCACAAAACCTTCCCTACTGTTACGTGGACTGGAGTTGGAATAGTAAATTACACTTTTTTAATGTTAGCACGCCATCTAGTGCAAGTCGATGTAAAGACTTGCGTTGTAATGTCCTGCGTTGTCAATGCACTCGCGTTGTAAAACTTTCGTTGTAACAGCATGCGTTGTAACAGCATGCGTTGTAACGTCATACATCCGAATCAAGGGGGAGGCACTGGGGTTACTCCAGTGTGCAGTGTCAACACTGCTTAATTTGTAGAGACAATAGGTTCCAGGGCCCTCGTCAGCCGCTTCCTCCTGCACTGCCCATTGCCCCTGCCAGTGCTGCCAACTACAGTAACAACACAGCTACTAACCATCACACTCCCTGAAAGTTGTGACAAGTCTGACTATTCTTGACCCCAAAAGAGATAAGTATGACTTTGGAAGCAAGTAGTAATCATTTTCAGCACGCATTTAATTAATAAACAGCAGTTGTTGTGCTCGTCTCTAACTTAGAAAAACAGCACCACCATGTGGCAGACTGTCATAACTGCTGGTGTTGACAATTAAGTACTGGTGCTGAGCACTGGAAACCACCGGCTCAAATTAAGTACTGAAGTCGGTGCCAGGGAGTCACGTGGGAGCAGACTGCAGTGTCTTGTCTGGAAGTAGGTGTACCAGGGTGAGGATAGGGGTGTAGCTTTAATTGGAAGTGCAGGTGCAGTGGCACCGGGGCCGGGAGGTGTCCCAGGCCATTGACCCCGCTTATTGCTGTGATTTATATATCTGTCAGGGGCCCATTTCCTTCCTTGCACTGGGCCCATGACGCACTGGGCTATTGATAAGGGCATTGGTTACATGTCTTGCCTACCTGCATCTCGCCTCTGAGAGCCTCCAGTGAGTATGCGACTCCGGGGAGAGGAGGGGTATTGTCACGTTCATGCACTGTGTGCATGTTTACTAAGGCGCCCACTGCTACCAAGCGCCCGATAAAGACTGCTAATTACCAGCAGATTATATGCTGCTAGCCAGGCTCTGCTTATGCCTGATCCAGGCCTCACACAGCTGTTACTGAAAGAGGCAGGTGGTGGGAGAAGCCTCATTCTTCAATGTGAGACAGTAAACATGCTGAGCTGCTGCGTGATAGCACATCAGACAGAAATACTGCAGCTTTAAACGCTATGACTGTGCATGCGCGAAAGCCAGAGAAAGGGGCATTCCTTCAAGAAAAACAAGCATTGGCCGCGCGCGTGAGAACAAGCATCGCGGCACCGCGCGCTTTACTTTGAACATTAAAAGTAAAGCGTGGGTGCCGCAATTATAGCAAAGGTAAAGAAATAGATTTTTTTTCTATTTCTTTACTTTTGCGAAAGGGAACGCCATCACGGTTCTAATGACCCGTGAAAGACTGCTGGCGGCCGGCTGCGCGCGTGCACGCTCGCGTGAACGCAAGCGCTAGGCCAGCCAGCAGCACTTTGAAAACTCATCTACTAAATGTCTCTCCGGGCAGCGCACGCGTGATGACTCAGCGAGACCTAAAAAAATGCTGCATACTTTAAATGTCGCAGTCAAAACACACTGTTGACCAAAAGCAGTCGGCAACCGTAGGTAAACCCAGGGATTTAAGTGGGATGAAAAAACTGGAGGGGGGGGGGGGTCTCTCAAAGGGGCGTGTCCAATGTAAATAAGGGCGCGGCTTAAAAACATGTACTCCAAAAATGCAGTGGTCGAAGTGGGCGGGAACGGAGGGGCACGGCGTGCCCCTACTTATTTAATTTAACCAAGTCCGTTCCCCTACTTCTTCGTTTCAAAAATGCGTCCCGGGTCGGCAGGAATGCTCTGAGCTTAAAAGAAATACTACAGCATCATCCAGGCCGGTGTGCTGCATAGCGAGGAAGGCCTCTGCAGTTGCCAGGACCCCCTCCCCCTTCCCCACTGTATCTGTGGGCAGGGACCTGCCCAGCAACAGTGTAGGAGCCGTGGTGCACTGGAGGAGCAATCAATAGGCACAAAAACCCGGCTACCTCTGATGGGCCCGGCTGTGCAGTGATTTACACCTCATTTAGTGAGGAGGCCACCCGCCTGCCCCCACTGTGACCAATACAATGGACACATTAGGACTCATTGGCGGCCCCGCCCTTGACCTCATCTGCCCTTTATTTTCGAGCTCACCCAGGCAGAGCCGGTTTTAGAGCGGTGCAACCCACTCACTGGGTGCTGGCTTCCTGGGGGCGCGTCAATAAAACTCGTGTGATTAATTATCTTCCTGGAGAGAGATGAGCATTTTCTATAGTTGAGGGTTTGACTTCGGTGAAGTTAGTGCAGAGGGTTAATATGCCTGCTGCAAAGAACGTGTACCAAGTAGATTACAGAGTGGGTATGATGTAAACAGATCAGCAGGTTACTGCTTTCAAAAGAGACATCTTTTTTGTTACTTGCAATTTATAACTTAAAGTCCTAATATAGAATAGTGAGCTACTAACTTTCATCCTAGAACTGCATACACACTGCAAAGTATACATTATTAGAACATTGATTAATGTTGCAAAAAGATTTAATTTGGCTAGAAATCAATTCTTGTTATTAAAGAAAACTCCCAACTATGCTGTTTCTTGTTCGACTCAGAGTTTGTGCTTCTCCACACCAAGAACTCTTAAACTATACTAGTATGGATGACATGTGACTCCTACACTTTTAGTCCTTTGGGTTATGTAACATTTCCTATACACTGATTTACACACGTATGATTGATTGTCTCTGTGTAATGTGTGTGTGATGCAAAGTGCTTGGACACCCTACACTGGTATGAGTGGCGCTATATAACTAATTCAATGCATCTGAGAGACTGTGGTTATGGAGACTTGGTCACTGTTAAAGGGTGCTAGTGAGAGAATCCGTGGTGGAGGTGGTCATTGGGGGGGCGCCAACAAACATTGTCGCACAGGGCGCCACCAGCTCTAAAGCCGGCCCTGCACCCAGACTGACAATACCACACGGAAAGGAAGAGGACTGGAATTCGTGGCAGACTGTGCTCAAACCTTGGCGCGTTTTAAAAATAAATGTGGAAAATGTTTAATGTCTTATCTGCTGTTTTCCGTATTATATTTTATAAAATGTGTACTGCTTCTCTGTCTATGTTCAGGGATGTGGTCTTTTTGAAAATACTGTTTACCCTTTTCCAAGGATATAACATAAAAGCAGCCCAAGGTGTCCATTTCTGTGACACCAGAGCCCCTTGTGAGCCCCATCCAGGGTCTGACTGTGAAAACAAATAAGCCCTGGCTCCAAGGCCGGGCTGGTGTACTGGGCATCTGGTTTTATTACTGGAGGCTGCAAAATCGACCCCCAGTAACAAAACCCGCAGGGCTGTCCAGCACAATGACTCACTTCTCACTCTCAAAAACGCAAAAATCACTGCAGGATTCCTTGTAAGCCCAGCAGATTTCAGGCAACAATAAAAGAGTCAAGATTTATATCTCTGGTGGTTGATCTTCCTGTTGGAGAGAGATTGGAGTATTGTCTATTGCCAGTTTTGACCCATCCATTGTAGCAAAGAGGGTTAAAATGCCCGCTGCAAAGAACCTGTACCATACAAATCACAGAACTGTATTTAATGGGCAAAGCTCAGTGGGTTACTGCTTTTGTCACAGAGAGCTACATGCAAACTGCATGGTGAGGGTTTGGAAGTTATGTTTTTTCCCCAGTCATTCATTATCCTAATACTGCTAAAATTGGTTTGTTTGGGAAGAAATACATTCTTTTTAGAAAATCCAACTACTGTGTTATATTTTGAAACCTCGGGTTGTGTTCCAGATCTTAAAAAATGCCAACCAGAATTGATGGCATGTGAATCCTAACACCTTATAGCCCTTTTTGTGTTGTAAACATTTTCTAAACATTGATTTACACACGTATGATTAATTGTCTCTGTATGTGTGCATGATGTAAAGTGCTCCAAGTCCCTCACTGGTATGAGAGGCACTATCAAACAATTTAAATACATGTGAGAGAGGGGCAGTGGAGAGATGAGGGGCGCTGTTGGAGGGTGATAGTGAGGGAATCCTTGAAGGGCCCCAACAAGATTGTCGTATCCTGGTGCACCGTAAGGTCATCATTTACTGTTCTCTAAAAGCTAATACAATGGAATACATAATACAATGTGTTGTAGAATGCACCATTTATGTAATTTTTTCCAAAATTTTCTAGGGGAGAGAACACCCTCTCCCCGTGTCCCTTGTGCAGTCATCAGGCTTGCTTGCTGCGTTCACATGCATCACACTGTGCAGGGGATGGACACAAATTTCCCAGGGCTGCTTTGGGTTCCCAGTTTGGCCCTGTCTGGCACCAAACTAAAGGTGCCCCATTTAGTAAATGAGATATCTAAACAAGCATTGGCAAAGCCAATAGGTCTTGCCCTTGGGACCTCTTAGGTTTGTGATTTTGTTTTAGCAATGCATTACAGCCTAACTAATGTACGATTGTGTCACCACAAAAAATAAAGTTGGATGTATCCTTCACTTCCCGAATGAAAATATAATTTTGCCTTTTACCCTCAAGAGCTCTTTCAAGTTTTTTGTGGGTAGGAGAGTTAGCAAGCCAGACAGTTCAAAAGGTATAGTTAGCAGGACACTTGAATACATAATGTCGATGTTTGAGCAGCTTGCTGGCTGACATGAATGTGGAGGAGCCCTGTGGGTTTCTGTGAGTCAGATCAGATTTTCCTCAAGAATCCCTTAATCTTCTGAGCCCTGCTTATGCCCTTCCTTGCTGTCCACGAGTACACCAAAGGCTTACCTGTGTACACTAAGAGCACAGTTTTCATGTCCTCAACGTTTGAGGCAAAAAACACTCATTGCTGCTTTGACTTACTCTGCACAAGGGAGGCGTTGCAGTGGGTGTTCCCACTCAACTCTCACGTTTTTTATGCATTCCCAGATTTACAAGGACTTTTAAACCTGGGACTGATTAAAAATCTTACGCCTCCCCAAGGGAGGCACAACAAGGAGAAAAATCTTTATTTCTCCCTGTTTTTCTCTTTCTATATGTGCAGCACACATACAAAGAGGAAAAAGCCTCTCAGGTTTGCTTTTGTGCACAAAAACAATGCTGCATGCAACGGAGGTACCCTTGCACCATGGTGCAAGGGTGCCTGCGTTGGCGCTAGGCTGACGAAACGGCACCAGCACACTTGGCAAAGGCAGGAATGCACCGTATTGGATAAAGACGGTGCATTTCTGCCCTTTCCCTGTGACGCAGGGCAGCAAAGTAACTTGATGCGTTGCACCACCATTCCCGTAAATATGTCCCTAAGTTCTCAAACTTCACGGTGTCTCTTTGCTTCAAGCAGCAAGCACTTTTAACATGTGCTGCCTGCTTTTGGGCCGCTGCAATTACGCAGTAATGGAGGGCAAAATTATGTTGCAGGGTTGACTAAATTATGCAGCAAAGTAAGACTGCAGCTTAATGTGGTACATTTTCTGATACTTTGTTATTTTGAAATTTTTACACATACGAACAGTCTCTGCAAAGCTTTCGCCTCATTAATAGCAGCCCTGAGAACGTGGCCAGTCAACCTTTGTAAAGGGCCCTCCACTTCACAGCAACACAAGTCACGTTGTTTTGATCCATTTGAGATACAAACAAATTTTTAGGTAAAACCATCAGCTTATGAAGCAGATGGTGCTTTATGTGGCAAACACGGCAGAGTTATAATTATGTGGAAAACATTTGCAAACTAGGATATTTTGCCATTCATGTTTGAACTTCTCTCATGCAGTCTCTGGTGGGTGGTATTCCTAGACACCTACAGTGCTAATGGAGAGACAAAGGAGGAAGGTGTCTAATAGTGATTGCAGAGGATAGTAGCCTGTAGGGGAGAAAATAACTGATTGAAATAATCGGAGGACCACTACCTATTTTTGACTCTACCAATGTTTGAGTCTCATAATTTCAGAATTGATGCATTTGCAATTCTGATTGCTATCTAACTTGAGTGGTAATTACACAAACTACTCATAAAATAGTTGTATCTCATTCATCTGATACTGCTAAAAACATCTGCAAAACCAACAGGTCTGGGTTGTTTTAGAGTGCTAGGTCTAGATACAATAACAGGAAACTAAGAGGCATCTAATGCTGGCTTCATGACATGTTGCTTGAAGCATGTAAAAACACATGAATACAATTTTGCATTGACCGTGGGGCACAGAATGATGTCATCAACAGTGCTCCCCAACACGTGGGGCTTCCTGTCATCGAATCTAAAGCCAAATGTTATGTTCAGAATTGGTTAGAAAAAGGGAGAAGTGCTAATGAAAGAAACTGCATGGCTCGGACACAAATGGCTTATGATTCCACCTATATGCGTATTTGGGACATTCTGTGATTGAATACGTATCCCAAATTGTAAATGTATTTTAATGTCAATAACTCATCTATTAAACCTCAAATAAACGTGTATCTATTGGTTGCATTAAATAACATTATAAGCTGTAACTCGTCAGTGAAATGCCAAACATACTAAAAATTGGGATGTTTTGCTCTTTCTAGCCACACCTCTGACTCCGCCCACTGACCCAATCCTCGGAATATTCCCGCCCCCTGATGCTCCGCCCACAGTTCCCCTACTTTTTTTTCCCCACTTCGACCACTGCAAAAATGTGTGTATAGCATAGTGTGCTGCTCCTAAGTTTCAAACAGAGAAGGGAAATCCAGAGAGAAATGACTCTCTTTAAAGGATTTCCCTACCCCAACAACGCTCACCTGGCATGACGTCATGCAGTAACTTCTCCACTTGTGAGTAGTGTGAGCAGGGTACATCGATGGGCCTGCTGTCTCGAAACGGGTCTCTAGCGGCTCTGTTCTGCGCCCTGGCACTTTTTTCTGCACTGCAGTGCTGTCACTGCAGTCCGAAAAAAACCGGACCGCCTGTGTCAGGGCACAAAACAGAGCCCGATAGAGACCCGTTTCGAAGCCCCCTTTAAAAACCGGCCAGTGCTCAGCACCGGTGAGACCCGGCCCACTTAAAGCCCTTGGGTAAACCGAAAGCGCACCATGCACAGCTGTGCATAAACAAATAAAAGCGGGTGGCAGTTAGCTTTTGCAAAGTAAAGATGCGCCGTGCCACACACCAGCATTAAATTAAATAAACAAGAAGTCCACAACTAACAAATGACACTTACTAGTGTAATGGGGCTGTAATTGGCCGGTGCTCCTCTTGAAAAACCGGAAATTATGTTTCGGAGCGCTTACAAATAAGGAGCAAGGAAACAAAAAACGATGCACAAATTAACCAATTGCAGGAAGCATGCTAGAATGATAGATTAAAAGGCAAAGTCTACACTGCCTGGACATTTATTCAGGACCTGACGGAAAGGAACACCAATGTTACTGGGCAGCATCTCCTACCGTGACCACTGGAAGTGCCAATTCACGACATGGGGCCAGAGATCAGAAAGCATTTTTGACTGGTGCTAGTTTATGTCCTTGGTGGTAAATTAAGGCAGTGTTTGCACCAAACACCTGTTTCCATCGTATTATTAAAAGAGTTCTGCACGTGGTAATGTGTACATTTGTGGTGTGGCATTTTGTTGTGGTGGTGATGTTTTGCTATTTTTGTGCTGCTGCTTATTTGCATAGAGATTTGGTTGTGTTGCGGTTGTTGTGTTGCATTCTGATTTGGTTATATTTAAAGTAATTACTGAGCACAATAGAACACAACAGCGTACCACAAACCAAAATACCAACACAACAAATACTTAATAGAGGACAAAACAACAAAGCATCAAAAACAGGATGTAACACAGACACCACAGTACCACACAGAACAGGAACATTCAGTAATGCAGCACAAAAATAATGCAACAAATTAACACTGTAACACATAAATATGCACGAATATTCTTGTCCCAGTTTACCACCTCCACACATATGCTTTCAAAATGCAGTGTTAGAACGACCAACACTGCCTTGTTTACCACAAGGGACACGGAATAGCACCAGCCGCAAAACTTCGGAAGTCGGGTCAAAGTTATAGATTTTAACAAATGTGTTACCAAAAGGATCAAAATAAATCTACCAGAGAATATTAAACACAGAATTTAAACCCTAAAAAATCATGCACCATCTTTTTATTAGACCCTTTCCAAGTTTTTTCCAGTAACGATTAAATATGCAACTTAAAATGTCAATAGTATGTCCTCTAGAGATGGATCATAAAAATAGGTGATGTCCCAGTGGCGAAATGCGTGGTGTGGTACCAATCTTGCGCCCTGGGCCTAATTCTGTCGCTGACACTCTGTGTGATGAAGTTGCTGGGCAACTGGTTACCTGGAACTCGATAGCCGCACTGCACTGCAAACATTGCACGAACAACTCCATGCATCCTGGACAAGCCCAATCCTTCCCAGGGGCAACAGGTCTTGTTCTTGTGCTGTGCTTTTATGTTTGTGTTCACTGTAATGGAAAATAATTGATCCAAGATGACATGTCCCATGTAAATTTGAGGAGACGTGGCAACAGATGCATTTCTCCATGCCTGGTCCTGCAATTTCCCACACCCACCAATGGGCTACATACATCAGAGCTCAGCACATTGTAGGTGTGGCCTGAACACCATGCATTATTAGCAGGTGCATTCAATCTTCAAAGAGATGTTTGGCCTCCTTGAAAAAGCCTATATGAACTGCGAAGCTTGGCCATTTGCAGATGCCCCCAGCAGAGAACCCCGCCTCTAGCACCGACTTGCTGCGGCGGAAGGATATTGTGTTTCGAGGTGTGCAGTTGTCAATGTTAATTTTCAGTGTATCATGTCAGGTCTGGCCAAAAACTAACATCCACGGATAGCTGAGACATCGACTGTCGGTAAGGCGAGCCCGACACCATAAATAATGGAGAGGAAATGTAGGCCGGAGAGATAGGGTGGCCAGCGGATCTCTTTTTTCACTCGGCTTTCTCTTCTGGTCACATGGCTTCAGTAACAGTGAGCAATTTTTCATGAGGTCCCTCCGACTGCAACATGTAGCGAAGAAGGAAGAAATGCATAAACTTTTTTCCAAGCGTTCGAAGCAGCAGGTTCACCATGCGCTGCCCTGTGGCCTCTTTACCTAAGAACTCGAGGCGTGATTGGCTGGTTTTGGGTTTGTAGGCCATTTTGTTACTTGACTCTGGCTGGGGTGCAAACAGAAGTCACTGAATATGAGAAACCTCCCCAAACCTACCCATAAATAAGTGATGGCTCCAAAAAAGAAGAAACCTCAAAGCCAAGCAGAAATTGAAGAAGAAGAGGAGGAGGAAGAGGCGGAGGAGGAAGATGAGGAGGTGAAGGTGAAGCCAAAAGGAAAAAGCAAAGCCATCGCTAATGGAGTCAGCCGTGAAAAGAAGAAGGAGAAACCTGCACAAATCCACAGAGCGTCAGACGGGGAGGACGACGAATCGGATGCCGAAGAAGTAGAGAAACCTGTCCAAAAGTCGAAGAAGCAGAAGAAAGAGGACGTGAAAGAAACAAAGGGAAAGAGTAAAAACTCCAAACATGAAGTGAACGAAGATGACATTGAGGCTGTCCAAACAGAGCGGGCGAAAAGGAGTAAGGAGAAGAACAACAATGACATGAAGGAGAAGAACAAAAAGAACCGGGCGCGGGATGTGGAGGAGGTGGAACTAGAGGAAGAGGATGAAGAGATAATCGAAAACAAGAAGAAGAAGACCAAGACCTCTTCCAAGGAAAAGAAGAAGTCAACTGATGATGGTAAGAAACACAAGAAAAAAACAAAGGAAGAGGATGCTCCAGACGAAGATGAGGATGAGGACGAGGAGGAGAAAAAGAAAAAGAAGAAAGCCAAAAAGTCGAAGGACTCAGGAGGTGGGGACAAGGAGGAAAAATCAGACAAAAAAAAGGGAAAGACGGAAAAGGGAAAAAAAGGGAAGAAGTCACCCAGCTACATGGAGTTGTATGAGCAGGAGCTTCTGCAGTATCAGTCAGCGTCCTCAGACGATGCCGAAGAAGAGTACAACAAGAAGAAAGGTGAGTCAGGGGATGGTTGGTGGTCGTTTCTGGACACACCCATAGAGGTTTAATATTTGATGTTAAACTTTGATATTGTGTCTTCAATGTGTGCTGCATGAAGAATGGTAAAGAATGTAAATAGGCACCCTGCATGGTCAGATCCCTTTATCATGTCAACTTTCCCAGTGCAGCCTTCAAACTGGTGTTAGGTTCTGTCGAACATTTTCCAAGCTTGGCCGACAATTTAATAGAACCCATTGGCATTCAGTCTAACAGGACCAACGAACACCCGAGATGGTTCAGGCTAAGGGCCTTAACACATCAAGAGAGCACTTTGTGCAATACGTTTAGTCTCTGCCACCGTTTGGGGTTGACTGGGCGCAGCACTATTTTACCACCACAGTGGGAATGGTTGCCTGTCACAGGAACTTTGGAGGCATGTTCTGCTCTAGGCTGGACCTGTACTAGCATTTGTTGACATGTCCAAAGTAAACAACAGAACATAACACAATAACATACACAAAGCAACATAGCAGCTCATTTAACCCCTTGTGTGCCCCGCCCTTTCCCCGCCCTGTGCCGGGCGTTGAATTAGTGGGCGGGGTTCATGACGAGATAGTCTCGTCATGGGCACAGCGCAACCGCGGCCCATGACGAGACTATCTCGTCATGGGCACTCAAGGAGTTAAAAAATTGCATTCCACAACAACAGTCAAAACAGAACACAACACAGCTACAGCAGTACAATAGAACAAAAACAAATGGCAAAAACGCAGCATAACAAAATAAAACACATCACCACCTAACTTGCTCATTTGCACATTTCCAACTCCAGAATTGTATTTTCACAATACAGTGGTAAAGGGTGTTAGAAGCAAACACTGTTTTAACTTCCCACCAAGGACATGAAATAGCCTCAGTCAACGGGATTTGTGAACTACCCCCTTGTCCTGGGGCTGTCCAGTCACTTTAGAGCTGAGCCCAGCAGCTTCCTGCCTCCTGCCTCCTTCCCCTGGTATTAGAGTTTGGGAGAGGTGAAATGCAGCCTCCTGCAAAAGGAAGGAATGCCAATGAGGTTATGCAAGGGCGAAAGCCTAGTTCCAAATGTGTGTTTCCTGGAACGCTGCACCTCGTCCTCTCAGTGGGAGAGCCAGTGGAGGTGTGTGCAGACTGAAGCTACAGTCTGCAGATCTCTGCACTGAAACTTGTCATCTGAAGCCAGATCTGTGGGACGTCTGACCTCATTCGTTTCAAGATATCTTGAATTGTCGACTTTAAGGTGCTAGCCTCCTGAAATACAGTTTTGTTAAGCTGGGAAAGCCGAAAAATACTATCGTATAAATTAAGGGCTATCAGGTACTTGCTCTTAACATTGCATTGTGGGAACAACACAAATGCATTTTTAGGTCTGCCCCTCGGGACAGCTTTAGCTCTCTCCTCAGCATATTGTTTTCCTAAAAAAATCATGCATAACATAAAAACTTCGATGGGCTTTCCATCAGCAGGTTCATCCATTGGTCTGTTTAATTGTCATTCACATTTGGTTTCTTCCCACCCCAGCATACATCATGGGTCAATTTCAGCCTACTTTTACCCTTTGCCATACGCTTGAAATAAAACATAGAAGGTATTACGCATTGCAGAGCTTGCCAAGACCAGACTCGTTGGCTTTGCTAATGCTTGTTAATTTTGTTTTATAAAGACAACCAGGTGTAGAGCATTGTGCATAAGGGTAAAACTACAGAAAGTAGCAGACATTGTGAAGTGGTTGGGTTGCAGATCTGAAAATGTGGATGCAAATCCTGACTTTCCCATTTTTAACACACTGTGTGATCCTGGGCAGATCACTTTGCTTCATTATATTTCATTTTCATCGCCGAGATCTGTAGCTTCTAGCAATAAGAGATTTCCGTGCATGCTCTCAAAGCACATACTGCCGCTCCCTGGGTGCCGTTTATGTTTTTTTCTACTGCACAGCCTGCATTGAATTGCCTCTTGGCTCTATAATTCATCCTCGGCGATGCATTCTGGCAGGGGAGGCGTCTTAGTAAATGTGTGTTTAGAAATGATTACTATAATTAATGTCAGCAATATAATGTACGAAATGTAAACACTTGCAAATGTTAGAGGGAAGGCAGGTTCTGTTATTGGCATCATAATTCTTCTGAGGTCTGTGCTGACTTGGTCCTCCCATCTCTGCCTTTCCCACAGCCGAACCCAAGCAAAGGTGACAAAAAAAAATTATTATTACAGCTGGAGTCTTTGACCAGGGTCACACATTGAAATGAAGAGGAACTGCTGCAGCGGTGCCCCGCTGAGACCACACGGGCAAATGAAATACTACACACCACACACTGCCTTACTGCTTACATTTGAATCTTGCACAATAACTACTAAAGTTATATCTGAACCAGTGCTTAATTTGAGCCAGTGGTTTCCGGTGCTCGGCCCTGGCACTTAATTGCCACCACCAGTACTTATGACAGTCTGCCACATGTGCCGCTGCTTGTCCAAGTTAAATATGAGCACACAAGAGGTGTTCATTAATTAAACATTTAAAATGACTAATACTGGCTGCACAAGCTATGCGGATAGCGTTGGGGGCCTTGAATGGTCGGAATTGTCACTCTTGTAGGAGTGTGATGGTTAGTAGTTGTGATGGTGCTGTCATTGGCAGGGCTAGTAGGGGCGATGGGTGGTACGAGCTGAAGTAGCCTCTCAAAAAGGGCCCTGGCACTTCCGTTTTTTACAAATTAAGCACTGGTTAGAATGTGGGGGTCTGGCTCACGTGATGCACTTGTGTATTCAGTCCCAGTGCACGCGATGCCAGATGTGTAATTGCTTAAGGTTGAAGCACCAGGACTTTAAGTGGGCCGGGTCCTGCCCATGCTGAGCACCGGCAGTTCTAAAAATCAGGTGCTGAAACGGGTCCCTATCGGGCTCCACATTTTCGTCCTCACCCTCGGTGAAAAAAATAAATCTTAACTCTGCAGCAGCGCCACCTTTCACTGCCTTTGACGTAACTTCAAAGAGACTCCTTATACTTTTTTCACAGTCTCATCATTTCAGAACTGAAGCATGTTCAATATTCTATACAACAAAGCCATAGTTGTTGCTTATTTATCTTATGCAGCTAACAACCATTGGCAAAGCCAACAGCCCTGGCTTGTTGTAGGTGTAATGGTACTTGTTGTTTTATAAATCTGGATGCGGTGACAGAGGCAGCAAAATACCAGTCGGGCAGCACACTGCTAAGGACAGATTTTAAGTTGACATGTTTTTAAGCCATGCCTTTAATTACAACGACCACGCCCCTTGGATAGATCCCCAGTTTTTTCATCCCACTTAGAGCCCTGTGAAGCTCCATGTGAATGGCAAGCTGGAGGCACTGAACTGTACCATGATGCCATGGCACAACCAGTTGTATATTATCCTTGTTCACTGATGATTTCTGGCATCCCAAGCCTCGCTGCGGGTAATCCAGAAACCAGCGCCATTTTAGTGTTCCTGCATTTTTTAGGTCGAGGGACCGTCCGGTCTGCCAAAGGCAGAACCGGAAGTCCGGAGATCTTATGATTCTTAGAGTGGCTATTTAGCCCGCCTCTCATTTTGCCTCTCCTCCATTGGCTGGCTTCCTAAACGGAGGCCAGCCATTGGAGGAGAGAGCCGTCCCTACAAATAGGCTCCGTCTTTTTCAGATTCGGGGGCGTGTTCCGTGCTCTTCTTTCCACTTTTTAGCCACGCCCTTTTTTAGGCGTGTTTTTCTCTCCTCCAGCCAAAGGCAAGAGGAGAGAAAAAGAAACACGCCCCCGAATCCGAAAACGCCACTGCGTTTCTCCGAGGCATTTCTGCTTTGCCTCGGAGAAAGGCGGTGGTGTTCGGGGCGATTCCCTCGATGACTGGCAGCTGGGCTCGCTCGCCGCGGCAGCACAAACCTTGAAAATTAAAATAGAGCTTTTCGTCGAATTTTCAAACCATGCCTCATGTCGAATAAGCAACTAAAATTGCAAAGACCACCCGTGAGCCTCCATGTTGGTGTTTCAGAAGCTTAGCTTAATTTACTGCCTATACGCGCGCTTCTCTGTCCTGCTCCATGGAAGGCGGGAACAACGCCCCCCTCCTTTCACACTGATAGACAGCCGGCCGCCCGATCGGAAACTCGAAGCTGCCAATGGGGCGCGGCGCATCTTACTAGACGACCCAATGATGATGGAGCGCCAGCACTCTGAGAGGCGGGAGTAATTGCTGTAGCAGCAAGTTGGGGATGAGAAGCTGCAGTTTTCTGTTTGTTTTGTTTCCTTCCATTTTACCTTCGGGGGCTTGTAAGAACAAAGGAAAAGGAAACGCCATCGCCCCCGGTCCTTTCCCAAGAACCCTCCGTCTTATTTTGAACCTTCGAGTTTTGATCAGCGTCCGCATGATTGACAGGCACGTTATCTATTGCGCAAAGTTCAGGGGATGCGAAAGGTTAGACCCTCGCCTTTAATGCAATGTCTGGATCTTCATGCCCGCATGTTTCACGATGTGTGCAATAACCTAGTATATGTCTGCATTACCCTATTGTATCATCTGGACTTTCCGCACCCACCTGGTGGCGTCTGTTTTGGGGACAATCGCAACCGGGCTTTTCATATCCAACGTATGTCATCGCACGTGTGTGTGACTATAGCGCGAACTGGACCCGAAGGTATTGGAGCGCTTTACATGAGCACCGGCAACGTTGATTTCCGTGGGTTTGAAAAAGCCTCTCATATCCCGCCTCGTTGCTCAAACAACATTTGGCCTATCTGTCAAGGTGTTACAGGCTGCCCCCACAAACAAACACTACAGCCACTCTCCCCATTACCCTGTATGCTCTTGGCACGCATGCCCCCCCCCCCCTCACAGTTCCAGTCTTAAACCTTCCAACATCGGAAGCTTTGACCATTTTATGCGCGGTCTTTACGGAGCGGGACGTGGGATCGCCTCTTCCTTGCTGCTGGGCGTTTCAAGTCCGGCGTTTCCTGGCTCAGCGTTTATCTATGGGCTTCTTAATGTCAAAAGGCGGCCCATAATTACAAATTAACGACGAGGTAAAACTTTACTTTTGGTCTATCCATACCTCCTCCGTGGGAGTTGGCACATTCCGTTTATCTGAAGGCGGTGCTTTCACTTTGTTTTGTGTTCAACGAGTGTTTTAATAACCCAGAAAAGTGGAATAACTCCCATCTTTTCATTCGACACTTGCAAATAACTCTTAGCTCAAAATAAACTGCAAGTTTACACTAACCAAATCTAACTAACTAATCTTAAATACACTAAGTCACTTAAACTCACTCTTTCACTACCTCACTCGATCTCACTACTTCACTACATCAACCTGTTTCTATCTTAATACCTCACAACATCCCTCACTACCTCACTCTCTCTTTCACTACCTCAATCTTTCTCTATCTCACAACATCACTCACTGTTTCTAGCTCACTACGTCAGAAAATACCTCACTCACTAACTCACTCTTTCACTACCTCACTCTCTATCTACCTCACTCTCTCTCACTACATAACTCTCTATACATCACTACTCCCCTCTATATCACTACCTCACTATCTCACTACTTCTCTCTCTAAAAAGATCACTACCTCACTCTCTCACTACCTCACTCTCTATATCACAACTTCACTCTCTCTCTAACTCACTACATCACTCACTCTCTATCTCTCTACCTCACTCTTTCTATCTCACTAACTCACTTTCACTGTCTCTTTCACTACCTCCCTCTATCTCACTACATCACAACACCACTCTGCTTACATCTCACTACCTCACAAGATCCCTCTCACTCACTACATCACTGTTTCACTACCTCACTCTCTCTCACTACATAACTCTATCTACCTCACTACTCCACTCTATCTCACTACCTCACTATCTCACAACTTCTCTCTCTCAAAACATCACTACCTCACCCTCTAGCTCACAACCTCACAACTTCACTCTCTCTCACTCACTACCTCAATCACTCTCTATCTCACTACCTCACTCTTTCTATCTCACTAACTCACTTTCACTCTCTCTTTCACTACCTCTCTCTCTATCTCACTACATCACAACATCACTCTATGCTTATATATCACTACCTCACAACACCCCTCTCCCTCACTACCTCACTCTTTCACTACCTCACTCACTCTATCTCACTACCTCACTCTCTATCTACCTCACTCTCTATCTCACTACCTCAGTCTCTATCTACCTCACTCTCTCTCACTACCTTACTCTCTATTTCAATACCTCACTCTCTCTCTCTCTATCTCACTACCTCACTCTCTCTCTGCTAATGCAATAGGTATCACATATGCAAAAAAAAAAGCTAATGCCAATAGAAATGACAATGCCATTTATTTAGGGATACAAAAATGATAAAAAAATAATGAGCAATACCAATAGCTCTACCTATAATATTGCCGAGACCATTGCATTGTAAATGCTTGTTTCTGTCTTCATTTAAGTAAAAAGAGGTCTCAGTTTCTGGGTGTTAAAAGGTGTGTTTTTGTACAGCCCCCATAGAAGAATTCTGAGCTATCTCTACATATTTAAGCAAACTCGGTCCGTGCAGGTAACAGCGGTGGGGCCGGGTAAGGGGGTATTTTGAGGGAATGAGCCGAGAAGAAATTAAATAAATCATTAATTTTCCCTCTGCTTCGTCCCAGAAATCCCCCCCTAACCCCGCCCCACCGCTGTTACCTGCACGGACTGCGGCTATATTTAAGGGCAAAAGGCGAAGATTTATCATTTTTAATGGAACTCAGCACAGCAACCAAATCTGCGGCGCCCCACTGTGCAAGGAGGAGAACGCAGCAGGAAACCATGGCTACAGAGATTACCCTGCTGCTGCGGTCATCCCTGCACTGGTGCTCAGAAAGACTGCGCTGCACGACGCGCAGCCTCACACCATGGTGCAGCGGTGACCCTGCTGCTGCGGTCATCCCTGCACTGGTGCTCAAAAAGACTGCGCTGCACGACACGCAGTCTCACACCATGGTGCAGAGGTGAGTGTGCGCTGCCGCATACGCTGCCAGGGCACATTCCTGTGACTGGACACATTTCAGAAGCATCCCACGCATCAGAACTATGCATCACACATGCAGGGTGTGGGGGTTTGTAGCATGTTAGACCTGGCACCATTGGCGTGAGTCTCCCTTCCTTTTTTCGCTGTGTCTCCTCTGTTTTTGCTGGTTATAGATGCTCTGGGCGCTGTGCCGCTGCCATTCAGTGCCACAGCGCGAATGCTCCCTTTTGTAAAGATGACATATGAATTGGTACATCCATGATTGGCTTATTCAGTTTACCTGTTAGTCCCTAGTAGCGTGGCCGGTGTGTGCCCAGGGCTGGTAAACCGAATGCTGCTGGTGGGCCTGCAGCACTGGTTTGTGCCACCCACAGAAGCAGCTTGTAAAGTGTGTCTCAGACCTGCCACTGCAGTGTCTGAGTGCAGTCCAGAACTGCCATATTGGCTGTGAAGTGCACCCGCTTCCCAGCCCCTAAACCTTCCTTTGGCATCATGTAAGCCCCCCTTATGATAGGGCGCATTGTATGTGTAAGGTAGGACATGCCCTGTTGTATGTAGCATGTCCTAGTAGTGAATTACACCCAATTTCGTTTTTCACTACTGTAAGGCTACCTGTTCTCCATAGGCCAGAATGGGAGGTCTGGGCTATTACATCCTATAGTCCTAACTGACCCACAGAACATGGTAGAAAAACGAATCTAGTATGCCTGAGCTCAGAATATTAAAATACATCTTTTAGTAAAGGTTATTTTTATATCCTGGGTTTGAAACTACCACTTTTAGAGTATAGGTACTTTCTTGCCTAAGCCTTCCAGTTGCTCTGCTATTATGTGTATTGGCTGTCTGGTTTTGGAGGGACAGGGCAGGCTGAGTCAGACCTGGGTTGAATAGAGCGACCTGCCTAGGTGTGAGGGGAGGGGTAGCTCCTGCACTTGAATAGGGCTGTGCCTGGCAAGGTGAAAGCTGGCTCCACCTCCCACTGTGCGTCTGAGGCAGACCCCCTCTTTCTGAAAGGAAGGATGCAGCCTGATCAACAAAGTGCTCCAGGGCTGGGCAAAACTGGTTCTGGCTGGGTTCAGAGGCTTGGGACCCCTAAGAACAAAGACTTTGGGGGTATAAATATTTGTGCACAAACCCCTACAAATGGTATTGCTCCTGGATAACAAGAAGAACCTCTGTCCGTGTGGCTACAGGAATCTGCAAGAGAAGGGCTGTCCTTGTGCCTTGTGTGCTGTTTCTGGGACTGGCCTGCAGCTGCTACTACTGGACTTCAAGAAGAGGAAAAGAACTTTGATTGGACTTTTATTTTTGCTACAGCAATCACCCAAGGGCTAGAAGAGAGCTAGCCTCCTGCTGGAGTCTCAGGCACATCAGACTCCACCATCAGCCTCCTGTTTCCTCCCAGCGAGGATTACTATCTGCAGGTGAGGCCCCTGTGTGTTCCAGGGCTTCTATTTCTACTGCTGAGAAGAGAGTGCTGAAAATCGTCGCTAACCCCCGTTAGCGAGCCGCTGCAGCAGGTGAGCGTGAGGAAAATCGCCGCTCCGCTGTCGCCGAGTGCTCGCTATCCCCAAGAAGATCGCATCATTGTCAGCGGGCCCGAAAACGCCCGCTATCTGAAAATCATCGCAACAGGATCATCGCAGCGCGGACGCAGATGCGTTCGCCATTTTCCCCGCATCGCATCCGGATCGTCGCTCCCTCGCGGAGCGCCATTTTCGTCATCGCAGCACGATCGCACACGCAACAGGCCCGGTGCGTCATCCTCCCTTCACGGCAAGGATTTCATCGCATCACCGGCTTAGCGTGAAGAAGTTTGTCGCTTTGTCCTGCCCGCAACCCAGCGCATCATCCTCCCTTGCGGTAAGGATTCAACGCATCGCTGGTTAGCGGGAGGAAATCTATCGCTACAGCTCCTTAGCGACATTTTTGTTGCTTTGCTCCAGGAACCAGATACTTTGTGAGTAAAAGGGTCGCAGAGACCCCTGCCTTGAACTAAACATCATTTTGTGAATCCTGAACTATTTTTCCTTGCAGCATTTCTAAAGTAATTATATTTTTATAGTATTGTGGATTTTTACTGTTATTGGTCTTGTGATTAAGTCTATATAAAAATACCTATTGTTCATAACTACTTGAGTGGTGTCCATTTGTAGTGTTCCTCATTATATTACTGTGTATGGTCATAAATGCTTCACACACTGCCTCTGAGATAAGCCTAGCTGCTCGTGCTACGTTACCACAGGGTTGAGCAGGGGTTGTCAAAGGGTGTAGGCTGCTTACTCTGACTTAGGAAGAAGGGTCCCTACTTGGACAGTGGCCAGCCATTGCCAACTAGAGACCCCATTTCTAACATTGGTGGTCAGCGGTGAGGATCTGGACTTGCATTTATGATTGCATACAGTAATTATAGTGTACACTACTAGTGAGTGCAGACCATAACACAACCACGTACGTTTTTGAGATTTTTTGATTCTATTTTTGATCGATATTGCCAGTTATTGTTACAATGGCCAAGCCCAGATCCAATGCCTCTGAGGATCTCTCCTGGGAAGAAGAGAAATTAGACACCTACAATGCCAAGCAGCTCAAATATTTTTGCAAACGCTTCACAGTCCCTATCACAGGTCTCACAAAAAGGGAAGAGTATTACATGGCACTGAAGGCCTGGTTAGAAGCCAGGGATGCCCCAAAGAATGTAGAAGAGCCTGTGGAGGGAGGAGAGGATGTAGGAGAGCGGCAGGACGAAATTGTAGATTTGGTAGGGGATAAAGCAGTTTCCAGCCCGGGCACTAGTGTGTCCTCAAGGGGCCTGACTCCAGAAGAGATGGAGGACAGGGAGAGAGATAGGCGGCATAATATGGAGATGGCTAAGCTTAAATTGGATGGTCAGAGAGACCTAGAGAATAAGAAGTTGGAAGTTGAGATAATGAAGATGAAATTTGAACATGAGAGAATTTTGAGGGAATTGGAGATTAAGGCCAAGAGTATTGAGATCTCCCCCTCTGGTGGCAGCATACCGGTAGTGCATAATGAGAGTAGAGTGTATATACCTAAAGAGGTTATTAAGGATTTTCATAAAAGTGAGGATATTGGGCAATGGTTTGCCGCTTATGAATTAGCTATGGTGTCCCACCGGGTCCCTGAGAAGGATTGGGGAGCGGGGTTGTGGGGACGCTTTGTGAGTGAGGGGAGGGATACCTTGTTGGACCTACCCCCAGAAAGTAGAATGATTTATGCCCACATGAAGGAAGCTTTGATTACCCGCTATGGTTTGACCCCTGAAATGTACAGGCAGAGATTTAGAACTTGCAAGAAGATAGAGGGTACCACGTGGGTAGAATATGTGTCTTTTTTTGGCAGAGCAATGGAGCGCTGGGTAAAAGGCAGCAAAGTAGAAACTTTTGAGCAACTGTATGACTTGATTGCATGGGAGCATTTTTCTAGTAACTGTTTTCCTGAGCTACGCCAGCATCTGATAGATTGCAAGCTGACTAACCCTAGGAAGCTTGCTGAGGAGGCGGACCGCTGGGTGAGCACCCGGGTTCGCAAGGGTCCAGTGGGAGACTTCGCCAAAGGTGGGCAGGGTCCCCAGCAGAGAGGTGGGGGGGACAGGGGTAAACCAAGGGAGTTCCACCGAGGGCCCCAAGATAATTCCCAAGGGAACCAGGCAGTGGTATCCCAGCCTCCCCCAGATAAGAAGCCAGTGCCTCCAACAGGTAATCCTGTTCCAAGGAGGCCCCCTACTTGTTTTAAGTGTGGCCAGGTGGGCCATAGATACTTTGACCCCCAGTGTCCCCAAAAGGATACTCCTGCACCACCCCGTGCACCGCCCCGCCAGCTTGCTAGTGTAGCCCTGGGGGAGGAGGAGATGGGTGCCCCCGGTGGGTGGGACCCCGTAGAGTTGACCCTTGTCTCATTAGGAGACTTTGAAATGGTTCCTAAGCCTGCACTGCCTGATAACACTAAAAAATACAGGCAGTGGGTAACCATCAATGGCCATAGAGTGGAGGCTCTGAGGGACACAGGGGCCAGTGTAACTGCTGTCAGCTCCCGGTTGGTGTCCAAAGAGCAGGTTGTGCCCCATGCATTCTACCCAGTAGTGTCTGCAGACAACACAGAGAGCCACTGTGAGGTGGCTCAGGTTCCCTTTGAGTGGGGGGGGTCTCAGGAACTCTTCAGGTAGCTGTGAGGCCCGCCATGCCTGTGGACTGTCTGTTGGGCAATGATTTGGAGAACTCCCCGTGGGCTACGGTGGAGAAGAGAGCTCACTTGCAAATGTTGGGACTGCCTGAGTGGGCATGTGCTACCACTCGGTCCATGGCAGCCAAAGAGAGTATTGAGGAAGACCTGGGGCCTGAGAATATGGCCCAGGTCCCTGCCTCAGAGGGAGGGGGCAGGGGGCGCGGGAAACCGGCCCCCTTGGTTCCCACGGCCCAGGAAGGAGCAGACCCTGAGGGGGATGCCCTGGAGCCTACCGGGGAGCAGAGTACCGACCTGGGGGACCTGCCTGAGCTGACCCAGTGGCAGCAGGAAGGGGGGCCCACCAGGGAGGAGTTTTGTGAACAGCAGAGAACTTGCCCCTCTCTCGAGGGTATGCGGCAACAGGCTGCAGCCCAGGCAGCAGGTGATATGTCCGGTTCACATCTGATTTATTGGGAGAACAGTCTCCTGTATAGCGAGCCTAAGGTTGCTGAGCCGGGGTCAGCCCGTGTGCTGGTGGTACCCGAGTGCTTCAGAACCTTCCTACTGGGGTTGGTTCATGACATTCCATTGGCAGGACATCTGGGGCAGACCAAGACCTTTGAAAGGCTGGACACCCACTTTTATTGGCCCCAGATGCGCAAGAATTCAGATACGTATTGTAGGACCTGTGAGACTTGCCAGGCAAGTGGGAAGAGTGGGGGGAAGATCAAAGCCCCACTCCAACCCTTCCCAGTTGTTAGCACCCCATTTGAGCGAGTGGGCATTGACATTGTGGGGCCTCTGGACCCCAAGACAGCCATGGGCAACAGGTACATCCTGGTCTTGGTGGACCATGCCACCCGGTACCCTGAAGCCATCCCGCTCAGGACAGTGACGGCCCCCGTGGTGGGACGTGCACTGATGGGGATCTTCTCCCGTGTGGGGTTCCCCAGAGAGGTGGTGAGCGACAGGGGGACCAACTTCATCTCCCAGTATATGAAGTCTCTGTGGAAGGAGTGTGGGGTGACTTACAAGTTCACCACTCCTTACCACCCCTAGGGTAACGGTCTGGTTGAGAGATTCAACCGGACCTTGAAGGGCATGATCATGGGCCTAGAGGAGCCCCTGAGGCGTAAGTGGGACGTCCTCTTGCCATGCCTGTTGTTTGCATACCGTGAAGTGCCACAGAAGTCCTTAGGGTTCAGCCCCTTTGAACTTCTCTATGGCCATCCGGTAAGAGGACCTCTGAGTCTGGTCAAGGAAGGCTGGGAGCAATCTTCCAGGAAACCTCCCCAGGATGTATTTAGCTACATCCTGGCCTTCAGGAACCAAACTCGGCGTTTCAGAAAAATTGCTGAGGCAAATCTGGAAGCCAGCCAGGAGGAGATGAAACGTTGGCACGACCAGAATGCCACTCTGGTCGAATTTCAACCTGGTCAGAAGGTTTGGGTACTGGCCCCAGTGGAGCCTTGTGCGCTCCAAGATAAGTGGACCGGTCCCTTTGAGGTGGTGGAGCGCAAAAGTCAAGTTACCTATTTGGTGGACTTTAAATCTCCCAGGAACCCCCTGCGGGTCCTGCATGTGAATCGCCTGAAGCCCCACTTTGAGAGGTCTGAAGTGGGCATGCTCCTTGCCACAGATGCAGGGATGGAGGAGGAAAGTGAGCCTCTTCCTGACCTCCTGTGTGCAGGAGAGAAGGATGGGTCAGTGGAGGGTGTGGTCCTCTCCACCACACTTACCCCTGAGCAACAGTTAGATTGCCGCCAGCTGTTGGGGCAATTCCCTGATTTATTTTCCCTGGTGCCTGGTGTCACTGACTGGTGCGTCCATGAGGTGGACACCGGGGACAGTCCTCCTGTCAAGCACAAGGCTTACCGAGTGACTGACCGGGTAAGGGCCTACATCAAGGAGGAGGTCTCCAAAATGTTTGCTCTAGGGGTGATTGAGTCCTCTAGCAGCCCCTGGTCCAGCCCCGTGGTCTTGGTACCAAAAGCTGCAGCGCCTGGTGACACTCCAGAACTTAGGTTCTGTGTGGACTATCGAGGTCTCAATTCGGTCACGAGGACCGACGCGCACCCCATCCCCAGAGCTGATGAGCTCATAGATCGGTTAGGGGCTGCCCGGTACCTCAGCACGTTTGATCTAACGTCTGGGTACTGGCAGATCGCCTTAACTGATGGGGCAAAGGAGAGGTCAGCATTCTCCACCCCAGATGGGCACTACCAGTTCCGTGCGATGCCCTTTGGAATGAAGAATGCCCCTGCCACCTTCCAGAGGTTGGTCAATCAGGTGTTGGCTGGGCTGGAGGATTTCAGTGCCGCCTACCTGGATGACATTGCAGTATTCAGTTCCTCGTGGGAGGACCACTTACACCACCTCTGGGAAGTGTTGATGGCGCTGCGCCGAGCAGGCCTCACAATCAAGGCCAGTACGTGCCAGATTGGGCAGGGTTCGGTGGTGTACTTAGGACACCAGGTAGGGAGTGGCCAGGTGGCACCTCTACAGCCCAAGATTGAAACCATCCTGGCGTGGGAGCCCCCAAGGACCCAGACCCCGGTGAGGGCCTTCTTAGGACTCACGGGTTATTACAGGAGGTTTGTCAAGGGGTATGGCAGCATCGTTGCCCCCTTGACTGAGCTGACTTCCAAGAAGCAGCCCAAGATTGTGAACTGGACTGACACCTGTCAGAAAGCTTTTGATGCCCTCAAAACTGCCATGTGTACAGCGCCCGTGCTCCTGGCGCCCAACTTTGCTAAGGAATTTATTGTCCAGACAGACGCTTCAGAGCATGGGGTGGGGGCTGTTCTGTCACAGATGAATGAGGAGGGACTAGACCAACCCGTAGCCTTCATCAGTAGGAGGTTACGTCCACGGGAACAGAAGTGGAGTGCAATTGAACGTGAGGCATTTGCTGTGGTCTGGGCACTGAAGAAGCTGAGACCATACCTTTTTGGGACTCACTTCCGGGTTCAGACAGACCACAGGCCCCTCAGATGGTTGATGCAGATGAGGGGTGAGAATCCCAAGTTGTTAAGGTGGTCCATTTCCCTACAGGGTATGGACTTTACGGTGGAACATCGCCCTGGTACAGAACACGCCAATGCTGATGGTCTGTCCAGATTTTTCCGCCTTAGTGAAGAGAACTTCCAAGGGGATGGGTAGTTCTCCCCACATTTCAGCTGGAGGGGACGCGTGTTAGACCTGGCACCATTGGCGTGAGTCTCCCTTCCTTTTTTTCGCTGTGTCTCCTCTGTTTTTGCTGGTTATAGATGCTCTGGGCGCTGTGCCGCTGCCATTCAGTGCCACAGCGCGAATGCTCCCTTTTGTAAAGATGACATATGAATTGGTACATCCATGATTGGCTTATTCAGTTTACCTGTTAGTCCCTATTAGCGTGGCCGGTGTGTGCCCAGGGCTGGTAAACCGAATGCTGCTGGTGGGCCTGCAGCACTGGTTTGTGCCACCCACAGAAGCAGCTTGTAAAGTGTGTCTCAGACCTGCCACTGCAGTGTCTGCGTGCAGTCCAGAACTGCCATCTTGGCTGTGAAGTGCACCCGCTTCCCAGCCCCTAAACCTTCCCTTGGCATCATGTAAGCCCCCCTTATGATAGGGCGCATTGTATGTGTAAGGTAGGACATGCCCTGTTGTATGTAGCATGTCCTAGTAGTGAATTACACCTAATTTCGTTTTTCACTACTGTAAGGCTACCTGTTCTCCATAGGCCAGAATGGGAGGTCTGGGCTATTACATCCTATAGTCCTAACTGACCCACAGAACATGGTAGAAAAACGAATCTAGTATGCCTGAGCTCAGAATATTAAAATACATCTTTTAGTAAAGGTTATTTTTATATCCTGGGTTTGAAACTACCACTTTTAGAGTATAGGTACTTTCTTGCCTAAGCCTTCCAGTTGCTCTGCTATTATGTGTATTGGCTGTCTGGTTTTGGAGGGACAGGGCAGGCTGAGTCAGACCTGGGTTGAATAGAGCGACCTGCCTAGGTGTGAGGGGAGGGGTAGCTCCTGCACTTGAATAGGGCTGTGCCTGGCAAGGTGAAAGCTGGCTCCACCTCCCACTGTGCGTCTGAGGCAGACCCCCTCTTTCTGAAAGGAAGGATGCAGCCTGATCAACAAAGTGCTCCAGGGCTGGGCAAAACTGGTTCTGGCTGGGTTCAGAGGCTTGGGACCCCTAAGAACAAAGACTTTGGGGGTATAAATATTTGTGCACAAACCCCTACAAATGGTATTGCTCCTGGATAACAAGAAGAACCTCTGTCCGTGTGGCTACAGGAATCTGCAAGAGAAGGGCTGTCCTTGTGCCTTGTGTGCTGTTTCTGGGACTGGCCTGCAGCTGCTACTACTGGACTTCAAGAAGAGGAAAAGAACTTTGATTGGACTTTTATTTTTGCTACAGCAATCACCCAAGGGCTAGAAGAGAGCTAGCCTCCTGCTGGAGTCTCAGGCACATCAGACTCCACCATCAGCCTCCTGTTTCCTCCCAGCGAGGATTACTATCTGCAGGTGAGGCCCCTGTGTGTTCCAGGGCTTCTATTTCTACTGCTGAGAAGAGAGCGCTGAAAATCGTCGCTAACCCCCGTTAGCGAGCCGCTGCAGCAGGTGAGCGTGAGGAAAATCGCCGCTCCGCTGTCGCCGAGTGCTCGCTATCCCCAAGAAGATCGCATCATTGTCAGTGGGCCCGAAAACGCCCGCTATCTGAAAATCATCGCAACAGGATCATCGCAGCGTGGACGCAGAAGCGTTCGCCATTTTCCCCGCATCGCATCCGGATCGTCGCTCCCTCGCGGAGCGCCATTTTCGTCATCGCAGCACGATCGCACACGCAACAGGCCCGGTGCGTCATCCTCCCTTCGCGGCAAGGATTTCATCGCATCACCGGCTTAGCGTGAAGAAGTTTGTCGCTTTGTCCTGCCCGCAACCCAGCGCATCATCCTCCCTTGCGGTAAGGATTCAACGCATCGCTGGTTAGCGGGAGGAAATCTATCGCTACAGCTCCTTAGCGACATTTTTGTTGCTTTGCTCCAGGAACCAGATACTTTGTGAGTAAAAGGGTCGCAGAGACCCCTGCCTTGAACTAAACATCATTTTGTGAATCCTGAACTATTTTTCCTTGCAGCATTTCTAAAGTAATTATATTTTTATAGTATTGTGGATTTTTACTGTTATTGGTCTTGTGATTAAGTCTATATAAAAATACCTATTTTTCATAACTACTTGAGTGGTGTCCATTTGTAGTGTTCCTCATTATATTACTGTGTATGGTCATAAATGCTTCACACACTGCCTCTGAGATAAGCCTAGCTGCTCGTGCTACGTTACCACAGGGTTGAGCAGGGGTTGTCAAAGGGTGTAGGCTGCTTACTCTGACTTAGGAAGAAGGGTCCCTACTTGGACAGTGGCCAGCCATTGCCAACTAGAGACCCCCATTTCTAACATAGCAATCGAAATGTTTCTCCTTGGTAATGTTTGCTTCGAGGAGCTGTTTTGACACAAAGCCTGGTCTGGCTGTTAGTTGATTTGACTTTGCGTCAAAACCAATGGGTGTTTTCTGTGACCTGCTCTACAAATGCTCCCCTTGACGCAAAGCAGCACAAAGCACTTTTTGCGTTTAGAAAGAAGTACCGTTCCAGTGCAAAAATACCCTTTGCTTTGAAAAGTAAGGAATAATGCGTAAGGGCAAAACCTTACTAAATCTAAACCAAGGTCTGTTAATTTTGGGGTATGAAGGGATTTGCACAGAGGGGAGCCTCCCATTGAAAGGTTCAGTACCTGCCTTCTATGTGGTCTGTTACTTTCATGGTATAGAGAGGTATGTGTGATGTACCACTTCCCAGTGAAGACATCCGCACCTAACCTTCTATCTGTGTAGATGAGTGTGGCGCCCCATTCATTTCAAGGAGGCTGAGGAGGGGTGGTTAAAATGCTGCTTCCCGTTGAATACTTTGGTACTTGCATGTACATATGTTTAAATGAGATGGCTTGTGGCTTTCACAGTATGCATGTGTGTGCAGTTTGCTGCTTTGTTGCCGGCTGTGCTGGAAATAGCCCTTCCCCCCTGCGGTAAAGGCGACTGGCTGAGTGGTATGTTCCATCCCTTGGTTGTGTGCTATGAGGCCTAACTGTATGTGTAACTGTGTGCAGGGCCGGCCCTAAATCGGATTGACCAGGACAGCGCCCTGGGCGGAAAGAAAATTCTGTATTTGTTGTGATGGTGGGAGGCCGATGTCATGTGACGGCATGAGGTGTTTGGAAGATAGGATGAGGGCAGGGGGTTAATGGGGTGCTGCTAACATTTACGCTGAGGTACATTAAGGGCTGACTACAAAGTCTTTAACGGGATTCAAATGAGAGCAAGTGGGATGGAAGGGCTGCTGTTTGTATGAAATTGTCAGGCAACTCCTTGCTGCGCCCCTCACAATATTGGCGCCCTGGAACTGGGCCCAGCTTGCCGGGCCCAAGGCCAGGCCTGGATGTGTGTGTGTGTGTGGTATGCTGTGCTTGAAGAATGCAAGGTGCAGTGCTGTCCGAATGTGTGAGCTGTGTAAAGTACATCGAGATTTCACTCAGGCCACGTGACAGAAAGTTGTGCGCTGCTTAGTGAAGGAGGCGTGGCTGGAAAGACTCTTGTGCAGTTTGCCCAATTAAGGGATTGAGATGGGCTTTTAAACTGAAGTATGAATTCACTACAAGCTATGTATGCAAGCAACGTAATTTGATCGCCGAACAGTTTCTAGTATAGCTGAATGTGTCAACAATCTAGCTTTTCAAAGGCTTAAAACCTACAGATTAAGCTGTTGAAATGAGAATCCAGTGATGGCAGTATCAGCAAAAAAAGCGAAAGTGTGGGTGCACATTGCAGCTGGTTGTTGGTTCCTAAGACAATCCATATAACACACTGATGACGTTGCTTACACATTAGAAATAATTAGATACATAGGGGCCTCATGTATCAAAGGGTTTTGCCTATTCTGTGTCAATCAATCAATCAATCAAGCAATCAGAAAATTTGTAAAGCGCACTACTTACCCGTGAGGGTCTCAAGGCGCTGGGGAAGGGGGGTGGTGCTGCTACTGCTCAAAGAGCCAGGTTTTGAGGAGCCTTCTGAAGGTGAGCAGGTCTTGGGTCTGCCGTAGATGGGTGGGGAGGGTGTTCCAGGTCTTGGCGGCGAGGAAGGAGGAGGATCTGCCACCGGAGGTCGTTCATTGAATCCGGGGGACGGCGACAAGGGCGAGGCTGGCGGAGCGGAGCTGACGGGTGGGGGTGTAGAAGTTGAGTCTGTCGTTCAGGTATGCTGGTCCGGTGTTGTGGAGTGTGGATATGTGTTAGTACATACGGTCCATAGATACATATAAATAATGATGGTCGATTAAATCGTGAGCAGTTCTTTACAGGGCCAGTGACTGGAAAAGCCATACTTGCGTCAGGGAAGACGTGCAGTGCCTGTGGCTGGTCCAACAGCAGTATTCTGTTTCAGCCTGAAGAAGGTACATTCAGAGGTTTGGTGCTCTGTTGCTGAAACGTTGTTACAAGATGTAAACTCACCACCGCTGTCTTCAGAAACGAATACCTTAAAATGTTTTCTTCGGTCCATAGTAATTCCTGCCTTCTGGCAAGTGTATCTGCTCAATGGTTGGGTATTGGGTGAAGAAAATCAGGTCTTGGTGGTCCTGCAGGTGTTTTTTATTTTTTATTTTAATCTAAATCGTGGATATTGCATTCTATTTGAAGCCTTTTTATACCTTATTTCTTTCATGCAACCAACCAGATGCTAGGAACGGTCTCCCAATGCTCTCGCGTGCCGTCCTTAAAGATGGTCCAGTGAGAGATGCCCGCTCACAGGAAGCACCGTCCTGTGGGGCTCTCTCCTTTTCATCCTTCCCTTTGGAACAGGTGTTAGGTGGTTCCTAAAATATCTGAATACCTTTGTTCTGAGTTAATACATCCATGGCACTGAATATTCACCCTATTGTTGGTATTAGTGCCCCTTCATAGCTGCTCTTCCTCTTCCTCCCTGCACAAAGCGCTTTAAAGTCTCTTTGATGCAGAGCAAGCACTCTGCACAAAGTAATGAAGAAATACATCACGTCATTACGTCAGTACGGTGGCTCATAGACGTGAGCAACAGGGATACCGTAGTCAAAAGGCTTAACTTCTGCCATGGAACGCCCCCTGCCTGTATGGCGGGCTTCAATGTCAGTTGGAAGCTGGTAGTTCAGAATGCTTGGTGCAAGTTCTAAATCCCCTTTCATCATCTATTATCACTCTGTGCCTTTGTAGGCAGATAAGTCTCGACACCACCCTGAAAGAGAAGCGCACACCTCCTTGAGCAGGAACCCCACCTCCCAGGATGCACCTCCGTTTTTTCGGCATCCTGGTGACCTTGAGTGCCTTCTTACATTGACCTCTTTCACAGCTCGGTGAGCCGGGGGCAACAATGGTTAAAATGCTTGGATCATATCTACTCTTACGGCGCATCCAATCTGTCTACCCAGATTGTACAAGTTGCTAATTGGGCGAACAGGTCACGTGTCCCAGATGTCGCATCTGGCATCTGCCTGCACGAGCTGTATCTGGCAGACGTCTTGGGCCTATATGTAGGCGAGTGAAGATGAATCCTAAAATAGTGACACCCTCCAAATGCTGGCGAGTTGAGTAGTTTTGGGGCCAACTTGCATCGTGGCCTTAGCCAATCGGTGCTTAGCGGTGAGGGGATAGCCCCTCCCACTTCTGGTGAACCGTCGGTCCGCCCCCTTACTCACGCCCCCCCTTACAAGGGGCGGAGCGTTCAAGCAACCCCCGGTTGTACAGATTTCCAACCGCCCGTAGGACAGACGGGCGGTTGGAATTCTTCACCCGCCCTTCCCTCCCCCCCACCCTTATTATGCCGGGTAAGCCGTAGGGAGGGATACGGCGTCAGTGGTGAGGGACAAAGAGGCAGCCAGGTGGGCGGGAGAGGAATTTATACCTCTCCCCTTCCCCCATCCGGCCGGAAATAACGAGCGGGACCCCAAAGGGGTCTCGCAACGCTGGGCTGTCCCGTGTGCCATCCTGTGGCACTAAAGGGGCCGCCTGCGTAGGAGGCCCCCTTCGCGGACGTCGGGCAGCCCACATTACAGGCAATCTGAATGTGCAAGTGACAGCTACTGCAGTGAAAGTGATTGTGCAAGCGGACAACCATTACAGGCAATCTGAATGTGCAAGTGAAGCCACTGCAGTGAAAGTGATTGTGCAAGCAAACAACCATTACAGGCAATCTGAATGTGCAAGTGACAGCCACTGCAGGGAAAGGGATTGTGCAAGCGTGCAACCATTACAGGCAATTTGAATAGGCAAGTGACAGCCACTGCAGGGAAAGGGATTGTGCAAGCAGACAACCATTACAGGCAATCTGAATGTGCAAGTGACAGCCACTGCAGAGAAAGGGATTGTGCAAGCAAACAACCATTACAGGCAATCTGAATGTGCAAGTGACAGCCACTGCAGTGAAAGGGATTGTGCAAGCGTACAACCATTACAGGCAAGCTGAATGTGCAAGTGACAGCCAGTGCAGGGAAAGGGATTGTGCAAGCGTACAACCATTACAGGCAATCTGAATAGGCAAGTGACAGCCACTGCAGGGAAAGGGATTGTGCAAGCAGACAACCATTACAGGCAATCTGAATAGGCAAGTGACAGCCACTGCAGTGAAAGGGATTGTGCAAGCAAACAACCATTACAGGCAATTTGAATGTGCAAGTGACAGCCACTGCAGTGAAAGTGATTGTGCAAGCAAACAACATTACAGGCAATCTGAATGTGCAAGTGACAGCCACTGCAGTGAAACTAATGATTGAATTGAACGGCCTTGAAGTTGAAATAATTCTGCAGGCGGATAGCCATTGCAGTAAACATAGTTTGCACATTAATACCCAATGCAGTGAATCGCCACGAGCCGCAGTTGGGGGGGTAAAGGCGTGGGCAGCTCCCTTGGGGTTTCTTCCGTCCTTTAAGGGCTGCCCCGCATTAGTTCTGGGGAGTCGCTGTTTCTGGGGATCGGCGTTGGGCGCCAGCTGCTTCACAGCACCCCACCCCTCATGGTGGGTCCCGGGTGGGAGCACTGTGGTCTTTTGCTCCCTCCAGAGCCGGCGGGACCCGGGTACACGTCCTGTAGGCCTCAGCAGCAGGGGTGGGTGTCCAGGCTCCAGCTGCGCCGGGGATAAGTAAGGGGCGAGCAGCGCCGGGGCCCACGTGGCTGCCGAATATTGCAGGCCACAGCAGCAGGGGTGGGTGTCCAGGCCCCAGCTGCGTCGGGGATAATTAAGGGGTGAGCACCATTGCCTTTGTGTCTTCGGGGACGGTGCATCCGGTGGCTGGGGGGCAGAGCATGCAGCGTGGCGCCCCAGCCGGTGCCACAGTAAGTTGGAGCCGTGGTTGGGCACAGCTTGCCCCGGCTTGTGCCACACATTAGGACAGGGCCTCGTGGTGGACAATGGGTCAACACCGTGAGTCGGGCACCCGGGACGGGAGTCACGGGCATAGCGGGCCCAAAGTCTTGGGGGGGTCCCGGGCCCGGTGCAGCAGTGTGCAGCCTAGGCCCGAGGTTGACTGTCCCCCCTCCACGTCCACCAGTCTGCGAGGCACGGCGCGCCTTATCAGCAGGGGCCTGATTAGGCAGGGTGGATTTCCCGCTCCTCCCGCAGTCCGGCGATGCACGATCCCTCCAGGCAGCGGCACCCGCTGGGACTGGAGGTGATGCCGTAAAGGGCAGCAGGCGGCATAGCAGGCTCGACTGCGGAGCATCGCCGGTAACTCCTGCCGCCGGTGCAGCCTTGCGGGGGGATCCAAGGCTCCTGTACCTCCGTGTTGCCCCTGCCCTTTACTCGGGCAAGGGCGGATTCAGTCACACATTTAATAGACACATTAGTCTAGGCATGCGTCACGGGGTGCTAGGCCCGTGTCCCGCTTATCGGCAAGGAGGATTACGATGGCTAGGGGGCGGAGCGGCAGGGCAGGCGGGGGGGACAGCATCTACTGAGGATGGCTGGTCCCCCGCTCCATCCCTGATTCTGGGCAAGCACTTAATCTCTCCACGCCTACCAAATAATGAATATCCTTACTGAAGCTCATGTAATGCGCTCCAATGCATTCGGGGTGAGTTCGCTCTATATAAATCTGCAAAAAACAACAGCACAATTTTGGGTTTCTTTGTGGGGATGCACAGGCAGCGCCCTGGTCGCCTGTGTTGCGGGCCTGCCCCTTCATATCTTGTATCAAGGGTTGGGACATGTATGCTGCACCCGGGCGGGAATGTTACACTAATGCATGTCTTGCTTTGTGTCCTAACCTTTCAGTCGGGGCCCAGCAGTTCGCCACTACCCACTTTACCGGCCCCGCCCAGACAAGGATCATTCAGGTACAGATGGTCTGGGCATTACAGGCGACGCCACCTTGGCATGGCCAGGGTACAGGTTAAAGGAAATGTCTTGTGTGGAATCTAACATTTGTTTACTTGCAGGGGCTGTGTCTCTTGATTTCGGTCCTTCCCGCGAAGCGTCTGGCGACGCACGACCCCATAGCAGGTACTGGGACCATGGGTCACCAGCGGCACTGCGGCAGAGTGCGATGAGTTCCAGGACACAGGGTCTCGTCTCGGAGTGCATTGAAACTCTCTTTTCCATTCCAGGTCAAAGCGGGTCATTAGGGAGACACCTCGTAGGCGGTCATCCGAAAAGGGAGGAACAGCAGGAAATAGGAGCAGGTATGGGCCAAGGCTCGCGCCGGTGGATCGGAGCACGGGGGATAGCACCGGGCCCCACAGGTGGGGCACCAGGAGCGCGATGTGTGGTGGCACACAGAAGGGGCATAAACCTCACGCCAAGGTCACAGCTAACGTCTCCTTTTCTCCCCCAGTCTCCCTCATCCCCGCACGCAGAGCACACACTGAACCTGCCTTTTGGCACGTCATGCCCCAGGTTCACTTCCGCTACTGCACAATAAGTAAGTATAGGGTTAAGGTGGGGGCACGGAGTGTCTGCGGCAGCAGGGGACTGAGCGGTCCGGCCTAGGCAACGCAGTGAGTCTTGTTTGCTGATCCAAAAATTTTCTCCTCAGATTGGTGGTCCGCGTGGCGACAGAGGTCAGCATGGATAGCCAGGGCACCCCCCCCCACTTTTCCTGGAGAGGACCCAGGTGGAGGACTCGATGCCGGGCACTTCACAAGACGCGCAATGGGCGACCTTCTTCGAGATGGTCAAAGGCCTGGCGTGGGCCACGGGCATTATGAACGCTACCAAGCAGGAGGACTCGGGCATCGTCAGCGATTCTCTCACTACAGAACAGCAGCCCTGCACAGAGGCAGGCCCCTCTAGGCCCAAGCGTGTCCGCAGGCCCACGATCAGGGACTTCCCGGTTGATCCGCTGCCGCCACCCAGAAGTAGTCCAGTTCAGACCCCCAAGGAAGTCGTTCCAGTGCCGGCTGCTCCCCCGCCCCCGGGGCCGCCCACTCTGATGGACAGTACCGCGGCCCCAGGTAACTACACCACTGGCTCGAGGCTTTCTCTATCTTGGCTGCTGTGATGATGGAAAAATTCCCAGAGTTGGAGCCTAGTCTGGTGCAGTACTCCGGGACGATACACAACGAGGCTATGAAGTGGGGGGGGAAGTGTCTGGTTGAATTATGACCGGGAGTTCAGGAGGAAAATGTCCCAGTGCCCGGAGATGGGGTGAGGCCAAAAAGAGGTTCAGCTTTGGATGGACCACATGAGCTCCCACACGCAGCTGAGCGTAGGCTCCCAGGTAAAATCACAGGTGGGACAGTCTTTGTCCAGGGGGTCCTTTCAGGCAGGCACACGGGGCTTTAAGCAGACATTAGGGGAGCACACAGGGAGAGGCAGAGGGGGGGCTTCAGGAGGTCTCCCTCGGGGACATGCCGCCTTTTCAACAATGGATCCTGCTCCTGGGGTAAGACGTGCACGTTTTTGCATACATGCAACATATGTGGCGGGCCCCACCCAGTGTGTTCTTGCCACACAAAGCAGGATAGACAGCCAGCCAGCAAAGGTGGGCAACAAAGTTGAGGCCAGACGATCACCAGTACCTCAATCTCCCTTCCCACACCTATCGCCTGGCCCTGCGCCCCAGACTGTCCCCGCGACCAACTCAGACCTAACTGTGAGCCTTCTCACCACACCTAGCTCCCCAGCATCCTTTTGCGCAGTTAAAGGCCTGTCCCCTGTCAGCCTGGCCAACATCACGCCCCTCCTCAGACTGTACCCCAACGAACCAGATAGCCGCTTGTTCGTGGTTGGTTTCAGCGACGGCTTCAAGATCCCCTCTGGGGGCCCCCTGGGCAACAGGGAGGCCGACAACCTTAGATCAGTAAGGGAGCGACCAGAGGTAGTTAGGGCCAAAGTAGAGAAGAAGAGGGCCTTGGGCAGGGTGGCGGGTCCTTTCCTGCAACCCTTGTTGTACAACTTTGTGATCTCGCCCCTGGGGGTGGTGCCTAAGAAGGAACCAGGGGCTTTTCGTCTAATTCACCACCTCTCATACCCGGAAGGGGCATCAGTTAACCATGGGCTGCAGGAGGGCACCTGCTCCATATCGTATTGTACTCTGGACTTAGTCAGGAGGGCGGGCAAAGGGGTCTGGTTAGCCAAGGCAGACATAGAATCTGCCTTTCGCTTGCTACCAGTCCACCCGAGCAGCCATCACCTGCAGGGTTTCAAGCTGGAGGGCAAGTACTTTTACCAAAAATGGATGCCCATGGGTTGCGCTGTGTCCTGTGCATATTTTGAGGCGTTCAGTTGCTTCCTGCAGTGGGCTCTCAAGGAGACCTATGGGGTGGAACGGGTGACCCATTATCTAGATGACTTCCTGTTCATAGGGAGTGATGGCGTGCAGGACTGTAAGCAGGCCCTTGCGGACTTCGAGAAGTTGGCCAGTCACTTGGGGGTCCCCCTCGCGCCAAGTAAGACGATGGGTCCGGCGCAGGTCTTAACTTTTCTGGGGATTGAGCTTGATACCATCGCAGGGAAGTCCAGACTGCTGACAGACAAGGTCCGTGACCTAGCACAACAAATCCAGACAGCGGTGGGGCAGGACAGGGCCACCTTGGAATCCATCCAATGCCTCCTGGGGAAACTGAATTTTGCGACCAGGGTCATCCCAGCGGGGAGGGTGTTTGCAAGAAGGATAGCCAGGGCCACTGCCAAGGTCAGAAAAAAGCACCACATGGTGAAACTAAGCAAAGGAATGAAACAGGACCTGGTCATGTGGGCGGAGTTCCTGGCCAATTTTAACGGCGCAGTAATTTGGAGGGCTCCCTGGGTGGGCAGCCCGGACCTAGCTCTATTTACAGATGCGTCAGGCAGAGAAGGTTTCGAGGCCATCTTAGACAGAGAATGATGTGCTGAGAAATGGTCCAACTCTTGGCACAAGAAGAAGATCACAGCAAACATCACGGTGTTATAGTTGTTCCCAATAGTGGTAGCTTTCCACCTGTGGCCTGCAGTACTGGCAGCTAAGAGGGTCCTCTTTTGGTCTGACAACCTGGCAGTAGTGCAGGCCATCAACTAACAGTAAGCAAGTTGCCCTCTGGTTTTGTGCCTCTTGAGGGAGTTGGTTTGGGCGTGTCTGTACAATAACGTTGAATGCAGGGCGCGACACATTCAGGGGGTGCAGAACACAGCAGCTGATGCTCTCTCTTGTTTTCAGTGGTGCCGGGTCCGGGAGGCGTGGCCGAGAGCAAGAAAGGAAGTGACCCCTTTGCCACCACACCTCTGGTTCCTTCTGAAGTGGAACAGTGACTGAGGGGGCTGGGTGAGCTGTCCCTAGCACCCAGGACCAGTAAGAGATATAGGTCCTGCGTTGCCAAATTCTGTTCAGTGGTGGGATCCTGGGAGGAAGGTGAGTCATCTCTAGAAAGCAGGGTACAGTCTTTCATATTGTGGGCCAAGGACAATGCGAAGAGTCATTCTTGGATTTCAGGCCATCTGGCGACAATCATTCACCACACTAGACTAAGGGGCCAGTCCGACCCCACCAAATCCTTCTTGATCAGAGCAGCGTTAAAAGGTTGGGCCAGGAGTGAACCGAGGGCACCGGACAATAGGTCCCCTGTAGACTTCAAGACCCTGCAGGGGATGCTGGACTGGGTGCACAAGGCTACCCACTCAGCGTTTGAGGCGCCATTGTTTGCTGCCACCTTCAGCCTGGCTTTCTTCAGGGGGCCTCAGAATTAGTGAGCTAGTGGCTAAATCTAAGTACGACAGGTCTGAGGTGGCTTTGAAGATACAGGATGTAGTGCTCTCGGGGGCTTCCCTCAAAATAAGTCTAAGAAGATCTAAGACGGAACAGTCCGGGGAGGGAAGGGTGTTCTGGCTACACAGTCTGGGTGATGGGAGGTATTGTCCAGTGGGCCTGTTCGCTGCCTATCTGGTCCTGTGCCCGGTAGCAGAAGGTTATCTTCTCTTGCATGCAGACGGCACGCCCCTTACGAAGTTCCAGGTGGAACACATAATGCACGCATGCCTGGTGCTGTCAGGCAACATGGATCCGGGCAAGCGCTTCTGCAGCCACTCTTTCCGCAAAGGGGCAGAAACAACAGTATTTAAGGAAGGCTTGGCAGCAGAAGGTATCAAACAAGTGGGGTGGTGGGAGTCCCAATGTTTCAAGAGATACATATGGCCATGAGCTCACGAACTTTAATTTTGTTTCAGTCACCAGAGTCCCGGTGACTGGCAGGAGTGTGTTGTGAAGTGTATTTTACTGTTTGCAATTTTGGTGTGCTGTGGTGTCAATAACCGTTTTGCAACATCACATTTCTTTATTTGCCAGGAATAAAGGTCTGGGTGATTGGCCATTCTGGCGTCTTGAGACTGGCACGGTGGGCTGCAAGCAGGAATTGGAGGCATGGCTTTTCCAACACCAACATAATTTAGCTGGGGCACCCAGGCATGCAATGGAATGAGTTGTTGGGCAAAATGCAGCAGAGGCTGGGGGGAGGCACCCGTCCTCCCAACGTTCTAGTTATATATCTGGGAGGGAAGGACCTGACTGCCCTGGGGAAAAGGACATTGCTTCAAAACATGAAGACCACAATGTGCAAGTTAAGCAACCAGTTGGAGACATGTGAACTTTGGAGGTCTGTGATCACCCGCCTGTTCCTGTGGCATGGAGCTCGGTCAGGGGTGGTGATGGAGGCTGCGTACAGGAGGGTCAATGGCGCTATGCGTAAATTCACTGAGCAGAGGGGATTTGGCTTCATTAGACATGGGTTGCTGCACGCCAAATCCACAGGGTATTTCGAGGATGATGGGGTACATCTCTCCAAAATAGGCATGGACTTGTTCTTGCTGGATCTGGGGGAGGCCCTGGAAATAACAGGATGTAAGTAGGAATGCCGACCTTGGTGGGGGGACCCTGGCTGCGACGGTCACCACACCCAGGGCTGTGGCGGAGTTACACAGTGATCCAGAGGCGGAAAGGTACTCAGGGGTACCCTCTTCATGAGCACAAAGGGTGCTGAGGCCGAATATCCCCAGGAAGTCTTCGCGGTGGACCCTGAGGTGCGATGGCGCCCTGTCTGTCCTACGGGCGGTTGGAAACCTGTACAACCGGGGATCGCTTGAATGCTCTGCCCTTCGTAGGGGGGGCGTGAGTAAGGGGGTGGACCGACGGTTCACCGGAGGTGGGAGGGGCTATCCCCTCACCATAACCGCTAAGCACCGATTGGCTAAGGCCACGATGCAAGTTGGCCCATCAGGTGGTAGGCCGTGAGGGGTGGCTTGCCTTTGGATCGCTTGTAAGATAACCCACCATGTTGGCTTAGTTGGTATGCTAATAAACCTGCAGGAATTTTCTCCACGAAAAAAGTGTTTTGTCTGTTTATTCGGTATGATGCTGCATGAGGGGTGGCGAGTGTTGCCGATATTGGCACTATGGCGGGAGCAGCGGTCGGGTAGAAGCCCCACGAGTGACAACTTAGCAGCGCTGCCCGGGTTAGGACACAGCCGTGCGCGGCCGCAGCAGAGGTGAGGAAGGGGGTAATGTAGCTCCCGGGAGGTCTGGACGAGTGGAGGAGTAGGTCCTTCGGCCGGCGGAACGTCAGAGGAATGCATACAATCAGCAACTCCAGGAAACTTGCCTGTGCATACAAACATCGACTGTAACAAAGCTGATTGTACATGCAAACCTCTACTGCAGTAACCCTGACTGTACATACAAACCTCCACTGCCCTAAAGCTGACTGTACATATAAAATCCACAGCAGTACAACTACTTGTGCATGCAAGCATCCACTGCAGTAAAACTGGTAGTGCATACAAACATCCACAGCAGTGAAGGTGATTGTGCATACAAACATCCACTGCAGTAAATCTGCCTGTGCTTACAAACATCGTCTTTAATAAATACACATTTGCATACAAACATCCACTGCAGTAAAACTGGTAGTGCATACAAACATCCACAGCAGTGAAGGTGATTGTGCATACAAACATCCACTGCAGTAAACCTGCCTGTGCTTACAAACATCGTCTATAATAAAATCACATTTGCATACAAACATCCACTACAGTAACCCCGACTGTGCATATAAACATGTACTGCAGTAACCCTGACTGTGCATACAAACATCCACTGCATTAAAGCTGACTGTGCATACAAACATCCACAGCAGTAAAGATGATTGTGCATACAAACATCCACTGCACTAAAGCTGACTGTGCATACAAACATCCACTGCACTAAAGCTGACTGTGCATACAAACATCCACAGCAGTAAAGATGATTGTGCATACAAACATCCACTGCACTAAAGCTGACTATGCATACAAACATCCACTGCAGTAACCCCGACTGTGCATATAAACATGTACTGCAGTAACCCTGACTGTGCATACAATCATCCACTGCACGAAAGCTGACTGTGCATACAAACATCCACAGCAGTAAAGCTGATTGTGCATACAAACATCCACTGCACTAAAGCTGACTGTGCATACAAACACCCACAGCAGTAAAGATGATTGTGCATACAAACATCCACTGCACTAAAGCTGACTATGCATACAAACATCCACTGCAGTAACCCCGACTGTGCATATAAACATGTACTGCAGTAACCCTGACTGTGCATACAATCATCCACTGCACGAAAGCTGACTGTGCATACAAACATCCACAGCAGTAAAGGTGACTGTGCATACAGATGTTCACAGCAGCAAAGCTGGCTGTGCATACAGATGTTCACAGCAGCAAAGCTGGTTGTGCATACAAACATCCACAGCAGTACAACTATTTGTGCATACAAACATCCACAGCAGTAAAGGTGACTGTGCATACAAATGTTCACAGCAGAAAAGCTGGTTGTGCATACAGATGTCCACAGCAGCAAAGCTGATTGTGCATACAAACATCCACAGCAGTAGACCCGACAGTGCATACAAACATGCACAGCAATAAATCAGTGCACGCGAGCAGACACAGCAGTACAGCCGCTCGCTCATGCAGAAGAGGATCGCGGCACTTCTCTGCTAATTGACGAACAACAGCCCCATTTGGCATGAATGGATGCCGCCGCGGCGCCATGGTAACCGAGCCTCCATCAGTTATATGCACTCGAGTGCCGCCAGTGTTATGGAGTGCAGTATATACGTCGTTTATTATATTCTCAAATGTCACGCGCGCGCCGCGTTAGGCCGCGGTATGAAGCATGTTTACAGTGACTTCGTTTTAGTTGATTGAATTACGTTTCGTCGACGGTTTATCCAAAGCCTGCAGTGTAGCGTCATTGCCAGGCTTCAAACTAGGGCTAAAACCAGCTGTCATTTCTGCATGCAGACCCCACTGGCAGAGCACGCTGGTTTCACTCGGCAGAATCAGCAAGTGGTAAACAGAGGGAAGGGCTCTGGGGTCCAGAATCAGCCACTTGAGGAACCTGAAGGCATACACCCGGCTTCATACATGTAATCATATAGCCATCGGTCGGTCTGTCTGTCTGCCTATCTATCTATGTCTTCCATCCACGCATCCATGCATTGATTTCTTTCTCCATGCCTCCATCCCACCCAGCTGCAGTGCTTGTTTTGTAAAATAATTGGGGAGAGGAGTTGGCCTAACGGCTAGGGCGGTGGACCTCGGATCTGGGGACCTGGGTTCAGGTGGTGGACCTCGAATCTGGGGACCTGGGTTCACGCGGTGGACCTCGAATCTGGGGACCTCGAATCTGGGGACCTGGGTTCACGCGGTGGACCTCGAATCTGGGGACCTGGGTTCAGGTGGTGGACCTCGAATCTGGGGACCTGGGTTCACGCGGTGGACCTCGAATCTGGGGACCTGGGTTCAGGTGGTGGACCTCGAATCTGGGGACCTGGGTTCACGCGGTGGACCTCGAATCTGGGGGCCCGGGTTCAGGTGGTGGACCTCGAATCTGGGGACCTGGGTTCAGGTGGTGGACCTCGAATCTGGAGACCTGGGTTCAGGTGGTGGACCTCGAATCTGGGGACCTGGGTTCACGCGGTGGACCTCGAATCTGGGGACCTGGGTTCAGGTGGTGGACCTCGAATCTGGGGACCTGGGTTCGAGTCTCAGCAATAACGCTGAACATCCTGTGATTCTGGGCAAATCACTTAGTCTCCCCGTGCCTAACAACAACAACAAAAAGAAAACAAATGAATGTGTCCTCATGTAATGCAACTGGTGCTATGTAAAGCGCTCTGATACCCGAATTGGGTCAAGTTCGCGCTATATAAAACTCTGTAAAATAAAAAATAAATAATAAGTGCCAGGGTCCTGGCCAGGAGGCCACTGCAGCTGGCACCACCCATCGCTCCTGTCATCGCTGCCAAAACAACTACTAACCCTCTCTCTCGCCTGCAAGTGCGACAGTTCAGATTATTCCAGGTCCCCAAAGCTAAAGGGATGGCTGGGGAGGCAGGTATTAGTCATTGTTTATGTAAATTGTATTCATAAACAACCGTTGTTCCGCTCATCTCTAAATTAGATGAGCAGTGCCACCATGTGGCAGTGTTGTAAGTGTGGATTTGATAATTAAGCACCACAAACCAATGAATTACTGGTGTCGAGCACTGGAAACCACCAGTTCAAATTAAGCACTGCTTAGCCATCCTTTCATTCATTTGTGTCTTCATTCCTCCCTCGAAATTAGCCGTGCATCTATCTACTCATCCACCAAACCATCCCTATCCAGTCCTTCTTGTTAGTCACTGCAACAAATTAAATAGAAACTTGGGGACGGACTTATCAGCGAATTGCACAGTTGCAAAGTCACCAAAAGCGATGCCAACCGGCAAAGTGCTGATTTGGAATTTACTCTCCATCGCTGAAAGTTCCCTAAAAGTAACGCAAAGTAGTGCTACACGCCACTTCGAATTAAGAAGGCATCCCATGTGTGGCACATGGGAATCCCAAGATACTACCTATGTTTTCTGGTGCAAATCCCTGTCTACCAACATCTGTAGACAAGGCATTGTACCAAAAAAGACACTTCCACGAAGCATGCACAAAGTCGGAGAAAAATTACATCTTCTCCATTGCTCTCCCAATTTGAATGTGTGCTATACTGTACAGCACACATACAATGTCGGGAAATTCTAAAGTATGTCTAAACATAGAAGCGTATTCACAAACTGCATTTTGTAGAACTACAATAGTACCAGGGGTGCAACTAGACTCGTACTTTGGGGGGATGGAGATGGGGTGGAGTGTGTAACACGTCCAGCAAGTGGTGCGGGTCACGCATTTCAAGCAATGCGGGAAGATCTATCGTTACAGACAATGAGGGACAGAAGTGACTGTGCAGTTTAAACATATTGGACAAACCCAATCTGATTATGATTGAAAGATTGGATTCTGTTGTTACCCCTGTTTCTCACTTGGCTGGGTTGTTTGGTGGCGGGCCTGGTTGCTGAGGCTATATTATTAATGGGTGGTGTATGATCAGTTTGCTGCATATGAATATTTCGATTTGTTTATTTTGCTGTGATTAGAGATTATCCTATATTTGACCCCCTCCCTTCAGCGCCTTGAGACCCTCATGGGTAAGTAGTGCGCTTTACAAATTCCTTGATTGATTGATTGATTGACCACTTGAAGCATTGTCCATTTGAGTATGATTCAAATTCTGCTGGGTTTTCATGCTTAAATATGATTTGTGTATTATGTGTGTAACAGTGATAGTTGAGATTGAAGGAGATTAGGTCCAGTGGAGAGAGAAGGCAAGGGCAGCGACAGCTCCTCTAAAGGAGCGGAAGAGCTTTGCCCCAATACCTTGAGCCGCCATTCCTCTGTAAAATAAAGCAGTTTCAGTTATTTATTTTACTTCTCTTGTATATTAAAATTTGTGTTCAGCGAAGATTTGTACTGCGCCTGGGCTCGGCTGCATTCACCTTAGTGATGTCATATGTCAACAGGGAGGGAGGGGCTTCGCCTGTTAACGCAGCTCTCCTTGTCTTCACTGGGGCACTGTGCTGCCTGGTCCATCCAAACCCGGTGCAGCTTTCATTCTATTTAATATAATAAGAGCTATGTCACCATTGGCTCTTTGACACACATGGCCCTCCAGTTGAGTCCGACAGTGCGGGGGCAGGAAGACTTACAACATGGCCAATTATAGTGCAGCTTTATTTTAAAGCACGTAACAATTGCCCGTGTTTTTTAAAATTATTCTCAGCTGGGGCTCCCATTGTGAGCGCTAAGATACAGACCGAAGAAGACTGGTCACAGCTGAGCTGTGTGCCGTGCATCCCTAACACTGCAGTAACGTAAACTGCCTGCAGCCGCAGGAGTTATTTTCAGGCTTCTTTTCAGACCCTGGCAAAATCCTGTTTAGTTTCTTGTTTAATTTCTTGGCTCTTTACACGAGGTTCTTTTTCAAAATCGTCGCCACTTTTGTGAATGAAGTGAGGCTCTTGTAGGTAATCAACCCAGTAGCCAGTAGTGTAGATTATGTAGGTTCATTCAGTTACACCTAAGATGGTACATCCCCACCGGGACCAGCATCCTGCTGCTCTTCCCCACTCATTCCAACTGACCACTCATCCAAACCATGCACTCATGAACATTCTGTTACATCACACTCACACAGGAACTAGCAGAAAACAGAATAAAACAACAGATATTTCCAGTTCCGACTCTGCTTTACGTGGATGCTGTTGCAGTGGCGGCTCCTCTATAGGGGCGTTTGGGCGTTGGCTCACTGCTTTCTCGCAGTGCGAGAAGCTGAAACATAAAATGGTAAAAACGACCATTTTATGTTTCTGCTTCTCGCACTGGGAGAAAGCAGAAGTGCCTGGGTGGGGGCGGGAGGATGGGCGGTCCTGCTCGAGGGCAGGGGGGAGTGGCTTACCCACTGTTGTGGGTACTGACTGTTTGGTCGGCCACTGGAGCCGACCAAACAGTCAGTACCCACAACTGTGGGTAAGCCACTCCCCCCCTGCTCTCGAGCACGACCGCCCATTCTCCCTTATTCTCTATCTAGGAGAAAATGGCCCGGCTGGGGCACACTCCCCTGCGCCTCACCTATCACAAGCGTTGTGATTGGCTCCCATGATAAGTTGCGGCCGTCGTCATCATCATGACTCTTGAAACAAGTCTGCCCTCGGTGCGCGCCTGTTCTGTAACCCACTCGGAGGCCCGGAATAGAATACACGGTAAACAGGAGGTATGTAAGCCAGGCCACAAACATTGCGTCATCAGCCCAATGGTGCCGTAAACCGGGCCTTTAATGTGTCTTGGCCTTAAATCGTAGCCACCCTGAGCACAGGATGAAAGTGAGAGCGTGGGAATGAACTTTGGAATTGTCATCATACTTCTCTTTTTCCAACATTTCGTTAAACAATGGCGACGGTGAAATAAATATTGTCAATATTCGTTTGTGCGGTCTGTGGTGTTTGGGCCTAGGGCCTATAAATTAACATAGACCACACGTGATATCTTGTAGTTGCCAGCTTAATGCCTGCCCACGCCCAGCGCTCCGGGCTTTTTATTGGATTACTGGCGTACCTTCCGTGTGGACGTAGGGCGCGTCCACTGTGCACACGCACAGGGGGGGAGGTTATACAAACCTCTCCTTAGACCCCCGTAGCAAATGGTCGGGCCCGGCTTGGGCAACACTACATTCATCCTTTACCCAGAAATGCAAAAACCAGACAAACATTAAACATAGTGGCAAACCCACCTTAAAGTCTCAAATACAGTCTCTGTGAGTTTCACGAACAAAACAAAAGAACAGTCTTACTTGGTCTTGGCGGAGGTACAGCCCAAACTCACTTCAGCAGTCGACAGCGGGCCACAAAGTCTCGGTACCTCTGGGATGGCTTCGGACAAGGGCGTAGATGGTACTTGCTTTGGCTGCGCCCCTCTGGAGGGGTTTGAAACATGTCCTCAGAACAGTCTGTCTCAGCTAAGCCGGGGGGGCTCTGTGTTCCTTGCGACACAGCATCTTCTTGGGCTTGTGTGGCCGAGTCGTTCCCAGTATTTCCTGTTCCGCGGGGAGTCTCTTCTTCCATGGCTTCTCGGGGACCTGGGGATGACACTGGGCGATCCTCTCCTGGCTCGGGAAATTCTTCCTCGACTTCATTTGGTACCCTCTTAAAAAACGTTACATTTCTTGTGACTTCTTCTCCGTCCCTGACCGCCGTGATCAGGGTACCATTGATGTTCGTGACAGTCCACGGGTTTAACTCGAATGGCAGGCGGAACTTCTCACCTGGATGGCGGTCTTTCACTAGCACTCGGTCACCAACTTGGATTGGGCTGTCGGCGGCTTTCCTCTTCCGGGCAGCTTCGCGATTGTTCTTTGTTCTCTGTTCCATGGATTGGTTAGGCGGGGTTGGTGATGACGCCCACGTGGAGTGATGCGGGATAGTGTCCGTGACTGCCCTGCCAAAACAGAGGCGGCTTGGAGGAACTCCTGTGGTGCAGTGGGGCATCAGCCTGTATTCGCGTAAGAATTGGCAGAGGGCTAGCTCCAAGCCCTGGCCGTCCGCTAGTGCGATCTGAATAGTCTTGTTCAGAGTCCTCATTAGCCTCTCAACTTCCCCATTAGCTTGAGGCCTCCTCGGGGTTATGCGTCGGTGCTTGACACGGTGGGACTGCAGGTACTCAGCCAGCTCGGCGCCGTTGAAAGGTGGACCATTGTCCGTGCGCAGCTCCCCAATGAGGCCATGGGTGGCAATTATCTTTTCCAGCTTGGGAATTACTTTGGATGCGGCAGTCGAGGACAGGATCTCTACCTCGGGGTATTGTGAGAAGTCATCCATCACCACCAACATGTACTTCCCCCCGGGGAGACTGCCGAAATCTGCGCTGGCTCGCACCCATGGAGACGTCGGCCCTTCCTCAGTGATCACTGGTGCCGGAGGGTTGGGTAGGCTGGTCGCCAAGCACACAGGACATCGCTGGACGATTGTTTCAACCACTTTATCAAGGCCTGGGAACCAGAGCTTGCTCCGAAGGCGTTTTTTTGACTTTACAATGCCTTGGTGCGCGCCATGCGCCAGGAGGGCTGCCTGCTGGGTGAGACAGTCAGGTAGCACCAGGCGGGGGCCCCTCAGGAGGCATCCTTCCGGAGACACGGACAGTTCGTTCCGGACTTGGTGGAGCGCCTTCAGCGTTGCTTGGGCACCAGGCGTGCGGAAAGATGACGGGCTTTGGAGTGGCTTCCAGTTGCCCGACGTGACGGCCTGGATGGCGATCTGCAGGCAGTCGTCGTCTTTGGTAGCTCGCGCCACTTCCTCCAGGGAGATTGGCAGAGGCCTTGACCTTTCCACGATCATCCTGACATACTCCTCCTTGGCAGCGGCTTCTGCAGCTTCCGAGTCAGTGGCCGGGCGGGCGTGTCTCGATAAAAAGTCGGCTGGATTTCAGGTGCCTGGTCAATACTCCACGGTGAGCTGGAATTCCTGGAGCTGGAGCACCCATTTTTCAATTCGAGGAGTAGGCCGTGAGGAGGAGCCTTGGAACAGCGGAACAAGGGGTTTGTGATCTGTGATTACCACAAAAGGGTGCCCGTACAGGTAGATGTGGAAATGCCGGCACCCCCACAGTATGGCGATGGCCTCCCTTTCGATCTGCGAGTACCGCTGTTCCGTTGGTGTGAGGGTTCTGCTTGCATATGCGACGGGGGCCCATTCTCCGCATGCTTGTTGCTGGGTTAGCACGACCCCTAGGCCCGTCGGGCTGGTGTCTACCACGAGTTGTGATTCGTTTCGGGGGTCGAAGTAGGCTAGGGTCGTGTCAGCTGAGAGCGCCGCCTTGGTCTTCTGGAACGACTCTTGCTGTTCCGGACCCCCCTCCCAGGTGGCAGTGGCTTTTGTGAGGTCGCGGAGGGGGCCGGTGAGGTCGGACAGGTCCTTGATGAATCTCCCGCAGTAGGTGACCATCCAGAGAAAGCTGCGAACTGCTGTCACCGATGTAGGGACGGGGGCTGCGTGGATGTCTTTGACTTTTTCTGGGTCCGGGCCTATTCCCTGGTCGGAAAACCTGTAGCCAAAGAAACTGACGTCCTTACGTAGGAAGTCGCATTTTTCTCTGTGGAGGGTCAAACCTCGCTCTTGAAGCCGGTTAAACACTGCCTGGGGGCGTCGGATGTGTTCGTCCAAGGATGGTGCGTGGACCAAAATGTCGTCACTGACATTCAAGACACCGTCAAGCCCTTGCAGGACGTTTTGGATAATATTTTGAAACACCTCCGCTGCACTCGATATCCCAAAGTTGAGCCGGGTGTATCGCCAGAGGCCAACGTGAGTGGAGAAAGTGGTAATTGGGCGTGAATCAGGGTGTAGGGGAATTTGGTGGTACCCAGACCTAAGGTCCATCTTCGAGAACCACTTTGAGCCAGACAACTCTCCAACTATGTCATCTATGGTTGGTGTCAAATGATACCTCCTGCAGGGGGTAATGCTTTGGTTACCTCTCTCGCTTGTAACTATTGTACTCGCTGGAATTGTTGAACTTATTAGATGTGGAGACTGGAATTCGTGAACTCAATATCAGATCACTGAATTTATAGAAATGTTCACAATATGTTAAATCAATGCGATATGTAACTGTAATCTTAATGTGATGCTCAATAAAAATATTTTCAAAAAAAAAAAATCTATGGTTGGTGTCAGGTGGTGCTCCCGCTTGATGGCGAGGTTGGGGATGCGCATGTCCACGCAGATCCGCACGGCGTCTGGCTGTTTCGGTTTCTGGGCTATCACGATGGGCGACACCCACAGAGTGGGCCCGCTTACCCTTTCGATGATTCCAGCTCACTCGAGTACACGCAGTTCCGCTTCTACCTTGGGTCGTAGGTGGAACGCAATGCGTCGGTGTCGGAGGGCCACTGGGGCAACCGACTTGTCTATGTGGAGATGGATGGCGGGTCCCTTCAAACAGCCGATCCCTTCAAATAGCGATGTGTGTTCTAATACTAGATGGTCGAGGCTGCGGGCTTGGACTGTGAGTGAAAAATGGATCAGCCCGAGGTCTTGGGCTGTTCTGCAACCAAGCAGGAAACCTGATCCTTCTTGCGACACATAGATTTTGGTTTGCAGGCGAGTGGCGTCATGGGCCAGGTCCGTCCGGAACATCCCGCACAGGCGTAGTGGGCGACTGGTGCCGTAGGCGTACACTTGCACCCTCGTGGGATGGAGTGCCGGTGCGTTCTCTAGTGTCCGGTACACGCTGGCTGCCATCAGGTTGATCGTCGCGCCTGTGTCGATCAGAGCCGCTACTGCTTGGTCCTGCACGTTGACCGTGCACATGGGTTCTGCGGACGGTGCAGCTGCCAGGGTGTTAAGCACCCGCACGACATGGACGGAGGCCGCGTCCGCTTCATCGTCGTCCATGTCACTGCTGGTAGAGGTGCTGGGCAGCGGCTCCAGCTGTCTTATCCTTCTGAGTGGGCCACTCTGCTTCTTCTTCGGTGCCGACAGACATACGCTTGCGAAGTGGTTGGCTTTTCCACATGCGCTGCAGATCTTGCCGTGTGCCGGGCATGCTCCGCTGTGGGGCGTTGCGCCTCCGCACCATGCGCAGGCGCGGCCGAGGGAGGGCTGAGCTGGTCTTGGGTTTCTTCGCCGGGGTTGCCTCGTGCGGTTCTCGGTGGCATCGGTCTTGAGGGCGCACACTGGCTCTGTCTTGATTGCGACTGCTGGCTTTGGCTCCATATGCGCAGCTCTGGCCTTGGACAGCTCCTTTGATCGCCCTAGTACAAGGATGTCGCGCATGGGCATGTTGTCCGCCTCCAATACCCTCTCGCGCAGCTTCGAAGACGCGCAGCCCTGGATGAATTGGGCGCGGATCTCGTCGTCAACATCGGGGAGAGTGCACGTGCTGGCTAGCTTCTTCAATCTTGCGTAAAAGACGTCCACAGACTCATCGGGAAGCTGGCGGGCCTGGCAGAGCAAGAATCTTTCATAGTCAGCGCTGGCGAAAGGTTCAAAATACGCCATGATGCCGTCGCGCATCGTGGCGTATGTTCTGGGTGGGCCACCCTCGGTTACGTCTTTTGATATGTCGTGGATCGCTTCTCCTCCAAGGTGCAACAGCATGGCACGCCACCGTGCGGCTTGCAACGGGGGAGTGCCGGTGACAGCGAACGGCACCAGGGGGGGCACGTTGGCCATGGCCGCTGAGGATGGGCGCAGGCAGCAGGGGGCTCACCTGTACACCTCTGTGGAGGTACACCAGCCTTCTAGGCATTGTCCGCGGGCTCGCAGGGCTGCCTCGATGACCAGGGGCACCTGGGAAGGCAGGAGGAACGACCAGGGGCCTTCCAATGGACAAATCGGTATCTCACGCGAGAAACGGCAGGTCCGGCATTCGCGTTGCTCGCGAGAAGCGTGAGGTATGGCAGGCCGGCCGCGTTGCTCCGTGGGTGCAGGCTCCGCAGAGACAGAAAGCTGCCGGGTAGGTCGGAGGCAGCCGCTGGGGCCAGAGGGGCTGCAGTGAGCTCGGCCAGACGGGGAAGGCAGGCAGCGAGTCCGGGGAGGGTGCCCACGGCCCAGGGGCAGCTGGGGCCACGCGCGCTGACGCAGCACAGCAGAGGCAGGAACACGGCCTCAGAGAGGACGGAGACTGCAGGGGCTGCGCCGATCCGCTCCTTGGGCCAGAGCGTGAGGTAGCGGTGCACGCGATGGGGTGGCGAGACCACCTCGTCGCCAATGAGGTGTTTGGGCCTAGGGCCTACAAATTAACATAGACCACACGTGATATCTTGTAGTGGCCAGCTTAATGCCTGCCCACGCCCAGCGCGCCGGTCTTTTTATTGGATTACTGGCGTGCCTTCCGTGTGGACGCAGGGCGCGTCCACTGTGCACACGCACGGGGGGGAGGTTATACAAACCTCTCCTGAGACCCCCGTAGCAAATGTTCGGGCCTGGCTTGGGCAACACTACACGGTCGATCTAAAAAAAACGCCCTTCGCAGTCATTGCCTACACCCTCCAGCTAAGAGTGCAGCACCCTAGTTAAGGCAATGGATTTGAGGTGAGAAGTTCAGACCCAGGCCTGGCTCGGTCATGTGACACATAGTGTGACTCTGCACTGAAGTGACGAAGTTCTCAGAAGCATGGAAGTGCGGCGGTGGGATGACTGAAGATAGTATGCGTCAATGTCCTCCTCTCCACTGCCTAGAGTGTGACTCTAAATCCTGGTGACCAGTGGTGAGTAGTTTATAATTGTGTTATTAAAACTATTTTATTTTGAAAGCTTTCCAACGTGATAAATACATCGAGCGTGATTGACTTCAATTTACACTGTTGAAAAGGCTGTTTCCAATACTGATAGACACCGGATTACGCTGCGCGCTGCCACCTGCTTTAAGGACATTTTCTGTCTCCAAACAATTATGATACTAATTTCTCACTTCGTTTCTTATTCTCACTGGTACTGACATGTTTTTTGTTCCAAAATAAAACGTGTTTGCAGATACCGCACACTAACTTGATAAGCATTTTTGGGTTTACTTAATTTGGAAGAATGTGGGAGCTGGCAACATAATTTGTGTAGATTAGCAGATCATTTGTTGTTTGAACAGAAACGTTTTCCAAAATGTTGACATATATGAAGGTTTTATTTTCGACTTTGGTTCAATTGTTGCATTGCTGTTCTGGGGCCTGTCATGATGGACTTCACTCCGTCGGCGGACAGCCCAGGGCCACTTTTTATGCACCTGCAGTCAGTCGCGGCTCTTTTCTCTGATTTTAAAATACCAGCCGCACGAATCCTCAATTCCCACCCTTTCATGAAAAACCCAAGAGCTGCAATGTTAACACATTCGTAGAACCAAACTGACCAGGACAAGTCCCTTTTAACACGTAATAGTCATTTGCAGATGGTCAGCAAAGGGGCTATGTACCGGGAGCAACGAGTTCGTATTAAAATATGCAGAAATCTTCACTCAGTACCGCCAAAGCCCCGGACTTTTCATATGTCTGTTCGAACCGTAACTGACAACCATGCTGTAAATGTACATTACACAGAGCTTGAAAGTGTTCTAATAGACCTGCATCAAAGGTGCAGAACAATCTACTGCGCTTCAGATAGAGAACCAGTTTCACTATTTTTTTTTATCTGAGGCGCAGGTGTGAGGCTTAATCATTTTCTTGTATAGACCGCAGCACGATCTGAATAGCCCCAGGCAACCCATGAACTTTAAAGTAACGAGGGCACTGGAAATAAAAAATGATTTGCCCAGGATCACGGATTTTAGTCAAGTGGGGGAACTGGGATTAAAGCACGGTCTCCTGGTGCAGGAGTCTGTAACTTCTTCACCAAACCACACCCCTCCTCTTCTCCTCAGGATACTTTTCCCAGTGAAGACAAAAGGATACATGCATTACAATGTATATACCGAAGAGTGAAAGTGACCAGCTCTAGTCTGTGCACATCATCCTTCATGCACAATATTCTGTGGTGCACTTCCTCTCTGATCAAAATGTCTGTTTTTTCCTAGTCCTGTTTTTTGTTTTCCGATTGAAATCTCGAATAATGTCCCTCTTGAGACTTAAGTGTTCTTCCCAGTTTATCTCATGTTGAAACACTGATACATTGAAAGGACGTCTTGAACTCCCCCTTAGATCTTTTTAAAATCTCTCTTTTTATTTACTGATATAGTTTTAAAATCTGCTTTGGGGTGGAGTAGACCACCATGCCCCCTTGGTAGGGCGGCACCTGCTCAGTGACTAAGAAACTGGAGGTTGCGGTATTATACCGCTTGTACTAAGAGACCTGCGAGGGTGGAACTGCGGAGAGTGTTGTGTGTTGTGCTCCGAAGGTTGGCAGTGAGATTGCATATTTAGAACTGTTGGTGTATCAGACCTTTCCTGCTGGAGGGGCAGGAGTCCAGTTACTTTACCCTTGGTGTCTTATTTTATTCTCTATCGCTATATTGCCATTAATGCACCTCGTGGTGTGTTTAGAGTTCAGCTATCTTCACGCGCTGGACTGCAACATAGATCAGAATCTAGTGGTTGTTAGATTGGGGTCATTAGTGGTGTGCACGTGGTTAATATGCTTCATTGGCATGTATGTTTGCTTGTATGTGTGAGTGACTATTAATGTTCTTTTGTGTTTTCAGAGGTCGGTACCAGTAGGGGTGTGCCATGTTGTAGGGGTGGAAGACACGGAGCCAGCACATTCACAGCATTTGCAAATATGTGTTGGCGGCTGTTCAATCCACATCTGCTATCTTTCCCTTCCTGTCCCATTTCTGGGTTTATCTGCAGCGACTTACGATGTGCAGGTCCCCTTTACTTTAATTCCTGTCGTTCTTATTTCTTATTTTTTTGGCCCCTGGGCATTGTCTGACACCGGCCTGTATTGGCCCGTGATGAGTGGTATAAGGATTGGCAGTGTGCTAAATTGGGTTGGTGGAAGCACAACAGCACTGTTGAGGGCCCAATGAAAAAGAGCTTCTTACACTGTGTACTGATTGCTTAGCCTCACTCCAACACACGAAGATCACATTTGATATGCCATGATTTATGTCTTAGATGTGTGGAGCATGGTAGCGGAAGAGGTTGTATCAATAACCAGGGGGGTGAACTGTGGTTATACTCAATAAGCAGCAACCTACGTCACTATCATATAAAATCTCTTTATTGAAGTCATACCTATACTTTCGCAACTGCGTTATTAACCTTGCTTTCTCAAATTAGCTTGAAAGTGCACCATTTGACCTCCTCTTTTTTCAAAATTTTCCTTGCAGGGAGAACTCCCCAAAACCCCCCTATGACAGTCAGGCTTGATCGCTACGCTTGCGCGCCATAGGGCCCTCATCAGGAAATTTTACGCCTCACCACTTTCAAATGTCACCAGCCGCCACTGTGCTGTTGTGTTAATGTCTTGCACCCCTAATGGCCGTAGGGCCTTAATACGTGTTTTTTTTACTTTCATGGATGGCTTGGATCTGGACATCAATATTGCCAAAACCAAGTATACGGTATGCAAGGCGAAAGTACGGAAGGTAGGCTCTTTCCCTATCAAAGGCAAGTGCATTGAAAGGGTCACAGAATTCCTACATTTAGGTGTTGTGTTCGACCCTAAAACCACTTAGTTGCCTTGCATAGCCAATTGGTGCTTACACTTTAGCCACTCGGTGGGTGAATGTTATGAGTTTTCCAAGAAAGAAGGCAACAAGCCAGTTAAACCTCATTTGGAAGTCTTCCAATAAAAGTGTTTACTAGTATTAATGTATGGTGCAGGGGCCTGGGGTTACTGGGACGTTGCGAAAATGCAGGTGGAGGAGAATAGATTTTACCACTGCCTCCTGGGGTTACCTCCTTCGACTCACATTGTTTCCTCCATGAGGAGTTGGGTATCCCATATGTGACAGATTTGATTAGGAGGGCCTTCTCCAGTCCTTTGGGTCTCTGTTTTGGCAAATGAGGGCTCATCCCTTAATAAGGAGATCATTGCCGATCATTGCCGATTGCCTGAGTTGCGAGAAGGGTCCTGCTTTCCCTGGCTGAAGTATGTGAGATCCATGGCCAAAGAAATCAGAGGAATTGTTTTTATCTCCAACCATGCTACTAAAGCTTACATATCTAAGGTTAAAGGCCTTTTGGTATCCCACAGTAGGCCTGGGCTAAATTTCCGTTCCGCTCGCGGAAATTGCGATAATTTGACATTTTCGCGTTCCGCGGAGAGCGTGAAAATGTCAAAATTTCCGCATTCCGCAGCTTAGCAATAATTTGTCTCTTGCTTGCGCTGTAAAATAATACATTCTCGTGCGCGTGATCGCCTTACCTGACTCCCCGCGTTCGCTGACAAGTTTTCCCGATCCGGTCGCGTTCTCCACGAGATGTTGGATTGTTGGTAGCCATTTTAATGTCATTGGTCGCGCGATCACGTCTTTCTTCTCGCGATCATGCACCGCGAGAAGAGTGAAAACAAGATGGCCGCGCCCGCGAGCAACCGCATGGGTAAGTTGGCGAGCCGCGACCACGCAGAAAATACCGCGAACGGGCGGAAAAAAAACTTCCGCATCTTCTCGATATTTCCACGTGTTTGCGGAGATTTTTAACATTTTCGCGATAATTTGCGAAAGTCACTTTCGCAAATTCCGCCCACCCCTATCCCACAGCTGGGCTTCCAGGGAACAGGAACAGTTGTGAAAACCTCTCCTGTGGGACTGTGCAATTATCCAAACTTCTTTTAATCTGGAGCAATATTCGGGCTGGGTTGTGAGCCCATGAGCATGTGCACTTTTATCTCAGTTTTGCCTAGGGACCATCATATTTTTTTTTCCTAGTTGCAGTTTGACACTGGCACTGTGCTAATTTGCCCATGTGATGATTGTGCTGTGCAATCCCTTGAGCACTTTGTTTTCTTCAGTATCTATTATGCATCTTTTACTCGTACCTTTTTAAACCTATTCTTAATTTGCATGGATTTCAACAATGGAAGCCTGCTTTATAGTTTTTACGAATGTTGCCTAATATCCAGGTATGTTTTAATGTTGGTAGTTTTTTAAAACTTGCGGTCGATAAATGAAGATCCCTCTCTATTTGAAGATCTTGGTTCTTTGGTTATGCAATACCTGATCTGTTTTTATTTGAACTAAGATGTTTTTAATGTTTTTTTACGGTTGATCAAGGGCTACGACTCAAGTGGCAGGGTGTGGACTTCTCTAGGTTCTTTATTAGGCTGATCAAATCTAATCACCTCCTAATAAAGACCTATCTGCTGGAGGTAACCCAAGCCAGTGCTGCTATACTTGAAGTCTTTGACCTCTTGAATACTCGGATTAATACTCACCTTCTGGGTAAGAGGAGGGCACGTAAAGATAAAGCACCAGGGTGTTTCGACAAAGAGCGCAGGAATGCCAATAAGCAGTTTGCCAAGTGTCAGAACCCCTTAAGTGGGGTAGAGCACTCCTCCTTGAGTCGCTCTGTCACCATCAGCTGGTTAAGGGACTGAAAATCCATGGCCTCCATCTCTCTTACCCACTTATCCCGATTGCAGTGAAGCACTGTCATCTGTTCACAGGGATAAGATGAAAGCTGGGTTGTGTTGAGCTGCCTATAGAACAGCCATCAAGAACAGAAAGTGTGTTGTTAAGCAAGAGATGTGGGATGGCCTGGTGGCAGCCATCCGGCTTAAAGATTCAGGTAGCTGAAAAATCAGCATCAGGCCTCAGCTCATGGCAGCTGCATCGGCGGGGTTGGGGACCACTATTGGTTCAGAAAAATGGGTCTCCCATTTTAGGTCCATTTACTCCCCTGAGGGTTCCAAGGAAAGTTGGCCTGTTCATCAATCCTTTTTCTTTCCGTTGTCTATAAAGTTTGAGGCGATTGTGGAGAGCCCCTTCAAGAAAGCGCCTGGGTCAGATGGGGTCCCGATGGACCTCTTTGAGGCGAACGTGGAGTTCTGGGCTCCGGTTAATATGAACATGATTAACAGTACAGAGCTATTCAAGAGGCCATTGGTCTGCTAATGATTCTGTTGGCCAACAAGAGTTTGTTGCATTGATGAAGTCTTCTGTGGGCAGGACGTTAAAGGTGATTAACTGTTTGTTATCTGGTGAACTGAGCTGTGCTGCTAGAATTCTGGTTGATGGAAGGCAAAGAGGGAGAATGAAACTGGCGGGTAGGAAGTCATTTAGATGTGACTTGCAATCAGCATGAGGCAGGGATGAGAAGGCCTTTTGCTCTGTTCCCACAGAACCAATATGTCCTAAGGTACTAGCACTTCAGGTATTGAATGCCCTTTTTCTCTGGACTCTTCTAGAGGGCTTGTTGTTTGTGACCTTTAGGCCCCTGATCAGGTCTATAGTCCGCTCACCTGCTCTCCCTATTCAGATCTCCTTTCCGGTGGTACGGGCTCTTGGTCACCGTCAGCTCTCCAGGATGTAGGACAGGTCTCCCTGAAGCAAGGCAGACATCAGGTCTTGTGGTCTGTTAACTTTACTTGCTCCAGTCAACTCTCCCCGCTACCCTCGCCAGAACAAAAGAAAATGGAACATTCACATTGCTCACAAAATACGGGCTGCGGAGCTATTACTGCATGTGTGTATGGAAATAATGTATATTTAGACCAATGATTACACACTGCGATGTGCATATGCACTTGTTTAGAATCAACAAAACATCAGATTTACAGGGGTCAACTAAATATGTACAGAGTGAAATTACCATAAAAGAAGCCATGTTAATTTAGGATAACATAATATTTTTTGAACATACTGTTGGGACGGGAATGTCTCTTGTGAGGTATACAGTCATGTTGCCCTATCCTGAATGCAAAAATGTAAGTATCTGGTTTCCCAGATTTTGATTTTGGCTCTAGCCTCATGCTAATCTAGTGCATAGAAGCCTATGCTGTCCCTCAATGTGATTAAGGTCCTGTATCTGTCCTGTGACCTGGAGGGACACACCAAGCATGGTGTTATTGTGTTGATAGTTGGCTACTGGCTTGTAACAGGTTCAGGGTCGGACTGGGACAAAACATTGCCTGGTCATCAAAATCAAAGAGGCACCCATTATTGAATTAGCAAGCTAAAAACGTAGCCCATATTTGCAAATCGGGGCAGTTTTGAACTTGGAAAGGCACGCTGTTTAAGTCTTTTTAAAGATATGAAAGACAGCATGGAGCTTGCTGCAATCATTGTTTGTTTTAATATCCAGGAAATCAACAGTAAAAACTGGGCCAGCAGAAAACAAAACAGGCCCACAAACAGCCTAAAATCCAGCCTGGCCTGTCAGAGCAGCCCATCGGGCACTTCCTGATTGCCCTATGGGCCGTCCTACTCTGCACAGGTTTAGCATGTAGATTGATGGTGCAGCATACTGTGTTTTGTGAATCCGTAGACATGGCTAGAACATTTTATCTGTGTCAATGGATAGGAGTGAGTGTCTGCTTGTTCTTTCCTTATGGCAGCAACGCTCAGCCTTTTCCTTCGTCCCGCAGCCTCTGACCTATTCCCTCGATCTCGGTTTATAAACTGCTCCCTTTTAAACTTTCTATCCAGCGGCCACTGCTGGGCCCTACCACCTTTCCAGATTAGGAAACAGAGCATTCAAGAACCTGACGTGCTTACAAAAACACAAGGGCGGTCAAGGTGAAGGGAAGAGGCATTCTAATGATGCTAGCGGCAGTGCTACTGGCTAGTGACCCGCTCTCTCTCCCACAGCTCCGCTTGTCCGTTCGTCGCCGCTGTCTGCTGTGAGCAGGGTTCGAGACCGCTCTCGACATGCTCTCTGCCCGCCCCTTGTCCTTGTCGGTATTCTCGTTACTCTGCCTTGCCTTGTTTTTGAGTATTTGGCCTTGCCTTGTTTTTGAGTATTTTGTCTTCTGTTGATTGCTTGTCTCTTTATTTTTATTCTGCCTAGCCTTGTTCTTGAGCATTCTGTCAGCCCTGTGCCAGTAGCCCTCACCCCGCCGCCACCCTGGGGTCCCTCCCCACTTGTCGCTTCCCGCCTCCCAGCTGCGCTTTCCCTCCGCCCTCCCCTATTTAATGCCCGCTGCTGTGCGGATGATCGAGTGAGTCCTCTGACCTTCTGGCCAGTGACCCGCTCTCTCTCCCCGCAGCTCCACTTGTCCATTCGTCGCCCCTGCCTGCTGCGAGCATGGTTCGAGACCGCTCTCGACCGGCTCTCTACCAGCCCCTTGTCCTTGCCGGTATTCTCATTACTCTGCCTTGCCTTGTTTTTGAGTATTTGGCCTTCTGTTGATTGCTTATCCCTTTATTTTTATTGTGCCTTGCCTTGTTCTTCAATCAATTAATCAATCAGGGGTTTGTAAAGCGCGCTACTCACCCGTGAGGGTCTCAAGGCGTTGGGGGGATGGGAGGAGCAGCTCCGGATCAGTCGAAGAGCCAGGTCTTGAGGTCCGTCCTGAACGTCTGCAGGGTCGGGGAGCGTCTGGTGTTCACAGGGCGCTTGTTCCATGTCTTGGCAGCGATGTAGGAGTGAGTATTCTGTCACCACTGTGCCTGTAGCCCTCGCCCCACCACCAACCCCACCACCCTCCACCTTGCCCCTTCCCGCCTCCCTGCTGCGCTTTCTCTCCCCTCTCCTATTTAATGCCGGCCGCTGCGCCCGCCCTCGACCCGACTGCGACCAGCGTCAGAGACCCTGGATCTCCGACCATCCACTGCTACGACTCAGCCGTCATCCTTGCACTCAACCCCGGAAGAAACAACAACTGCCAGAAGTCCACGCTGAAAACAAACCACGGCCAATTCTCCTGCTGCCACTGTCGCCAGACCTTCACCAGCACCCCTGCCACCAACACTGCCAACGCACTGAAGTGCATCCTCCTCAACATGCGATCCATGCACAGACACGCCATTGAGATCTGGAACCTCCTTGACACCCTCTCACCTGACGTCGCCTTTTTCACAGAAACCTGGACCAACGCCTCCTCTGCCCCCGACATCGCCAGCCCGGAAGGATACAAAGATCCAGAGGAAGGACTGCCACAACAACCCGGGAGGAGAACTCGCCATCATGCACAAAAACTCCCTCTGCCTCTCCACCTCGATCGATGCCTTCCCCGCCGCCGAACACCTGCAGTTCCAGGTCCAGACCAGCCCCAAATCCATGCTCCGCGGCACCCTCGCCTAAGACCCTCCAGCCCCCGTGCCCCTTTCGCCTCCATCATCGCTGACCTCAGTCACCCCATGCCATCGCCTCAATGGACTACATACTCATCGGAGACCTGAACTTCCACCTCGACAACCCCAGTGACCACAAATCAACCACCCTCCTAGACAACCTCGCCAACATTGGACTTAAACAACTCGTCACCACACCCACCCACAAGGCATGACACACCCTCAACCCCATCTTCGCAGGAGGAAACAGAACCCACTTCAGCCACACCATGCAACCCCCATGGACGGACCACCACCAAGTACACTTCTTCGTCAACAAACCTAAGCCACCCAAGCCTACTCCATGCCCGCCGCGAAGAAACTGGAACAGAGTCACCGAGTAGCAGCTAAACTCTACCCACAACCGCAACACCCGCACCGCCACAACCGATGCCAACCTCGCAGCCAAGGAACTCCACACTTGAATCTCCAGCTGCACAGACAAGCTCGCCCCGCTAGGCACCTCCGACAAACAGCACCACAGGGGAGCCACCTGGTTCACCGCCAACCTCCAAGAAGCCAGACACACCTGCAGACGCCTCGAGAAGAACTGGTGAAACAACAAGATGCCCAAAACAAAGACCCCTTGACAGAATACCACCAACACATCAGAACCACCAAAAGAACCTTCATCCACAACAAAATCCTCGCCAACGCCAGCACCTCCAAGGAGCTCTTCACTGTCATCCAGCAATTTACCAAACACCACACTGAAACCACGGACATCACCCCCTCCCATGACCTCTGCGACAAGCTCGGATCGTACATCCACCTGAAAATCAAGAACCTCTGCGACAACTTCAACAACCTAATACCTGACTCCGCAACCACCCTGCCCCCCAGCAAGATCAGACAGCCCACCATTGCCTCCTGGACACCAGTCACCACCGAAGAGACCACCTCCACCATGAAAGGCATCCACTCGGGGGTCCCCACTGACCCCTGCCCACCGCACATCTACCACAGAGCCTCCACCACCATCGCACCGGAATTACAATGCACCATCAATGCCACCTTCATGACAGGTACTTTCCCCGATGACTGGAAATGCACAGAAGTCCATCCCCTGCTTAAGAAACCCACAGCAGATCACACTGACCTCAAAAACTACCGGCCCATCTCTCTCCTCCCCTTCACGGCCATAGTAGCGGAGAAGACCGTCAACACACAGCTAACAAAGTTCATTGAAGACAACTCCATCCTCGAGCCCTCCCAATCTGGATTCCGCAGCAACCACAGCACTGAGACCACCCTACTCGTCGCCACAGACGACATCCGTGCCCTCCTCGACCAAGGCCACACCGCAGCCCTGATCCTACTCGACTTGTCAGCACCTTTCGACACTGTCTCACACCGCACACTCGTCGCCAGACTATACTCCGCCGGTATACAAGGAACCACCCTCGACTGGATCCGCTCGTTCCTCATCGGCAGAAGCCAAAGAATCAGACTGCCACCCTTCCTCTCCCAACCCACGGAAATCAACTGCAGAGTACCGCAGGGATCGTCACTAAGCCCTACCTACTTCAACATCTACATGGCCCTCCTCGCCGCCATCATCAGACAACACGCCTCAGCATAATATCCTATGCCGATGACACCCAGCTCATCCTCTCCCTCACCAAGGACCCCACCACCACCAGACTCAACTTCCAGGACAGAATGCAGGACATTGCTTCCTGGATGAGCAACAGCTGCTTAAAGCTCAACTCAGAGAAGACAGAAGTCCTCGTACTTTGGACCACCCCATCAGCATGGAACAACACCTAGTGGCCCACTGCTCTCAGCAGCCCCCCGGCCCCATGGACCATGCCAGAAACCTCGGCATCATACTGGACACCTCCCTCTCCATGAACAAGCAGGTCAAGCCCGTCACGTCCAGCTTCTTCAACACCCTCCGCATCCTCCGACAGACCTTCAAATGGATCCCCCCGGAGTCAAGGAAGACAGTCACCCACGCTCTCATAACCAGCAGATTGGACTACAGAAACTCCCTCTACACCGGCATCCACAAGTTTCTACTCCGCAAGCTCCAGACCATACAGAACACCGCAGCTAGACTCGTCCTCAGCATCCCCCGACATGAGCACATCAGCCAATACCTACGGAACCTACACTGGCTCCACGTCGAGAAGAGAGTCACACTCAAGATACTCACCCTCGCCCACAAATGCCTCCACAACACAGCACCTCAATACCTCAACAAAAAAATCACCTTCCAAATACCCAAATGAAACCTCCGATCCACCAACCTCGTGTGAGAAAGTGGCTCTGTATATACTGTTCCAAAATAGGTACAGTGTGTACAGAGTCCACAGTCCCCAGAGGTTTGGCAGAGGTTAAAGTTAGATATAACCTTACTCTCTAAAGTGGTAGCTTGGTCGAGCAGTAAGGCAGTATCAGAGGACAGTGTAAAGCATTTGTTGTACACACTCAGTCAGCAAATGGCCTCACACACTCAAGAACTGAACTCTAGGCCAATGGTTTATATAAAAAATATATGGTTGTTTTATTTTAGAACCAACAATAGGTATCAAAATATACTTTCTCAGAATGAGAGGCTTTAGTTAAATATTTTTGCAATATGCAATTGGCTTTTGTAGGTATTAGTTACAGGTTGTTGCAATAGGCAACACGATTTCAAACACAATAATACATTGAGTTCAATGTGAGTTATAAGTTATTTGCAATAGATTACTTTCAGGATTACTTTTCTAATTCCAGGACTGGATCTTAGATTCAGTCCTGGGACAGGTCTTGGAAACAAGTGAGTAAATTTGTTTTAGTTACTGTTGTGATTTTTAGGCAATATTTTGCTATTTTAAAAGTTGACACTTAGATAAATTTCATAGAAAACAGTCAATGATTCCCTATGGGAGAAAATTCAAGTTACAGGTAAAGTATGTTCTTGTTACTTTTGTAATCCAGGGCTGGGCTCCTAGGCTCAGTACTGGGACCTCTATCTAAAACAGGTAAGTAATTACGTTTTCACAGTTGGTACGATTTTTAAAGAATATTTATAATTTGCAAAAATCGACAGAAGAAATTTCACAGAAAAACTGTCAATGATTTCCTAAGGAAGAAAATTGGGTTACTGGTAGGTATGGTTGTGAGTACTTTTCTGGATCAGTGCTGGTCACCAAGATCCAGCACTGGGATCTCTCCTAATAGCAGGTGAGTATTTCCGTTTTCGTTACTCGGTTGATTTTAGGTGAATATTTTAAGTTTTAGAAACTCCACACTTAGAAGAAATTTCAGAAGAAACCAGTCAATGTTACCCTATGGAAGAAAATTGGGTTATCGGCTTTTGGGTAAGTACTCGACTGGCAGAGTTAAGGTTCTGGGCACAGACTCAGGGGTCTCTCAGGGTCAGGTTGGTACAGTTGTTACATCCTTAGCGGCACTGGGGCGGCCGGGTGCAGAGTGAGTTAGGCCCAATGTTATCCTATGGGAGGCAGGGGGGCCTTGGTTGGTGGCTGCTGACTAGCAGGCCACGCGGCTGTGGGAGCTGGGCTCCTGGTCACTTGCTCAGGGCAAATGGGGAAGTAGGTAGGAGTAGAAGTTACACTGCCAGGGCCACTCGGGCGGCTGGGTGCAGGGTGCTTTTGAGCCTTCGGGCGCTCAATGGATTTCAATGGGAAAGCTCCAGGACGAACAAAGGCTGCAAGCTCTGGGATGAAGATGCTTCAGGTGCCACCACCACTTCGAAAGATAAGTTGGGTAGTTGGAGGATAGGAGGAGTCGGGCACAGGGGGACGCAGGGCGCCGGGTGCAGGGGGCCTTTTGGTGTTGGGGAAATCTTACCCTCTGTTGATCGCGGTTGGGGGGGTCCCTGGTTCTGAGGCTGCAGGCGTCATCAGGAACATCGAGGTGCATCCTTGGGTCCCGGATTCGGGGTCACAGTCGCCGGGGGGACGTCCTCTGGGTCTTTGTCCACTCCGGCACAGGCCAGGCTTGGCGGGTGCAGAGTGTGCAGGGTTCGCGGTTCCGGGCTGATGCCAGGGGTTAGAAACTTGCTTTGAGCAGAGCCATTGCTCATGGGAGTTCCAGATGCTCAGAGTCACAAGGTAGCCAGGTCCTCCGGGGTTTGTGAGGTTGCTGGCCACAAGAGGTGCCGGGATTTAACAGGAGCAGGTTCGAGGGTCGACAGGCCGAACGGGCTGGGGCCAAAGCAGTTGGTGTCTTCCTCTTCATAGCAGCTGCACGGCAGGTCTTCTTTTTTCTTGCTCTTCTTTGCTTTTTCGGAATCTGGAATCTAAAGAAGGAAGGTTCAGGGTGCCCCTAAATACTAGATTTAGGGGTGTTACAGGTAGGTTAAGGGCAGGGACCAATGGGTCCCTGCCCTGGGGTGGGTACACCCCCTATCCTGCCACCCTCCTGTGGGAGGGGGGCAGTAGCCTAGTCCTGATTGGGCAGAACTTCCAATCTTCAAGATGGCGAGCACCCGGTGATGTGCTTCACCTCGCCTCCCCCACCTGAGGGGTGGGGTTGGCAGGCTGGCACATCCCCTGTCCTTACTTGGGGTTTCCGGCCAGTCTTTCCGCCAGAGTGGGGGTCAGAACCGGTGGGGGCCAGTTTGCTGGGTACAGCACGTGGCCTGGAGAAGCTCACAAAGGCGGCATGCCTTTGAAGCTTCCCCCTGCCCATCCTGGGGGAGGAGACCTAGCACCTCGCCCAGGATGTGCCCAGGAGAGTGGGGGCTCTCCACCCAGAGGTCCAGCAACGTGTCTGCTGTGTGGCAGCCTAGGCAGCCTCCCAGACCAGACGTGGATTGTAGGTTAGGTTTCACGGGGCATCTCTAAGATGCCCTCTGTAGTGCTTTGTACATTAAATCCCACACTGGCATCAGTGCGGGTTTAATGTGCTGAGAAGTTTAATACCAAACTTCTCAGTCTTCAGGGTTGCCATTATGGTGCTGTGGAGTTCGTGTTTGATGAGCTCTCAGCACCATATACTCTTAAATGGCAGCACTGCACTTACAGTGCCCAGGAATGGACCTGGGTACTGTAGGGGCACAGTGCTCATGCTCCTGAGCCCACACCACTGGCATTGGGCACCCAGCTATAGGGGTGGCTGATGTATGCCAGGGCAGTGTAGGTTGTGGGCATGGCACACAGGGATGTGTGCCATGTCGACTCTTTGTTTTGCCTTGTACCCAGACACTCAGCCTGCAAGGACAGTGTGGTGTGTTAGGGTACAGGGCCTCTAAGGGTGGCACAATAAGTGATGCAGCCCTTAGATGCCTTCCCTGGTCACAAGGCCCTGGGTACCTAGGGTACCATTTACCAGGGGCTGACATGTGGCCAGGGTTTGCCAATTTGGGATTCTAAGTTTTTAGGGAAGGAAAATAGGCCCTGGGCACCTGATTGGCAGGAGTCCAGGGCACACTCAGTCGAAGTACATTCAGCAAAAAGTGGGGGCATACCATGCAAGAAAGATGGCACTTTCTCACACCTCGCCCTCGCCAAAGTCCAGCGCATCCACAGAGCCAGAACAGGGAGAAGAGTCTTCGCAGCCAAGACCTGGAAAGAACTTCCCATCGACATCAGACATGCCCCCTCCCTGAAAACGTTCAGGAAGGAGCTCAAGACCTGGCTTTTCAACTGAATGGAATTGCTCCCCCCTCCCCCCCAGCACCTTGAGGCCCTCTTGGATGAGTAGTGCACTTATAATTCCCCTGATTGATTGATTGATTGATTGCGTAAATGTCTGCTTCAATGCGGTAATCCTAATCTTTCTGATAACATTCCAAACATATGTTATGCACGTTTATGTATGTAGCTTGTGTGGTACATGCAGTATGCGCATAAGTGTGCCAGCGTAATGGAGGCCTCCGGGATCTATTTTGGAAAAACTATGCTGCTCTGGTGCAGAAGAGGAGGTGAGATTGTTTTTCCAGATGGTGGAAGTGTTTTGTTGACATTTCGGAAGTTGCCGGGAGGAGACCTAGACAATAAATTGGGACAGAGAGGACTAGACTCCTGTAGAAATTCACTGAGGACCTTTTGCTGAGAGGAGCTACTGATTAGTCTTCTTGCAGCACTACCATCTGGGAGATGGTGGGGTGAAATTAGGGACTATAGCCTCTTGTTCAGTGTGGAAGGGATCTTTTACGTGAGCCGGCCTTTTGCATTTCCTCTGATCATTGTACAATATGGCTGTTCATAAACCAGGTATAGAAAGTTCTTGCCTCTTTGTGCCTCTGTGTGTGTAGGTACTCCAGGCTGGAGGCTATCCTGCTATGAGAGGCATCACTGTGCTCTGCAGCATAATGTGATTATTGCTGTGAATCCAGAGCTGGTTTCTGACTGAAAGCAGCTTCACAGATGAGAGGGGTAATTCCCAGGACTCTTGCATGACTTAAGAGCTGTATGTCGGAACTTAAGTGTCTGGAAGCCAGCCTGTCCAGTGAGAGAGGGAACAATCCAGCCAGAACCTGGTGTTGAGGGTCTACCCAGGTGAAGGGATACTGCACAGAGTGATTGGCAAGTCCGAAAGTATGGACACTGTCTCTCCAGAAGTGAAGTGCCAAGTGGGAATGGCATATTGGCCACTAACCTCGCCTCTGTGCAATAGGAATGATTGCGGCTGCAGCCATTGAAGCCAAAGCCTGTGCCTGTGGCTGTCACCACCACTGCTAGCATGTCACTGTGTCCCTATCTATGTGGCTGCCCATCGGTTGCTCAATACCAAGTGACCAAGAAGTGTACCCGATGTCTGCTGTCAGCTCCCACAAACTACAGTATCTGCATTCATTGAAGGACTCTGGGCTACCCATCATTGGCGACCTCCACACTACCTCCCTGAGAAGCTTGTGACTGCTTTCCATCGCTAGCACAGAAACCCAAGTGCTGAAGGGGATGTACTTGGTCTAGTTTGCACAGCCATAATAGGATGGATTCCTGGACATCAGAAGCAAACAACCCCAACCCTCAAGGCTGAGTCCCATTAGCCCATGCTTGCCCCATGGCCCCCTAAAAATGGTCTGACAGGTCCTCTAATAAAAAGGGTATGTATTCAAACTGAGTAACTATGCCCTGTGTGCCTCCAAAAAACTCTTTATAATCACTGCAATTCACGTAACACCACATTTTCCGTGATAGTCCAGGTCACAATGGGTGCAGATAGGATAGTGAACGAATCTCTGCACTAAAAGCATTAAGGCACAGCAGAGAAAATAGGGTGATTTTGAATACAACTAATAGGTAAATGAAACCAGTTCACTGATTCTGCATAAACACTGATTATGCAGAATCTACAATAATAATGCATAAGTACATGCATTATTCTTGAAGAGTTAATGTACTTGTATTGTGCTTTGAACACCTTCATGGTTGTGTTTCAGTACTTCTGAGACTCACTTTTTAGATCTGGCTTGACATTGCAGCTGTCACCAGACCTTGTATGATCAACAGAAAAAATCCTTTGGCGGGCATAACTGGAAGAGGATGTTGACTTCACCCATGATATTTACCTTGAGAAAAGCACCTGATTGGGCAGAAGTTGTGTGGTGTTGCCAAGAAAGATTGCTTGTTGTACTCCTATTGGCACCTCAGGGGTGTTCCCTTACCTAACGTAACTCCCGTTAAAATGTAATGACATGGCAGTGTGCAAGAGGATGACCCCTCAATCATGATTTGACAGCTATGAGCGTTGCTCCGTGAGCCAGCAGCATTGTGACTGGAGGAAGAATTGGTGAATAGAACTTGCTGATAAGGGTTTGTCCCTCATCCAGAATGACGACTGCATACAGCGTGACGACAAGATGGTGTCCGAGCCTCTTTATGTTTTTTATCCATTGGCATTTGTGATATGCAGAAAACACACCCATCTTTTCTGACACCCCAACAGATGTGCTGTTTGCTGCAGTCATAGCCTGTGATCCGGTGTCCCCAAAAGCCTCCTAACAATGCTTCCCACTGCCACAGTCTCAGTTCACTCTTCCTAGCTATACCAGTTCCTTCACAACCATCTCCCTTGTCCCACACAACAACAAAAAAAGCCTCAACTTGCTCTCCCCTCCACTAGCAGCCCTTGCAGAGCTCTACCACTCTGCAGGCCCATGGGGCACACATGCTGGTCTACATTGTGGCTTCAGAAGCAGCAAAAGAGGTCTGGCCACTGGTGACCCACCAGCTCCTTCTTTCATAGCAGCCAGTATGAAGGCCCACAGGGCTTAAGTGCAGGACCAACAAGTAGATCTACATTCTGTGCACACCAACAGTCTGCAGCCCCCCCTCACTGCTCACGATAGCCCATGGCCTCGGATGGAGAGCTTCACCCTTAGCCTCTTGTGCTTGCTCCACCTCCAGCAGCTTTCGCCTGCTTTCCACATCACCACCCCCTCTCGGCTCATTCCCACAGACTGACTGATCTCACCCCCCGCCCCACATCAGCCCCCTCAGCCCAATCACCCTTCCACAGCCTCAGTACACTCTTCCCTCTTGCACTGGCCCTGTGGTTGTGGATGGAAGTGAATAGGCATCTAGTACTACGGGAAGAACAGGTATCCTGTGAGTGCCTTTGTAGACATATGTGTGTGTTTCTGAGTGTTGAGTAATATAATGAGGGCTGTGTGAGAGGTGTGCTCATGTAAACGCTAAGTTACGGTGTGTGGTGTGAATGCATGGTTAGTGTTGTGCATGCTTAAAGGCGTGCCTATATGAGTGCTGGGGGAGTGGCGCGCCCATGTGACAGCTGGATGGCCATTGTGTCCATGTAAGAGGAGAGTGAGCGGAGGGTGCAGTGAATGGTGAACCTGTGTAAGCGTAGGGTAAGAATTGTGAACGGTGTGAATGCAGGACGGTGTATCTCGCAACGCGATAAGGAACTCACCATGTCATTGACGCTTGACAAGTGGGGTTTCCAGTGTAAATTAAACAAGGATCATCATGATACTAATCATGGAACCAGGGTGGAGAAAATAAATTATCAGCTAATCCTGAACAAATTCCCTTTTCTAGAGGCGTGTGAGGCACAGAAGGCCAGAGCCAAATCCAGAGCTATGACTCGGGAAGATGTATTTTTGGAACCTCGAGTTAAAAAACAAGCCAAATCTTCATGTGACTTCTGCCATCCACCCCACTTTGTCAATCACCAAGCCGATGATGTACAATCAGGCTGCCTAACGCCATTCACACATCTTTGCATGATCGGCCAAAGCTGTGTGTGTGATGTCTGGCACAGGTATTGCACTGTAAGGGTACCATTCCAGTGCAAAACACTATACCTTAGTCCGCTTTGGATGCATTCTGTACAGTGCAGCACAGATGCAAAGTTGGAAAAACACAGAGAAAGAAAAATGATTTCTCCTTTTTAACACCTGCCCCAAAGAGGCGACATTGGTTTGGCACAAGCCCTATACTATTGATAGTAGATAGGGCTTTGCATTAAAATCCAGGGAAATATGGAGTATTCATTCCCTGCCCATGGAACACCCCCCTTGACACAAAGTAAAGTAAAAGAGAACAAAGTGCTGCTTTCCATTACTTCGAGGCAATTTGCAGTGAAAAACAAGTTTTTCGCTCAAATGTAAATTCCAAACAAACATCTGCAAACCCAGTGCATAATGTTAGTAAATCTGCTCTAAGACTTCTGATAAAACATCTTATCTCAACTGCCACATCGGGATTCCCATCAGATCCTTGCCCACTGGCACCAGTCCAGCTAGTACCAGACATTGTTGCATCCCACCTTACCAGAATTCTTAATGCAATGTTTAGATCAGGCTAACTGCCAGTAACATCAACAGTGCGTGTGGCACTGGGATTCTTACTTTACATGGCGCTACTCATTTGTATTGTATTTTGAGATTAAGTTTTTGTCTAAATTTGTGGCATTAATTAAGACATGCTTTTCAATTTGTTTGTAAATAAGTGTTTATAATATTTTGCTCACGCATCCCTCAACTTCACACTAATTCACTAATTCACTGACACCTCCCCTAACACCCCTTTTACTTGGGCACACCAACTGTGTCTCTTTAAAAAGTTTTTTGCTGATTGTACTATTTAATAGATGAAATTGAAGTTCAGTGTGATTAAATAACACTTGAACATTCTTCAGAATTTTGTTAATCTTTATTTGTTGATGCTTCCTTTACATTGTCTTTCTAATATTGTACTGGGACCATTTTGTTATACACTGGCACCAGTCCAGCTAGTACCAGACATTGTTGCATCCCACCTTACCAGAATTCTTAATGCAATGTTTAGATCAGGCTACTTTCCCAGACGGTGGAAAATAGCGTTGGTGATCACATTTAAAAGAAAACTAATCTCAATCCACTGGATCCAAATAGTTATTGCCCAATCCCTCGGCTACCTTTCCCAGCTAAGATTCTGGAGAAAGCTTTGAACTGACAATTGGCCTCCTTTATTCAGAATAACCAGCTAGTAGACGCCACGCAGTTCGGATTCAGGAGCAGCCACCGTATCGAAACTGCTCTAATTGTGACCACCAAGGAAATCAGTACAACGCTAGATAAGGGAGCACGGTCAATCTCAACTTGCTGATTGACCTTCTACAGAACATCGGTATCTAAGGTGCAGCACTGGCCCTGTTGCGGTCTTTCCTATCTGATTGCGAACAATCAGTGGCCTTAAAGAAGTTCACATCTAATCCCTTCTCACTGCCTTGCAGAGTCCCTCAGGGCTCACCGTTAAGCCCAGCGCTATTCAACAACTATGTCACCCCTTTGACTAGTTTGATCAAAACATTGGGGTTCTCCTTGGTATCATATGCCAATGACACCCAAATTATCGTCTCGCTCTCCAGCAGCGATAACAATACTGGAAAGAGATTTCAGAACTGCAAAGTGTGGTTAGTGATTGGAAGAATAACAATTGGCTGGAACTAAATTCTGCAAAGAACTAAGTCCTTTTATTAGGCAGTGAAGTATCTTTTTGGTCTCCTTTGTGGTGGCCTCAAGACTTAGGGCCCCGTCCAACTCTGGTCAGGAAGGTAAAAACCATAGTCCTAGTTGATGACAATGTGACCTTTGAAGGTCAAGTCAATTCGGTCACTTCCTCTTCCTTCTGCATTTTTAGGATAATAAAAAAAAAACTTTCAATTTATCCTGCACGACCTACAGAAGACAGTAGTCGCGGCCCTAGTTCTATCTAGAATAGATTATTGCAATGGTCTATACCAGAATATGCCAAATAGATCTATGAATAAATTCCTAACATTGCAAAACGCTGCAGCAGCACGCATGCTTCTAGGGATACCTAGATTTCAATCGGCCGCCCAGGCCATAAGTAGGTCACACTGACTTAAAAATCAAGCAGCCTATCACCTTTAAGGTCCTGTGCATTGCCTGCAAAGTGCTTCATGGTTCGAGACCAGACTACCTGCAGGAGGGTTTTAATTGACACCCTCGCAGTAGGATGCTACTATCCAGTTCTGCTAAAAATGTGACAGTTCCTAACTTCAAACAACCATCTTGGGGCAGCAGAAGAGTGACTGCCGGAAGCCCCTAAAGGTATTTTGCTCCCACCCCGAGCGGGATGGAGAAAGTTTCAGTAACACTTGTTGAGCATCAATTAGGGCCAGGCAGTAGTAGCAGCTGCTACCCCAGGCTTGCCATTTGTTCTTCTGGTGAGGCTATGGGGAATAGACTTTTAAGAAGCCTCTAACAGATCTCCCTTCTGTCTGTGGTTTCCATTCCCTGTGCTATCTTTAATGTCTCAGCAGGAGAGGCTGCTGGGAGCCCAAAGGTAGAATATGGCTTAACCATGTGATGTCATTTGGGGTTATGGGGTATGTGATTTTAATACCTTTATTCCTACCACTTTAGAGAATCGACATCCATGCCGGCGGGACGTCCAGTGGCTCATCAGTGTGGACTCATCAGTGCTGTGGGCTCTAGCCTATTTCGTCATCACTGTGGCTCGCAGCAGTAATTGTAATTGGCATCGCAGCCGTCTTCGATCCAGCTTGCTCCTCTATAGCGCTGGCACACATCGTTTTACTGTGCAAGCGCTCTCTCGGGAAGCACTGGAATGGATTTCGCTTTGAGCTGACCTCATTTGGCAGGATGCTGCATGACCGACGGCAGATGCTGTCATCTGAGAAGAGGACAAAAGGGGAGGACACTCAGTGCGCTGCTAGTCTTTCTGTCTGACCTGGAGCCCAAATACTGCAAACATGACTAATGAGCAAGCAAGCATTGCCTGAAAGATGGCGCAGGGCAGGCAGTCATACTTCCACAGAGTGAGATATCCTCATGTATGGCTGAAGCTGTGCACTGGATGAAGACTTGTTTTCATGAATTCCTTAAAGGCTTTTAGCCTGAAAGCTCCCTTGGGGGGAGTCACATGTTTGCCCTGCCTTGCAATCTATACATCAACCCCATGACCTACACAACACCCCACTCACCCTTTGCTGAGGTAGTTGCATTTTCAAACTGAAATATATCAAGACCCCGATGACCCCATCTTCCCAAGGTGGCTTGAAATGTTCCAGTTGTCAGCTTGTCACCAGCATGAGTGGCCTGTATTTACAGGCGATCGTGATGGTCGATTAGGGAACCAAGTTAAGTGGGGCGACAACATTTAAGAAACAAACATATGCAAAGTCAATAGGTCTGGCCTGTGCAAGCTGGAAGAATGGTTACATCTGCTGCCACCTAAACCTGGTTTCTAGAGGTTTGTAATAAAAAATTTAATTCAATTTTATATATGTATTTAAATTTAATTTAAAATTCGAGGTGCCCTCTGAAAAACGTCCAGCCCCGGTGTGGTTCCTGAATGGCTGCCCGCCATTTGCCACCACCAGACAGGTTTCTGGACCCCTGGGTAGAGAGCCTTCGCTCTCAGGGTCCAGAGACAAAGCCCTTCCTGGGCAGAGGTGGCATGCCTCCTCCCCCAGGATCGGCTGGGTCCACGAAGGGGAAGTTTCAAAGGGCTGCCACCTTTGAAAGCTGTCGCTGCCTGTTGCTGCCCCCAGAAACTGTCTCCCACTAGGTCTGACCCCCACTTTGGACGGAAAAATCAGTGGGAAAAAACCAAGCTAGGATGAGAGGTGTGCCCACCTTTACCAACCCCACCCCTCAGGTGGGGAAGGCGAGGTGTAGCGCACACATCTCAGTCCCTTCCATCTTGAAGATGAGGGAATCCAGTCAATTAGGGAGAGGCTCATGCCCCTTCACACTGTAAAGTGGCAGAATAGGGGGTGAACCCACCACATAGAAGGGCCTCAATGGTCCCGACCTACACACTCCTTTAATGCCCCTAAATTTAGTTTTTAGGGGCAACCCTGGACCTTGCCTCCTCAGAAATGAAGAAGAAACCAGAAGGACCGAAGAGCTGTGCTGACCCAGGAGGAAAAAGACACCAACTGCTTTGGCCCCAGCCCTACCGGCCTGTCCCGACTTCGACCTGCCTACAGGGAAGAAACCGGCATGTCCGGCAGCCAGCAGCCCCCCAGAGTCTGGAGAACCTGCCCTGTACTCACCTTACAGACTGTCTCCCGTGAGCACCAGATTTGCTCAATCCAAGACTCAACCACAGAATACGGATACAGACGGCTTCGCAATTCGGCACCACTCTGCACCCAACACCCATGGCTCAGGTTCAAGTGGCCCAACACCACAAGGAGGTCTCCCCAGTGATCCTGACCTGGGATCTGGTGATCCCCGACCAACCTCAAGCCTCAAATTGACGCCTGCTGCCTCAACCACCAGATTTGGTAAAGAAACCCGTCTCCAGAAGACACCCCTGCGCCCGACGCCCCACGGGCTTGGGTGGCCCAACCAATGGTGTCCAAGACCCCAACTTACCTCTCGAGCCAGTGGTCCCCTTCAGAAAGTCTCCCCGCCCGAGCCTGCAGCAACTTTGCCAAACCAAAGGGCCCCATTGGAAACTAAAGGGTCCCCGGTGTCTTCTTGACACCCTGTATCCAGTCGCCCTGGTGGTGCTGGTGAAGCAGCTACTGTGTTGATCGTTGACTACTGCAGTGCTGACCTTAACCACAGAAGCTTTGCTCTCACTCTCGAGGGGCCTGTTCCTAAGCAGTTCCTAACAGAAGGTCCCCTTCGCCCCATTTTGTAACATTGGGCCCCCTGCACTCTGCACCTGGCTGCCCCAGTGCCACTGGTGGTGCAACTTGAGTGCCTACCTAGACCTTGGTGAACCTTGGTCCTACCCCTCAAAACTCCCACTAATGAGACATTTACTTACCTGTGAAACTGATAAACATTTTTCTCCATAGGATCCCAAGTTTTCGGGCCGAAAATGTTTTAAGTGTGAACTGTTGTTTTGTATGGAGGAAAAAGTCACTATAACTTAGACCAAGAAAAGACTTACTTACCTTGTACTGTGAGATCCTTCGGTGTTGTTTCTGGGCATCCCACCCCCAGTACTCAATGTAATCTGAAAGTAATCAAAAAGTATTCTAAAAGTGATTACTGTGTAATTTAGCCTGCTTTTTGTAACCATACCAACCTGTAACAATGGCAAACCCATGCCTAATTGCATCTCTGTCAAAAGGTCTACAATTGAAAGTACATTTTACCTACCTGTACCAAGTCCTACTTGGTTCTAGAAATAAAACATAAGTATAACGTTTTTATACTTTCCTAATTGGCCTGGATTCTGTCTCTGAGTGTGTGTAATCAGTCCTGAGTGAGTGAATACAATAAATGCTTAACACACCCTCTGGATAAGCCTAACTGCTCGTCCACACTACCACAAAGAGAGCTGTAAGTACTTACCTAATTTAGCCTACACTATACCTCTGGGGACTCCCTGGACTCTGTGCACACTATACCTTACTTTGGTATAATATATACAGAGCCAGATGGGTTGCAGGGGTTTGTTTCAAAGTAGGTTACGGCTTAAAGACAAAGCCTATTGCAAAACATCTGTGAGTAAGGTCAAAGATTTTGTTGACGATATGTTAAAGACGTTTTATACAGTGCTGTGCAACAAGAACATTTAGAAGCTGTGGATGTTTATTTCAAGATGTCTGCTGAAGATTATAAGGCATTGCAGATTGTTGAAAGACGTGGAATATAGAGGTGTCCCACATAGAGTAGGTTTATCTCACACTTGTGTTGTAGGCATGGATCTAAGGTTGTAGGGCATTATGCCCATCTCAACAATGGGCGTTGTGTATTTTACCAAACTATGGAGGGTTGTGCAAAGGGCCTGGCAGAATGTGTCTTTTCAGCAGCAGATGCACCCCTGACAACCTCTTGAGTTAAAAGTGTGGGCCATGTGACACTTTTGAGAGGGTAGCGCCTTTAAGGTCAATAGAGTATGAACTCATTTTGGTGAGTGTTCAAAGTTTTAAAAGGTGATAACCCCCATTAAAGTGTTTGGAGTCACAGTTTTTTGGGTGGTAAATAGCAGTAAAAATAGGTAACATTATCCAAATGTAGGTGACCTGACAGCATGTGATCAAAGGTTTGTCTGTTATAACATGACTGGTGATAGAAAATTAGCTACAAGTCCACAAACCCTATCGGATGCGGTCACAATGACCAGATGAATGAATGAATGGATGAAAAAACATTTGTAAAGCGCGTGGTTACCTGAGGGCATCCCAGATGATGTCATCAGTGATATCAATGATGTAATTTAACATTTCATGAATGTTGTAATATATGAAGTTATAAGCAGTGCAAGTTATAAATAGATATAACTTGTGAATTTCAGTGTTTTTTGTTTTTAAACACCTAACAATAACATTATTTGAAACGTCGTTTCTTTTAGTAAATTTATGGGCTGTTTATTTCGTATTCGCCATCACTCCCACAGTGCTGGGCCATGTGCAGCAGGGGATTGGCCGCAGGCCCTCTGGCCAAGCCGTGTACCTAACCGCCACAGACGCACTCCCCCGCTGCGCACGGCCTTTAGGGATTGGCTACAGGGCCCAGCCTCCAGCCTGGCCCTTCACCCAAACCCTCCACTTGCACCCAACCCACACGTTTCTTCTTTTCTTTTTTTTCGGGTACCACGGTAATCCTGCGTAGTACTTGGCCTTCAGTCTCGTTCCTCTATATGGTCATGGAACTGCTTGGAGACTAACAATACCTCATAATATTATGAGATGGGGTATGTTAGCCATATATTTGTACTGTATTTTATTTCCACTTTACAAGCACATTCTGAGTCAGGCTGTTCCTATAATAAGAACATGACGCACCCAGTCGGTTGCTGAAGTAAGGGGCGCAGTAATCCTCATTCAGCCTGAAGCAAGTTGATGCGCAGGAGCCCAAGCATTGTATGTGCAGCAGCAGTTTTTAAATGAACTGTCACTTCACAGCCATGCTTGGGCTGCCTTTCAGCATCCTTCTTTGTTTCTGGGAAGGGATGCAGGTGGTCTAAGGCAGCCTCCAGGAATGTGCAGAGCTGGTCCTTCTAAGAAATGAAAAACATTTATTGAACAGGCACAGGCTAAAGGAGCTTGCTTTACCTTTCGTCCATTAAAGTAATGTTTTTGGGGTTTTTGGAAGGGCCAGTGCTGCTTATTGCTGGAGGCTATCCATAGCAACTAAGGGCCCCATGTCAAGTGCTACACCATCAGTAATCAATCAATCAGGTAATGCCTGGCTTTGTCGCCTGCAACACATTGACTTATGGAACATGTAGTTTTGTTGCACATCCCAACATGCATAGTGGTATTGGCTGGAAGGCAGGACCAGAAGGATGTGTCACACATAACACATGGTCAATTGATGCCAATTTAATATGTTTCATAAGCAGAGGAAAATGGCCACATATTATAAAGCATCAAATACCCCCCTACTGTATATTATAAACGTATTAGAAGTCACCTTGGAGTTCCATGGCTAATAAAGTCCTCGGGCCTCTACATGGCAATTGAACTCTTTGGTGATTTGCAGTACCCTTGTAGTGTACAGCGGGGAGTATCTTACCCATATATTTTATATTTTATTTAGGTGTCTTCTGTCGTCAAAATGCACCCTTTGTAAGAAAATCAGACACTCAGCCGTTGATAATAAGCTATACAGGTGACTTGTGAGGTCACAATTCTCCAAGGGCAGGCTGACCTTTACTCACCATGAATGAAGTTGACCCGTGGGGGGCCCAACAGTGGCTCTGGGCCACCAGCACTTTGTAAAACAAATGGGTACTTTGTAAGGGTCACAGAGGTAGTGCTTGGGATCCTGCGTTACAGCTTCCCTCATTATCTCTAGATCGCAAGGAATGCATGCTCTCGACGGCAGTCTGCAGGAGCAGATATTAACAAGTCCTGAATATTTAGCCTTATAGTTGCTGTATTTATGGAAAGTTAAGTAATTATAGCATTAAGCATAAAGGAATCTGAAGTGTGCATCTGAAAACAGCAGGCAGTAGATCTTCTCAGGAAGATAGAGAGCTACATGTAACCTTTTCTCTAGACAGGTCTCAGGGTTGCACCAGTCCCTGAACTGACAGCTAACGTAAGAGTCTAGGTATGGAACAAACTGCTACTTCCCTCAACCACTTCCGGTGCTCCTTCTAAAAACATCCCCACCAGTCCCATCTTTATGACTCCTCCCACTGCTGTCCCAGGGAGACCCTGGAGGCTGTAGGGCTTAAACAGCATGAATGCATGACCCTAGCATGCGTTAGGCTATCACGATTATTTCCAGAAGAAAGATGGCGCACTGTAGAACCCTGTGCTCTGTGAGAGGAGGGCCTTTGGCCATTAATATGAGACTGACCACCCAAGCACACGCCTGTTCTCTGCACACGAACAAAGGTGTGCTGATATTGAGCAACCTCCCCCGAGGCTGAGACTCTGACCGCAGCCTTTCCTTGTTATTCCCAGTGCCAGACCCCCCCCCCCCGCCAGCTCTGGTCCCACTCACTACAGAACCAACATCCACCCACCACAATGTCTGAACCACATCAACCATGCATACACTGCCACGATCACTCCTGCCACTGACTCAGCATATCTGCTACAGCCTTAGTAGCACAAGATCGCCCTCACGGAACCATCATATATGTAGCCTAGATCGCTCAGGCGGAAACTCACCCATCCCAGTCCTTCCTCTTTCACCCTCACCTCATGGATCACTTTCACCCTACTTGACACTACTGAGGCTTCGCACACCACCCTCCTCTCTGTTCACTTCTGCTACTTGTATCATATACCCCTTTAAAAGGCACGGCCCGTCATTAAGGGTGGAGGGCCCACCTCCCCCACACTTTTGAGAAACATGAAGAGTGTTTGTCAGACTGATCAAAGGTCAGCCTGGGAGATACTCGCCATGTTCGGGTCAGACAGCTGGACTAAATGCGCGGGAGCCAGGCAGCCTGAGCCAAACTTTGCCAGTTGAAGATTTCACAGCCTTGAGGGCATAACCTCCTCAGCATGGCCAAGCCCTGTAAGGTCCTCACCTCTCATTGCGAAGGGGCATGTCACAGAGAACTCCCTGACCTGGCGCTTCAGTTTTCACCCCTAAAGTGCCCAGGGCTGAGTGTCAATCAGTGACGCCTCGTCACAGAGTAAGGTGGGGTCCTCAACTCTCACTGACCCCATCCTACTCTGTGACGACTGAGGAAAGGTCCTCTTCTCATTAGCTGACCCAGGGCAAGGTCAGTCTTTGTGAAGCGTCCAGCTCCTTCTAGTGCCTTCTGCTTCCCCTCCGCTGGACCTGCGATCACCGTTGCGGCCTGGTAAGTACCTATTTAATGATCTGGGTGTATGAATGTATGTGTATTTGAAAGTGTGTGCTGTGAATGGGTGTGTGCATGTGTATGTGCTTGTGAATTGTGGGTGTGTGTACAAGTGCTTGCAAATGGATGGCTGTGAATGAGTGTGCATGTGGATAGGTAAGTGTGAGTATGCATGTGCACATGTGGTCAGCCCAACTGCTCAGCCCCATTCAGGCCGCAACTGCCCCTCATCTGTCAATCCCTATTATCTACCCACATTGTTATATAGCACCCATGCTTCAGCCATACTTCTGGTTATAAACCAGATTCCCTCTAATTTTTGCCCCATTCTACCATTGGTAACACCCCCATACATCAGCACCACTCTTCACAGACTTTCTCATTCTTGATCTTTAGGCAGCAAGGCTAGAAAACCAAGACAGACAAAAAACCTATTAAATGCATCACACAACAATACAAAAATATATTAAACAAATACACTTTACTCTGTTCCACTCCACTCTACGCACCTGCACTTTATGCCAATCCACTGTATGCCACTTTAATCTATTCTGCTCCACTGCAGTCTAGACCACTGTACTCTACACCACTTTACACCATTTACTCTATGCCACTGCACTCTGCCCTGCACCACTCCACTCTGTGCCACTTCATTCTACTCTGAAACAATCTATCACCAATTAACTCTATGCCACTTTACACCACAGCACTCTACGACACTCTACCCTGCAACACTGAACTCTGTGCCACTGAACTCCATGCCTCTCTACTTTACACTACTGTGCTTTAAGTCACTGCACTCTGCAGCACTCCATTCTACACCACTGTATTCTACACCACTGCACTCTATGCCGCTCTGCTATGCACCACTCCACTCTGCACCGCTGTACTCTACGCCACTGCACTCTGCTATGCACCACTCTAATATACGCCACTACATTCTCAAGACGCTGCATCGCAAGCCACTGAATTCTATGCTGCAGCACTCTACGCCACTATACTTTGTAACGCTTTATGCCAGTGCGCTCTACATCAGTCCACGCTACTCTACGCCACTCCACTGCATGCCACTGTACTCTTCTCTGCACTACTCTATGCCACTGCACTCCAAGCCATTGCACTCTATGACACTGAACTCTACAACACTATACTCTATGGTACTGCACTCTACAACACTGTATCCTTCAACAGTGCACCCGATGACAGTGCACTCTATGCCACTCTACTCTGCACCACTGCACTCTACGCCACTCTGCACCACTGCACTCTACGCCACTGCACTCTACTATACAACACTCTAATCTACACCATTGCATTCTACAACGCTGCATTGTACCCCACTGAATTCTATGCCGCTGCACTCTGTGTCACTGCACTCTACATGACTTTACTCTGCATCACTCTATGAATAGGACACTTTACTCTGCACGCATTTACAACGTGTGCCATTACCCCACATTTTTTACTCCGCAAAAACTTTTACAATGCAGGGCTTTACAACACAATCCATTACAACGCCTTGTCCATTACAACACAATTTACTATTCTAACTCCACCGGGGTGTACAACATGGCTAAAACACATTGGCAAAGCTAATAGGTCTTGCATAGTCGGGACCTATTTGCTTTGCCAAGGCTTGTTAAAACGTATACAACACCCCTACTTTAGGCATTAAAGGCTCATAGGGCAGGGTGCATGCTATTTAAAAAGTACTTACGTTTTACATGTCCTGACTGTGAAAAACCCCTAATGTCGCTTTTCCCATAGACTAACATTAAGTTACCTTATTACACTTAGTGATAACTACAGTTTGGAAGCAGAAAGAGAAATACTTCTCACACTCACTTTAATTGTAATTTATAACTCCCTTTAATAACAAAGTCAGATTTTAAGTTGCTATTCTGAAAATGCCTCTTTTAGAAAGTTGGCATTTTGCTGCCTAAACTGTAAGAAGCTGGTTCTCTATATAATGCACCAAACTTAGGTACACTGTGCAGAGAGTCCAGGTAAACCCCAGTGGAATTACAGAGGGACAAATGACACCCCAAATCCTCTCCTTTGTGGTAGTGTGGGCGAGCAATTAGGCAAATCAGAGGGTAGTGCTAAGCATTTATTACACACACGAAGGCAGGAAGTGAGACTACACTCAATAAAGAAAACCAGTCCCAATTAATAAAAATAACACTTACTTATATATAAATGTTGATACCAAGATCATAGGAATTGGGTAAGTACTTATCGAGTTATGAATTTTTTGTTTTAAAAAATGGACACTGCAATTTCTGGATCAATAATGTTATCCTATGGAACAAAAACATGTATTGCATTTGGGCACTTGTCAGTGACTTACAGGACTGTTCTTATGGACTTAAGGTGAGTATGGGGCAAAGTCCAGGGTCACACCAACAGGTCCCCTTAGGAGGCTCTGGGGCATCGGGGTTCAGAGGTGTGTCACGGCTTCAGGTGTCCCATTCACTTGAATGGGAAAACGGTCCAGTTACAAGGAGGCCGCAAGCTGGGACTAGGGGACCAGTCCTGGAGAATCCACAGGGGGGCTGTACCCTTGGGATCCTCAGGCACACAGAGACACACTTGGTCCACTTCTTAGCGGGCTGAGGGCTTCAGGTGCAGTGGTGTCTTTTGATGTCAGGTTTCTGTGCTGGAGTCAATCGCGGTTGGAGGGGGTCTGCAGAAAGAGGATGCAGGCAGCGACTGGAAGTCCAGTCTAGGCAAACCCAAGAGTGAGCTTAGTTCTTGTGGGTCTGGGGACCCGGCTGGAACCCTCACCTTCCTTGGGCTCAGACTTTAAAGCACGTGTGCAAAGGTTCTTTGAGGTGTCTGGTGGTGGCAGTCATAGACTCACGTCTTGGTCTGTGCTTTGCAGAAGAGGGGCTAACAGGACAGCTGGGCCACTTTTGATGTGGGTCTCACTGTCCCTGAAGTCCCTCAATGTGCAGGTCGGTCTTCCTTTGCATTGGTGTCTGAACTGGGCACAACAAGCCTTGGCTGCTACAAGGGGTCCAGTACTACGATAATTGGTCCTGTGTGTATATCTGGTTGGTCCTGGTGTACTCTCACTCGGTGGGAAGAAAGAGCTGACCTTCAGGAGCACATGGTCCTCTTCCTGGGAGCTGCTGCATCGGGCTGACCGGAGAGCAACAACTCGGTGGATCACACTGCGCATTTCTGGGGCTTGCGGCTGCAGGTAGCTCTGCTATTCCAATGCAGTTTCTTCAGGCAATTGGTGAAACACTGGGAGCCCTCCAGGTTTTTTGGAGATTGCACAGTGGCAGGATGAGTCTGCTTCTTCTATGATTGTTTGAAGCAGAAGTCAGGCGGCAGGGTTGGTGCCGAGTCAGTTGTTAATCCTCAGTTCGTGTGGCAGGAATCTTCTTTGTTCACTCCTTCTATTGATCTGTCGGAATCTGCAGTCCTGGTATCAGCAAGTCCCTGCCCTAAATACTCAAATTAGGGGCATTAAGGGGAGTGAGGGTTAATAGTCGATGGGCTACTTTTACCTGGGGTCACTACACACCTTAAATGACCACTTCCTTTGGGGAGTGGGTATCACCCTGTCCCAGAATTCCAAATTCCAAGAAACACACACAAGATGGTGAAATCTCTAAAGTCATATTCACTCCAGTTGGTCCCTGTAGAGGTGTGTCCAGCCTGGCAGTGCAACGTGTCTCCTGCATAGCTGATTTTCCCACCTTGTCCAGGCACCAAATGGGCCTTGGTCAAGGGGGGGGTCGGCATCCTCTCCTGTAGGGGAAGCCAGATTTGCATACCAAAGTCTGTGGGTTCTCTGAAGCCCCCTGCCTTGGAATACTAATTTGTGGGTCATCCTATGGAGGAAGTGTAAACACCCTCTGCCCAAGCAGGCTTTGTTCCTGGCCTCCTGAGAGCAAGTGCCCTCCTCCCTGGTGCCAGAAACTTGTCTGTGGTGGCTAAGACCAGTCTGTCAGCACACCAGTAGTTGGTAGGTTTTCAGGGGGCACCTCTAAGGTACCCGCTGGGTGCATGTATTAATAAATCCATCACTGGAATCAGTGTGGGTTTATTAATACGAGGTGTTTGATACCAAACACCATATGTTCCAGTTAAGCCATTAGGTAGCTGGGGTTCTCGTTTTGACCAATGCCCAGTACATACCTTAAGATGGCTTCCCTGCTCACTTGCCATATAGAGTAATAGAACTAGACATCAAGGGGCATATCTGCTCATGCAGATATGTCCTCATATCAAATATAAAGCACCCTGCCTTAGGGCTCAAAGGCCTGTCATAGGGGTGACTTACACATATTAGATGCAGTGACTTTCGCATGACACACAGGAGTATGTCATGTCATGTTTTCACTCATGGTTTGCACCATATCACGCAGCCTGCAATGGCAGTCTGTGTGGAATTTGTATGTGGGTCCCTTATGGTGGCATAAGATATGCGGCAGCCCTTAGGGACCCTCTTTACTACCCCTGCCCTAGGTACCTGGAGTACCATTTATTAGGGACTTAGAGGGGTACTAAGGTCCTTTGCCAATTGTAGCACAATTAGACAAAACGTTTTTGGGAAGGAGCACTGGCACTGAGGTCTGGTTAGCAGGCCTCAGTGCACTGTCAAGAGTCGGAAATCATCATCTAGTGGATAAAATGGGGATGAAAAGTGGAGGGGTAAATGCAGCAAAAGTCAAGTTCTCTACATAAACTAAATATGCCTTTCTGTCACAAGACTGATAATGGCTCTCATGTGGTGTAATGTGTATTCCTTCCAGACAGGGATAAAAGGGCTTGGGTGTCAGGAAGGTTACTCCTCTCCTGAACAAAATGGCCTAATGGTTGCACTTAGCCCTTCCTGCCCTCCAAATGGTAGCCTGAGGTCTGTGCCTACTCTCTTCCTGACTTCTGAAGTTGCCTGCCCTGCCAATTGTGAATGCAGCTGACACGTGGGTATGTCTGCCCTTTGTTACCCTAGACAGTTTGGAGCAAGCCCCAGGGAAATGGGCAGAACTGACCAGAACCAGTTTAGGGGCAGACAAAGAAGTGGAACCCCACACAAAGGCTAGCACTGGCTATAAAAGGGGCACCCTCTGAATCCAGAATCAGAACACTTTTGGGCGCATGGAGAAGATTCAAAAGAAGGACTGCCCTGCTGTCTGAAGAAGGAAGGCTGGACCTGCTTGCCTTGAACCAAGGATCCCAGAAGTGACTCCAAGGGTCAGTTGGCTAACCTCCTGTTTGAGCTACAGGGACACAACAAGCTTCCAGAGCCCTTCCCTGCAACTGACTAGCAACAACTGGACCTGCTTGGATCCTGCTGATTGCCTCTGATGGAGTGAGTCCTGTACCCCACAAAGTGCCTCCCCAGGTTCTGGGCCCTTGGATGGTGTCAGAGTGTACTCCTCCTACTTCAAATCTGAACTTCAGGTTAAAATTCATAGATTTCGGGCTCTCTGCATCAATAATAACCTTCTGTGTCGCCCACCAAAACAAAATTCTGACGGCGACCTACTCTTTGCATCAGCTATGACAGTCCGCATCTCCTGCCTGTGTGAAGCTCCATTGACAACCTGCTCTTTGTACCAACAGCGACCTTCTTGCTGCTCCCCCCAAGGTCCACATCTCACACCAACACAAAGCTCCAGCAAGGACCTGCTCTTTTCACCGACAGTGACCTCCTTGTGGCGTCTGCCAATGTGAAGCTCCAGTTGAGGCTCCTTACGTGGAACTGGACTAAATAGAAGGTAAACATTCCACCAGGACGAATCTGGTTCCTGTATCTGACCCGCACTTCATCTCAATTTTCCTGAACCTCCTACTTTGACCTAGTCCAGCGCAACCACATAGTGGTGATTTGCGCTTCTTGGCACTGTTTTCACCTAATTTAATAATCCATAACCTCAGTTCCACTTATTGGTTTTTGGCAGTTTAGTGTCATTTTATTTATTAAAGTGTACTCTATTTTTCTAAATTGGGTAGGTTTTTTCTCGTGTTGGGTTTTTATTACTGTTTGAGTGCTGCATAAATACTTTACAAGTTGCCACTAAGTTAAACCTGACTGCTTTTGTGCCAAGCTAACAGAGGATTAAGCACAGGTTTATTTAGTAAATTTGTTGGTTTACCCTGACAAGGATTGTGTTTATTACTTGAGTGGGGCGGACACCCCTCTCAACTAATAACCACATTTCTTACATTTATCATGAAACATTTACATGTCCTACTTTGATATACGATGAACCCTGCCTTATGCCCAGTAAGGCCTTCAAAGGGGGACTTACAAATATTTAAAAGAAAGGTTAAGCTTGTCAAAAGGGGTTATTTTGACTGGTCAAATTTGCAGTTACAAACTGCACAGCCAGGCTACCGGTGGCAAGTCTGCAATCATGTTTACATTGTCACTGTAGTAGAAGGCACAATGGGCGCTGCAGTCCACTTGTGACATTTAACTTACAGGTGCAGGGAACACCTTGGTAACATATACTAGGGACTTACAGGTAACTAAAATATGCCATTCAGGATAATACCAATTTTGCCATGTTGGAAGGAGGAACACAAGGTCTTTACCATTGGTTAACAGGGGTAAAGTGTATAGAGTTCTACTACCAGCAAGAATAACGTTCAGCAAAATATTATAGGGTGACCCTGCTGTCTTCCCATCCGATACTGGCTAACATACTGCTGTTTTCTTTGCTGTGTACAGTGTTCCTTGTAGTGATATTTTATTGTTCAGGTAACTAGATACCTACATAAATAATGGCCAGGTAAAGAAATATTGTACCATTTCAGACCTTTAATGGCACTGCGATATTAAGCTATAGATTCCGCGGTCCGTATGATGAGAATATGTTGACAGCAGATGGTCGCTACAATATTATAACAGTAGGTTTCAAGACACATAGTACTGTGCCGGAATCGTGCACTAGGTAACGCCCTTTGGTGTAGAAAAGCTACTGTACTGGGTACTGGATTGTCCTAAAAAAACAAAGAATTAACACGTCTTCTTGTAAACACGTGTCTATGTGTGATCTTGAGGTGGAGTTAAGGAAGGTGTCATGAATGTTTTAGTTGCTGGGAGTTGGTGGTGTCTTTTTCATCTAACGCGAACCCGATCTTACCTCATTGGTAAGCAGCAACAGATGGATTATGTTTTATAATCGCTGATGGATAACTGACGAGGCCATTACATGGGATTACAAGTCTGAGGTAGCGGAGTAAGGTTTAAGTCAGTAAATGTGAGCCCTCCCCTGAATCTCCTGCGCCCATGGGAGCAGACATGTGGAATCTTTTGTGCAAAACCTGCTATTGCTGAAAACAGCGAGAAAGTGATGGCCAGGTAGTCTGTGACAGCAGCTAAGTAATTTATATCAAGGACATCATAAAGCAACCACAAGTGGTTGAAATGTCTCTTTGTGATTTCATCAGGACCAGGGCTGTGTCATAATCACGTTGTTTGATGTACTCAAGGTAAAGGTTCATGAGATATAACTTCTGTCTATATCATCAATAGGTGTTAGATCTGACTTCTAGACCCCCTATAATTTCAGTGGAATGACGCCATTGCCTCCACACCTTTACATCGTTATTACACACTCATTTTGTAGCTTTCCCAAAGTTCCTGGAATCCTGTGTATGCCATAGCTCGGAGACTCCATCAGTCAACAGTGTTTCTTCTCCTGAACTAAGCCGTGGCTATCATGAAAGTGTTTCACCACTTTCACACATTCTTTAAAAAACGAATACAAAATGGAGTCAGAAGACTATTGCAGTAGAAAAGTGTGATTACTTTTTCAAGATAGACAAATATGGGAACTGTACGCCCACTGAATTCAGCATAGTTCATTCTTTCCACAGCCCTTAGATTTTGCCCCACTACTCAAAACTACTCTTGCTTGTTTGATCCCATAGGCTGTTAACCACTGCCCAATACACCAATTTCATGGGTATATAGGCTCTATATATTACTTTTTGTTATGTTTCATGCCCTTTTGTCTCCACTTGTGAGCCACCAAACCAACACATTTCTCTATTTGTCTACCAATCTGCTGCCAGCACTCCCTCCAAACCCCTGCAGCATGTCTCATCAAGGACAACTCAATTGCCTTCCCTTGCCAGCCAACACCATCTTCAAAACCAGTTGCATCCTTTACTAAGTCATCATGACCAGCATCCCAGCTTATGTTGGAGACAAGCTGGCCTTTTCTGGTGGTTCTTGGCACATCCACAGTCAGGATACCTTCAGACTGCCGACTAAAACTTAAAAAAAGAAAAAAAACAAGGCAGTAGGCCTCTGCCATCTATGCACCCACAATCTGCAACAACATCCCCTTATCCGTCAATTTAGGAAAGAGTTGAAGATGCAGCTCTTTAAAGTACACTACATCACAATGAGATAACAGTACACTACTGCTCCTAACACCAAGCTCCCTCTCCTATGACTTGATGCTTGACGGTGCCTGGCTCCCTTTTGGCTCAATTAATGCTATACAAATACCACATACATTTATACATACACACATGCCCATCCAGACTACAGATCCCTGTTTTGTATTTCCGTCAATTTAACAACAATACCTCTTGTATACAAGCATGACCATGGCGCGTGCTGATGCAAGGGTAAAACAATTCCAGCTTCCAATGACGAACTTAAGGCAGGGGTCACTGGTCCTTTCACCGTCCAACACACGTTACTTAGCTTTAACATCATTATTACCACTAGCCTTTTGGTTGAAGATTTCTGCTGTTAACGCCCTATCCAGAGGGCAATAACGGTTAGGTTATGTGTATATTGGAAGGAATGCATAGTTAACACAAATTGATTAAAGCTAAAGCATGTGCTAAAACTTAACAAGACTCTTGACCAACGACTTACTATCAATCCACCCTAATGCCATTACTCTGCTAGTGACCCGGTGGACCTCACTGTAGAACAAGGATATTAATCAGTGCAAGCTTCCCTCTGGCGTAGGAAGAACACTTAAAGTAAAATAATATGGCACTGGCAGGTGTGGAAAGGGCCATATTTATGAAACTCTTCGATTGGAGCAATGTTTTTAAACAAAAGTTGCCTTCTTGAAATTCTGAAGGAAGTGCAGAACTACTATAGATTGATGACTCGACCTCTGGTTAACTCCAGTGAAGGTCTGTTCTCTGGATGTCTCAGAAGGTACGGGGGACTCTGAAATCTGTTCCTTGGTAGGCACATTCGATCTGAAGTTAGGAACCAGGAGGACAAGGTCACCCTTCCACTAGTACAGCTAAAGGGGGTTTGACTACACGGTGCAGCGGGGAGCCGATGAAGAGAGTTCATAATGGCTTTGTGCTCTTAATTAGTCTAAGCAACAAGCTGGTTTCTAAATAATATTTTTTTGGCTTTTTAACTGCTACTTTCAATTGGGAGTTATTTTTGTTCAGTACAGACAAATCTTAGTCATGCTAAAGACTATTGACGAACTCCAACAATATTTCATGAATGAATCCACTATCAGGCTAATGAAATTGATTCAAATGCACTACTTTCCTTACCATGAGGGACAAAGTGTATGTACGGGTCCAAGGGCACAGCGTTCAAGATGTTCTTATTCACACCGAAGTCACCAAACCACATTAACTACACATCTGTCCGATTCACTCGTATGACACTAAAGAAGCAACAGCGATACGGGCTTCCAATGATTCTTATGATGTATTTGTGTCTGTATTGAAATTCACCATGAACAGCCATCACACTGGTTACCACCCGTACAGAGATGAGACCCAGCAGTACCTCAAATTACATCAGTGTTTGAGTAGTTACCAGTCTATAACGAAGGGCGGATTGCAAAAGTGAACTGGAAGCAACTATAGTTATATCCGACCTAAGCAGAGACTAAGGGCCTGGCGCAAAAAGGCCCGAGCACCTGATTGAGAGATGGGCGGACCATAAGCCTCAGGTATCCTTTCTTAGCTCCAATGATAATCAAGATTGCCTGTGATGTGCATTAAACCCACAAAGGGTATATAGGCCAGTTCTATGTATACTTGCCTGCTATGAAACACCTGTCTTATTCTAATAAAAAATACATTGTATTATTCTTTTTTTTAAATTTAAATTTTTTATTTCAAGCATGTGACTGCCATATTTAGGCAGTGACGTGTTTTTTTTTCTTTTTATTTTTGGGGCACAATACAAAATACAATACAAAATGTAAAAATCTAACCATCAAACCAGTTGGTTTTTCCAATGCTTGTTTATGCTGTTGCTACTTCCATGTGTATATCACAGTGAAGCAACTGGGTGACACATGAATCCCTGCATAATGTGATGCCCTCCCGAAGACTCTAGAGCAGGCTTTGGCAAGTCCGGCCGTGGGATATGATTTGACCACCTGTTGAGTCCATATTGTTCAATGAGAAATCATCAGCATCTTTGTTATTTTAGTAATGCAGGTAGCAGCGTGGAAGTTGGGTAATTAAAGACATGGTCTATGACCTCAATGGAAGGTTCCTGAAACACTCTCTAGAAGACAAGTATTGTTGTAAGCTGGTTCGATAAGATATCTGCTCCCTGATAGGGATCGCTGGGTATCAAGTATTAATTACTCTGTAAGGATGTATGATGTTACAACACATACATTTACATCGCGGTACATTACATCGCAGTTTTGACAACGCAAGTCGTTACAACGACTTGCGTTGGAGGGCGCTGGACTTAGGAGTAGTATAATTTACTATTCCAACTCCAGTCTACGTACAGTAGGGAAGGTGTTGGATAGTAAATTATACTATTCCTTGTCCTAGAGCGCCATCTAGCGCAAGTCGTTGTAACGACTTGCATTGTAAAAACCGCAATGTAAACGATGTTTCCCCTCTGTAAACGTCATTTGTAATCCTATCGTGCAACCATTGCCGGTGCTAACGTGGCCCACTGTGTCGTTCACTGATCGAGAAGTGAATCTCTTTATTTCAGCTACATTACAGCAGTATTTTCTGCCTATTTAACTCATTTGAATGATATTCAATCATTGAGTGGTAAATTCCCTAGTAGGTGTATTTGTTAAGATAGCCTCTGTAAGTTGGGGGGCATCTTCCATGTGGTTCGCACACTTATGTTGCACCAGTCCTTCCACAGTGCAGTTCAATGTATTTACAATTCACATAGTTTGCAGATCAGGTTAGTGTCATTTCAATGTTTTAGCAATCTAATAGGGTCAGTGCTGGAAATCTCGTTTCGTAGTTGTGTGCTCAGACAACCAATTGATGATGTCTGGAATTGTTTGCTGCCCAGTAAGGTCGCCCTCTTGTATTATCGAACAGTCTCTTTTTTCAGGGTTTGATTGAGGACGGTTATATTGGAATTAAACTCCAGAACGGATCAAGAAGGGGATTGGCCTGGAGGAACAATGTTCCCTTAACCAAAATACACAACCTGTGAGCCATGATGTATGGAATGTATTAACTGGAGCAGGCAGTGCTTCATTTGAGCCAGTAGTTGTAGGTGCGGCCCACCGTCACTCATTTTTAGGACCACCACTTTTTTTCGTCTACAAACTTTGATCCAGATCAAGAGAGAGAAAAACACAAAAGAGGGAAAGAAGGAAGAAGAGAAAGACGGAAACAATGTGATAAAGGGAGAAAGCATAGATTTAAAAAAAGCACCTGGCGTTTGAGATAAAGAGTAATTTACTACCTGGTGGTAGATTAAGGAGACATAAATTGGAATCAAGACCATGAAGCCCTGGTATTTGGCACCCCTACTTTTGAAAGCACCATCCGCGGGCTACCAAACAAAACCGTGGGCCTCAGCATGTATTCTTTTACAAATTAAGCACTGGAAGAAGGCCTTAGATTGTATTAATTGTTCCCTGCTTTAAGAAACAGTTGTAAGGTGGGGGGGGGAGCATATTTCATCAGCCATTTGGCTTTTTACATAGCTAACCCTTCAAATTCCGCTCTAAATTAACACAAGCAGACACAACTGTGGGTCGTGTATGATGGTATCATATATTAACATAAATGCCCATATCTGAGAAGGGCAGTGCTGGCTGTCCGCCGGTGTCTGGTGCCTTGCAATTACCCATGCTGTCCTTCACAGATGATGCCATCCTATTGTCTAGAACCATCAAATCATTAAGTAGATTATTTTAGAGCCTCTGTAAGCTACAATAAGCTCACAGGTTGGTGATGTGGTGGTTCAGCAGGTGAGATGCATTGAGTGTACATCCAGATTACAAAGTGGCATCCACGTGGCCTCCAAGTGCTACAGAACTTTGTGGCTAATTATATCTGTGAATAACAACAACAACACGAAAGAGGGACCCTGAGGTAATTAAATCGGTGGGGAAGTAGTCAGGGAAATAACAGTTATCAAATAACACACGAAACTTCCAGAGACCTTTAAAGGCATGGGCAAAGTGGGCTCTGGCCCAGGGTCCCAGCCTTTCAGGGGGCCCCAGCTGAAGCCAACTCTGTTCTGCAGAGAGTCCTGACCCGATGACTTGAATAAAACAGATGGTTTCAAATACCCTTTTCCTTTGATATATTTTTATTGTGGGTGATGTGTGAGAATCTATTTTTAGACTTTATTCAGAGAAATGTGTTTGTTTCATGCAACATCCATAAAAAACGTTTTTTAGATCAAAACAGGACCTCACATTTGAAAAATTGGAGGGTGTCAAAGAAATTATTTGCAGTAATATTAGTGAGCTGCTGGTGTTTCAAAATTGAAAACATACCTCACTATGCCTGGATATTAGATGTAGACACATTAGGAATTTGGCCAAGTGTGCCTGTGCACTGTCAGTGTCCTGGCCGCAGAGGGCATGGATCATAAATTCAGAGCTGTTCCGAACACGGGCCCCCAAAATATGTTTGGCCCAGGGCCCCCAACATCCTTAAGATGTCCCTGAAAACTTCCCTCACACTGGTACATCAAATATTGACAATACGTCCATAGAATTAGAAGCACCCACAGACTCTTGGTCTGTGGGTGCTTCTAATTCTATGGACGTATTGCCAATATTTGATGTACCAGTGTGAGGGAAGTTTTGTGTGTTTTTTGATAATTACATCTGTGGCCTTCTACCAATACCTCATGTGACGAGAACTGTAAGGAAGAAGGTTCGCGTGCTTTTATGTGTTTCACTTTGCTTGCATGCGTTCAAAGTTGCAGGCATTTACGTGGATATGGACTGACAGGCCATAGTGACTCTTGTGTTTTGATTATAACATGATATAATAACATTTACAGCTTTATTTGTAGACCATAGAGTCCCCCCCTGAGGAGTAACTTCAAGCTCTTGACAGATAATGAATGTTCATTGTTGGACACCTCAACCGGAGGGGCAGACTCTTCATTCGTATTTTTTTAGAGGTGGAACCTAACTGAGGTTCTGACCATTCAGAATGACGTGTGACTGTTAAGTCCAGTGTATTTCTCAATACTGTCCTTGCTTGGGCTGTAGAATGTTTGTCTCACTGAGTTCAGCATTTGATGCAACGGAGAAGAGGACTGTTAGAAATTGGGTTACTGGTTGACTAGGGTTTTCAGCTGCAGTTAAGCAGGAACCACATTTCTATTCAGGGTAAGAGGCAGGCAAACCCTAAATTAACCTGTGCTCACCCTCTGCTAGCCTGTCACAGAGCAGTCCGACTTAACTTAGAGGCAATGTGTAAAGTTTTTGTGTACCACTTCAAAAAGTAAAACAGTGAAAACACGACGCAAAAAGATCCTACACCAAGTTAGAAAAATAGAACTGATTTTAATAAATAACACAAGACCTAAACAACAAAAATCCAAGCAGCATAATCACAGATCAATGATTTTTAAAAGCTATAGTGTAAAATAGCACCAAAAACCACAAAGCGCTTTTGGGAATATATGGTTGTGTCGGACCGGTACAAAGGCACAAGTTAAAGCCGACCACAATGGAGTGCAGGCCAACTACGGGGACCCAGTTATGTCCGCTGAACACAGTACCTTAAATACTGGTTGCAAAGAGTTGCGTGGATCCGCGACGAAGATGCGTTGTGCAGCCAAGGCAATGTGACGGTTCTGAGATGCGGCGAGGCTGCAGTCCAGGGTCCTGATGTATCGATGTTGAGGATCCTGTTGACGGGGCTTGTGATGCGAAGTCTGTTGTCAAGGATGCCAGGCGCAGCTGTGGCAATATGTCAGTTCCAACGAGCGGTGAAGCTGCGAATAATAGTTCCATCTTTAAGACTGCAGCCGATGAGGAATGTGAGGCACCTGTTGCGCAGCAGTAGCCCCAAAGGCGATGCGTTGGTCCCAAAATGCGTGTTGCTGTGGTGCTGCGAATCTTCTGCGATGGGTCAACTCCATGCAGCAGCGGCGATGCACCCAAGGAGATGCACCGGTTCTGCCCGGGGATGTGCCGCTTAGTCAAAAAGATGCGTAAGTTCCGCTGGCAAAAACCTTACACCCACTTCCAAGGGTCCAGGACTGTGGTGGCTCCACTTGGCAGGGTAGACTCAGAGATGGCAGAGTCTAGGTGCAGAGTTTGGAAGCCTTTTATGTCCCTGAGACTTCAGATCAGGAGGACAGTCAACTAACCCTTGGAGTCACTCTGGGTTCGGGGGTCAAGAGATGCAGGTCCAGTCCTTCCCACCCTGGCAAGATGGCAGCTGATCAGCACAGCAAAGCAGGAGTTTAGCAGAGTGCATTCCAGCAGATTGGGAGGCCTTCAGCAGCACAGAGGTCCTTCTTCCTGTCAGAGTATCGACAGGTCCAGAGTGTACTGAAGTGGTGGTGTCTGAGGTTCGATACTTACACCCAGTGGTGGCATTAAAGTGGGGGAGACTTCAAAGACATGCCTTTGAAGTGCACAGAGGCCCTTGCTTCCTGCCCTGGCTACATAGTCTCTTCAGGTGTAAGTGAGGCTGTGCCCAGCTCCTCCCTCCCATTCTGCCAGAGATGCCCCATTGAGACATACTTAAGCTCTCATTGTTGCGGCTGTCTAGGAGGAATACACAAAGCCCACCTGCCAACTAAACCCAGTCATATGATCAGAGGCAGGCTAAAAGTACCAAATGGGTAAAGCAAAAAAAGCCAACTTTCTAAAAGCAGCATTTTCAGAACTGTAGTTTAAAATCTGACTTCACCATAAGTTAGGATTTTAAATTTGGATTTCAGAGACACCAAACTCGAATCTGTTATATCTTCCCATTTGGAAATTGTACTTATAAAACGTAAAACGGTAATCCCAATGTTATTCTACAAAAGATATAGGCCTTGCAATAGTGAAAAACAAATTTAAGAGTTTTTCACTACCAGGACATGTAAAACATACAATTACATGGCCTGCCGTTTAGATACATTGCATCCTGCCCTCTGGGTTCTCCAAGGCCTACCTTATGGGTGACATATGTATAAAACGGAAAGGTTTAGGGCCTTTCAAAAGGTTAATTTTGCCAGGTCAAAATGGCAGTGTAAACTACATACACAGGCTCTGCAATGGCAGGCCTGAGACATAGTTAGAGGGCTACTTAAGTGGGTGGCACAAGCAGTGCTGCAGGCCCACTAATAGCATTTAATTTACAGGCCGTGGGCACATGTAGTTCACTTTACTGGGGACTTATAAGTAAATTAAATATGCCAATTTGGTATGAGCCACTATTACCATGTTTAGGGGAGAGATCACCAGCACTTTGACACTGGTTAGCAGTGGTAAAGTGTGCCGAGTCCTAATACCAGCAAAAACGAGGTCAGAAAAGTGGAGCGGAAAGGTAAAATGCTGTGGGGAAGACCACCCTAAGGCTGTCAGATCTATCACGAATGGTTTGGCAGGACGATTAGGAGAGGCTGCGCTGGTCTGTTATGGATGCCTTTTCTGCTCTCCAGAACTATTCAATAAGCATCTTATTTGCATCATGTACATCCACTCAGTATTTGCCTTATAATACTGCCAATGAGTCACAGAAACCTTCTCACATTTGCGCATCAGTCTATGCTTTGTGGACTTAACACAACTACAGCACAGTGATAAATTTTTCACTGACCTTACCACATGCGAAGAGAAGCAGAGCAGTATCTGTAGCTATTCAGCCATCATTTCGGTGGGTGAAGAGGAAACTGTTGGTGGACAGAAGCGATTGCTGGCCATTATTGCACTCGAGAGAGCATTTCCTTTGCACTGTTCCTTGGAAGTCATTATCGGTGGCTCTGTGTTTCTATCTAGGGTGCTGCCTCCAGTGAAGACAGACTTTGTACTAAGATAGACAACATCATTGCCAGCACATCTGCACGTAAACATGCGAGACATCTTAAAATTCGATTTTCAGTTATTGCCCAACCATGTTTATGGCCAGAAATTGACACTGGCATAACCAGGTTTGTTAAATATATTATTTAACTCTTGGTGTCCGTTTGTGGGTTACCTCTGTACAATTTCTCATATGGAAGATCAGGCCTTCTACACGTTCTGCACATGGTTGATCTGACTCTGTCATTTTAGCCTTTCGGAGTCTTTAATCGTGTTACTCTTTGAAATTAGTTTCTCATCTACTCTATTCTGTCCCGAGTTTTAAGCCTAACATGTGGTCCATTGACCCGACCCTCCCCCTCTGCAATTGCCTTGAGAACCACTTGTAGCCCGGAGGGATTGGTTTACAGTGTCGTCTAGCAACAGGGCCGCAATGTGATCGGGATCGCCCAGCAGGAGGTCCGACGAGCGGGGAGAGAGAGAGCAAGGCAGCGCACCACCCTAGGTAAGGCTTGGACTCCGGTCGGGAGCCGCAAGCGGTAGTGTGGCCTGGGGAGGCGTGCAGGAGGAGTACACGAGTGCTCTGAGCTCTCTCCCGCTGCATCGCGTTAGTAGTGCAGAGTCCCCGAGCGGCCCGTACCTGCCCAGCAGTACCGGGGCCACCCCTTTAAGCCTATGACTGTTGTCTCTGGTGTTGGGGCTTAGTGGTGCCCGAGTTGACCGCGCAGATTGGCTTACCGCATTATTATTGCATTACGAACTGCCTGATTTTTGCATTACGAACCGCAGTATCATTGCATTACGAACTGCCTGATTTTTGCATTACGAACTGCATTATTATTGCATTACGAACTGCCTGACTCTTGCATTACGAATTGCATTATTCTTGCCTTACAATCCGCCTGATCTTGCATTAAGGACTGTCTTATTACTACATTACAAACTGCATAGCATTGCATTAGGACTGCATTAGAGATCGGGAATTGCTCATTAATACCGCAAGAACCTACAAGTGATTGCTGGCCTAATAACCGGCCAAGTGAATTATTACAAATACGCATATGTTGGTTTTCTATCGTTTGGTCTCATCGTATTCGTTTTTATAAAGATACCGCTATTTTTATGAAACCAGTGTGGTGTCCATTTGTGGCGTTATCACTATGTTACTGGGAGTGTGGTTGCAAATACTTTACACATTGCCTTGGAGGTAAGCCTGGCTGCTCGTGCCAAGCTAACAGGGGGTGAGCAGGGGTTATCTAAGGGTGTAACCCTCCTTACCCTGACTAGAAGCAAGGGTCAGAATTTGGACTTAGGTACCTACCTCAGCCAACTAGAGACCCCCAGTTCTAACAATGGCATTATGGATACTGCTGTTGACTTGAGTGATAAGGCTGAGAGTGCAGTTTTCTGATTTCTTCTTTTGAGTGATCAATTTCTTTCTCAGTAGTGTAACATAAAACTGCTGTAGTCTAGCTGTGCATTATGCTGGAGCCTGCTTAGCCTGTTTGACTTGTACAGCACGTGCAACACTCAAAACAATTCCAAACTATACAAAGAAGGATCATGGGTGAGGGTGTGGCCTAATGGCTAGAGCAGTCGACCTCGAAGCTGGGGAACCGGGTTCGAGCCTCGGCAGGGGCGCTCAACATCCTGTGATTCTGGGCAAATCACTTAATCTCCCCGTGCCTACCATAAAAACAAAAAAATAAATGTGTCCATCTGTAACGTAACTGGTGCTCATGCAAAGCGGTCTGATACCTTCGGTCGAATTTTGGCTATATAAACCTCCCCAAAAACTAAAATAAAGAAAGATTGTATTTACCTCTGTAGTTTTGTGGTGGAAATTGGCAGATACCAATGCAATTTTTGTTCTAGTGGTCAAAAAACCTGTTGCGCATAGAAATGCAAATCAATGGTCTGGTACTAGAATATCTTGCACTAAATATCGCCTGCTCAAAATATTTTGTCCTAATTATCATGCACAAATTTATTGCCCCATTGAAGTTACTATTACCAAATCTACGCCCAATTGAATAATTTTTTGGAAAACTATATTTAGGATACAATATTTAAAATGTCTGGCAGATGCTGTAAACTCACAACCAGGGGGTTGTATGTGGAGTGTCTGTCAGTGTAATTACCACTAGCAGTATTACTGTTGCTAAATTACAACCCAGCGGCAGATGTGGTCCTACTGCCACCTCTAAATCAGGCCTTGCACTGGTAAAGTGTACGAGGAGTGGGGGTGGAGACGGTACAGGAACAAGCAGGGGGAGGAAGGAAGCTCAGGCTCTCCCATGGAGTGATGACTTCAAAATAAAAAATTTCTATCAAATCAGCAGTGGAAGAATACATGCTACTTGTTAGGAAAAACACATGAATAGGGAGGGGAAGCTTCAAAAAGACACATTAGATGGACAACAAAGCCAGCCAATCATGCGTAAGTAGTTTACCCAAAGAACACTCGAAGTATATGTTCTTTAGTGTAAACAATAGTGTCGTAGTGTGACCCCCTAGTGGGAAAGAGCCACTATACGCAAGGTTCTTGGTAGTTTCGAGTTTTTATTGGGTTAGAAGTATAACCATGTGGAACCATATACTATAACGCCTTCCAGGTCTTCCTCCTCTCGGACAGCGTCTCTTCTCGACTTCCGGCTCCCCCTCCGACTCTCTCAGGGCCGTTTACGTGTGAAGGGGACAAAACAACAAAAAGATACACGGGTGAGATGAGGACCTTTGGATTAGAAGGGAGAAGGACTAAGGGAGTGTGGGAACATCGGGGCTGTCACCGCGTTATATTCACCTCCAAAAGACAATGAATACTCGTAGGGGAGTGTGAGGGGAGAAAGGAGAAACAAGAACTTCCTCAAAAAAAGTACACTCACACCCCCGTGACCTCCCCGACTCCCACTAGCTAGTCCCTCCCCGTGTAAAGCCAAACCCCAGGACTCGGTCCCGTACCTTTCCCAGCCACTTTCCTCCAGGAACATGGCGGGGCGACTCGCGTTGACGTTGGCCTCCTGGCTCTCGGATCCTCCCTCCAACTATGCTCTCTTCTGTCCGGTCCCCGTTCCTCGCTCTCCTCTCTTCAGCGTTCTCCGCCGCTCCACCGATCCTCGCTCTCCTCTCTTCAGCGTTCTCCGCCGCTCCACCGATCCTCGCTCTCCTCTCTTCAGCGTTCTCCTCCGCCACTCCACCGACCCTCGCTCTCCTCTCTTCACCTCCGTCAACCACCTCGTCCTCACGCTCTCGCTCTTCGCCTCCGCTCCTTCCTCCGGCTTTCGCGCCCCCGTCTTCTTCCGGGTGTATTTTACAGTCGAGACAGTCATCTGATTGGTCCACGGCCAATGACGCCGGACCTGCCCATCTCGCCTCCTTAAAGCTCCAGTCCTGGTTAAAGGAGCCGTCAGCGTCCTGTGGTCGGGATGGAAACGAAGAATCGTTAATGTCTCCACCCCAACCTTCCTCGGTAGCGACCCCGTGACAATTCCCCCCCCCTGGAATACCCCGATCGGGGGAATAAGGATAACGGGAGAGGTAGTCAGCATTCCCTTGTAATGTCCCCTTCCGATGACGGACTTCAATTTGGTAGGGCTGCAGAGCCAGAAACCAACACAGGATACGTTCATTATGACCCCGGTTGCGTTGTAACCAGGTGATGGGGGCATGGTCGGTGTAAAGGATGAAAGGTCTGCCTTCCAGATAATACCTAAGCTTCTCCACCCCCCACTTCACTGCCAGACATTATTTTTCGACCGTTGAGTATGCCTGTTCCCTCGGGAAGAGTTTACGGCTCAGTTAAAGAAGTGGTCGCACCTGTCCCTCTTCATCTGTCTGTGAGATCACCGCTCTGATCCCCACCCCCGAGGCATCTGTTTGGAGCACGAACGGTTTGGAAAAGTCCGGGGTCTTTAGGACCGGGGAGGTGGTAAGGGCGGTCTGGAGGGCCCGAAAGGCCCTCTCTTCCTGCTCTGTGGGGGCCCGCAACCGGGGAGGGGGATGTGTTTTCTTCAGGAGATCGGTAAGGGGTCCAGCTAAATCAGCAAACTGGGCGATGAACCTACGGTAGTACCCTACCAACCCTAAAAAGGCTTGTAGATCCCGTTTAGTCTGGGGATACAGGACGGCTAATATAGCGGCTACTTTCTCTGATTGTGGGGCGATATGACCGTCTCCCAAGAGATACCCAAGGTACCTAACCTTCTGAAAAGCGATTCTCGATTTTTTTGCGTTAACATGAAGAGAGGCATGTCTAAGACTGTTAAAGATGTCTCCCAGGTGTATCAAATGGTCTTCCCAGGTTTTGCTAAAGACTACGATATTGTCCAAGTAAGCTGCGGCATATCGTAGATGGGGAGCCAAGAGAGTATCCATGGCTCTCTGAAAAGTGGCTGGTGCCCCATGTAAGCCAAAAGGGAGTACCGTGAAATGATAGTGACCCGAAGGGGTGGAAAAGGCGGTTTTCTCTTGATCTTTGGGGGACAGGGGGATCTGCCAGTACCCCTTAGTGAGGTCTATGGTCGTTATGTAACGGGCCTCCCCAAGGCGTTCGACCAGTTCGTCCACTCGAGGGAGGGGGTAGGCATCCTGTTTGGACACCCGGTTTACGGCTCTGAAGTCTATACAAAATCGGATGCTGCCATCCGGTTTTGGCACTAGGACCACGGGAGAGCAACAGTTGCTATGGGAAGGGACGATTACCCGAGCTTTTAACATGCGGGATACTTCCTCTTGAAAAGCCACCCTTCGGGCTTCGGGTATCCGATAGGGCTTTTGTTTTACTACGACTCCTGGAGGAGTTGAGATCGTGTGTTCTGCAAGATGGGTTCTCCCAGGTTGATCAGAGAAGATATCGGAGTAATTTAACAAGAGAGCGTGGACCTGTTCCCTTTGTGAGGTCGTTAGATCAGGATTTATGGGAGTATCATTGATGGTGTGGGGTATGTAAGAGGCCACCGATACCGTATGGGTTGTATCCGGAGGGGGTCCTAACCACTTTTTCAAGATATTAATATGGTACATTTGGGTTTTCTTTCTTGAGATCTGTAGGATGTAGGTGGTTTTTCCTACCTTCCGGAGAACTTGAAATGGACCTTGCCATTCCTTTTTTAGCTTGTGGGAAGAGGTAGGTAATAACACCAGTGCCCAATCCCCTACGTCTAATTCTCTCCACTTAGTGCCCTCGTCGTAGAAGGTTTTCTGCCTGACTTGACTCACGGCTAACTGATTCTGAGCCAAAGAGCGGAGCTTATGTAATCTGGTTTGCAGTTGCTGGGTATAGTCGAGGAGAGCTTCGGCTACTTGTAGTCCCTCCCTCTCCCAACTGTCCTTAGTGATTTCAAGCAGGGTCCTGGGTTTACGGCCAAAGAGCAATTCAAAGGGAGATGCCCCTAAGCTGGCTTGGTTTTGGCTACGTAAGACAAACAGGGCTATTGGAAGTAGTTGGTCCCAATGTTTACCATCCCCAGACAGGAGTTTCTTTAGCGTAAGCTTAAGGCTGCCGTTGTAACGTTCTACCAACCCGTCTGTCTGAGGATGATAAACCGATGTTTTTATATGTTTTATATTCAATTGGTCGCACACTTGTTTCATTAATCTAGAGACGAAAGGGGTTCCCTGATCGGTGATAATTTCTCGAGGGAACCCCATTCGGGAAAACACCTCTACTAATTTTTGGGCGATAGCACTGGAGGTAGCAGCCCTGAGGGGGAAGGCTTCCGGATAACGTGTAGCATAATCTAGGACTACTAAGGCATATTGGTGTCCACGCCCTGATTTGGGTAAGAGCCCTATTATGTCCATCCCTAGTCTATCGAAGGGAGTGCCAATAATGGGTAGGGGTTGTAAGGGGACGGGAGGAGGGATGTAAGGATTGCGACGTTAACACACCTGACATTCTTGGCAGTATTTTTGGATTTGGGCATAAACCCCTGGCCAAAAAAAATGCTGTAAAATAGACTGCCCTGTTTTCTCCGCTCCTGAATGACCAGCCAGCAGATGTGCATGAGCAAAGAAAAGGATTTGGTCCCGGAACCCTGTAGGGACCAACAGTTGGGGTACCGCTTCCCGTTTAGCTAGTCGATAGATTAGTCCGTTTTGTTCGATAAACGTGGGGTAGTTCCTGTCTTGAGGGTCCCGGGGCTCTCGAGCTTTCTGCCAGGCATGAGTGAGACTGGCATCGTTCAGTTGGGCGGTTCGAAAATGATTGTCTCTTGCCCATGGTTCAGGGGTAAGAAAAACATCATGGCTGGGAGATCTCAGGGCATCTTGCAGCATTGGAGCGAAACAGGGATTGTCTATCCCTATGATTAGTTGTTCGGGAAGAAATTCTAAAACCCCCACTACCACTTCTGACTGTACTCCGAAGTCGGTCCCCAGGGTCAGTTTGGCTATCGGGTACTCTTTCACATCCCCGTGGATACATCTGATATGGACTGTTCTACCGGGTACAAGGCAAGAAGGACTTATCAATTCCTGTCTCACAACGGAGTGCTTGCAGCCTGAGTCCAGGAGAGCCCTTATTATTCTCCCGTTGAGATGTACACTTACGTAGAAGACAGGCCCGGTTTCTTGGGCGAAGAGGATAGACCGGGGTACATAGCTCACATCCATCGGTTCTTCTTCTCTTTCCCGTTTCTTCCGACAATATCGGGCTATGTGCCCCCACTCTCCACAATCGTAACATCGGGCCCGGAGTAAGCCGGGCTGTCCACACGAGCCGCACGGGGAGGGGGTGGTAGGGGTTTCAATATCTTCCGTTCTGGTTTTCCGGAGACACCACTCCGGTTGTTCTTTTCTGGTTCTCTGACGGGGGGTCGTACTTGAGCCCGGGCAAAGGAGGTCGCCATCTCGATGGCTTGTTCTAGGGTTAACCCGGCATGTTGTCGGAGCCAGCGCTGGGTTGCATAAGGGAGGGCTTCCAAAAACTGCTCCAGGTAAATCTTGTTCGTCACTTCCTCTAAATTGCCTTCTTGTGGTTTAAGCCATAAGTCTGCTGCCCCTTTTAGTTTGTAAAACAAGGTCTTTGGCAATTCTCCCGGTATTCCCCTCTCCTGACGGAATCGCAGGCGATGTGTTTCATCGTCTACTCCCAGCCGGTCTAGTATGTACTGCTTCACTAAGGTATAGGTGGAAGTCCCGTCTTTGTTTACCATTTGATAGGCCGCTTGGGCTTCACCGGTCAAGAGAGGCGCTAGGTAGAAGGGCCACGGTTCCCCTGGCCAAGCACTCGCCCTCGCGGCTCTTTCAAAGTTCAGAAAAAAACGCCAATGGGTCGTCTCCGGGTACAAGTTTTTGTAAAGGGACTACGGTCCCAGGTGGGTTGCTGGCCCTACCCTGTCCCAACGTGGCTAGCAATTGTGCATGTCCTTCAGCCAGCTTTATCATGGTTTCTGCTTGGTTCTGTAAGGCGGATGTGAAAACGGCGCGATCGGCCTCCGCCTGACTAGAGGTTTTTTCCACGGCCCACTCTAGTTTCGCCTGGCCTTCCTTCATTTGGTGGATCAGGGCCTCCATCCTGTATCGGAGGGGGTTCTTTAGGCTCCTATCTGGCTCGCCACTTGTCGTAGTGTGACCCCCTAGTGGGAAAGAGCCACTATACGCAAGGTTCTTGGTAGTTTCGAGTTTTTATTGGGTTAGAAGTATAACCATGTGGAACCATATACTATAACGCCTTCCAGGTCTTCCTCCTCTCGGACAGCGTCTCTTCTCGACTTCCGGCTCCCCCTCCGACTCTCTCAGGGCCGTTTACGTGTGAAGGGGACAAAACAACAAAAAGATACACGGGTGAGATGAGGACCTTTGGATTAGAAGGGAGAAGGACTAAGGGAGTGTGGGAACATCGGGGCTGTCACCGCGTTATATTCACCTCCAAAAGACAATGAATACTCGTAGGGGAGTGTGAGGGGAGAAAGGAGAAACAAGAACTTCCTCAAAAAAAGTACACTCACACCCCCGTGACCTCCCCGACTCCCACTAGCTAGTCCCTCCCCGTGTAAAGGCAAACCCCAGGACTCTGTCGCGTACCTTTCCCAGCCACGCTCCTCCAGGAACGTGGCGGGGCGACTCGCGTTGACGTTGGCCTCCTGGCTCTCGGATCCTTCCTCCAACTATGCTCTCCTCCGTCCGGTCCCCTTTCCTCGCTCTCCTCTCTTCAGCGTTCTCCGCCGCTCCACCGATCCTCGCTCTCCTCTCTTCAGCGTTCTCCGCCGCTCCACCGACCCTCGCTCTCCTCTCTTCACCTCCGTCAACCACCTCGTCCTCACGCTCTCGCTCCTCGCCTCCGCTCCTTCCTCCGACTTTTGATCCCCCGTCTTCTTCCGGGTGTATTTTACAGTCGAGACAGTCATCTGATTGGTCCACGGCCAATGACGCCGGACCTGCCCATCCCGCCTCCTTAAAGCTCCAGTCCTGGTTAAAGGAGCCGTCAGCGTCCTGTGGTCGGGGTGGAAACGAAGAATCCACCCCGACCTTCCTCGGTAGCGACCCCGTGACAAATAGACATATAGCTGGAACCTATTAATGATTCAGGTGACGGGCCAACTTTTTAGCTCAGCATGGGTGGTTCCTTTGACCTACAAAAAAGAAAAAACATATATACACAAGCCTAGTTCACCTTTTATTTACAATGTGACACTACATAAGGCCATTTTCATGACACACAGAAGCTCTAGCCGGGAATATATTTACAACAATGTGTTTCAAATGGCCAAAACAACTACAGGTCATGAAAGAAGTTGTAACTTACCATCCACGTTTCCTTATTTAAATCTAGCTCTGCCCCATAGGTGTTGCTGTCTCCACACAAACTTATTTGTAGGAGGTTTTGGGGATAAAATCGCATTGATGCTGCTGCACTCGGCTTGCATACTTCACGTCCATATGGCGGTGTCCAGACTAAAGAAAATACCCATAGCATACTGGAAAGTGATGTATTTTGGGAAGCATGAAGTGAGATCCTCGCACTGACACCGTCGAAACAGAAACCCTTTGTGGTCCGGAATTATCACCACAGACTGAGAGTTTACAAACACGGAGAAATTAGCCTTGAGAAAGTCGTGGGACTACTTTCCTTACGCGACGAAACACGTGTTGGCTGTTGGGAACTATTGTGAAGACCTTTTGAATAAAAAGAAAAAGAGAGAAGATTGGACTTACAATTAATTGTTACATGTTGCTTCTGGTGATTTGTTTTAACAAACGCGAATACCTTAAAACTTTTAATTTACGTGTGCTGGGGAATAAGTTGAATATATGCTAGCTGCACTTTCTTTTGTGGAGTTTGTGGTTCTCCGCACCTTACAGCACCGTCATAATAATTGGATGATAGGAGATTAATGTGTGAATCTTTTCAGTGGCGCCTAAATACCTATACCCAATACCACGTGCCCATTTTTAAACATTTAAAATCGCAGATGTTTTGTTAGAAATTGGGTTTCTGATGGACTGGGGTGCAAACCCTAGTTGAGCAGCTGCCACAATCAGTCGCAGCGATCATGACTTGCGGGTTGGGGGCGGGAGGTTGTGCCGGGGAATGGATATATATATTTTTTTTTAAGTTAACTTACCTTTGCCGGTCCGGTCCTGCGTCTTTTCTGCTCCTCGCAGGAATCAGGCTGCCTCCCTCCCCTAAGCCAATCACAACGCTGCAATAGCAGCGTTGTGATTGGTTGGGACGCCGACCACACAGGCGTCTATGTGGAGGCCATTTTCTCCATGTAGGCTGCATGCAGCCTACATGAAGAAAAGGCAGAGTGCATAAGACTGGTTTGGTCGGCTCTGGGGCCAACCAAACAGACAGCGTATTCAGATTGGGCAAGCCACTCCTCCCCTGCCCTAGAGCAGGACCGCTCAACCATCAATTCAACCAAACCCTCTGCTTTCTTGCAGTGTGAGAAGCAGAAACATAAAATGGTATTTTAAGACCGTTTTATGTTTCTGCTTCTTGGACTGCGAGAAAGCAGTGGGGAGACGCGCCTCCGCCCACATGGAGGAGCCGCCATTGACCACAATCCTAGTCAGGGTTAAGGCACAAGCAAACCCCAAATGAACCTGTGCTCAACTTCAAACAGTAAAACAGTGAAAACACCACACAAAAAGATCCATATCAGGTTACAATAATAGAGCTTAATTTAATAAATAAAACAGGACCAAAACGACGAAAATCCAATCAATAGAACCGGAGTTATGAATGTTTAAAAGAATTAACTGCAATATAGTGCCTAAAAGGATAAAGTGCTAACCGCGGCGATCTGGTCACGCTGGATCGAATCGAAGTCAAAAGTTCAGGCAGGCCGACCGCGATGGAGCACGGGTCGGATACAGTACCAGGTTAGTTTTACCTTCTCAAGTTTTGTGCCAAGAGTTCAGTTCGCATTGAAGAAAGTCGCCGGGAGCAGGGAAAGCGTTGCTGGCGGTGCGAGCCCTTCACGTTTGCAGTCCTCTGTAGGTGATCAATGCTTGCTGGGCAAAAAGACCAGCTTGTGGTGGATTGCGCTGATTTTCAGTGTGAGTGGCACGGTTCCAGTGTGAACATGCCCATTTCGGAAGAGCCCACAGGCTTGAATTTAAGAGCTCGAGAGCCACATCAAGGGTCCAGAACATGAAAGGCACCACTTGGGAGTCAGGAACTTGCTGAAAACGGGTCCAGGAGCTGTTAAGGAGCCTATTATGTCCCTGAGGGTCAGTGCAGGAGGCCAGCAGACAAGCCCTTAGAGTCATTCTAGGGTCCTAGGATCTAGATGGGTTGCAGTTCCAGTTCTTCCTCCCCAGGCAAGAGGGCAGCAGGTCAGCACAGTAGGGTAGTTGCTCCTTCAGAGCAGCAGTCCAGCAGAGTGGCAGCCCTTTCAGCAGCACAGCAGTCCTTCTTCCTGGAAGAGTGTCCACAGGTCCAGAAGTGTACTGAAGAGTTGGTGTCTAAAGTCCTTCTTTTAAATAGTGGGGCCCTGGTTTTGGAAGGTAGTAGAGGCTTCTAGACAGTGTTTTTGAAGTGCATGGAATTCCCTACCTCCCCTGCCATGGCTCCAAGCTGGCCGCAATGACAATGCAGGGTTGTTAGACCCTTTTTGTGGAGGCAGGACACAGCCTATTCAAGTGTAAGAGGAGCTGTGTCCAGCTCCTCCATCCCATCCTGCCATTGATGGCCTGTTCAGTCACACCTAAGCTCCCAATTGTGAGTGGCTGTCTGGGAGGAATACACAAAGCCCAACTATCCACTACACCCAGTCATGTGATCAGAGAGAAAGGCTACAGGCACCAAATAGCTAAGAAAGAAAATGCCAACTTTATAAAAGTGGCATTTTCAGAACTGCAATTTAAAATCCGACTTCACCGCAAGTTAGGATTTTACATTGTGATTCTACCAAATGTGAAGGAGTTATCTCTTCCCATTTGGAAATTACACTTATAAGGTTTGCCAGGATCTGGTCGCTCAGTGGAATAATGACCACTGCAAGAGCCTGTGTTTGGCCTGATGGTCACGGGTTTAAATCCCAGCAGGTCCACTCAGCCTTTCATCCATCTGAGGTCGATAAAATGAGTACCACTGTGTTGGGTAACAATAAACATCTGTTATTCAGCACCAAGATACCCATGAGTGAACGTGCGCTTTACAAATACATATGTTATGTTATGTAAAATGTAATAAGGCAACTCCAGTATTTTCCAATGTGAGATAGACCTTGCTGTAGTGAAAAATGAATGTAAGAGTTTTTCACTCCTAGGACATGTAAAACTTAAGTGAACATGTTCACATTTTTTAATACATTGCACCCTGTCCTCTGGGCTGTCGGGGGCCTACCTTAGGGGTCACTTATATGTATTACGAAGGAAGGCTTGAGCCTGGCCAAGGGTACATTTTGCCAGGTTGACATGGTTGTTTAAACCTGCGCACACAGGCTTCGCAATGGCAGGCCTGAGACATGTTTAAAAGGGCTACTTTAGTGGGTGGGACAATCAGTGCTGCAGACCCACTAGTAGTATTTAATTTACAGGCCCTGGGTACATGTAGTACCACTTTACTAGGGACTTATAAGCCAATTAAATATGCCAATTAGGTATAAGCCAATTCTACCATGTGTTCATGATTGAGTACATGCACTTTAGCATTGGTTCGCAGTGGTAAAATACACAGAGTCCCAAGGCCAACAAAAACGAATTCAGTAAAAGTAGAAGGAAGGCAAAAAGTTTGGGGGTGATCCTGCAGACAGGGCCATTCCAACAAGTGCCTTCACACTTCTCTTGTAGCACTCCTATTCCTGAACGTTAAGGCATGTTCATAGGATAGCTAAATAGGTTTTGAAGAAATGTTCTTTCTGTTGCTTGTGGAAAAAGTGAAAGTAGGTTGTGAAGAGTTTCCACAGCTCTAGATTTGGCACCTTCCATCAGAACTTTAGATCATGAGAAAAGGAAACATCTACTCAAAGAAAACACAGTTCGGGCAGACTGACCCATTAGTAGATATGTTGCTTCACAAAATAAAATTGAAGTGCCAAAAACTCGGTACACAGTTTGCATTTTTTTCCATCACTTTCTTAGCCTGGGACTTGTTAGCATTTGAAGTCATGAAAAAGAAGCATTGAAAATGCAATAGGTCTCGCCTTTGAATAAGTTAAAGCCATGTGCTTTGCTAATGGTATTGTATAGCAAAGCAAATGGCTTTAATTTAATAAAAGGCGAGACCTATTGCATTTTTAATGCTTTCTTTTCAATGGAAAAAGAAACGCTAACAATGTTGGTTAGTGTATCCGGCATAGGAGAAGGCAGTTTACTAAACGGAGCCGGATCGGGAAGGAAGCAAAAATCAGCGAGCGGTGTGGTAAGTAGCAATAGGCAAGTGCAACATTTACTCCATATTCAAGTTTAGGAATGGCGGTGGTGTGGTTGAGGAAATCTGTCGGAGCTTATACCCTTTAACAATTTCCGGGGGTATCTGATGAGTGTGCTGTGAGTGCTGGGTGCAGTGAATATCTGGGTCTGGTATGTATTATGTGGTTGGTGTGGAGAATATGGGACATTGATTTTTATAAATACGCTGAACATTTTGAGTGCGATAGTTTTGGCGAATTAGATGCATGCGGCAAACGTGCTAAGCAGGCAGAGTGTGGTGGATGTTGTAACAGTTTGAAGTGCGGTGAAACATGGAGATGGTGAGGGTAGGGTAACAGTAATTAGGATGTGTGCGATACATGTGGCAGACTCGCTGAAGGGTGAGGAGCGTGGTGTGCTGTGGGGAGGGGGTGCACTGGCTCCTTGGCCACTAAGCATGCCACCCTTCCCCTTTAAGAAACCCCTACAGATGAGCCCATCGCATGCAAAAGACGGATGGCCATTTAAACACTGAAAAAGGCGTGAGCGTCGTCCCCTTTGCCGACCAACCCCTGGGAGTGGGGCCCGTGTTGCCTTTTGTGCTGGGGCAGGGCTGCTCGCCTACCGCCCGAAGCCTCGCACCCACCGCAGACCTACGACAGTGCACCTCAGGATTTACAATGCACCAAATATTATCGCAGGGTAAAACATTCTTCTAAGTACTCCCCTCAAAATGAAACAAAAGTCAGGAGTGCCGACTGGGGCTTCTGGAGTATGCTGGAACCGGTGCTCGTATAAATAAACAGAAATAGACACCCACAAATAAAAAGCGCACAGTGCCGGTCCAGGGGGGGGGCACACCCCCTCCCCGCAGCAGCTGAGTGTGGTGACTAGTGCACAGTATTAACCACTGTCAAGAGTGTTGAGGGCCCAGGGTTGACTGGTAATGCCATATAACAGTGATAGCGCTTACCGAGTACCTGAATAAGAAACGTGTGCAATGAAATGCCGCTGACCGCGGCCCCCGCAGGGGGCCACTCGGCGGTCGGCGCCTTAGTGGCCCCGGGGCCCCGGTCACCCCTCCCCACTCCCTCCCTTCGGGGGGGGGGGCAGGGACACAGACTGGTGCCCCCCTCCGTGTCAGGGCCGGAAGTGACGCGCAATGCGCGTCACTTCCGGGCCCAGGTGTGAGGGGGAGGCTATTTAGCCTTCCCCCACCCTCACTGGCGACCTCTTTTGTCGCCCACCTCGCCTTTTAACAGCAGCATTGGTTCGTCGTCCGCGCCGTCCTCGCCGTCCTCGCTGCGATTCCGGCCCCACGCGGCTTTGATCGTCGTCGCTCCGTCAACTAGATTACGGTGAGTCTTGCAGCACCCGCTCCGCCCCGGCCCTGTCCCTGGGCAGTACCAGGCCGACGGGGCCCTGTGGCTAGGATGGCCACGGGCGGAGGGGGCGCAAGATAGGGGCAAATAAAGATAAGTCATTGTGGCCTAAATGTTACGGTCGGGGACGCTGGCTTGCAGGCTCAAATTGCCCCCGCAGCAGTGGCGCCGGTAGAGCGCTGTGAGGTCTCTGGCAAGCCAGGTGAGCGCTGTGAAGTCACTGCGCGCAATCTCTGGGGCTCATGGTACTCCACACAGACGGAGACACCTACAAGCATATTTGCAGTTTAAATGTACTGTCTATTTGGTGCGGGTATGGCGATCGTCAACTGTGGGGCAGAGCACACATTTTTCTAATAGTGTAGCTGTCGGCTTAGTTCGTCCCTCTTGGCAGCATTTGCATTCCTTACCGCGCCGGAAATAGTTTCGTAGACGGCGTGTGGGTAAACATGTTGAGCCTTAAGGGGGTCCGTCGAAGGCGCTGCGCTAGGGCCGCGCTCATTATTGGAGGCATGGGTCTTATCCCTGAATCAGGGGAACCGGGTTTGCTTCTCGGCAATGACGCTGAACTAGCCTGTGATTCTGGGCATTTCGCTTAATCTCCCCGCGCCTAACAATGTTGCGAGAACTGCGAGGGGCGCGGTGATGCAGGCTGCGAGGGCGGGGGGGGGGGCTCATCATTCCTGGGCTAGTCATTAATTTAAACCTGCACATATGTGGTTTATTATTATCATTTAACCCGTGGTCCGGCTGCTCACGTAATCTCCTCGATCAGGATGTGGGCCATGGGCTGCGCTGCCGTCTCTGTTACGGGACAGCAGGGTTCGAGCTCTAGGTCACTGTCTCATCCAGTGATCCTGGGCAAATCAATTAGTCGCCTCGAGTCTAGCCCGGGTGTAGCCTCGACGCAGGGGAAGTCACCGGACCAGGAGATGCATCTAGTTCGACCAGAATTTGCATATTGTAGGCATTATTTTAATTAAAGATTAAAACGGGTCTCCTTATAGGAAGCAATGCAACTATTACCCAGTTAATGTAAATACGAGCCCAACAGCTGGTAAATACCTTTTCGGAACTCATTGCTATCTGAGAGGTCAAGCAAAGAATGTATCATAAGGAACACTGCTTTGTAGATCCTCTAAACCCTAAACTCTAAAAACTGTTTCCTTTTCACCAATATCAGCGAGAGAAAAGAGGTTGTGGCGTAACGGCCAGAGCTGCCGACATTTGAAATAGGAAACCAGGTTCGAGCCTCGGCAAAACATCCCGTGATTCTGGGCAATTCACTTAATCTCCCCGTGCCCAACAAGAAACAAGCATTTACGCGAGTTTAAACTATTCACGGCCCCGATGTGTAAATTTGGACGGTGATTAGGACATTCGGTTTGAATTACGCGCCTAGTGCCTGGTTGTGTAATGTAATTAGGGCACTCATGTAAAGCGCTCAAATACCTTCGGGCCGATTGCGCGCTGCATAAATATGCAACAGGTTGCTCCTGACACTCGCTCACGCAAGATTGTACTTGGGAGCGAAGCGCCCAGTGCCTAGATTTGGAAGGGTAAATACGGCACTCATGTGAAGCGCAGCGCCACCTTCGGTCGAGCTCGCGCAATTATATTTATGCATCGAGATTGGTGACGGGGCGGCCGGGGTTTCAACAGGAATTGGGGGCTGCCTAGAGTGCATAATCACGGAGTATTGTACTTGTCATGCAAGCGCTCCAATACAGTTTGTGCTAGGCAACCGGCGCTCATGCAAAGCGCTTCAATGCGTTCGGATCGAGTTCCCGCTATTTCAAACCTGGAAAACACAAGCATCAGACCCGTGTATAATTTTACATAAATAGGCAAGGTGCATGCGGGGGCTTCCAGGACCAGAAGGGGTTAGCGCGCATTACGGTGTGGACCCGGGGGACCTGGGTCGAATCGCTGTGGCGTCACGGGGGAGGCGGCGATGCGGGGGCAACTTACTGTAGCTGGCCCACCCTTCAAGAGGAATATATATATAATCGGAGGGACGCACTCACGCATCCATATCTGTTTGGTCCTCGGTCCAGTTATGCGGAAGGATGGGGGAGGTTGCGTGCGTGCTCACGCGAGCCAGACACACCGATCGCATGTAAATGCATGTAACCAGGGGCCTGCGCTAGAGCCGTGGTAGGGCACCACCACCCCTCCTCCCACAGCGAGGCTACAACGTCACACGGGAGTGAATGATGTAATAAAGTTGGTCTAACGCTAGGTAGAAAGGCGGCTTTTGGTGGCTTGCGGCCTAGAAGGCCGGTGCTGGTCGCAGGGGTGGCACGGTTTAGAATTGGCGCCACCACATCTAGAGTTGCGCTCGCTAAAATCTGCAACCTCCACGGCCCTAGTGGCATCCCAAGTGCCGTGGCTGCTTTGCACGCGAGAGGTAGCGGGATCGATGCCCGCACTCCGCACTCTTCATTAACATAAAAAAAAAAAATAATAATAAAAATAAATAAATAAAATTGCCACACATTTGATGAGCCTCGTGCGCGGGTAGCGCGTCTGACTCGCTCCCGGTCACAACGCTAGTGGGTCACAACGGTGCTCATGTAAAGCGCTCCAATACCTTCGGGGTGGGGTCGCGCCACCATCCTCGGTGATTCCGGCCAGTACGACACCCCCTACAATTGAATGGGTTATGTGGGCGAACACTACTCCCGGCGCATGGTCTCCGGTGCGCGACTGCCCCCACAGCGCCCAGACCCCCGCGGCGGGATCCAGTGAGGTGCACAGCAGCTCCCGCGCTGCTCCTAATCCGTCTACGGTGCGCCACTGCCCCCGACCCCACTCCGCTCCAAGATAACAGGATATCCCCCTACTCTGCGGAGAGAGGTCCTCAGTAGAGCGATCCAATACCTTCGGGTCCATTTCGCGCTTTTTAAGCACGCACAATAAGAACCCTCCTGTCACCTTATCAAAGAAAAGGGCAGGATTTGTTGGCTGCAGGACTCTTTGTGATAGGGACCTGCGCCAGGGTTGATTCCAGGGTCGCGGTGGAGGCCCGCACCGCCGTTCTCCGCGGCTCGATTCCAGTGCTACGTGAGACAACCCTCTCCCTCGCAATATTTTCTACCTGGCTGGGCCTCTAGCGCGATGCAGGCATGATACCAGTGCATGCATTGCTTGCAAGATTTTGCTCCCATATACTCGAGCACGTAATATTGTACTTTTGAATGCAGCGCCCAGTGCCTGGGTGTGTAATGTAAATATGGCACTCATGTAAAGCACTCCAATACCTTTGAGTCGAGCTCGCGCTATATAATTATGCAACACGTAATTGCTGGCCGCCTATATAGGCAGATCCATGATACCAGTCCTTGCATTTGACGATTCCGGACATTAAGAAATGGGCATACATTTTAAATCACGTAATCTCCGCGATGAGGATGTGGTGCCGCCTCGGGTGCGGTAAAGCAGGTTGCATGCCTCGTGGTCGCTTACACTTCTTCAATTAGCTCCGGTACCGGTATTAGCAAGCGCTCAAATACCTTCGGGTCGCACTTGCGCTAAATATTAGGTCATTAAGAGCCCTCTCTTTAGCCTGGCTCGGAAGGGTCGGGATGCGCGCTCACCATCTCTGCCTAGGGCATGGCCCCCCCTAGCTCAGACCGCGCCGCGGAACACCGCATTATCTTGCTAGCAACTGGTTTGCCGCTGCAGGACAAGTTGCCGTGAGGTCGCACACGCATTTGCGGGGGCGGCGCTTTCGCCGGACCTCGGACCTGAGGATCTGGGTGCGAGTCTCGGTAATGACGCGGAACATCCCGGGTTTCTGGGCAAATCACTTAATCTCCCCGGGACCATCAAGAAGCAAGCATTTATGCGAGTGTTAACTATTGACGTGCCCCGATGTGTAATTTAGACGGGGATTAGGATCGGGGACATTCGAGCAGGAGATAGCGGACTTAGCCCCCAGCATCGGAAGGTGTGATTTGAATACGGCGCTCACGTAAAGCGCTCCAACACCTCCAGGTCGGTCTCGCGCTGTATAAACGGGCAGCATGTAGTGGCTGGCCGCCTAGAAGGCCGAGGCTTGAGGCGGGGACGGCATTGTGCACGAGAATGGTGCGCCCAGACCTCAGGGGCACCAAGGGATGTTGCCGGGCGAGGGGCGGGGATAGAAAGGGGAGGAGGCGCACGAGGCGTACAAATTTAAAAGTTAGATGTATGACCGCCCGCATGTCGCGTCCGCAGGTGTATGTAAATAAGATGCTCATGTAAAGCGCTCCATTACCTTCGGGTCGAGTTCGCGCTATATATTTATGCAACTTGTATTTTTGGCTTCCTATAAGGCGGATACATGATACAAGTGCATGCATGGTTCACATTACGCGATTGCGGGCATTACTAAAACCCCCGCACCTCAATGGATAATCTGGCGCGGTGCTCGCGTGATCAGGGACGGGGAGCGTGTAATATGGTACGATTCTCTTAAGCACCCCCTGTTTGAAGGTGTAATGTAATTACGGTGCTCATGTTAAGTCCTCCATTACATTGCGGTCGAGTTCGCGCTAGATAAATATGCAACATGTAATTGCTAGCCTCCTATAAGGCAGATACATAACACAAGTACATGCATTGTTCACATTACGCGATTGCAGGCATTACTAAAACCCCCGCTCCTCAAAGGTTAATCGGGTGCGGTGTTCGCGTGGTTCGGCACAGGGATTGTGTTATATGGTACGAATCGCTTACGCTACCCGTGCCTGTATGGTGTAATGTAGATACGGTGCTCATGTAAAGCGCTCCAAGACCTTTGACGGCGATTCACGCTATACAAATAGGCAACTTGCATCTGCTGGCTTCCTATAAGGCAGACACTTGACACAAGTGCAGGCATTGTGCACAAGATTTTGCTCCAATACCTTCGGGTCGAGTTCACGCTAGATAAATATGCAACGTATATGGGCTGGCTTCCTATAATGCAGACCATGATGCAACAAGTGCAGGTATTAATTTGCTCGTGCCCTCATTCGCGCGCATCAGGTGATTCCGGGCATTACGACACCCCCTGCACCCGAATGGGTTATTTGGTCGGTGCTAGTGTCTGGCGCTCTAATAATTTCGCGCGCAGTACGGTGGGAGCTAATCACGAATCCACCGTGCCCGAATAGGTATGCTAATACGGGGCATCATGTACTGCAATCCAATGCCTTCGGGCGGGTCACGCTGTGACTCCGGGCAGATAAGTTAATTAATATCCACGTGCCCGATATATGTATATACGGTGCTCACGTACGGCGCGCCATTACCTTCGGATCGAGTTCGCGCTGGGTGGGTGACGCTGAGTAAATCAGTGAATATCGCCGTATGATCCCACTCCCGTGCCCGAATATGGGTGTAAATATGGTGCTCATGCACAGTGCTGCTATACCTTCGGGTCGAGTTCGCGCATAAAAAAGTGCTATTCACGGCAAGGGTCGCGCTGTCCGATCCTGACCGCACGTGGCCACGTGTCCCTCGTCTCCAACCTTTTGCTGAAGGGGGGCTTGGTTCGTGTGTCGTTGTTGTTGTCAGCAACAGATAAAGTATCAGCGTGTGGGTAACAGGCATCTGCTCTCCAGCAACTCCGTGCCCCGGGAGCACGCGCGTTGCCCTAATTCTGAGGCCCACCCATAAAGAGGCCGAGTAGCAAAACAAGTAGGCCTTACAGCTGGGTGAAACCACCATCATTTGGAGATAGGCCCAGGTAAAATAGGGCCTTTTCTGGATGTCTTGGGGACCATTGCGGTTGCGGGTAGCCCCCACCGGATTCACTGGTCGAGTACTGCAGCGGCGGGAGTCTGGGTGGGGTCCGGGTTTACGGACACGTTTACTGCGCTAGGGGCGCTGCCTGCCACCATAGGGTGCTGCTGTCCCAATAACTGGGGTGTCTGCGGGGCAAACGCAAGGGGACATTATGTCAATAGTACATTTGTCACGCCCAGGGTGCACTAAATCTCTATTTCAATGGAGCAGGAATTTGGCACCGCTGGGGATGCTCTGGGTTGGTGGGGGGGGCACCCCCCCGCCACCCTCCTACTGGGAAGCATGTTGGGAGGGGCGTAGTAGGACTTACTCAATCCTCAAGGCTTGAACTTTACCGACGGCGCGCAATGCTTAAAGCCAGACAGATTCCCGTAGTTGGTATACCTAGGGGGTTTCATCACTGAGGGATCTGTAGAGGCATAATTCCCATAAGGAATAAGGGATGGTGGGCAAGGGCAAGAGTCGCCCCTTGCCCATGGTCACGCGCTGGCAGCCAGGAGCACTCCAGTGCTCCAGGTTGAGCAATCAGAGGGGACTGGCCAAAGGTTAAGTAAAACCCTTCCCGCCTTCATAGCCAAAGAGGGCAGGCCCAGAATTGTGAAGAGGGTAACCTGCCCGCATGGGGCGCGTATAGTTCTTGGCGCATCTCCCCAGGCCCACCGGGTCCCTCTTGCAGCGGACCCTATCCGGTTAGGATAGTGACTGGGGCCTTGGGGACCTAGATGGGGCCATCTACAACACCAGGAGCTATAGCTCACTGGTAAGTCTTGGGCCTGTGGACATAAGGGATCCCACAGGGTTTGAGTCCCGCTAGCGCTGTCACTCTGTCTATAAGGTGGCAGAATTTCAAACTCTTCTTTCTGCTAGGATGGTTCCCTTCCAGCTAGTTGCAGGAAGCCCTAGATAGGAAAGGTTGCAGGTAAGACTATAGCGGGTTGGTGGGGGGCCCTGGCTGCGACGGTTAGCCGCCTCCAGGGCTGTGGCGGAGTTACAGGGCGATCTGGAAGCAGGCCGGTACAAAGGGTACCTCTGCGCGGCACCACGTGGTGCCTGAGCCAAAACGAGGAGCCTCCAGAGAGGTCCCGGAAACCGGTCGGCGCACCGCTAGTCCTGCGGGCGGTTGTGGGCCTGAACAACCGGGGGCTTGCTATGCGACGCTCCGCCCCGAGAGGGGGGGCGTGAGTAGAATTTCAACGGCACGTGATCGTAAAAAGAATCACTTGGGGGGCAGCACTTGCGGGTCGTTCCCGCGCTGCCCGGCTCATCAGGCGGGCAGGTGAAGTAGATGGTCGCCTGCCCTTGGATCGCCCGTAAGATAACCCACCCATTACATATACTGGAATTATGTAATAAACCTGCAGCATTTGTTACCCACTTACAACTGTTTCTTGTGTTTCATTGGGTAACCTAAGTTGGGGGAGGGGGGGGAGGGGGGAAAGCGGGGTGCCCCTGGGGGTACTATGCCGCTGACCGCGGCCCCCGCAGGGGGCCACTCGGCGGTCGGCGCCTTAGTGGCCCCGGGGCCCCGGTCACCCCTCCCCACTCCCTCCCTTCGGGGGGGGGGGGGCAGGGACACAGACTGGTGCCCCCCTCCGTGTCAGGGCCGGAAGTGACGCGCAATGCGCGTCACTTCCGGGCCCAGGTGTGAGGGGGAGGCTATTTAGCCTTCCCCCACCCTCACTGGCGACCTCTTTTGTCGCCCACCTCGCCTTTTCCCTCCCTACCGCTTACCCGGCGTAGGCGTGGTTGGGGGGGGTTTTCTGAGCGTTGTAATGTTTTCCTTTTCGTTGCAGGCGGAGTTACAGGGCGATCTGGAAGCAGGCTGGTACAAAGGGTACCTCTGCGCGGCACCACGTGGTGCCTGAGCCAAAACGAGGAGCCTCCAGAGAGGTCCCGGAAGCCGGTCGGCGCCCCGCTAGTCCTGCGGGCGGTTGTGGGCCTGAACAACCGGGGGCTTGCTATGCGACTCTCCGCCCCGAGAGGGGGGGCGTGAGTAGAATTTCAACGGCACGTGATCGTAAAAAGAATCACTTGGGGGGCAGCACTTGCGGGTCGTTCCCGCGCTGCCCGGCTCATCAGGCGGGCAGGTGAAGTAGATGGTCGCCTGCCCTTGGATCGCCCGTAAGATAACCCACCCATTACATATACTGGAATTATGTAATAAACCTGCAGCATTTGTTACCCACTTACAACTGTTTCTTGTGTTTCATTGGGTAACCTAAGTTGGGGGAGGGGGGAAAGCGGGGTGCCCCTGGGGGTACTATGCACATAGCGCCTGCAATTACTTTTTGGGGACACTTTAGTTGCGCCACACGGTAGGACAGGCTGTCTAGCACACCAGGTAAATTCCAGCGCCATGTGCGTGCAGCTGTGACAACTGAATAAGTGAGAAAGGCGCAGTGAATGACACGCCCTTGGTACATCCCCTGTTCAAGTCCCTACCGTAGGAGCGCCCCAGGGTACTGGGTCAGTGCGCACACTCTGTGTGACCCCCTAACAATCTCAGCTCATTGATGCAGTGTCCAAGTGTTAGTGCAGATTTGGAAGTGAACACGCACGAGTGCCTCCACAGTTCATCCAGGAAGCTGTTCATGTCAGGAGGCCGTGCGTGCCTTTGCATCAACTTCACGCACAGAAGGAGGCAGGCACTGTTTGAGGTACTGAAACTTGTAACAATAGGGCGAGGGTGCCCTCCTGAACCATCGACGCAGAGCGCCACCTCCCTCCGCCCGAAGAAAGAAGGGCACAGCCGGTGTGTGTATTCGGAGGCACACTGTGAGGGCTCAGAGGGGAAGAGGAAGTGGGGACTCTGAGCCCACTGCTGCCGGAGACTGCCTGCCACACTTGGGGGCGGGATCCGCGGCCCCAGGTGCCTCCGCACCGGGCTCCTCTCTGAGGCTATGCCCGCGCCTCACGCTCAGACTCCTGACGGGGAAACATGCCCCCTCGACAAAACTAGGCAGCCTCTACCCGGCTTGGGTATTGACCGGTTACTCACCGGTAATATTCATTACTCCGAGTCGTAGCCCTCCCCGTCCCAGTCCTAACTACATGAGCATAGCTCCTCCCACCAGAAACTCCCAAGCAACTTAAAACCCATCCCTTCCCTCCAGGCCACACCCATACCCTCAGGCATATAACCCTGTGACCCGCCAATCCACCTCCTGTACCAACCAAGCACAAGAAGCCGAACAGGGAGGGAGGGAAGGGAACCTGGACTGGGACGGGGAGGGCTACGACTCGGAGTAATGAATATTACCGGTGAGTAACCGGTCATTACCTCCTCGTCAGCCCTCCCCGTCCCAGTCCTAACTATATGAGCAGATACCAAAGCAAGAATCGGCTTCACTCAGTAGCAAAAACAGACTTTATTAAAGCACAGAAAAAGTCACACCACCGGAGCAGAACGCAGCACAGCGTCCCCAAACCCAGCAGAATCAGTCCCCCCTACCACCAAATGATGATGGGACATAAAGGTGTGTGGAGAACTCCAGGTAGCAGCCCTGCATATCTCGGCCATGGAAGCCCCTTGAAAACAAGCCCAGGAAGCCGCCTACCCCCGAGTCGATCTCCCCTGAACAGATCCAGGAGCCAACACACCACAGGCCTCATACGCAGCACCCACAGCCCACCGCAGCCAACGACTGAGGGTAGCCCCAGAAGGTTTCAGACCGTGACCAGCCAGCCCAAAGGTCACAAAAAGGGATTCCACCTTACGAAATGGCTCAGTACGCATCAAATAGATCTTCAGAGCTCTCCGAATGTCCAAACTGTGCAGCCGCACCTCAACCTCCGAAAGAGGACCAGGACAGAAAACAGGCAAAACCAGATCCGCAGAGCAGTGAAAAGAGGAAGGGATCTTGGGAACATAGGAAGGATCAGGTCGCAGAACCACCCGATCAGGAAAAAAACGTAAAAAAGGGACCGAACAAAGCAAGGAGCCCAACTCCCCAATCCGCCGAGCCGAGGTAATAGCCACAAGGAACAGCACCTTGATCGTCAGAAACTTCAAAGACACCTCATGCAGAGGCTCAAAGGGAGCCCCCTGCAAAGCCCCCAAAACCAGGGGCAGATCCCAACTAGGAGCAAAGGACCGAATGACAGGCTTCTGAAGGAAACAACTCCGCAACAAGCTGGACACCAGGGGAACCACCGGGTCACAGACCGAACCCCGAAAGGCCCAGACAGCAGCCCACTGAGCCCTCAGGGAGGACACAGCTAGACCCAAGTCAAACCCGTCCTTCAAAAACTCCAAGACATGCACCGGATGTGATACCGCAGAAAAAACAAACAGGAGGTGGATTGGCGGGTCACAGGGTTATATGCCTCAGGGTATGGGTGTGGCCTGGAGGGAAGGGATGGGTTTTAAGATGCTTGGGAGTTTCTGGTGGGACGAGCTATGCTCATGTAGTTAGGACTGGGACGAGGAGGGCTGACGAGGAGGTAATTGTGAGCCACAAAGGAGCCCGCTTTTCTGTCGCTGACACCCATGTGCGATTTAATGAGCTCTCTTTTTTTCCGGCAGGAAGAGGCATGTGAACGAACACACGGTTCCCGCATCGCTCCCGGAGACAATGCAACGAAAACGGGGCACGGACGGTGCCCAAGTGGGGGGGCGCTGCTCAGACTAAAAATGCGTGCTTTGAAGACTCGGGCGCAGCACGAAAGCACACTTTCATCTGTACCTGGAAGCGGAATGAACGAAAGGGAAATCTCTGAAGGTGGGCTCGGAGCGTAAATCCCGACTACTGAGCTTGGGGTTGCACGCTTTTTTAGGTTTTAAGTTATCGAAAACTATGGGCAGGGTTAAAAACAAAAGACACACGGGTCGCAAACCTGTTACACAAACACTCCAGATATGTTTTTTATTGCGGGGACAATTGAAGCCAAGACCGACGTGCAGATGCGACCGCCGTTGAACAGAAATTAATGTTCTTTTATCACGCTTCCCGTCAGTAGAATGAGGAAAAGCGGTCTGGCATTTACCACGGCAATCGTTTTAAACGTGCCTAATTTCTATGTATAAATGACTCAGAAAACCATTTCACTGAAAAGTTTGAAAATTCATTGTAAACCTGCTTTACAAAAATGGACGGCTGACACGTGTAAATATGCCGAGGCAAGCGCGGTACCGCAAAGGCAGCCACGTGTTTATTTTCGCATCGCCCTTTCACTATAAGTGAAAGGGCGATGCGAAAATAAACACGCGGCTGACTTTGCCAAATGTGAATAAAAAAGTGCGTACCACCTAATGAGGGAGAGTGTCACGCCGCCGGTAAAAGATCAAATCCAGGTGGGCGTGGCTAAAAGGAGACAAAGCTAATATATAAACAAAAATGGACTTAGAGGGATCAATCTCTTATTTATTTATACACAAAAAACAATAAATAAATAAATTTTCTCGGTAATTAATATTTACTTATATCCAAAAAAATTCTAAAATTATTTTTCAGAAGCGAATCTCTCAATAGACATCAGTGTATTAAACACATAATATATACATAATATATACATTTAACATACATAAAGACAAATTCATCACATAACAACCTCTATATACAACTTCATCCAACCTATATACATATCTTATATACACAACACGTTATCACAAATAAATTCCCCTGACTCTTGCTCCAAACAATGTACACTTCTTGTTAACAGTAATACATTCAGAGGTAATCCTCTTGGCGTCAGAGGTATTACTCCTCTCCTGGTTTTGTTTGTATATGCGCCAAAAATAACTGATTTCTTAATCAACCCAATCTGTGGACTCCTCATACTCCTCAGATACTGTTAACAAGAAGTGTACATTGTTTGGAGCAAGAGTCAGGGGAATTTATATGTGATAACGTGTTGTGTATATAAGATATGTATATAGGTTGGATGAAGTTGTATATAGAGGTTGTTATGTGATGAATTTGTCTTTATGTATGTTAAATGTATATATTATGTGTTTAATACACTGATGTCTATCGAGAGATTCGCTTCTGAAAAATAATTTTTGAAATTTTTTGTATATAAGTAAATATTAATTACCGAGAAAATGTATTGTTTCTTGTGTATAAATAAATAAGAGATTGATCTCTCTAAGTCCATTTTTGTTTATATATTAGATATTTCTATACCCAGGTATGGGAGGGTCATTTGGGTATGCCCCATAATGTTCTATTGATAAAAGGAGACAAAGCAGCAACAAGGAGGGACTAAGAAGCGTCCTTTACAATCAGAAGCCAGAGTTTTGCATTGAAGATGACGCTGGCCAATTAAAAAGATGTGCGGGGCTTCAACTCCGCCTCCGAGAGCTTCGGAATCTATATTGATTCCAAGAAGCTCTTGAATGCAGAGAGCAGCGCATGCACTGCTTTCAACAGCCGAGACCTAAAAAGAAACTGCATGCATACTAGCATTCTAGGCAAAATTCAGAGCCATGCATATGCATTACTCAGCAGCAGGACCAAACCCCAAAGGTCCTTCCCCAGAAAACACTTGGACTTGCTACGAAAGCAAATAGGTCTTATCCTTCCTAAAAGGAATTAAGTAATTATGAAGTCTGTTAAGCGCAATATGGTACTGAAAACAAGTGTTCAAAATTTCAAATAAGAGAGTATGCACATTGTTCAGATCAGATTAATCAACCTCCAACAGGAACTTTGAAGAGTCATAAAATGTTCATTTAGATCTGCCAAATCATATTACTAGCCATGACGAACCCAGCTATCAGAGATATTGATTGCAGTAAAAACTGCAAAATAAAATCACTAAGTAAACTTAGTTTAAATCACACGGTGAGGCATCTTCAACCGCCTTGGTGGTGATGCGTACTGTAATGTAAGCATAGTTTAGAGAAAAAAACAACGCAATCACAATGCATTTTGGAAACAGTTAATGAGACTGGAGGCGTTTAGTAACAGGTTGTGAGCCCTGATTGTTCTTCCACATCAATCTTCCTTTATTTGTCCAGCAGTAAACAGTGTGTCTACCCTTAAAAAAAGACAATAAAATAGTTGCATAGCTACTGCTTATGTCACCAATTCCCATTATTTCCCCTTACACATCCTTTTGCTCATTTGACAGCATCTCTGTCTGGTGCATGTTGCGGTAAGGATCACTGAGCCTTCTCTGATTACCGCCCATCCTGCCCCTGTGGCTAAGCTGGTTGGTCCTTATAATTTGTGCGTCTGTCTCTCACAAAACCTTACCCATCACACTGCCAGGGGCTGCGTTCCATAACACAATAACCACACTTCAGTGTTCATCATTCACAACATGAAAACATTTCTCTTATCGGCCCAAAACAAAAATAACACTCTCCCAATAACACGTCCTACACGGTGTAGCTTGCTGTGTGTCCGCGAAAGCACTTCAGCGCCCAACGTAGGAGGTGCTATAGAAATGCTACAATGCAATACAACAAAGGCAATCCTCAATTAATAACAACCTCTGCTTATGTTCCATTCTACTTGTTAGGCTGGAGGTATAAATGGAGCTAAGGGTGCTTCTCTGTTGCATCATTAAGAACAGTGAGATAAGTTATTTGACTAAAAGAGCACGCAGGGCAGGGGTGCACATGAAGCATGAAATAATGACTTAGTGATGGCTGCTGCCGACTCTGGAAGTGGTGTACCAGGCTTGAATCCAGGGCCGTGGCTACTGTTGATGCAGCAGGTGTAGTAGCACAGAGGCAAGAACCCCGCGGGGCCCACTGAACTCTGACAATGCTGTATTTTACTAACCAGACAAAAGGGCAATTTTCCTTGCCTGCCCCAGGGCCCATGGCATCCTTCCAACGCTACTGTTCAAATCCTAGCCTTCACACAACATCCTGCGATTCTGGGAAAATCTCCCTGCGACTAAAAATGTGTAACGTCTGGTCAATGTGTAAACCTCTGATGATCTCTGACCACATTTTTGCAATAAAAAACAGCACAAAAATTGTAAAAGCAGATGATGGTCCCTTGACGTCACTAGGTAGTTCATCACTTAAGAGAAGACTTATACTTTTCTGGGCAGCGAAAGACAGCAGCTTGCACAAATGCATTTCCCCACTCACCTCCGATGCACTACACTGGTTTCTACTGAGAAAACACAAACCCAACAGCGGCTGACCTGAGGTTTAGCACCTCAATCCCTGTCTTTAGAAAAGTAGTGTCCTGTGCATTCACTTCCAGAGCCCCCCGCAGTTAGGCTCTAGTGGAGTCCAGTGAAACAGATTTTCGTGAGAAAGGAAGGTGCACCAGGAAAAGAGTCAGAATCATCCAAATGAGTCCAGCAGTTTTCTTTATTTGTATTCAAAATTTTAAAATTGCCTTCAGCCAACGCGTTTCATTCCTATGGAGGAACTTCATCAGGGCTGAAACAATCACACAAGACATAACATAAGTCGATACATAAGACATATAAATTATTTACAGCAATACTGTTCCAACAATTAAAAGAACATCCCTAAAATTATAACAATGACGCAATGACTTGCAGTTTGCCTGTAGCTCTTAGAAGGATTGTAATGCACGAACTGCAAGTAGCAAAAAGATATCCATGTCAAATGCAGTAACCCACTGAACTTTCTGCATAGAATACACATTTATGACCTTCGTGTTACACGTTGCGCAGGGTTTCGTTGTCTCCCCCAGTGTTCCTTAAATTTGCCTGTCCGTCCCCAAAAATTCAAACATTCCTCACTCATCCTCACTAAATTCTGAGCCTAAAGGCGGTTCCATGCCGCAGCTTTCTTTTAACACGTGCATGCTGGAAATTGTCGTTTTAATTCACTTCCACTGAACAAAATGGACTAATGCACCATAAAACTCTAGTTTGTTGGAACATGGAGCGCGTTCCTGATGAACACGTGAGGATCCATGCCACCCAATTATTGGTGGATGCTACGGTATTTTACAAGCACCCATAACAATGGCGCAAATAGACAAAAAAACAATTTGTGAGGAAAATTGGACATAAAAACAGAACAAAAGCCTAGTGTAAAATGCTGGTTTGGAGAGCGGGGGATTACTTTTGTTGCACTACATGTAAATGCCATCGGTGCCAAGCAGGTGCCCGTGCTTACCTGCGAGTTTCGAAGCTCCAGCAGCAGTTCTACTCTTAGGCAACCTGGCAGAATGAAGTAAGTTCCATGTACGAAGGTAGCACGAAAACCGACCCACCAGTGACGAATGACTCCCAAAAGCCCCTTGGATAGTAAAGCGGAAAGCAGCAGGCCAGCTCTGCACGCTGCACCATTTCCCAGCACGCAGTATGCAAGTTAACTTAAGGAACTGGGGAATTTGGGGCGCCAGTGAACGGTGGCCAGGAATTATGGGTAAACTAAGCTTCCCACAATTCCCTTGTTAGCTGCTTGCTTCGCATGCCCTTGCACCTTCCAGGAGTCCAGGACTGGCGGTTCACCTCAGCTTCAGCGCCAGGCCAGCACTCACTGAATTTACAGTGGGCAGAGACGCCTCTGTGGGGGAGGGCAAGTATCAGCCCAAATTTGACAAACGAGCAGAGAAACTTTTTCAAAGTACAAATGGGAAAATGTGGCCCATTGGAGTGGGAATAAGCAAAGCCCAATCAGGCAACACTGTTCGTGCACGCACTCTGAACTCCCTCAGGAGCGTGCTTTTAAAATGCATGCACAAACAGCGCCCCCAGAAAGTGGCGCCCAGTGCGGTGGCACCGCTCGCACCACCCTAGAGCCGGCCTTGACGCCAACATCTATGGAATGCTTCATACACGTTGCCAGCAAACGTCTCTGAAACGAAGTATGTTAGGGCAGAAACTCCATCTATCTAGTGGAATTGAGTTGATTAGCACTCCGACTTCCTGGTTCTATGTCCATGAAAACGTTTAAACAGTTCACCATGTTGAGTAACCTGGCTATCACATTTGATTTTTCCCAACGTGCATGTTGTCTTATTTTGCCGTATTTTGCGTTATGCGTTAGAGGCAGCAAAGATGGACATTGCTTTAGGAATCATCACTGTTTTTATTAAGCCATGGAGATCAACACCTAATTATCCAGGCGCTCATAGATTCCGGTCAGTTGTTCAGTGACCTAAAAGTACCCGAGCAAGGCAGCCTCCTTGCACACAAACGCAGACAGTGAGGCAGACACACAAGAGTGGACGGGAGAAGGCCGCTTTTCACTGGAAACAATGGTATGCATTAAACATGAGCCGTGAGTTTTATTATCAGGCGCCTTATGCGTTTTTCTTCACAGAGGTCAGTTCGAAATTACATATGAATGGGAGGACGCAGACAAGTGTTGCTTCCCAGGCAGTGGCGTTATGTCGCGTGGTCACCGGGGCCGCTCATAATAAAGACCAGGCCACAGGTGGGCGGAGCCGCGAGCGCAGAACACGCCGTACATCAGCGGCGCGTCTTATACGATCCGAGCCAGCGTGCACGGGGTCACGCTGCCCCGCCCCCAGACTTCGGCGCTCCCAAACAGAACGCTGCGACGTATTCTTTCCTGAGGTGAAAGGTCAGCATCTGTTAGCTTGAACTATGAGGCTCAACCAGTTGAACTCTGTGGTTATTCAAAAAGTGACATTTGGAAAATAGTTTGGAAAAAAAAGAGTTGCAGCTGCTACGCCCTTGATGGGTTTAGCATTGGCTATTAACAGGCTGATTTAGCAGTACACGGTGTTTTAAAATATATATATATATATCTCATGATTACAATTTAGAAACTCTGCATGGAGCTTTGTACTCAAAACTATTCAACTGTTTTAGCATCATGTATGTTTACAGTGATTTAAGGTGCCTTAAAACCGTGGGAACAGGGCCGTTTCTAGGTGTTTTGCCGCCCTAGGCGTGAATTGAAAAATGCCGCCCCCTCCCTTTTACTACCAGCACTCTCTCCCCCTGTCAACCAGGTGTTGGGGAATAGAAGCCTGCTTTGGTGCCTCTCTAGCTAGTCTGGACTGTCAAATCCATATTAAAGATTTTATCCCACATACTACACCTTTCACTCATTCTCCCACCTCTCCAGGTTCACTTCGAGCCACGTTCGAACACCGTCCAGCGCTCAGCTGGTCTTATGTCTACCTTCTTAGATGGTCTAAGCCCAAGCTCTGCATACCACCACCCTTACAAAACTTTCTTCGCTTTACAAAGACAGTTTTTTTATACCGCATTCTTAAACACTCACAAATTAGTCTTGTGAGATCAATATATAAAACACCTTCCCAGGGAATTATGTTCCTCTATCTGAAGTAGCTGTGCCGGTACCGGTTGTCCCGGGGTCATCTTTTGTAGAACTGAAAACAATATGAAGTTCAGTGACGTCATCAGACCCCTACTGCCTGCAACCTGTCCTGAAGGCCTGGCTGATGATCTGTGACTGTCAAACAATGTCTTACATCAAATGGGAGAGAGTGGGTTGACAACAGCAGAGGAGACGGGCCTTCGCAGCAGGGTACCGCGATCACATTGTTACTTTGATGCACACTGTACCATCCCATCCGTTGATACATACATTGCATTGTGCTTGTTGTCAAACACCAGTTAGCTCACAGCCCTCTCCCGTCTCCAGCCCAGCCCACAGCGCTGTTAGGTCAGACATCTCTGCAGCCCCCGATGGAGTTGCCGCCCTCTCACCTTCATGTGATGTGCGCAGTCATGAGGAGATGTCTCTTAACAGCCAGAGCTCTCCACTACCTTTGAAAAATTAATCCGACCATGTGTAATGTAATCCCTGGTGCTCGTGTAAAGCGCTGTAATGCCCTTGACCCAAGTTCGCGCTCTATAAAACTGCAACAGCAAAACAGACTTGGATATATTTACTGGGGTTCTGGTGGTCTCCTTTGTCCCTGCTCAGAGTTTTCTTCAGTTATAAATTGTTTCAGTTTAACGGACTTGTGGGAGCTTTTCACACGTGGGAATACAAAATACGTGATTTGGACTCCTGGTGAGATTGTTTAATGGCGTGCGTGTCAGAGTCTAGTCCCAAAGCATGCACTGCCTGCCCCTGAAGCCCTGCCCTTTGCTTTGCTAACAGGCCGTGAAAACTTGTGAACGCTTGTGAGCTGCTGTGACTTGTACCTCCTAATTCCATCTGCTTGTCTGCCAGTTTTTTCTCAATTTACTTCCGAAGTGTCTATTGTTGGACTTGGCCCCTTTTGGCAGGTTCACCCCTAAACTTTTTGCCTTTCCTGTGACCTGGTACTGGTGGTCCAGTGTAAAGTGCATGCGCTCTCTGAGTGCATGTGATGAGATTGGCCTGCCCTCCCATAGGAATACATGGGGGATATGTGTGTCCATGGTAATTCCTGGTGTGAGAGGAGTGCCCGATGTATTGCGGGTGCCCACCCCGCATTTGGATTGCTGATTGCAATTTATGGAGAGCGGGTGCCCACCCCGCTCTCCTGCTATTTTGAATATTGGGTGCCCACCCCACATGGCCGCTTTTCATTTATATTTAAATGCGGGTGCCCACCCCGCGTTCTATTATGAGAAGATCACCGCCGCAGTCCGTTCTGAAATAAGCCGGGTGGAGGCTGCCGATCGCAGCGCGGCCGAGGCAGAAGTCAGGCAGCGTGGTGCCTGACTCGGGGCGGAACTTCTGCATTAGCGAGGGAAGCCCGGCCCCGGTGTGCAGAGTAAGGGAGAACGGGAGCCCACCCCGCCTCCCGGAGCGCCACAGAGAAGTCCCAGGTCCCAGAAGGGGGCCCGGGTGAAGAGCAACGGTGGCCAAGGACCGCCGACGGCAGCACGGGGCTCCCAGGAGTCCAGGGAAGCCCCGTGAGATAAGTGCTGCTGCCGCTACGAGAAGGATCCTTCCTCCGCCCCCAGCCGGTGAGTGGAGCTCCAGGGAGTCCGGGTTGGGAGAGGCAGAGTCAGAGCGGCCCAGTCTGGCAGCGGGCCGCTCCAACGTTGTTGAGCAGTTTCTAGAGGGGCCAGACGAGCGTGGGGGCATTATTTGGTTACAGAGCCCCGTGTGGCTCCAACGTTTGGCATAGTTATTTTTAGAGCCCCGTGTGGCTCCAACAGTTGGCCCAATTGTTTTCAGAGCCCCGTGTGGCTCCAACGAAAGGGGCACAGTTGTTTTAAGGGCCATTGAGAGCCCATGCCGCATTTTAATATTTCCAGCTGCCCAGCAAGTAGTGGCCAGCTGCACCGTTTAGGCGCACAGTTCTTTGGGGGCATGTTTTGAGTTAGGAGTGAGATGCACTCCTTTGCCCCATACTTTCCCAGCTGCCCAGCAAGTAGTGGGCAGCCGCAACGTTTAGGTCTGCGCAGTTGCGCACCCTTGACTTCCGCTGCCTTGGCAACACGCCCTGACTGTTGGACATAAGGCATTTGAGCCCCTTTTGAGATGGCCAGTTGGCCAGGGGGACTATGAGGTAAATAGGGCGCCAGGCCCTAATGTGAGTAATGCCTCTACTATGGCCTTTTTTTTAGGAAACTATGTGCTAATGTGATTATGTGGTGCTAGGAAATGTAATGTATGTACTATGTTTTATGCACCCTGTGTTATACCTCAATGTGTTTTTTATGATTATGAGGTAGTTTTTCATCTTATGGTTTATGCTAGTGAGATTATGTTCCACTGTGTGATTTATGCCCCTAATGTGAGTTATGCTTAGGAGGTTAGGGTCTAATGCGTTTAGACTTATGAGAGAATTGCATAATGTGTTTATGCTGGTGAGGTTGGAGCAGAATGTATTCGCGCCTAATGTGATACTGTGCATAATGTGGTTTATGTCACAGGCTGATGCTTAGTACAGTGGTTACCAGTAGTTACTGGTTGTGTTCTCTGTTTATGATAAGTTCTGCATTTACTAAGTTCACTTTGTGATGGTTCTGACAGTGGTCCAGTTGGCCCTGTCAGGTGTAAATATTCCCTTGTAAATTAGACCTAGTGCCAGGTGGCACCATGTATATTATGTGATTACTATTCTAATGTGTTATGAGAATACAAAGGCTATTTTTGATATAACCTTGTGTGGAGTTTCTTTTGTAGTGTGCCTGCGATGTTGTTGCTTTGTGCGTGTGCAAATGCTTTACACATGGCCTCCGGGATAAGCCTGACTGCTCGTGCCAAGCTACCAAGGGGGTGAGCAGGGGTTATCTTTGGTGTGTAACTCCCTTGCCCTGACTAGATTGGTGGTTTCTGCCTGTCTTTGGCGCAAGCTTTAGCCAACCAGAAATCCCATTTCTAACATCTATCAACTGGTCCAACGCATGATACACATTTCCAATAGCAGACAACAACTTAAATGCAACGGTTTGTAAAGTGCCCCCTCCCACGCATATGATGCTTTTTGCCGCCCTCCCCCTTTTGCCGCCCTAGGCGGCCGCCTAGGCTTGCCTAATGGTAGAAACGGCCCTGCGTGGGAATGCTTCAGAGGCGTAGCTAGAGCTTGTGGCGCCCGGGGCAATCCCTCAGATTGCCGCCCCTGGGGAGGGGGGGTTGCTGGGGAAAAAGGACAGCGAACACTTGAAAGAGGTCCGAGAGACACGTAGTATCGCCACTAATAGTTACCTCGATCATGCAAATTACATGCACATACATGACACGGTCCAAGGCTACACAGTTGCATACACCGGTGACTGGCAGTACAAAAGAGAACACACAGACTGCATGATCTATCTGGGGACTCAGAAAAACTGCATGTGACATCCATCAGAGAGCTGCGTGAATAATTACCTGGTAATCCCCTCAGCACAATGCAAACATGCACATACATGACAACGTTCAGGGATCCATCATCTACAGCTGACATTAAATGACCATTCATCATGGTCCCCCCATTAAAGCAGTGCACTTTGTGATCTGCATGGTACATGTTCTGTGCAGCAGGCACATTAACCCTCTGTGCTACCTTTCCAGGAGTCAACCCTTCCACTAGACAAAACTCCGATCTCTCCCTAGGAAGAACATTAATCACCAAAGTTATGACATTTTTATTGTTTCAGAAAATTTCTGGAGGCCAGGAAGGAGGCAGCAAGTTATTTTTAAACCATAATATACTTGCAAACACTACGCACCCACCCGAAATAGGTACCCAGTGCGGTCACACCGTTCGCATCGCCCTAACCTGCTCAAGGTTCATGTGACCTCAGTGACAGAGTCACAGCGACTGGATTACTGTTGCTCTAGGGTGTGCTGCTTCGTAGACCTGCCCGCAAGACTGGAGATGAACTTCAGTATGGATTGTGTTGGACAGGCCTTCAAGGTTAACCCACAATTGACACCACTAGGGTACACCTGCTTGTGCTAAGACATCAAGCCTTCTAAGGTCTAGTGGGGCCTTCTAAGGTCTAGCATGGGAATATGCTCCCTCAGTAGAGTGGTCTGGTGGACTGGTCATGAAGGCTGAACCCTGTTCCCCAGTTCCAAATTCGACAGCTCTGGCCATAGTGCCACATCCTCTCCCCACTGAACACCATACTTCCCTACTGAGAGAAACTTGCACTGCCTTCAGCTACAACCTAATTGGGCCCGCTATAAACACTTGGATGTGGCTCAATTCAAATTATGCACTTGATAAGAGTAATATGCTGCCTAAAAAAAAAGTAAAAGCAACCACTCATAGGCAATGCAAGATTAAGTAAAGCATGTGAAATGTAAGCAGAAACAACATGGTTACCTTAATGATCTCTTACTCTCTATTCAGAAATCACTGAATGGTTTTACGTGAAAAGTTAAGGACATGACTAGAGGGCCCTGAAGGGAACCATTTCAATGTCCATTGCTTATATCCTTACAAAACGTAAGCAGTATGGTTTAAAAAGACCACATCCATAAACACAGAGCCATGGTACACATTTTGTTTTCCAATCCACCCATCAACCAGGTATTGCAGTACCTCCAGGAATGGTACACTTTCCCACCTGGGAACAACAATGCTGTTTAAAAAAAGATGAGAAAACAAAAGTAGCGCTTCACTGCAAAGTCTGTAAAGTGAGGCTCATGTATTTGGATGTAAATAAAACCAATCTGGCCACTTTGCAACCACTCTGTCTTGCTTTATTTAGTTATTTATTTATTTTCCATATTTAAAACCTACTATTTCTCTCCATCCCGCTGCACTTTGGAATAGAAAAATGTCAGAAAAACGGCATTTCTCGCAAGTGTGTTTTTCTTTTTTGGATCCATTTCACAGGGAAGCAACTAAATGAAAGAAAGAAAGAGAGGTTGTGAACCGTTTCTTCAAGTCACGGTTTTCAGTAAGTGAGGAGCAAGACAGAAAGAGAGGGAATAATAGGAAGAGAGGGGGGGACAGCTGCCAGCACAAAAAAGAAGAGGACATTGCCCGAGTCCTGTTCCTTCTCTGCCCATCCCCAAACGTCCACAAAAGCAAGCCGAGCCTTATCTGAATGCCTTTGTCCTCCCCCAAAATAGTGCCGCCTGGGGCTGACCGCCCCCACCGCCCCACCCTAGCTACGCCACTGGAATGCTTCATGTTTGATCAATAAGACACATTAATATTATACAATATCAACAATAATTGTACTACATATAAGAAAAACATACTATCATTACTAATACTGCTACCGCTATCATTACTGCTAATACAAAGTGTTATAATGTTAATAATAATTCTTTTCACAATAATATTACAATGAATGCTAAGGCTACAATATATGTGATTATTATCATGACTTGTACTGTTATAATAACATGCCACTGTGATTAATAATAAGATTTTTAACGGTTTGGTCAGCATAAATCTAGCAAACACACAACATAATGGAGTAAACAGTATGAAAGCTATTTAATAAAGTACAAGAGATTTGTATAAAGAGCTACAATGTATTAAAATTCAATGTGATATTCAGTTTATGGTTACATTCTAATAAATGTATTACACAGGCAAGAGGGGCAGGTGCTGTCTATCCTCATGCTAAATGCTGCTATAGAGTTTTGCATTTGGACTACACTTTTATCAAATAGCCTTGATCGGTATATTAATTTTTAGTAAAAAACGTAAGGCAAATGTTTGATGCTAGAGTACTGAGGTCACTAAGAACAAAAGTCTGCCTGTAGTTCAGTAGCACACGTTCATTTAATGTAAATAAATAATATCAACAGAAACAATGTGGTACTTGGTCTATCTCTGCTTCTGTTACATAGTTGCCAACATTTGACAAACATTTCCTGAGACCCTTTACAGCACATGGCTGCTGCAGATAGAAAGATCTTGTTTGCGTACCGGTGTGTAATAAAGAGGAACAGTTTCTGCAACAATATTACCTGGGACAATGTCTAACTTGCCGGGACTGTCCCTGCAAAAACGGGACAGTTGGAAACTATGCTGTTATGAGCGCGAAGACCTTCTTAGTAAATAGAGGCTTCAAATCACATGTTTCAGTGTGAAAGGATCATCTAGTGAAAGGTTTTACTGTGCATCTCAAAATCTAAGCTAACATTATCAAACAAAAAGAACGTTCTAGAATACCTACAAAAAGAACGTTCTAGAATACCTACAAAAAGAACGTTCTAGAATACCTATTGCTGATGACTGATAGCGATGCAGAACTGCGCATAGTTATCATTTTCCTTAACACTGGTAGGCAGATTAAAATTCAGTGACTTAGTATCAGTTTCATATCCCTCTAATTACCAAGATGTTGTTCAGTCAAGACTAATGCAACCACATCTGGAGGTTGATTGTCGTCCATGCCATCACTGAGGGGTGAAGGACCGGTCCGTCCTGTTCCCAAGCTTCACCCAATCCGGTGCTTACTTTGAGCTGGTCATTGTAGATGGAGTCCACCAGCACTCAGTTTTGGTTAACAGGACTTAATTTGTGTATCATATTTTGACAAGAGACCAAGAGAAAGAAAGGAGAAAAGGGAGAAAGCAGGGGTGAAGAGAAATATGGGAAACCAGTGACAAAGGGATAAAGCAAGAGTGAGATGAAGGGGCACGGAGTGAAGGGTGGTAACAAAATTAGGCAGCCTTTGTATTCGGCAACCTCGACATTTGGCAGTGTCGTCTGCGGCTTCTGGAAAAACGTTTAGCCCCAGCTCTTACTCTTTTTTAAATACCCAATCTTCAAGTTTCATAATTCCTATCCCTCAACATCTGGTTTCTTGCTTTGATGAGCCACCCGTCCTGCCTCAACACTTTCTGCAAGTAATTTAATGGCATTAATCAAACCAGTAACAATGTTTTGAATTAAATGTATAGTCGCCAGCTGTCCCTTTTTCCAGTATCCACTAGGAAACTATAGAAATAGATCTCCAGCTGAAACAAAATGCCATCTACATTGAGCTAATAAATTCACATGGTAGGATGCCTGCTAGGGATCTTCTTCAAGTGACACACTTGTGCATGTTTGGCATCAACATTCCTAGTGGTGGCATCAACATGGCTGTGAAAATGTCATGAGGTACGACGGTTGAGGACGTGTGTCACTGGAGATATTCATGCTGAGCTGCATAAAGGGCTATTGTGTGGGTACAGAGAGGAGCACATCTGATAGGCCCAGCATGCGCTTCAATGGATCTTAAAACAGTATGTCTAAGGGACGCTTACGTGCCAGATAGTTTTCTGCCTGGGGTGCAGCCATACTCACAGGGCCTCTCTTTTCACGTGGCAGACTTGAGGTTGAATGCTTTTGGCACCCATTCTTCACCCTCGTCGGTTAGTCCGTAGCTGGCAATAGAGAGCTCATTCAGATGAGAAGGCCCAGACTGCGACAAGTGCTATCTGGTTTCTAATGAAGCTCCATTCAACAATCACGCTGCTGACATGACCCGCCAGATAGACTCATCCCTGCTTGCATGTCCCATTGGTGGCCTCCTGCTCGCGGCCTACCTGGCGCGTGCAGCTTTGGGGAGCACTGTGCGCATGATGGTGTTCTAACAATTGAACCTACGTTTTTGTGCAATTATTAGCAACATGTGCAATCTCTAGTGCACTGTGGCAACAATCTATTGCAGAAAACGCTGCAGTCTACGTTTTTTAAACCACTGGGCCAGAGTGGAACTTTCTGTCTCTGGCTGTGATTTTGCTGATCTGTGTCATTATTAGTCAATAATTTTGCTAATCCTTGAATGTGGAATCTTCACGGGTCTTGAGGTAATGGAACGCGGCTAACTCTATCATTGCCTGTTGCAGAGTGGAACTGCGCCATGTTATACTCTTGTTACCATCAGTCAGATATTGAATGTATTTCTTTAATGTTGGTTTTGGGATGTTGAGCATTCGACGAGCTCCTTTGTCGCCGCTGTCAACGACCATTGTGACAGCCAGATTAGAGCACTGTGAAGAGGGGAATCCCAATTTAGTAGTTTTTTTTAATTGCCTCCTGCTCTCGGCCCACGACACCCTGCGGCACTCTGTCACCTACAGAATGTGATGAGATAGGGCATAACTGCTGGATAAACCTATCTGAAATCTTCACCACCTCTGGTACCAATTATGACAATTCCTAGCACTTTGAAATGGGATGAATAATGTACTCACTAGCTATATCTTTCACAGATCTGATAAGAAATGTGTAATGGAAGCAAAGCCTGATTGAAGGGTGTCTGTGTGTGTGTGTGTGTGCGTGTGTGTGTTAGGTACAGATTACTTCCCTGCTAGCTCCCTAAGCAGAAACCAGCTGGACCTATCAATCAAAGGAATCCCCACTACCAGTATCAATCAAAGTCCCGTGCATGTCCACTCTTGCTACTTAAATACTTTGTGAGGCCATATTAAATGTAGGACAGATACTCTGAATGTCTTGTTGCAGTCAGGTCCTGTGGTGCATTCATCTAGCATACTTCTAATATACTGAGATTTTTTTTTACTGGCAGAGTTAAATCACTATTCACGGCAGGACCTAGTCTAAAGAAGAAGTACCACCGGGTGGTGCGGGGGTGGGGGGATGGAAGAGAGAGACTGTCTAAAAGAGGGGTACCCAGTGTGGGCGGACCACAGCCATATCAACTTTTCAGGATACAATAAATCCAGATTGGCAAATTTACACAGCAAGTGGTTAACCTGAAAATATGGCAGAGATCCAGCTCTCCTGGAACCATGCTGGTCATCTTGCTATAAAGCTTGTGTTTAACCACCATCACCATTCCCACATCTTCTGATCACCCTGTGACACATAAAGCAATTTCTGCTGATATAACCGCTGGAAAGAAGGTAATAATAATTATTCATTTGACTTTATTTTCTATATAGCCCTTAATTGAGGGCCAAACAGAAAATCAATATACAAGAGTTAAAGAGGTGAGATACAGCTATGGAAAGAAAAAAGTTTAAGTAATCCTGAAACAAGGGGGTATTAGAGAGATGGTGAACAGAAGTTTGAGAAAATTGGAGGAATAGTGCACAAAATGTAGGGTCACTGGATAGGGCAAGCTTTATTTCATAATATCGTCTGCTGCTGGGCCTATAAGCCCTGAGCTTTCAGGCACAGACAGGAGAATGTGGAATCATAGTTGTCCTAATAGGCCAAAACCTAAAAAAACAAAGTTCCCGGATGGACAGTGTGTCAGAATCAATATGTTAAAAAAAAAAACAAGCATTGTTTGTTATAAGACCAGAACCCTGGGTGTAGGATCAGTGTATTAGCACACAGTTGTTCACTTGAAATTAGTCACCACCTCAATACTTGACCCTAAAAGTCCCACTTCCTCAGATAATTGCTCCCCTTTAGCAGCTGAATTTCTAGGCTAACACCCCCCACTCCCACTGCTAAGAATCCCCAAACATATGGATAGTAGATTTCAGTTATACTCAGGAGCTCGCCATCTGGAGAAATACTTACCTGGCCTGGTTGTCAGCATCAACCCATTATAGTGCTTGAATCCGATGCAGTGGATACCAGCTAGACTTGGATGTGCCCATCCTGGAGGAGGGGCAGTAATACCATCTTGCCCACTGGTCACACAGCTGCCAATCACAGTGCAGCAACGAGGTGCGGACCCTGGGCGTTTATGGTAATGGAAGCATTCAGTCAATATTCCTTTGTATAATCTTATTTCCACCTTTAAAGCAATAAGTGGAAGTTGAAGTTTTAACTCCACAGCACCTTAGTGTTGTGGATCCCCTTACATACTGGCTCGTAGGAGACCCTGACCCCTCTCTGAGTGGAAAAGCCGAGGTTTCCACTGCTGATGGTCTTTAAGCAAAGTCTAGATTATGTCGCGCGTCTTCAACTAAAAGGCAAAGCAGGGGAGTGAAATAATAGAAATGAGTCCCAAAGTGGATGCCCTGTTCCTGTGGTTCAGTGGCTCCGTACATGGTATAAATAGTGTACAAGCTGAAAAGAAACACCGACACAGAGGCTTGGAAGGACGATCCGGGCAAGTAATCCCATACAGTTTTCCCAATCTCATGCCTGCTACCAGCAAACAAAGGCTTTCTGGTCTCCAGCTTTTCCTCTATTTTTTCAGCCTTATTGTTTCTCAGCCCAGGTGAATTAGGGTTTTGTCTCCTCTGTTCCTGGCCAGGGCCACCCAAAAGCCTTCCTATGAAATCATGTAATCTCTTTATTCGCCACCTGGTGATTTATAATTAGTCTCTTAATTCCTGATTCCCTCTACCTCTGAGAACAGCCTGTCTTGGCGATGTTTCTTGTTTCTAGGCTTTTCAAAGTCGTATCACCTTGAGACCCTCGCGGGTGAGTAGTCGCGCTTTAGAAACTCCTGAATGATAGATTGAAAATCTCTGTCTTACCTCTGTCATATGTCTGCTGCTCTCCTTCCCCCCTCCATCATTTCCCCAGTGTCTACATGATTAAATCCCAGAGAGAGTCACTCCTTGCTTTATCTCTTTGCAAAAATGCATGTTTGTGGGCATGTATGTGTGTACGTATGCATTAGTATTTTGTGTTGTGTGAACCTAGGTGGAGCCAACTGAGCGATGTTTAATAATAGATCATTGAGCGCCCACGCAAGATCATTTTACATTAAATGTGGTTTTGCATAATTACAATTGGCATATTTACAGTTTGTTAATCAAAGTGAGATTAAGCAATTTGGCCAGAATGACAGGATTTTGGGTTAAGTGTCCTGAGTACAACCCAGGTTTCAAACTCGGCAGCTTTGACACTAGACCACATCTCTCCCCTCGCCTTCTGGGGATGTGGGTTCAAGAACTGAACACACTCCACACAATAATACCATGTTAGGTATGCATCTGGCATAAACATAACCTCCCTTTCCTGCACTTATCCTGCATCAGAGATTTCTTATAACTCAAACCATGACCTCAATGTCTTCTAAGGGGTCTCGGATTCACTTGCCACACAAAGGTGGTAAGGGGAACTGGAAAGCAGAGTTGAAAGCGGCATGTGGATGTAATGCAAGGCCTGGTTTCGTTTTAGCCGGGGTGGGAAAGAGGTTTTATGTACCATGTTATAGCATTTTGTATAGCACTTCATACCACTAGCATGGGCACGAAGCGATGTCCTGGGCGGTTGCTTGGAACCCAGCTTGCTGTGGGTAATTGAGACTGTATTTTATACTGTGCCCAATGTGGAAAGTGTGGCGTGTGTTGCATGAGAGTCGGAGGGGTCTACTCGTGACGGAGGAGGCTTGGAGCTTCATTGAGTGTCAGTGACACTGAAGAGTGTGAAATAGATAGAGCAGCTCTGACTGAAGCTGCCATCACCCGTGGGTTTGAGGATTGGGCATCGGGTATCAGTTTATGAGATCAGTCCGTGGCGTGGGGGATCCTAGCTGGAATCCAGGGTCAGTTGATGTGAAGCAGCCATGTCCTTGCATCTCTTGGGAACCCCAGTGGTTGTCATGGTTTCTTATTCTTGCTAGGAGAGCATTCAGGAACTTGTCTCTCTGTTCCACAAAAGATGCCCAATGTGGGACTTGCTGGAGCTGGAGCTGGTCAGAAGTGGGTCACTGCGGGTGTAAGGGTCCTTCTTTGGAGGTGGGCATGGAGTTCTGTTGAATTAAGATCGGTTCAGTGCCTTCGATGGCACGATAGATGATACGGAGATATGTCTTGATACACTAAACCAGGGAACGGCCAAACATTTATTCCTGACCTACAAAACATGTGGTCAGACCAGAGCTCTGAATAAAGTTTGTGCTCTTGACCTGCACAGATTGACTGCTGATTTCAGAAACAAAGATAGGATGTGACCAATGATGGATTGTGATATGATAAGCGTGGAAAGCCTGGCTGGTTGCGGAATATCACAAACCTCAGCAAGCCAGTCCAGTGGACGAATGTTTAACAGAATCTCTCGCTAGATACGGCTAGGCAAAAGGACTTTGAAAGCCCACGTATAAACTAGCTCAGTGGATTGAGCGCCGACTGCACAGATCTGTTCGGGGGCCAACCGGGGGTGGGGGGGGAGGGGGTGCTAAAGGGTCACCAGTGAAATGGGTGACAAATACAAAGTCTGAGGAGACCAGGAGTTCTTCAGTTTGTGCTACATAAAGGGGTCGATGAACTAGAGAAGGTGCCTGGCTTGTGCTGTTCAGACCAATTAAGGGGAGAAGGGGAAGAATGAGGACAGTTTGATGGACAAAGAAAGAAAATGGTATCGAAGCAGAGATGTTTCAAATTAAAACCAATAAAAGAGATCATGCTTTGATTCGTGGGAAGAACATATAAATAAATCCTCACAAGTCTTGTGATTTAGTCATTTTTGTAGAATGGAAAGCATGCACCAGTCATACTCGCCTCTCCGAGCCTAGGTCCGATTAGAACAAGCCGCTCTCTATGTAAAACGGCTTTTCAAGAAAGTAGCATCTGCTTTAAGTCACACTGGCTTCCTGTGACAGAATATAATGCTGCTCAGCTATCGACCTCTGACAGATGAGAGATTGAAACAGCCCTGCTGGGAACTTTAGTTTAAGAGCTGATTTTAGCATTGAACTGAGTCGGCTGCCTTGCCCTGCGTACCTGATTTTCCTCTTTGTGGATAATGCAATTGTAGGTTTCCATTTGTATTGGCGGTAATGTGACAAGAGCGGACAAACAGCCGTGGCGATGCCCTCAAACGCTGCACTAACAGTTCACATATCCAGAGTCAAATAAAGTGTAAATCGAATTACCCAGTGTGGGGCGATGGCGGACTCTTGCCGTAAATGTGATTTCGAGTGTTTCAAGCACCGTTATCAATGTGCTGAGCATTCATCACTCCAGCTCCAGACACCAGCCTGCGGAGGGGGGCGGCGAGTCTCTGCCAAGAGTTGTGGGGGCGTCTGTTGAAGCCTCAGTGCTCAGTGCTCAGTGCTCAGGCCCCGAGCCCCCCAGGTCTGATCTGCTGTGATTGGGCTGCCTAATGGAAAATACTATCTTCTCCATTCTTCTTTAGACTGGTGAGTCCTATATTTGAATTCATTGTGTGTTGCTGCAGTTGTATTATTAAGGGATACACTTCAGTAATTGAGAGCGCCCTTTAATTCTTTAGAGCAAGGGGTGTCCAACCTAGACCCAGGAGTTAGATCCCAGACAGATTTTCAGGATATTCACAATGAAGAGAACTACATACAATTAATCTAACTGGAAATTATTTACATAGTGATTAGCCTGAAAATCTGGTATTGCTCGGTGTTTGATGTTTGTAAATAGTAACAACATCTGTTGCACGGCCGTGTCTTCTGTGACTGCCTCTGCCGTGATTCATTCCCATTTCTTTTATTTCAGACTAGGGCACTACCGCTTAATTCAATAATCTGTGGCTCTGAGGTCCCTCTGAATAGATGCAGATGTGGGCTGGTGGCTAAGATGCAGGATTCGAGGGCAGCAGATGTGGACAGAAGCCATGCTGCCACTTTTAGCACAATTTGGGACCAGGGCAACTCACACTCTTTCGATATCTTAATTTAATTATCTGTCAAAACTGGGAGCGCCTAGAGGAGAATCATTTCCTAGTGTGTGCTATGCAGGGGAATGTGTTGACTCCGGAGCTCATTCCACTTCCAGGTGATGCAGTAGAATTACATTATTTATTGTTTGGTTAATGAAAACCTTGACAATATAGAACATCTTGAGAGAAAATTAAAAAGTAGTTCGTTCTTTATAGTGCCATATAACATGTAAAAGTAAACATTAAGACAAGTAATTTAAAAACAACTATAGTTGTCTTGATGACAATGTGTTTATTTAAAGTAAATTGCAAATAAGCCAAAGTGCACCGTGCGTTGGGATAGATCACTTCCAGGTGAAGTCTCGGTTTGACTCAGAGGAGCCCCTCATTTCCGCACACTTCTGCTATAATGACATCGGGGCCTATGGCGTGACAGCATCCAAGTGTAACAAAACAAGTCCCCAAATGCGAAAAAGAAGAGGGGAGTAGAATCAACGCTGGTGCATACACACCTTCCCTACAAGCTTATGTGAGCATGCACGGTGGTGCTTGAGGACAGAAGCAGGCGCCTTGTTTGCTGAGCGCCAGGCAAACCACGCGCAACGATTCAAGGAAATGCCCACATCCCTACTTGGGGGTGGGGAATCGTAGGGTTTTTATTGGTTGCATCTCAGCTGTCTCTGCCAGTGGAAGCCCTTGATGTGACGGCCCCTACACCACTGAACCTCAAACTAACCATCTCCCCACCCAGGTACCACGAGACGGCCATCAAGAGTGTGCCTGGGCACACCGTATAAGGCATGCCAGTCCCATACATAGAAAAAAAATCATATTGCACAGTGACAAATCCCCCTTTGTGTCAGGACCCTTATTTCTTTGGTCTGGCTTGACAGTGCAGCTGTCGCCAGACAGTTATGCGAGAGTCACGAGGAGAGTGGCTTTGGCTCCAGTACATGTCCTACCGGTCTCACTGCAGCAACATGGCGCTGTGATTCAGCTGCGTTTCGGAGCAGGCGGCCTTCGGACCACCCTTTGGAACCAGTGTGCAGTGTACTTCTGCATAGAAACTGATAGTGTTTTTGTAGGGGCAGTCCTTGTCACTCTTTGAAGTGGAGTCAGGGCACCCTCAAAGCCTCCATCTGAAAGGTCACATCAGAGTTCGTAAGGTAACATACTTGGCCCTTCTCCCCAGGGCTTTACCTGTGTCACGACAAAGCATAAAACTCCCTCATTTACACAGTGCCAAGCCAATATGCAAACTACCCACTTTATATGGCCAGGTACTACCGAGTCCCCCTCCCCTAAATAGACAGTCCCCTTTTACCTCATCATTTGTGCACCTAGAGCAACCACAGATCCTCCTCCATTTTCCCCCAAGGCATCAATGGAGACAACACACCATGGCTTGGGTTAAGGGTCGTAAACCCCGGACGTATTTTATTCATAACAATAACATAATAACAAAAACATTAATTTTCATATTTACACCATTTACAAAATACGCAGAAAGTCGGTCCATTACATTGCTATGTACAGTATATCATTCGGCTATCCTTAACATGTTTCTAATACATAGCCATTCCTGTCATAAGCTAAGTGATCAACAACAGTCTCTTCCTGCGTATCCCTGTTTGAGCCTACGGCAAGGGCAATGACTGGTCCAAGATCATGCTAGGTCGCACCCTCCTACCAGAGTGACCTTGCGCAGGAGGCCCAGTTCGCACCCCCAGGCACCCCTACGCTCTCAACATTATCTCCATAAGGGGCTGTGCTGTTATGCCCAGTTTTCTTGCGGCATTGCGCGTGTGTGGGGGTTGGCCCAAAAGCCTACCGGAAGCTAAACTTCCCCTCCCCCGCACCCTTCCAGCCAACCAGCTGTAACTGCCCCTGGAGTTCCATGAGAGACCATCTGCTCCCCTCAGGCGTCCTCATTTGACAATGGTGATGCCTACTAAGGACCGTAAAAGATGCCTACCAATCATGACCTTACCGCCTGACCAAGGATAGTTCATAACCTTACATAAAATACAACAAAGACGTCGCCCTAAAAGTAAATTCGGTTAGTACACTAAAACTGCATTATTGACGACATTCCTTAAAACATTTACTAAAACTACAGAAAAGCAATTTTTTTCACATCAAAACATCTGCCTCGGGGTGGTGGGCGGGAAAAAATTCTGGAAAAATGTCTCCATCCTGGAGACCGTCCTGTCCCTCTGCTTGCTTTGGAGCGACGACGTGAAAGGCCGATCCGCCGCTCCACAGCCCCCTTTTAAAGCCATGGCCGGGAAGCCGGTTGAAACCGGCTTCCCTGCCGATTTTCCTAAAATGACCCAGAAGCACTTGTTTGAGCTTCCGGGTCACAGCCCTCTGGACCAATCCCAAGCTAGGCAAGGGCGGGTGCCGCATGCGTCACTTCCTGTGCGCCGCCTGCCCCGTTCCTTGCCCACACACGGGGGACCAGCACGACTGCCATACTCTGCGGCGTGCCCGAGTCCTTGTCCCGCCTTCGTATATTGTCTGCTTACAATTTGTATTACAGTAGGACTGCAAAATGTTTGCAGGCCTGTCCAGAATTCCTGGGAGTGCAACATAGTATAGTGACCGCAGCGTTCTATAATTAAAAAATAGCATGGGCTATGTTAAAAAGCCACAATGAAGTTTTTTGCAAGGCCTGCACTGTTGATGCAATAGTGGTCTCTGGTAATGAATGTGTTCTGCTGCATGTAAGCATTCATACTAATTCGTAAATTCATTCACGTATTTAATTCATTACTACATTACAATTAAGAAGTACATTGCAAAATGAATGCTTTATATGATGCTCCCCATTTCTATTCATTTGAAACTACTATTTATTTCTTTAACAGGTTCATAGTGCATCTGTGCCATAGTTGCCCTGTGCTTTTTATCAAATGACTAAAAAAAAACCCTGAAGCGCAATTTAAAAGAAGCATTCACAAAGCTAAAAGATCGTGCCTGTGATACTGGGGCACAGACTTATTGTGCTTTGCCAATGTTTTCTTTCCCCCCTAGGAAGCCATGGTGCGTGCGCAACCATCTTGGTATCGTTTTTAGGTCTCGCTAGCGTAGGCTGCGCACATGCGCAGTCTCGCTGGCGAGATTGAATGTTTTGGGGATTTTTCGGTAAAGAGCTTTAAGCCCCGCCCCTCTTTCCCATTGGCCGGCGTCACCGTTTATGCTAAACAGCGGCCAGCCATTGGGAAAGAGCTGTTGGTGACGTTTTCGCTCTGCTTTTTCTGCCGTCCCACTTGGACTGCCTCGCCTGCTTTCCTTCTGAAGTAAAAGGTTTCATATCCTTATGGGGCCAAACACATGGCCCCATAAAGATAAGAAACCTTTTAGCAGGCGAGGTTGTCCAAGTGGGACGGCAGAAAAAGCCAAACGAAAACCTCATGGCGAGCGCTTGTTTGTTCTGGTGCGCGGCCTCAGGCAGCGCGAGGACCCATGCTGTTCAATTCTGCCCGTAGACACTGCATGTTTTACAGTGGGGCAGAAGTAACAGGGAGTTGAAACGTGGAGGGTAGGTATTGTGAAAACAGTGACTGTCATGCTAACTGTGGGACGCCTGGCCACCCTGCCGTGATGTGCGATTATTACTTTGGAAGATCTCAGTAAACTGAGTCCATACAATGTAGTGGTGTTCGTGCGTCAAGCACTGATAAATCTGTGCCATTTATCGCTATAAAAGTTCCACCCTAAATGAAATACAAATTAATTCCTTTAATTGAAGCCGGCTGGTAATTCATAGCTTCGCGGCTGTTCTTGCATTGTTACAGAATCGAGTGAGATGCACAAGCAGTTGAAATGCGTGCACATTAAAATTCCCCCCCAAAAGCTGTGTTTGTTTTGCCCGGGGCCATAACTGTCATCCCTGTAGGGCGCTGAGAGTACCTTTCTGTGGAGCCTTTGAAAGCACGCTGCGCCTGGTACCAGGAGCCTCTTGTCTGCGTGCCGCGGCCCGTCCCAGCTCCGAGTTGTGTCCTCGTGCTGGGCGAGGATTGATGGACTCACTCCACCGTCTTGGACGGCTAATCTGTGGGCCCCAGTGGCGCAAATCTCTCCCCCGTCCTTTACAGTACCTGGAGACCATGCAGGAGGAATGTGAATATATTTATCGTATGAGTAGTGTCAACGCAGTCACAGCCTTGGTTCTTTTTTTGTTGTCTATTAGTGTTTATTAGTGTTGTTAGTGGTTGAACCAGGTATGCTTACGTTGTTCGTCCCCAACGGCCGGAGAGTACTTTATCGGATTCACAATTGAATCGTTTGGGGGGAGATGTGGCCCAACGGCCGGAGCTGCTGGCATTCAAACTGGGGATTTGGTTCGCGTTCTGACGTCGGCCTAATATCCTTTGATTCTGGACAAATCCCACCCCCACCAAAGAAAATCAAAATAATGTAATCTGGTGGTCATATAAAGCTCTACGGTGCCTTTGGGCCAAATTATAACTATATAAAACTGCAACAAAAAAAATGTGGTGCCTCACTAAACTTTTAAGGATCAAACTCAAAGACACTTTCAGGTAGAAAACACTGCATGAGTAGTTTTCTCTGCTTCACACAGTGTGCAGCTTGCGCTCTAGCAGCTTCGATAACTTCTAAGTGGTTACATTAGTGTATGTGACACCAGTGTTCATCTTTTCTGGTGCTCGTGTATGACCCTGTACGTGGTGTGTTTTTGTATCGTGCTTATGGAACTTAAACACTGGTTTATGAATTCAGATCCTTGAAGTCTCCAGTCACCTATATATTTCCTCCTTTCACTGGCATTAGCACGCTAAAGCAATGACTAGGCTTAATAAGTACTATACAAAAATGTATAGAAAAGTCTTGGCCTTCCCAATACTTAATGTATATTTCGTTTTCCTCCTCTGTGACTCTGCCCTCCTGAGTAACTTCTTGTCATCCATTATCGCATGGAAATAGCCATTTCAACTCTTTTCCTGTCGGTTATGGTGGCTACGTAGATTAATGTAGCCACTCCACCGATTTGTATTTGACCCCAAGGTGAAATTTTCCAATCCTAGTAGTTTCACTGAACCTTTCATCCTTCTAAGCTCAAAACATCTAGATACCTCCTTGGCGTGAACATGTACTCTACAAATGTGCCTGTTATTTTATCTGTAAATATACCCGTATAAAGGTTAAAGACCATACAACTGCTGTATTTATTTCCATTTCTGCTTCTTCTGCCCCTTTCAGTACCCCCTAACATTGCCCCTCCCTCAACAAACAGGCACACTTATTTAGGCCCTCTTTTTTAAATGCGATCTTCTTGAAATGTGGGCACTATGAGCTGATTCTGCTATATTACTTAGTTGGAAGTGCACCTTTGTATAACTGTACAGTTAGACTTCAGTGATAGAGCAGATGCAAAAACATTCATTTCTGTTCACAGGAGCCAGTTTCTGTTAATGGCACTAAACCCATATATGAGAAAAAAGTCTCATTTGCGTTCTAGACAATCTCTTTGCAATTAAGCTTTGTTGAACAGCATGTCATCCTTGCAAGCACTCAAGGAAGTATTTGTGCAGTACGCACAGCTTCTGGATGTCTAAAAACCCCAAATCAAAATCTTCCTGGTATCTTGCAAGCAAGCGCACATTTCTCAATGAAACAACCTTGCTCATTGACTTTACGTTTGGGTATAAATGATAGTTTACCGATATCAAATGGTTTCCACCGGCGACATGATTTTGAGACTGCACTAATATATATAGATATTCCTTCCCCTGTTCTTTATGGCAAGAAGCTGCTGACACCAGAGTTGTGCTGTATTTACTGCTTTAATATTCACACATGTGCTGCCATGACGCGTTATGGTTGTTGAAACAGCCTTGTTCACAACTAGGCTGTTTCAACAGCCGAAATGCGCCAGGGCAGGACATGTGTGAATAATAAAGCATGGAATTGAAATACACAGCGATGGTCTGCATGAACAGAAATTGGAATATATATATAGTTCAACTGTTGCATGGCTAAACACTTATAAGGTCCCAAAGGTCGAGACCTATTCGCTATGCCAATGCTTGTTGTTAAAGCTTAAGAAAAAAGCTTTTCAATATGGCTGTCGTGTAAACTAAAGCATACACTCAGCGACCATTTCAGAATGTTGTTTCTTGAAACTAAATGGGAAAGCTTTCCAAGCTGTGGTGTGTGCGTGCACGTGCGCACATGTCTGCGCACGTGCACGCATCGGTGGCAAACTTGGAATGATTTTAAAAACAGGCATTGGGGGTGGAGGTTAAGCAGGCGCTAAGAGGGGGCTATTTTTTAGGTCTCGCCTGACCCAGCGCATGCGCTGGTCTGGCGAGACTTATTGAGAGGGCTCCAAAAAGTGCTACCAGGCCAGCCTAGAGCTACAGTGAATGTACTTGGGCACGTGCGCCGCGCTTCACCGCTTTGATGTTTGATCACTATCGCGATCACTTTCACTTTCATGGCCGTACGGCCACTTTGATGTTTGATCGCGATTGCGATCACTTTCACTTTCACGGCCGCACGCTGCTCGGCCGCTTGGCATAGCCAATAGGTCTAGCTTTTGGGACCTTATAAGTATTTAGTTATGCAACTGTTGCATGGCTAAACACTTATAAGGTCCCAAAGGCGAGACCTATTGGATATGCCAATGCTTGTTTTAAATAAAGATCTCGGGGGGGGGGGGGGTGCAGGAAAGGAGGGGGGAGGAGGGAAATACAGTGCAAAGGAGGAAAAATGAGTGACTCCTGCACTGTAATGCAAGGTCATGACATCAGCAGTGGAAGGATGCAGCTCTCCCAATCAAAACGCAGTGATATTGAAAAGTCACATTTGTTGGTCAAACCATGAGCCACGTAATGAAGAGCAGGGAACTGACATAGACAGGAAAGCCATCTAATATCACCCACTATTGAGCAGGGGGTGGACACAAACACTACTCTAAACTTATAATTGAGACAGTAGGTCTGTTGCCGACACAGGGGCCGCAATTGTCATACAGGGTGCTGCCAGGGTGACCGCTGTTGGAGCTCTCACATGTAAGAAAGAGCAAAGAACTGTTAGAGAAGTAATGATGAGATATTTCATTATATAGACTGACTGGGATGTGTCATAGTGCTCATAAAGAATGAAGTGATTCAAATGAAGCTGGAAAGAGACAGTCATTAGCATTTCCCTGAACTCGAGAGCAGTTTGAATTCCCGTTTGTGCAGTCAGAGAGTTGTTGCAACACCTGTGGATGTCTAGATCTTTAATAAATGCACTCTCCTCCTGCGAAGATAAACAGGATATTGCGCGTGCCATGATGTATCATGGATCGCGCCATTCATCGCTCCCACGGGGTGAGTCACCGTGAGATGCACTGTGGGTATCACCTAACAGATGAGCTTCATCACACGGCATACAGGCCATCTGTTGGAGGCAGGTGATGGAATGAATTGCACGGCAGAGCACAACTCATTTGTCAGTCACCACCGAGAAATCTCAGACTCTGAACTGAGGCAATATATTATGGAAAGCACCCTCTCCTCCCAGTCCAGCTTCATTCTGAAGGCAGGTGGCTCATTCACTATTGGTTTCTGAAAATGAAAACAAAAAACAAAGTTTGGAAATGTAGTACACTCATCTGTATTCCATCCAGAGATGATTGGCAAGGGATGTCTTGGGCATCCTAGGGGCACCCACTGATGCTCAGCTTAGGGAATCAGGGGGCTAGGTTAGTAGGGAGAAGGCACAGTTTTCAGGGCCGGTGCTAGGCATGGGCAGCTGCCCGAGGCCCCTCACCTTCTCACAGACATGGGGCCTCGCACTTTTAAAAACTCCGGAGTTTTGAGGCCCAGGGGCCCCCTAAGAGTTTGTATTTTTTCTATTTTTATCAGTTTCCCCAGCTGGCCCTCTCTCTGGGCCTAATCGCTGCATCTGCATGATGATGGCAGCGCTTAGACAGGTAATTAAAGTGTATGTAATACCCTATATGCAGAAAAGCAGGATATCCTGCAGGGCGCAGAACAAATGATAGAATGAAGGCGCATCACATGGAAAACCTCTCAGCTCACTTAGGATGAGGGAAAGGGGGCAGGGAGGTAAATAAAGGGATAAGACAAACAGAATAAAGTGAGAGGAGGGGTAGAGTAGATAGGTGTGAGTAGGAGCAGAATCAGCATATACAAGTGCCTGGACTAGGGCTTTAACTGTGCTGGGTCCCTCGAGTCTTGGACCCGGTGGTAAATTAAAACAGACATTGATAAGGGCACCTATTGGGCCCTAGAATCACGTCCTTTACTTTACCTGTAAAAACAATGATCCAGTGTCTGCAATATAAATGTATAACTCAGTATCCTGCTTGGACTGACCAATGGGACAATCAGGCCGAGCGTGATGGTCTAACCTGTCAGGTTAGTATGTAGACCGTTTTTGAGCTGGCTGTTGGCATGCTTTATGGTCAGGTGAGCCAATTTTTAGTATTGATTTGCATGATATTAAAACAAACATTGCCTGCAGCAAAATAAAATCAATGCAGTCTCCCATACCTTACAGAAAAAGTATAAATGAGCATGTCTTTACAAACTAGAAACTGCCCTAATTTGCAAACATGGGACACATTTCTAGCTAACTAATTCACTAATAGGGGTCACTTTTATTTTGGTGCTGGGGCCTATTTCCTGATCCAGTCTCATGCTGCATGTTAGGGTAAACCATGGCAGCCATTTTGTTCCTGTTTATATTTCACATGCTTTACTTAACCTTGCATTCCTCAAGAGTCTTAGCTATTTCCAGGATGTGTGTTTCTGTATCTAATTTCAGAGCATATTGCTCTTGTATGGGGCACATATCGTAGCGCGTCACCTCCAGGTCTTTATATCAGGCTACAGTTGAGCGTTGGAGTTGAGGCTGAAGGCAGTACAACTTTCACACTGTCCTGTCTGTGGGTCAAAAAGGTGTCCAGAATACATGATCATTCAATATATGGCCTCTCTACAGAGCACACAGAGCAACAGTCCCGTATTTCAGTTGCAGTTGGGATTCTGTGTAAACGTGTGTGAAGGAGGTACTCATCGGTCAAAACAGTAACAGGGTGAACATAAAATAATTTTTTTTTTTTTTTTTTTTTTTAAAGTTTGAAAAACCTTTATTGTACTATTAAAGTGTACACAGCTATTCAGCCAACAACTCGGAGGCAGGCAGCTTACGTTTGCAGCATCAAGCCGCTAGCTCGGATCAAAGCCACACACTTTAGCAGAGTCCCAATAGCAACATTATCTTGGCTTTCCACGTTTTACAATTTTAAGTCATGAACTAAACAAACAACAACAGCGGCTGCATTCTAGAAATGAAGGAGAACAGTCCAGCGCCTGAACAAAGTATGCTGGTAGTGAACCCCCAGCGACCATTCAGTAATACTCAGACGACGGGGCGAGAGCCCCCGCACATACGGCCCCACTGCGCAATTACACGCCAGCTCTGCCACATTTCCAATCTTCCAGCAGTCAATCTCAGTCATCACCAGCCTCCTTCGACGCTGCCAGCCAGTCCACCAGCGGTTGCCAAATGTCCGCGGGCCTCGAGCGCGGCGGCATCTGATCCCAGTAGGCGGACAATTGCTCCTTGCAGTAAATTGCTGACGCCACCCATCCCGACACCCTCGGCGGAGCCTCTCTTTTCCAGTGTAACGCTATCTGACGCTTAGCAAGCAATAGGAGAAGGGCCACTAACCTGCGCAATGCACTAGGCACGCTCAACACAAAGCCCAGAAGGGCCACAAGAGGGTCCGGTACGATAGTCAGACCCACCATCCTCCCTATGGCTGTGAAGATTGCCTCCCAATACCCACGGATCGGGCCACACACCCAAACTAGGTGGTAGAATGTAGCCTCTCTTTCGCCACATCTCCAGCAATTCGCATCCGTCTGTAATCCCATTTTACAAAGTTGCATGGGTGTGCGATATGTCCTGTGAAGGAAATTGAAATGGATAAGTCTCAATCTATAATTAGGAGACAAGTGTTCAAGTTGGGTGCAACAAAACTCCCACTGTTTTTCTGTAATTTGAATGCACGCCTCCCTCTCCCACAGGGACCGCGAGATCGCATGGGCTATAGGCGTCGCATTTTGCGTAGCCCTATATATGCGCGTGATCAGCTTGCGCGAGGAGCTGTTCGAGAGTATGTCTTCTAGCGCCGCCACCACCGGTGGGGCCTTCGGGAACATAGGGTACCTGTGCTTGCACGCGGCCCTCAGCTGATAGTATAATAGAAGATCCGAGGCCGTCGGCTCTGTCGCATCAACCATGTCCTGCATGGTGAGAAACATGTCGTCGGGGTATAAGTCACCCGCTAGTTTCAGGCCCAAATTACTAGCCCGTTGTGCCACCGCCGCATCAGTCAGCGGTCCCAGCAGTGGGTTGCCCTTCAACGGCATACTCGGGGCATATAGGTCAGTCACACCCGCGCGCCTCGCGATGCTCGACCAAGCCCAGCGCACCATCTCCACTGTATTAATGTCTTCCGGGGACCGTCTATATCGCTGATATGCCGCCGTCCCGAGGGGGCAAGGCGCCGCCACGTCCATCTCTATAGCTACGTGGGGTTGGTAGGGGGTCGGATGATGCCAGAAATGTAAATATTGGGCTTGAGCACTGTAGGCGTACAGCTCAATGTCCGGGGCGGCCAGGCCCCCCTGACGGAAGGGGAGGGTAAGTAGGTTCCAAGCCACTCTGGGCTGCCTGCCCGCCCAGACCAACTCAATCATGGCAGAACGAAGTCGACTGAAAAACGCCTTAGTCAGCGGCAGGGGGATGTTAACAAACAGATAGAGGAATTTGGGCAGCACAACCATTTTTAGTATCGCGATGCGACCCTTTAATGACAAGGGCAGTGTTTTCCACCTCTTCAATTTACTTTCAAACCATTCCATAGCCACCCCAAAGTTCGCCAGCCACAGTTCGTGAATTGAATGGCTTATAATTATTCCTAGGTACTTGACCTCGTCTGCGGCCCAGTCTATTGGGAATTCAGTGTGGCACGCGGTCGTGCCATCCGTCAGTGGCAGCATGACCGATTTGGCCCAATTTATGTCTATGCCAGTGAGGCCGCTATAGCGCACCATTTCTCTCATAAGCGGGTCAAAATTGTCCGAGGGATTGATCATGTATATGGTGATGTCATCAGCGTACATGGAGATGAGCAACCCGCGCGACGTGAACCCAACGCCGCGCTGAGCATGGTGTTGTCTCATGCGGGCTGCTAGTGGCTCCGTCGCAATAGCGAAAAGCAACGGTGACAGGGGGCACCCCTGTCGAGTCCCTCTGGATATGTGGATTGGATCGGACATGTGTCCATTCACCCGCACCCGGGCCGTCGGGCCGTTATAAAGTATGCCAATGCTCCTGGCAAACAGTGGGCTAAAGCCCATGCGGGTGAAAAGCGTAAGCAGGAATTTCCACTCCAAGGAGTCGAATGCCCTGGTCGCATCCAACAGTGCAGCCGAAGCCTGCACCCCGGGGTCCAAATAATGAAGGAGCCCGAACAGCACTCGCAAATTATGTGAAGTGGATCGACCCATCACAAATCCCGACTGGTCGGAGAGCGCTATCTGCGGCATCATGTATTTTAAACGGTCTGCGAGCAATTTGGCATATATTTTGGCGTCGAGGTTTATTAGTGAAAGTGGGCGATAAGATGCAGGGTCGGTAGGATCCTTTCCTGGTTTGAGCAGTTTAATGATCATTGCTTCGCGCAACGACGGAGGGAGGACACTAGTCTCAAGGGCCTCCTCGTACACCCCGTGGAGAACAGGAACCAGAATATCAGCGTATTCCTTGTAGAAGGCCGCCGTCAAACCGTCAGGGCCCGGTGCTTTGCTAAGTGGCATACTCGCTATCACAGCCCGTATGTCATCCTTCGTGAATGGTAAGTCCATGTATTGCCGGGCTCTATCATTAAACCAGGCTAAGGCTATGGTGTCTAGGTAGTCATTTAGCACCTGATCATCCGGTGTCACTCTAGTGGTGTAGAGGTCTCGATAAAAGTCGGTCATAGTTTGGAGAACGGCCTGCGGCTCCCTGGCCACCCCACCCTCCGGCGTACGAAGTTCCAGTATATAATCCGATCCTCTGGGTGCCCTCAGCAGGGCCGCCAGCGTGCGACCGGCGCGGTCCCCCTCCCCGTACCGTCGGGCCTGACTGTCTTTGGATAGGTACGCCACTTCCCTGTCTGCCTCTTGTTGATATTTGGTTAGTGTCGCCCTAAATTCTGCTCGTAGGCTGTCCTTTGGCTCCAGCAGCAATGCCGACTCGAGGTCAGCAAGCTCAGTTTCCAATTTGCGTAGCGTGTCCCGTATGGATCTCAGCACGCCTGTTTTCAGCGACATGCAGTGGCCCCTAGTCACCGCCTTGCATGCCTCCCAAAGCGTGCCCGGCGAGTCTACCGTACCCTCATTAAATATAAGAAATTCCTCTAACTTCTCGCGCAGCGCTTGCTGAAAGACCTGATCGCGAAGCGCCCTGGAGGGGAATCGCCAACTAAACGGTTGAACGTATTGTGCCGGTGTGGACAACGTCAGGCACACCGGGGCGTGATCAGACAATGACCTCGGCAAATGCTCCACCCCAAGCACCATAGTGTGTAGGTCCCGTGTGAGCAACCAGTAGTCTAACCTAGACCACGCCGCTCTGTGGACCGTGACGCAGGTGCCAGCGCGATCCCCGGGGTGCAGTCTCCTCCAGGAGTCCACCAAGTCCGCGCCCCGTGTAATGTCGCCCAACGCCTCCGACGCCCCAGGGTGATGCGTCCTAGCCGCGCCCTGCCTATCCACAGCATCTGCGAGTACCACATTGAAGTCACCCCACAAAATGGCAGCCGGGCCGCACGCCTTCACCCTATGCCAGACATCAAAGAAGAAGCCCGGTCTATCATCGTTCGGACCATAGACATTCACCACCACCATTCGCATACCACACAGCAGGCCCACCAACAGGAGATATCGACCGTCAGGATCTTTGAGTACTTCATGTGTCGTCCACTGCAGCCCCTTTCTGATCAATACCGCCACCCCTCTGGAGTAGCTTGTGTACGCAGAGTGCGCTATCTCACCCCACCTGCCATGACGGAGCATTTTCCCAGCGTTATCGGTCAAGTGTGTTTCCTGCAGGAGGCATATGTCTATGTCGTTTCTGAGCAGAAATGCCTGCACCAGCCTGGCTTTACGCCTGTCATTCATACCACGCACATTCCAGGTGAGACATTTAATATGCTTCACGACGGCAGCAATGGCAGTATCACTTGTGCAATCAGCACGACTGCAGGCTTCCACACATCTCGCCCCCAACCATTCACACAAAGCGCTTCTTGTCGCATAGGCCCAGCGTGTGCATATGCTGGTAAAGCGCCGTGACAGTGGGCACAAAGCTCTAGTCGACTGGGTATAGCATAGCGCGCAGAATGCGCTGTCCTGCAGTAGCTCGCTCCATCCAATCTCTCCACCGCAGCCAAACAATCAACAACAATCAAGCACCAACCCAACACGTAATCCCCTCCCGCTCCAACCCCCCAATCAGGTTGTGCATTCACCCCCCCCGCCACCCCCCCCACCCCAACACCTTCATCTATACACGAATGCGATAACCAGTGATCGGGAATCATCCCATTGGGAGCGCAGGTTAGCCAACTGACAACCCCGTACTCATGACAGGGTGATCGAGCGCCGGCCCAGCATGTCAGCTCAAGGCCCCCCCGCCCCCCCAGCACATGCAGAGAACAGCTACCCCCCAGGCGGAGTTAGGTAATGGCCAATGATACCAGCAGGCAGTGTACCCCGGCCCAGCAGGGGCAGAACACCAATGCTCAATAATAGGTCCTTAACTCTCGCAGTCACTCAACATCGCTCAGACCATCCCTCTGGTCCGGACCCTCTGGATGCTGTTTGGACTTTTGATCTTTGGCCAGTTGCTTGGCATACTTCAGGGCCGCCTTTGCGTCAAGGAAGAAGGTTGGTTTCCCTGGGCCCTGTACTCTCAGCTTCGCGGGGTAGATTAAGGAATATTTTGTTCCTGTTTGTTGACAGACTTTTTTTGCCGGCATGAATTCCCTGCGTGCGGCCTGGACCTGCATCGTGAAGTCCGGGTATATGGCGATATGATTGCCTTTGTATTGTACGTCTTGCATTTCCCTCGCCATGCGTAGGATCGTGTCACGGTCTCTGAAATTTAAGATCCTTGCAATAATGGGCCGTGGCGGCGCCCCCGGGCTAGGCCGCGGCCCCAGAGTCCTGTGTGCCCTTTCAACGAGGAACATCTGTGACAGCCCCGCAGCAAAGAGGTCTTTCAGCATCTGCTCAATGTAGTGCGCCATGTTCGTGATGTCCGTGGATTCAGCCACTCCCGTTATGCGAACGTTGTTGCGCCTCGAACGGGCTTCTAAATCCTCATTCTTCTGCTGAATCAGCGCTAGAACCTTGTCCATGCCACGCACTCGTTTGTCCAGGTCTGTGTGGCTTTCCTCGATGTCAGACACTCGCGCTTCCAACGCCTCTGCTCTTCCCTCCTGCTTATCCATCCGAGCCGTAATGTTATCCATTCGCGCCGCCAACGCGTCCATTTTAGTGTCTATGCCCTGCAGGCTCACCTTCAGCTCCTGGAACATCGATTTGATGTCCGTATCCTGGGAGCCGACCCGCTCCGCCACCGCAGCGTCCGAGACTCAATGTTCCTGCTCCGTCTGTTTTTGCTTGTTTTTTTCAAAGGTGAGCCGCGGCTGCCTCGTGTCCGGCTTGCCCATCGTCGCTGCCAGGCCCAATCGCCAGACGTGGGCGGCAGAACCCCAAAGCCGATGCGGTACAGCAGGCCTCACAAACGGGGCGTGCAGCGCAAGCGTCCACAGGCGGCACCGCCAGCCAGCGAGTCAAGGACGCACCTCGGCCAAGCAGTGCGGCCAACGGCAACCCGCGCCGGGAACAGGCAGGGGCAGCGCGACCCCCGAGGCGGCAGCACCCCCCCAAATCCTCCGTGCCGAGCTGACCAGTTCACCAGCGCCACCGCGACATCACCCCCGGTCAGGGATCAGAGGGAGGGCAAGTTGTGGAAGCGCCTTTCCCCCAGCGGATCCCACGTCGCATAAGGGGCACAAATTCAGGCAAGGGGCACTCCAGCCACAGCAGTCCGCCGCCCCGCTGCCCACACCCCGGCACCGTCACCCTCGTGGCCCAGCAACGCGGTCAGGATCACTATGGCGTCTTCGACCAAGATGGCCGCCCTCCACCGTCTCGGCCAGGCTCGGCCCGTCCAGTGCCGATCTACAGGCTGTACGCAATCCGGTTGGGGGCGAGGTCGCAGGCACTTCAGGGGGGCCCAGGGGACCCGCTCACAGGCGCACCTCCACAGCAAGCGCCAGCGCCGCACTCACCAGCCGCAAGTGACCTCCGCAGCTCCGGCCCCAGGATCGGCCGAGACCTCCAGGTCTCCCGTCTCGATCCAGCAGCAGTCGCTAGCAGCGCCAGTTCCTCCGCCAGCACACCCAGGCACTCTTCGTTCGCCGTAACTTCGGAGCACCGGGCAATACAAATAGGCAGCAATCCGGGCCAGACAGCACAGCAATCCTCCGGGCTCAGCCCAGCGCAAGTCCCCGGACCCCACAGGCGCTCCAGGCCTCTCCGTCGCAGTCAGTCCGCCGGCTTCCGTTTTTCAGCGGTACCCGCTCCAGCTCTAGGAGCGACGCCGGAAGGTCCCAGGCAGCAAGTCTCGTGCTGGGTGGGCGATTGGGCCGAGCCCAGCACCTGGTGGTCGGATTATGAACGGATTGATGCGCTCGATCAGCGGAGCTGCGGTTTCAGGCAGCCATTCCGCTTCGCAGCCAAGCCACGCCCCCCTAAAATAATTTATTGTTGTTATTTATTTATCTTAAACAGAATCCTATACTCTGTGCCATCCTTAAAATTTTGATGGCCCCGATTGTAGACAGATCCTTCTCCTTTCTAGTTGTACAGGACTGGGACTCTCTCCCTCTTGAGCTATGGTGTGACTCCTATCTTTTGGAAAAACACTTAAAACTGTTTACTTTCTCCACAAGTCTGCACCTCTCCTTTGGAGCTTTGGCGCTCTCTTAGTGCAAGAATGCCTAATTTGCATATTATTTTCATTCATCCCATTCAAGAGAACACTAAGTTCAATTCATTTAATGTATTTCCGCTTATTAGAGATTTAATATTTATATACGTATTTTATTAGGATTATTAATGCTGTTTTTAACAATTATACTTCTATCCAAACTAGGTAAGTAGCTTCTTGCAAAGGGGCTTCAAATAATGCCATATAATTAATTGTCAATTGATATTACCTATGATGTCACTTCCTGTCAGGTTAATCTTATGGAAATTATAGGTACCTTGCATGTTGGAATTCTGCCCGGGGCCCCACAAATCCTAGGGCTGGACCTGACAGTTTTGATTAGAGTTGCAGCTGAACTCCCACACAACTAAAACAGTCAGACCCACACGTTCGGCTGTTTGGTAGAATTAGCAAATCCTTCTTCTGAGAAAATGCAAGTAGCCAAGAAACGAGACTGTTAAAACATAAAAAAGTTAAATAATCCAAAGCAAGTCAGTTAAAAGGCGAAACAAATGTAGCAAAGCAAGAATAGGCCTCGCTTTCGCGAAAATTTACATGATGGTTTTCAAAACATAAATAAAAGGCCTTGTTATTTACAATGCCAATAGCTTAAACTCTCGCTAATGCAAGGCCTATTGCATTGCAAAAGCTTGTTTTTTTACAAGGATGGGGAAGTAATGGTGGCGGAAGCAACACTGGGGCATGGGTGTGGGCCGCAACAAGGGAGGACAAGGGGGAATGGGTTGAGGGAAGCAACACAGAGGGCATGGGTTGGGGAAAGCAGAAGAAAGAAAGAGCACAGAGAGTGGGGAGCCCATGGGTGTAAGAGAGCAGTGTGGAGTAGGTGGTGGGAAAGCACAAGAGCAAGAAAGTAATCGGTGGGATGGGGGACTACATGAGGGTGAGCGGGGCAGAGAGACGCACAAGGGTGACAGACAGCAGGTGGAGAGAAGTACACTACTGTCTGAAACAACCTGGTCTAACCTTACCAAGGCCACAGACCGCAAGGAATCATTTGTACCATGAGACGGGCTGTGTGTTCGCCTGGTGAGCGGAGAGACCAGAGACTAACTCAATCCTGCTAATGTTATCACACTCCCATGATCGGAGCTCATGTTGGAGCTCAGGCACAGGAGACTATAGAGACGCACAAGGTGCAGCAGGACACAAATGTTAGTGCACAGATTTTCACATGAAAGCTTTCCTAGGCACAAGAAGTTCCAGTCACTGGTTGGTGAAAGTGAAATAAACGCATCGCAAATAGGTTATATATATAACCACAATGTCATTGCAGGCTTTGAAGGCTTTAGCCCAGAAGTCGTCCACTATGGCAGAGGAGGTGGCCTGTATTCAGTGTCTGGGTGAGCTTCCCCCTCAGTAGCAGAAGTTTCACCATGGCGACTTGTGCATTGTGTAAGTGAAAATGTGCATAGCGCACTGCATACCCAACCCAAAAAAAGTTTCAGCCATTGCTAAACCCGTGCGTGGACGTGGTCACTGCTACTTATCCTAATTAGGGAGATGGCAGTTGTGTGCAGAACCCCATACCCTCTGCCGCATCCCCCAGCTTTCCAGTGATATCCCCGGTGTGCAGTAAAAGATGCAGAAAAACAATGCATTCGCAAGTGAAAGCGCTCACGGCGCACTGTAATTTCACAGCCTGTTAGTGATATCCCCCGTGCAGTAAAAGACGCAGCGAAATAGAGCATTATGAAAGTGAACCTGTGCATGGCGCTCTGTAAATAGATACAAAAAAGCATCCGCTATTGCTTAAGCTGGTGTCCCGCCAGTGGCGTAACAAAAGTTGAGAGGGCCCCTCTGCCGCCATATGGAGGGGCCCCCGTTCCGAATTTAATCCGGAGATATTGGGCCTTAGCACTGTGCTGAGGGGCCCCCCTGCAGCTCGGGCCCCCACGCACCGTGGGGTCTGCGGGGGCCTGTGTTACGCCCCTGTGTCCCACAAGTGCTGTTTACATTAATTGAGCAAAGAGTTCTCCCCAGCAGCTAATGCAAGCTGTACAGTAAGGACACAGTAAAAGGTCCGGTCATTATGGGAGGTTACAAATGCAGACAAGGCTGTACCAAGGAGGGGCTACTAGGCCTATTCACAAATGAAAAGCAACAACTTCACAAGGACAGTAACAGCAGCCAATTGAAAAGTTGGGCGGGAAATGTACGGGGCTTCTATGCTATCCCTCGATCAAGCATGGCTCGCAGAGCAGCGCATGCGCTGCCCAGGCTCGACCTAAAAATGATGAGAATCTAGAATAGGAATAAAACGTTATAAAGAAAAAAATGGTCCCATATGAAATTGTTTGAAAAGGCGTGTATTATTAAAAAAAATGTATAAAGTGTCCTCTGTGCAACGGATATCTTGGCACCCTCCGTAATGGCATTGTTAGTGAATGCATTGAAGTTCAAATGGGTGGTTTGTCAGGTTGAAAGTTTTTACCTTCTGTCTTTTAAGACCGTTTGTGTGGTCATGCTAGGCGGTGACACCAAAACAGATTTCCCAAAGTTGGGTACATTCACTAAGCGTGCCTTTGTTACCTCCAGCCTTCTGCTAGGGATCTGTGAGAGAAAAAATACGAAACTGAATCCACGGATGTCAGCTGTTTATAGAGTAGTCACACGATATCGACTCCCATCACACAGTCCCTTGCTGAGAAGCTGGTATCACACAGTGGGCACACAATTAGCTGGAAACCCCTGCAGCGAATAGGTTTCCAGCTAATAGTTTGGAGGTTCCACTCAGCCATGTCCATTATTAGTTTTGAAACCTCTCCAAGACATCGACGGTAGCCTCAAAAGCTTTGTTTTTGATTCTTTTCGGGGCAGAAGTGGGAGGGGTTTCGGAGGAGGGAGGAATTTAAAGCAGCAAATTCAAAATGTCTCGACTATGCTTGGCTCTATTCCCCGCCCCCTTCAAGGCCCCGCCCCCTCCTCACATAGTGAAAATGTCTCACAAGTTGGCAGGTTTGTTATGCATTGAAGGTAGGGACATCCTTTCTTCGGTTCTAGGCAAAGGTCTTTTTTTTAGAGTCGAGCTCTTAGTCAGTGGTACTAAGTCCTTCCAAATACTAATACATTCTCAGAGTTTCTACTCCGATTTTTCCTGGGAGCAGGCTTTGCTATAACAAATTATCATAGATTTTCATGCATCCAAAAACTCAAAAGAGTAATCCATGAAATCTTTAGGGCGCTCTCATGCCACCCTGCTCCACTCATGGTTATCTCATTTTTATTGTTGTAAAAATAAAAAAAATCTGTGCTTTTTATAGTGCATGAAGAGTTTAGATGTGCGGTAAAAGATAGCAGTAAGTCACTTGCACGCGGTATACCAGTTATTAGCAGAAAAAAATCGCTGCAAAATAGGACAATATGATTAGGGCAAGATATTGCATAATACCCATCCCATTGTCACATAAACATTAAGACATAAGTGTGGCTCATAGTGGTTTGGGAAGGTAGTGAGTAGAAACTGGGGAACATAGCGCAGTACCTGGTACCAAACCTATGTGCACCCAGATGCGGGTTGGGAGGTGGAGATTTCAGGAGAAGAGGTGGAGACACGAACCTTGGGCATTTCATCAAACAAAGGAAGCGCGTGCACTACATCCCTGTAGAACGTTCAGGTTCTTCAGTCCCAACTCAGAGCAGTAGTGATACCAATGCATCAAACAAGCCCACCATGACAGAGAGTAGTAGGATCCAAGCTATGTGAAGAGTAGGTACACAGTCAATAGGAAGTCTGAGGGGGTAGTTGCAGTGTTCAAGACAGGGACCCCAGAGTCGATCAAAAAGCGGAGTCTGATTCTACAACCTATACATGGCGCGTTTGTGAGATGCGATGGATCGATTGGGTTTGCTAGGGCGCCCCTCTCTGAATGTGGCGGGTGATTCTTGGCAGCTCCTTGAGGTTTCTCCCCCCCCCCCCCCCCCATTCTGGGGACTGTATGACTAGTAGGTAAGGCCAAATCTTTTTTGTTTGTTTTTGCACCCATTGATTATTTGGGAGAGGACTGGCTGTTTAATAATTCCCACCCATGTGTCTTCCATGGAGATTAGAGGTTTATGTTTTCCATGACAGGCCTTGAATCTCTCAGAAATCTGACAAAGAGTCTAGGGAGCTTGAAGAGCGAGAGTTTCTGATTCAGCATTGAGATGTGTGAAAATGTGTGTGAGGGAGAGAAAGAGGGAGAGTTAAAGAAGAGAAAGTAAAGAGGGAGCGAGAATTGGAGAACAAAGCTTAGTAAGACATTGTACATAAAAACTTAAATATTTATTTAGATTCTGGTTCAAATGGTAAAACTTAGGGAAAATGCAATTTGAATCAATTACACCACTGGTAGCCATTTGTAACCAAGTGCAAGTGTGCTCACTCTCGTCTCAGAATGAGCCTGTAGACTCAGAGCGTACCTGCAAGCACAGGCCTTGCAAACCAGTATTCACGCGGTAATAACTTATACATACATGTGAACATTTTAGAAGAGAAAAGTGGGAGATTTAAAAAAATATTCGGGGAATATATTTCTCCCATTGACTTCTATTAAGGCTTGAATGAGGTCTGTTGTCATGTACGGGACTTGCAAATGTGCTGCTGTAGCATCGGATACCAGAAATGCAAATATACGTTTTGTTTTCTTGTCTGTCAGGAGCACGGAGAGAGCGCTGCGGCAGTCAGAGAGTGTGACAAAAATGTTGTGCACTGCCCTGCAGGAGCAGGTTCCCGGCAGTGCGTGCTCCGAGTCACACAAGAACAGTCCCTGTCGGCAGAAGCCCACCAAGGAATCGGTCTTTCGCATGCAGGAATCGGGGGGTGGGAGACGAGCCTTGAAATCAGTAGTCTCTGGCCTGAACTGGGGGGTTGGCATGTATGCATATACAAAACCCGTTGACCACAGTATTCCTCAGTGTGTGGTGCACATAGGTATTGATCAGGAGATGACATTCAGGGAAAAGTTGAGGTTCAAGGTGGCTCGCGACAAACATTCAACTTGATCTAATGAAGACTGGTACAGCAAATACTGAGAGCTTTGAGGCCATAATGGCTACTTTGTCTTGATATTTCAGGATGTTTCTATGAGGCAGAGGGGGTAGAAAGTGTCCGGGACTCCTGCTCGAAGACCTGGAAGGAAAACAGAGCTAAATGGAAAGAGATGTTATTCTCAGGGGCCACCACCAAACCTTAAAGACAGACCCCTCACTCTGTGAATAGTGCAGATGGTTGTGGCATTCTCTCTCTCTCTCTCGCTCTCTCTCTCTCTTCCCCACCTTTTGACTGTGTTAGTAAGAAGCGCACAAAGATGGCGCCGCCCTTCAGGGCTTGGGAATCTGGCAGCGCAGATGGAGGCTCTAGGAGGTCCTGTAATCCTTGACCTGTCACTGCCATCCCAGGTAAAGCAGGGAGGCCACTGCCCCTCCCCGTGTGTTCTTCATGCCCCCCAGGACTTTAGCGCACAGTTGGCACTAGTCCGTAACATTCAAATATAAACGTCACCAGTACAGCCCCTGTGCACAGCTCCAAGTGTCCTAGAGCCATTCGCCATACATGTCAACATTTTAGAAAAAACAAGAGGATGATTTTTTTACAAATCATCGGGAGAACACATTTCTCCCATTGACTTCTGTTGAAGCAGAGGCAATTCCAGGTGGGAGAAGCCAAAATACATCCTTTTGTTTCACAAACCGGGAGTCTCCTGCCTGAATCGGGTCTATTGGCATGTATGATTCGTACAAGAATAAAATAATACCCTAATTAAACATTCAAACCTTGGTTTTTGGGGGTTAAATCCATTGCTTTAGGCGGTGGCAGCATTACACGTAGCCTTTCTTTAAAGGGACAACTGCACTATAGTGGTGTGTTATAAATCCCCCATAGCAGCACAGCTCAGAGCCATACATACATTGCTGTTGAACGAGATGCTAGCAAGCCCTGCCATGAAACGCAAAAAAAATGCATCCCACCCCCTGTCCCGACCTTCTCTAAAAACCAGGAAGCACTATTTTTATCAGCAATCGGAAGACAGAAAACTTGTTTGGGACGCTTCCATTTTCAATTGCCCCTCTACCTCGTTCTGCAGACACAACCTTTTTGTGCGGTGATGCTCTTCACAGCGGGGTAGTCTGCAGCCTGGAACACCCACAACAGAGGCACAAACAAGTGTTAGCTATCTGCATCTGACTATGAATAGCCACAAAAACAGTGATTATTAAAGAGACAAAAGGGTGGTTTTACCCTCATCCCCACCATGCACCAATTGGCAATGCTACTGAAAAACTAGTCAGCATAGGAAACTAATTGAATTTTTATAGACTTATCTCCTTTGTCCTCATTTCACTGTCTCATTCTCCTCCTCCTCCTCTCTCATGCATCTCTACACTGCCACTGCCTGGGAGAACCCCATCACCCCCACCTTGTGTACAGGAACAAGGCCAGGGGAGCCACAGGACATCACTCTGCTTTGCTTATACGTACAACATATGTACTACAATTGTCACATAGACAAACATATACTTGGTTGGGATTAGAGGACAAAATGGTATAAATCTGAGTGCACATTGGCGAGACACTCTCAGCCAGTGCCAATTAACACATTTGTTAGTGAGTGAGTGAAAACAACTTTAATTACAGAATAGTAAGGTCAGATCTTTAAATGAGAGCTTTTCTGTGTTTGGTGCCAAGTCCCCTTCTGCAGTGCACAGACCATGTACTAGGGTTAGGATACTCCAGAGTATGTTTAAAATGGCTGTCCTTGGCTTGGTACACAACAGTCTAGGGCTCTTAATGTTAAGATGATGTGTATTCTCAGAATCGCATGGTTAAGGTGTCTGCCCCTGATATGGAACATTATGTATAATTTTCTTTCTTTCTACAGCTTACTTCCTCTAATTGCTTGCTATTTCAGAAAGCTTCACCCACTATACTCTTAATACCCTGCATGAAAAATTGACCTTAACTAACTTCCGCTCGATTCCTCTCCTTTCTTTTTTTCAGAGTGACTCTCTTCCTATCTTCCATCCTGTGCAAGCCTTTTATTTCTGAGTATAGCCTCCTCTCAGTCCCACGCCTGCCTGCCTTAATCCTTTTTACTTTAACTCCGAAATCGGCTGATACCTCATTCCATAGATCTTTCAAACCCTATCCCTATAACCTAACATTACCTAATCTCTGCCAGCCTATGTATCTCACCAATCATTTACCTGAAGCCACATAGCCACATAGCCCCACCAATCATCACACCTAACTGGTATATTTTTCTTTTTAAGAACACTTGGCTAATCACAATAACCATTGAATTAACCGCTAACCTTGGTTTACGGAGAAGCGTGCACATCAGCTCCTCATCAGGAGTAGTAAGCGCTATATGAATACAACTCATTTGTAGAGCATTACTTTCACCCAAAAGGGCTTCCCGAGGAGGTTATTAGGGCCTTTTAGCATGCAAAGAATGGGATCTTTGCTGTGTTGTGATGAACTTAATGCAGTACAGTGAATATTTAGACTTTGCTGCAGGAAATATCCTCACAGAACCATTTAGCTTCAAAACTGACAAAGTAGCCAGAGTATGGATGACAGGACTCTTATATGGAGGTTTGAGAGAGAAGCTTAGCTTCATTGCGACTGTTGTGTTATGAAAAAACATATTACATACATACATTTAGAGGTGCTTTTGGTTAGCCCTCTTCATCCATTGGTCTGTTTAACTGTCATTCACGTTTTGCTTTTGCCACCACTACATTCGGCATGTGGCAATTGGTCAGCCCAGTTCAGCCATTGACTCTATCGCACGGAGTGATGGTGTCTTGGCATGGATCCATGTGCACATCCCCTAACAAGAAGTCCACTTATGTGTCTGGGTCGGTGAGCCATTCTTTGGCCTTGCCAGTGTTTTTTTTCCTTTCCATTTGTCATCCTTCTTTATTCTTTTCTCATCCTTGTGTGTTTAAAGTCTCTTCAAGTTATTGCAGTAGAAAGCCAATAGTGCTTTTTTTTTGCGGCAGTAAGAATCAGATTTTCTTTGATCTGCATGAAAACATAAAAGGGTTCCCATGCCTGTTGTAACACCTGCTTGCTAAGAAGCACTCTAACTTGCTATTACAATGACATGCTTTGATCGTTATTTTTTTTTTTTTTTATTACCAGCACATGGTCCCAATGTTTAAGTGGCGTCTTGTTTTTTTCTTTTAGTTACATGTTTGCAATTGAAAGAAAGCACTGCACAGCTTGCCAAGGCCAGACCTATTGACTGTGCCAGTACTTCTTTTGTATAGTGTTTCATGCCTGAATTCTGCCATTTCTAAACTCCATAAAAACAAATGTGACGATTACCCAGTTTAATGTTACTCAATTTACCGACCTCAGAAGGAGTGAAGGCTGACCCCTACCATCCCAGGATATGAACTTGTGATCTTTTGATCATCACTGGTGGTGAGAGGGAATGCACTGAGCTGTCTAGCCAACTGGTAGTGACAGTGCTTAATTTGAGCCGGTGGTTTCCGGTGCTTGGGGCCAGCATTTAATTGGCAGCGCCCGCACCTATGACAGTCTGCCACATGGTGGCCCTGTTTGTCTGATTTAGAGTGAGTAGAGCAACAGTTGTTTATTAATTCTATTAACGTTGAAAATGAATATTACCTGCTGCCCATGCTAATGTTATAGCTTTGGGGGCCTGGAATAGTCTGAATTGTCACAGGTGTAGAAGTGATGGTTAGTAGCTGGGTTGATAGTCATTGGTGGCGCTCGCAAGGGCAGTGGGTGGTTAGGCTGCAATGGTCTCCTGATGAGGGCCCTGCCACATAATTTATTTTTTACAAATTAAGTACTGGGCAGTGATGTAACTTGTAATGATAGTGCTGCCTACTCACCATAGCTTCCATTTACAAGACCTCTTCCCATAGGGGCAAGCGGCGACAAAAGAACCTAATCTCATTTCCGCCTGGCTTTGCCTGTTCTGCCTGGTAGGGTTTATTGAAAGTTTACATTCACTATTGGACGGAGAATACAGAGCACAGGCCAATCTTGTTTTCCTCTCCAGGGCCCTCCTGCGACATCCATAAGGCTGGTCTAGAAGGGAACCTTTATATATGAAATCTGCTCCATTGCCCAAAGGTTGGGCTAAAACAGGCTCATTCGATTAGGTGGTTTCGTTTCTTTTTTTATTACATCTGTATTTCCTTGTGTTCTTTAGGCTCAAAATAAAAAAGATATTAGGGCGCAGCTTCACAACAGAAAAAGCGCAAAAGGTGTGCCCTCGCTCGCGGATTGGACAGTGATAAATTTAGGGCCCAGGTGTGTTCTCGATGCTTAGGGGGGCTCATCTGTATAGGCAAACTGGGTAGTTGTCTAGGCTGGCAAGTTAAGTGAGTGTCAAATCAGATAATTATTAAGCTATTACGTATTGGTAGGGCGCCCTATAATTTTATTCCTGCTGTCGAAAGGATAATTTGTGTTTGTTGTATACCATCAGTTTTGTGATTGGTAATATAAAACCTTTTGGATTATTGTATTCTATTGTGTGTACACTTTCTTTTTATTTATTTTTATATTTCAATGTACTGTTGGCTTCTATTTCAATAAGACTATGCCTCAGAATTTTTTTCACAAAAAAAATATAGAGGAAAGAATTACATTTTCAAAAAGATTTAAGTGAAAATTTAGGACTACAGAAGCTAGTTTAGGGCCTACTCTGCTGAAGGGGGATTGGAGGATAAGAGCCCACTCAATAAGAGGGAATTGTAAAGTGAGGAAGAAACCATTGGAGAGGCTGCCTCTGGTCTGGAAGCTTGCTCGACAGAGTGGCCAGTTCACCTGCAAACCCCCCTAATTTCAATTTCCATTTTGAGTCTTATTGAGCAGAGACCTCTGGAGCCCGCATGAAACCCCTGTGCTGCAAATTTAACGCAAGAGTGGACAGAAACTATGGCGTGCTGTCGCCACTTGCATCAGCTAATTAGCCAGTTATTCTCTTTAGAAATGTCTTTGTGGGTAGGGGTCATAGGTCACCCCTGTGCTTACAGTCATCAAGTGGCTAACATTAGGGGAGGTGTAAAATAATGAGTCCCATTCATTTCTCCTGTGAACTTTAGCTTGGCGCGCGGCTTTATGTACTGAGCGGCACCACCGCGGCCTCCATTTTGTGTAAGCTCAGGGGCATTTGTGAGCCACATAAAGACTCAGAGGGAACCTTCAGGCCACCTTTACCCTGTCAATTTTCAGCATTCAATACGCTTGTGTGCATTGTGCGCAGATGTGGAGACCCGCATAACAGAGTACAGCCCCCCTCCAGCTTTTAGTCGCTGCTCTCCATCGTGCCCGGTAGAACTTCAAACCAGTTGATGTCCATTGTTTGAGAACTGAGGAGACAGTGGAGCCTTCTGGAGGTCAACATGAGTTCACTTGAGGGACACACCGAAAATGAATCAATTGAACTCTGAATTTTTCAAAAAACAGCTTGAAGTATTTTTGTGGCTTGAAGCTCAAAATAGCGGAAGCTGCTCTCCAAAAAAAGGTAGATGTCCCGCCCACCCTCCTCGTGGCATAGAAGGTCGTGTTATCATCAGCAGACCTCACAGTGCAGTTTCTTGCATATCCCGTGAACCTTGTGCCGTTCTAAGATGACATCTAAGGTAACTCACTTAAGATAAACTCTAGCAGTTACATTTATTCAAATGAAAGACGGTTAGCCCTGTACATTTGTCTCCAGTTTTCTCCCGATCTATGATGGCTGGTTTCTCAGTCCTCTTTCCTTGGTTGTTGCTGTTGGCTGGCCGGGACGCCAATGGCATGAGTGGCCAGCCCACCAAAAAGTCTTCTGATGGTGCCATTTATGTGCCACACTGCCTTCTGAACTATGACACTTTCGAACAGAAGACTTCCTGCTCATTTTAGATGTGGGTACGTGAAATGTGCTTTTTTTTGGGGATATTTCCAGACCACACATATGGTGGTCTGGAAATACCAGTATGTTCTGGTATTTATTGTTATTTAGCATGTGTATAGAGGGAATACGCGGCACATTGTTTTAGGTCATTCGGGGATACTTTTCTGAGTGCTGCAGTTTCTTATTTCAAATAATTTTTATTGTAAATTTTTGAAAAGTAAAACAGAGAGCGCAACCAATGCACCTACGTAGTACAAAGTACATAATTAACAGTGCATCAGCAACAAAATGATTAATTAATGGACAAGTACAGTAAACTAAAGTAGAAGTAAAATACCATAAATAAAATAAAATATAAAATATAAGCCACTGACTCACAGTATTGTTACATGGGCACGGTAAGAGAGACTTCTGTAATATATATTCAAGAGTGCTGCAGTTTCAATCACAGACAATAGACTGTTTCAGTTTGTGCAGACATGCAGCCAGTAGAGTGAGATGATGATGTCAGGCCAGGCCAGGTTCTGTACCATCACGCTTATAAATCTTCTCGTTGAGTACTAATACCCTTACCCCTGAGCTGTGTGTGTGTAACAGGCAGATGGTGGAAACAAGTGCAGTCGATTGCATCTCGCCAAATGGAATTGGGTGTAGTTTGTAGGCACATGAGCGCGTTGAGCACTCCTGAAGGAGTATGCCAATGCAAGAGGATCCCATTGGATTTAGAGAGCGCTTCAGCAGTGTTCCAAAGGGTTTTGCCAAAAATACTGCTAGCGTTCAAGGAGCAAGGGTTATTCAGGAAGGCATTCTGATATTCGGCACAAGCAAACTCCGTCATGATGAAAACCTAAAGAAGTATTATCTGTATTCTGAAGGAAAATGGTTTAGCAGTGAAGAGGAGAAATGTAAATTTGGAAAAAAAGTAGAATATTTAGGTCAATTAATCTCTAGTGATGGCATCTGACCAAACGTTAGTCTTTGAGGAGGCTGTTAAAAAGATGCAAAGTTTACTTGGCCAAATGAACAAGTTCCAGGTTTTGGAGGAAATGCTACACGCACCATGTTTGAAACCATTCAGAATCAATGCAGAATGTGTAATTGCTGTGGATGCTAGTGGTTATGGTGTGGGTGTGGTATTAGTACAAAGAGAGAGTATGATCGTGAGTGGATAGTAGTATATGCTTCATGCCTCCCTATACTGGCAGAAAGGAACTATTCAGTAGTTGAACTGGAAAGGTTGGCTGCTGCTTAGACTGCAGAACGCTTCAGTTTGTATGTTTGGGGGAAATCGTTTAAATTCATATGGACCATAAACCATTGATTAACAGATTGAAACCTGGAGGAGGAAGGAATTTAACACCTAGGTTGGCAAGATTAACCTTCAAATTATAAATGTATCATTTTGAAATTGCATATATACAGCAGAAGAAGAATGTTGTTGCTGATGGTTTATCCAGACTAATATTGAATGATAAGGACGATACTCATAAGGAGGTGGGATGTGAGATGGCTTGCACATATGTAAATGTGTGGAATTAAGTTATCTGAAGAAGTTTATTGGCAAGAAACAGAGAATGGCACTGATTTGGAGGCCATTAAGTCTTATATTATTAAAGGATGGACAGGGGAAAGAAATTTGATAGTAGATCGTGCAGTGTTTTGTAAGGTGAAGAAGGAGTTATCTGTATGTAGTCATATTATTTTACAGGGATAAGATAGGGCCTCCTGTTGGTGTACGTAATATTGTGATGAAGATGTGTCATGAAGGTCATGGTGGAATCTCCAGTACTTAAAGGAAAATTAAGGAAATGTTTGGTGGGCTGGTATTGGCAGCATGGTGGATCGTTGGGTAAGGAATTGCAAAACATGCAGTAAAATTGATTTTATGGATCCCTTTTCAAAAGTGTTGTTCATGGAGCATTTACTATTGCATTAATTAGTTATTTTCTAAGTGGGAAGAGGTGAGGATGATCAGTAGTATCACTGCTGATGTGGTAATATAGTGTTTGTAAGACATTTATTTGTGAAGGAGTGCCAGAAATTCTAGCATCTGACAATAGGATACAACTTACATCGGAGAAAGTGAAAAGGTTCCTGAAGATATATGGTATTCAGCATTCGAAAGTAGCATTATATCATCCACAAGCTAACGGTCAAGTTAAACGTTTTAATAGAGTCATAAAGGAGGTTTTGCAATTGGCTATCAAGTCCGGTTTATCCTGAAAGAAAGCTTTGCAGAAAATGTTGTTGTCATACAGAATTACACCAGATTCCGTAACTGGGAAGATGCCATCGGAGTTGTTCGGGTAGGAAACTGGCCACCAAGTTGGTTCCATGCTTGTTATTGACTAAACATGATGGGACATTTGGTGTTGTACAAAATGGTGACATGAGGAAGAAGGTGTAAAATTACCAAAACAAGACAAAAACATACTATAATGTAGGAGGAAGCGCTCTCAAGTTAAGGTTGGTCAGTATGTGAGAGTCAGGAAGGTAAGTTTTGTGGAGAAAGGAATGCAACACTGGTCAGATCCAATGAAAGTATACAATGTTTTTGGGAGTTCCATGAAATTGGACGATGGTAAGGTGCGGAATCTTTGTGATATTGCCTTATGCCATGTTTATTATGCAAGAGTCCCCTGGAAGGGAAGGGTGTGATGGATTGAGTGGTTATATGATGGATGGAAGAGAAGTGGTGAGTGAAGGTATGGAATGTTCAAATAGTGAGTCGAACCGGGAGAATACAAGCAAAGTAAGGAATGGTATGGTTGGTGAATCAAATGTGGATTCTACTGGTCTGAATGTGAGAAGTATGAATACTAATGATTGGGTCACTGCAGAAGGAAAACTATTGAGATTTAGTGAACGTAGGAGGAAGTTACCAGATTTTCTGATCAATATGTAGTAGTATAATGAACATGTGTAATTCATGCTGATTATAATATTTTGGGTTATGGAAGCATAATATGATAAAAATATGTAATGTGACAAGTGTGATTTGTGGGGTTACATTGTGAATATTGTACTCATAAGAATATACGGAATTTCAACGTGCTACATTTAAGGTTAAACATGATTTTGAGTTATATTGTAAATATTGTTGCCATAGAGTAAAGGAATTATAAATGTTTTATCAACATGTAAAAAATAGAGGTGTATGGTGTTAAAGGGCAATAGAATGTGTAGGTGGAATGTTCAGGGGCTTTGAGTTGCTTGGCAGTTGATCGGGTGAGGAGCTGGTGGATGTGGCTGGAGGTTGGCACTGCTGTGTACCATACTTACGAGTAAATAAACTAAACACCAAGATCACATCTACATGTCTTATGGTGTTTCCTTAAACAGCCTCCCATAATTTATTGTGGACATGCTTAATGACATTCTGGTTATCCCTGATCTAACAGTGGCACATCCTGGCATAAAGGTGATGCTCCTGATCTGATGGCACTCTCACTATCTGTGGAATGATAGTATCGTTCTTGCAATCCCAGGCATAAGAGTGGCTGGCCTACTCTTGTCATACTGCATGCATTTGTGGTGGTTTGTGTGCTATCCATAGAATATTAGTAGCCTTATCTGTCCAAAAGTGATGTGTTCTTTGAGCCATTCTAAGTATCCCCGGTGTTAAGATGGTCCACGCTTGAAGTGTAATTGGCATTCTTATGGACACATAACAATTCTGGCCCTTACCTGGCTTTTTTGGGCACTTTTGATTCCATTCTGGCTATAACTGACATAAATCTGACCCTCTGTAACATATTGTGGTCCTTTCTGATGACATTCTGACTGTCCAAAGCATAACAGCAACATTCTAGTTATCCCTGCCATAGAATTGGCACTTCCGTGACACATTGTTGGCATCTCTGATGACATTTAGGCTAATCCTGGCTTAGTCATGGCCTATCCTTGTCATTTTGTGGGCCCCTTTGGCACCATTCAGTCTATTTTTGACATGAAGGCAATTCATCCTTAACACATTCTATTGCTGATGACATACTACCTATCTCTTGCACAGTAATGCTGTTCTGGCTAGATATGGTATAATAGGAGACCATACTTGACATATTGTGAGCAGTTTGCGGAGCATTAAAGATATTCCTACAATAAAGTAACACAGCCACCCAGAATTCTTGATAACATGCCGCCTATACTTGACATAGTAGTACAGTTCCGGCTATGCCTAACATACGAGTGGACCACCCTTGGCATTTTGTAGGCATTCTAGACATCTCTTGACACAATGGTGTCCATATATGACATATTGTGGGTGTGTTTGACATAATTCTCATTGCCATGGCATAATGGTGGTACAAATACCTACCATGTGATAGTCATACTTGATATTTATTCACAACAATAAAGTTAGTGTGTGGCAGTAGTACAGGGGAGTGTTTGCCGCAAGCGGAAAGTTGATACTTGGGGGTGAGGGGGGTGGAGGGGGGAATAATGTGTATTTATTAAAATGAAAATCTGGGCTTTTTTTACGTAAATCTTTTTTTTACGAAACTCACAAACTTCTTGTTAAGGAAACTAAGTTTATCTAAGATAAAACATCTGCATTTTATGGTAAAGGTGAATTTCATGGTGAAACATGACTGTATTTCAGAATTATAGTGTAAACCTCGTTTTAAGCTGGTATTTCATTAATTTGGTGGAGTCATTTCACCATCTATATTGATAATGCTTTCTGTTATTGCAAGATCTGAACAATTTAGATTTTTCTACTCTGCCCTATTCAATTAGATTTTCACTCATAGTCTATTACTGAGAATCAAGTTTGAAGGGGACAGGAATGAAACCTGAAGTGAAAAAAGAGGGTATATGCATTTTCAAAAAGAGTAAGCCACATACAATTGCTTAATGTGTTTTAACTGCCTGTAATACTTCTAGCTCTTTAGTTAATATTTAAGGAAACTGTGCTGAAAACTCCACTGTGGTACCACTATTTTATCAAAGATTGAACACATCACGCGGAGTGATGGCTTGCCTGGCACACCACAAAATTCCTGAAGTATTTAATTATGTCCTCCTCTCAATGTCTAGGTTTATAGTCACTTCATGTGAAAATGGTGCTGTAAAATGCACTATTGTGTTTCAGCACGAGAGCCTCTTCCCTGAATTCTCACTGCATGATATACTACATTGAGTCAGGTAGTTTCATCCCACTTTTTCCAGAGTTCAACAGTCACCACTGCTGACATTTTATTGTGACCTACTGTCACTTGGAAGTCTGTTATGGTCTGTGATGAGGCCGGTGCGATACCACAGTGTTCCAAGAGTAGCAGTGAGGATAAGGGGGACTGGAGGCAATTCATCCATCAGGAAAAGTCCAGTGTCACTGACTCCCTGACACCATTTACTCCTTGAACTAGGTTACCCTTAGACCAAAGCTTCCAGAACCCCCACCCTTGGCAATGATGGCCAGGGACAAAGGACATGATCATCTGGATGATCCCTGCATCTTGGTGTAAATGTGGCATGGGAGAGTGGCTGACCAATTGGAAATATTTACTGCAAAGTGGAAGGAGGGAATGGAAAATAAAGGAAGAGCACCAGGATGGGTATACAAATACAAAAACAGGCCAACAAAGCGGACGTCATTTGCAATGCACAAAAGTTACACCCACATCTACTCCAGCACTACACATCTACTCCAATACTACTATAGCCCAAACAGTCTACAATCTACTTCAGCCAAGCCTTGGGGTAATTCACAAACTTGAAGTACTGATCCAGCGGCGTACCAGCAACAGATACTCCAATACCATATACTCACCTGGGCCCATAAACACACATCCACAATTGGGTAACCACTGGAGTCAATGTTTTATGTTTGCTAAAGTCAAGATTAGTTACCTTTATTCCTTAACTAACTTTTCACTGATCAAAAAGTTCTTTCCTCTGGTCGATGGACCATTAGTTGGAGTTTAGTTGATGGTGAAATGACATAGATTAACCTTTTCTATTATAATGAAATAACCAGAGACTCGGGAAAATTTTAAATCTTTATCTAAATTATTCTCATGTGAACCACTTTCAAAGTACAGTACAGTCGTCGTCACCCATAGGAGAGAAATTTCAGTTAATCAATCATCAAACACATACTTTGTACTTTTGCAATTACTCATGCTCAGAAAGGAGAGGGCAGAGAGAAAAGGACATCTGCACATTCACAGAAATAATAATTACCTAGGATGGTGTGAAAACCAACCTCCTGGCCAAAGGGCTTTTAAGGATCCCCCGGGAAAGATCAGGCGACAAAAGCTTCAGGACACGATTCAGGATAGGATAGATGACCTCTCTAGCACCGATGTTGCGTAGGACCCCTCTCTGACACTCTCTTACTCCTCGAGATTCTTCCGCGATCTTCTTCTAAATTAATTTATTTAAGATAGATGGTTCTGCATTCGATTCTTCATCAGCATCTCTTGTTACTCCGACAGCATCCCGAGCTCTGCAGCAGTCAGCAAATCTCCGTCTGACTAACTAAGACAACCTCAATTATACCTTTCGATATTCATGTACCACCCATGAATGTTTCAATATCGTAAAAATACTAATTCTGATTGGACAGGCCAAGGGGGGAAGATCATCACACCATGCCTATATGTCATCTTATTCTATCAACCCATTGTTCATAAATTCAACCCCTTAATTTTTAGTCCAAAACTTTATTCCCACCCGTATTCACATCTTATTAGAAACATTTGTTTTAATTTATCGTGTACATCCATTCATCCAGAGGTCTTCAGTGCTTGTTCCCAGGGTATGTAGCTTTTGTGTCCTTGGATCGCATTCAAAAGTATTGCCATTCTTACGGCTCAAATTTAACAGGCATGCGCGGAGGTCACATGTCTAACTAACTCTGGACACACACGAGAGGTCCAAATGCGCACTAATAAGAAAGTCAGAAAGACAAATATTATTTTCAAGAATAAATGTTTCACTGTATACCGCCCATCTCTACTCTAATCCCCTTTATTTATTAATGCTTTCCCCGCATTAGCATTAGTAAAATAGCTTGGTTTAATTTCAGCAAAGCAGATGCCATGCATGTGAGCTTTCAAGTCGCCATATTAGTATTTTCTGCTCATGCACATGAATTTCCCTCCAAGAGAAAGCCCGTCATACTGCATAGATGCAGTTGACGCATGCGCAATAAAGATTTCCCGTTAGCAGCCATTTTAGAACTTCGCTCTAGTTACTTACGTTAGTAAACACATAGGCAAGCTTCTCTAGCAATTTAATTTTGTGTGGTGCGTATTAGTTTTATACACTACATAATTAATACAATGTTAGGGAGTTAAATGAGAGGTTTGCTTCAGAGCAAGTCTCTTTTCTATGAGTCCTGGCTCCATCAGTACAGTACCGAGGACCCAATTATTGCACAACTCTAAACCTCCTCTTCATTTATCCTCCTGGACATTGGTCTTTCAGCAGTTTAGCCGCTAAGATCTCAGCAGTGCCACCACAATGCACCAAAAGGTGTTTCACGCTCAAGAACTTTACTACAAAAATAGCCCCATCTCCCTGAGGAAGGGTGCTGGGGAGTTATGAGGGATAATATCTGTCCCACTACTGAACGTTGTAATTAAGAATACTTCTTTTTTAATGTTATTCCTATTACGTTAATAAAAGGACCTACCTTTTAGTATTACATTTGGGTTAAACCATAGTGTGCAAAAATAAAGTAATGATAAACGGCTCTACATCAGGCAGTTTTTTCAGCAAATAAATCCGCTATGTTCTAACTTTAACAACATTCATAGAACGCATTCATGGAAGGGATCCATTCTTCAGTGCTCCCATTGCTGACGTTTACATTTAGAAGAAGGCTGTAGAAGGGAAGGGGTGGAATAATCCAGACCAATATACCAAATTCAGCCAGAATCACTTCCCACCTGATGTTAGGCCGCTTTATGTATGAACTCTATTCTTTGCATATTTGGGACTAGTGTTTCTTGCTGAAATTACTTGTTGTTCTTTAATTTTGTAGTCTTTAGTTTGACCTAGTATATATAGATTCTTGATTTCTGTCTTGAATTGTGTTGGCACTCTGTGTTTTCATCAGTTACCCCCCCCAATGGTAACACCCTATTTATTTAATTACCTATTGGATCCTATCTGAAAATAAACCTTCTGGTGGCCTCAGTTAGAAATGGGCACATGATGTGAGTGGATATCAGTTTCCAGTGCATGCACATGCAGCACCTGTGCAATGCAAGAGATAGGTACTAAATGGTGAATTATATTTCATGCATTTTTCAGAACCTTGATTCATCCTGTATTAGCCAATTCTTAAGTAGTGTTAATTGTGTCACTTGGTTGTGGAGTCTTTTTGTTATATGGCCCTTCTGGACAGAATGTTTTGTTTGTATCTCTATATTTATGTAGCTTAAAATTTGCAACTTGTGTGTGTTTGTTTTAACAGCTTTGCAGAACAGCAATAATTAAAAATACTACAAATGTTTTCATATCCTTTTGGTCTTTGATGCATGAGGTCTTTTGACAATTTGATCTTGTTTCATCTTTGTTACTGAAGGTCATAATTCTGCAACCTTTTCACATTTGCACTTGGTAAAGATGTCAGTCATTACGTACTTATGTGGAGAAAGGTGCAGTTAATGATCCCACAATGGGTAACACTGCATTACGTAGGGTTCTCCTGTGTGTATTGCTTTCCCATATCTTACCTTTTTCTGCCCACAGTATATGAAGTCGTCACGGTGACAGGGGATGTCCGCGGAGCTGGAACGGATGCCAATGTTTTTGTCACACTCTTTGGAGATTATGGAATTACGCCGAAGATCCACCTCACCAGCAAGTGAGTGACAGCTGTGCTGTTCCAATGGTCACAGATTTTAGTACTAGATTTGTAAAGTTGAAATCGTTTATGGCTTGTGAGGGCCTGCTTTGTGTTTTTTCTGAATACATTTTGAAGAAATTAACAATTCCATCTTCACAATCCTTCTCTTTGTACCTCTATGGCTGCATACTTAGTGCCTCAAGTCACATCGTTAGTTTCACATCCGACTGCCGCATTACAATGCAGGCAGTCGAACGTGAAACCGGACGGTCATTCCGGCTGGATTCCGACAGGCTCAAGGTGCCTGTCAGCCAGTTGGAGGCCACACCGTAATCCCTATGGACGGCGTTACCTTCGTAGGGATTACGATGTTGGTTTCCGACAGGCTTTCTATGTCGGGCTTTCCGACATGGAAAGCCTGTCATAAAACATCTTTGGGGGCTCATAGCAGGGCCTACTTCTCCCTGCGGCCTCCGGTTGGGGGCCAAGGGGTACTTATGGTGCCTGCCTGTTAATCCCTGCAATGTGCAGCAGGCACCTTGAGGTGCCTGCCATGCCATGCAGGGATGAACAGATTCTCCTATTTCTCCAAGAGAGCTTGTGCTTGGGCTAGTTTACGGCCGTAGTACAAGCTCCCATTGGGAAATGGGAGTATGCGGCGCACCATGTGCGGTAACATTGTAATACTGCGGTCGGGACCGCTGACTGGAGGTCAGCCGGCCCTGATTCGGCAACAGCACGTCCGTCCAAAATGGTAATAAGGCCCTTACTGTCAAAGTCATTTATAGCTTCTATTTCAAAGTCATTCAATTATGTTTATATGTATCATACATGGAGCAAAGACAGCTATGTATGGCCTGACTGTTCATAAGTCTAAAGAAACAGTTAAGTTCTTTCCAATTTGTTAATGTATTGTTTTCTCCATTGATGCATTGAAAGCTAATATCTTAATTTGGTGTAGAACTTACAAATAATTGTTCAAAGAAATGCACCTCAAGGTTATGAAAATCATGTTGAAATAACTCAGCCTGGAGAAAAGTCAAGTTGTGTATTGTTGGCCTGTGTGCAAACCTTCTGTATCTAACAGGCAGGAATGCCAAATGTGCTTATCTCTTCACCAAAGGCCCACCTAGGAACAAAATACATGGCAGCATCTGGGAAATGAAATCACTGAAATACTTTGGTACTCTTTTGGATTCCTAGAAGAACGTGCGAAACCGAGAGTGATCCCAACCTAAAACATATTGGATTGCCGATACAGTCTTGGATGCAGATAGGTGCTGGGCTCAGTACAGGCCTGGAAAAACATTCTATTTAGCATTTGCCTGAATGTTAAGATTAGAAGGTAGGCATGTGTCCATCATATCCCTATCTACGCAAATAAAGGCAATACTCTTTGGTTTAATCAGCTGGAAAAAGACAGCTCCTCTTGAAATGCTATGCTTTGAACCATTTTGCAAAAATACTTCATTAGAATTAAAAGTGGACACAGATTGGAGCCACAGTTTGGCTAGTGCTTTCCTACAGAGTTCTGCTTAACTTCCTAAGAAATGTTGAGCTAAGGTTTTTCAAGAACAAAGGTTGCACGGGTGGACAATCGTGGGCCAACTAACAAGTCTATGCCTACAGGTGACTCCTGACATTCCATATCCCGTATAGGTTATAAGCTATATGAATGAGATGACCAATTGCGAGGTGGTCGCACTGACGCATGTGACAGCAACCAATGGTAATTTGTACCTATGGTCTTTAACAAGTCTCATGTAATAACAGTTAAAAGACACCAGTGTGCCATAATCATGAGTGAATTATCCAACACACAGACAGCACAGACTGTGTGGACACTGAGCAGGAAGGAATCTGTGGTATCGCGAGAACCAGTCCCCTGCAGGCGCTGTACTTTTTCTTTGTCCTCATATACCTCGTTCCATGGCATCAGACTCTCTGGAGCGCCGGTCCCTTCTTTGCACGGCTCAGGGAGATTGATGTTTTGTATGTCCGCAGAGGTAGAAGGTGAAGATTGGGATTTGCTTAACCACAGTCAAGAACCGAAACAGGAGTCGAGTGTAATCATTTGACAAGTATTTTGTCTTTCATTTACTTCAGAGAGCCTTTTATTTTTACACGTCTCTTGGGAAAATTCGATGATGATCTAGCATAGGCATGTGGCATGGTTTGCCCAGTTTATCACGGGTTGCCACATCCTTATTGTCTTATTAGATCTGTCTTTAATATCCATTTCCAAAACATATCTTACAGCAGTGATCCATTCTCCCCTGATTGGGAGCAGCTTAGACACTCATTTACTACACATTTCTCTCCTTGCTAGGAGCACTCAGTAAAATAAGAGCTTTTTATTGTCTCTATTCAACAAGTCTGGGTTACATCAACAAACAGAAATAACCGGTGTAAGGCTTACGTCAATCTCTTTTTTGCAAGATGCTTGCAATGCTCTTAACCACTTTCTCCCAGTAGGACCTGATAGGGGTACATTCCAGTAACATATGGATGTCATCTGCCTTTGCTACATCACACTTCAAACAGCCTGCTGAATGTTTCTTACCCATCTTCACTAACCTGTGAGGCGTGCAATGCACCCTATGTAAAGTAAGTATATGGTTCCATTTTAAAAAGTCAGGTTTGACAGTACCATAAAGTGTAGACATTGATACTTAACATCAGAGATACAGGATAGATGGCAAGTATCAATGTCAGAGATACAGGATAGATGGCGACAAGTTTCCTCTCCATAGTTAAAGTCTAGCTTATAGTCTCCATCTATTGTATCAGTATCAACCAATACCAGGCTGCAATTTCCTTTTTCTTTGGGGCCGTGTTGGATAGCAGTTCTTGCAGGGCTTTTGTCGAAGGTTCCCTGCCCCAAGTTGCTTGAACGAGCTCCTTGGTTGATGGCATTTGTACCACATAAGATCCTCTCCAGTGACCTTAACTAGGTCATCCAGGGAAACAGCTGCCGCTCTTGTACCAACTGTCTCCATCTGAATATTTCCCCTGTTATAATTGGATCAGCCGATTTATTTTCCAAACACTCTGGCATGCCTGTTGAATCCCAAATGGGGGCATATTCACTGTAATAAGGTAAGTTTCTTGATTTCCTTAGCTGAGCCCATAATAAGGTAGCCACTCATAACACGTTCAACCTCCCTTCACAGCCCAACTCCTCAAAAGTCTCCAATGCTCTCTTTTAAACAATTTCTTTCTGCTGTGTTTTCTAAATCTTGTGTGATCCTGATGCCAAGGTATCTTACCTCGCTCCTAATTTGCTTATATTTGCTTATATTTACTGGGACAGTTCCAGGCCATTATCTCAGTTTTTGCTCGATTCATCAAATACCCTGATATATCAGATTATTTAAGACCAACACTCGTATGCATAATGGGCCAACTTTTTCCATCCATTGTAATTGAATGGGTTGGCTCTTTCCTCAATTTATTTGTGAAAGATTCTATGTAGAGGTTATAGAGCATCGGCGAAAGTGAACATCCTTATCTTATGCCTCTCACAATTCTGAACTCTGCCATTTATAAGAATTTTGGCAGCTGAATCTTTGTATATTTTCTTAATTATCCTACACAACCCCCCGACCCCCAAGTCATTATGATGCAGCACCATGCTAAAGTAGTTCCAATTCACCCCGTCAAATGCCTTTGTGGCATCCAATGTCAATACTGCTAAAGGGAGTTTAAACGTTGAGGCTATATCAGTCGCACCTATCAACCCATGAGTTTGTTCATGAAGGTACCTCCCTGCCCCAAAACCCTTTTGATCTTTATGTGCAGGCAGCTTTCATGAGGGAAAAGAAAATCTTCTGGAACTTTTTATCCGAAAATGATAGTTGGTTATAAGATCATCGTCTGATGCAGCTTTCCCAAGGTGTGAGCAAACAAGCTAACTTTTAGAAATGTTGTAAAAAATTGTTCAGAAAAGTGTCAACCACATCAAAGGCTTCACTGGTCCACATGTGTCCTCAAGGAACAAGAAGGAATCAGTAATCTTAATCACCAATATTCATTCTGTGAGGCTGTGGCCAAGATTATAAAAAATAAATTCCGAAAAATAATTATCGCTTGGGCACGATGAGCCAGTGACAAACATGAGCACTTATATGCTCTCTCTCATCTGAAGATGACAATGGAATTCACTTTAGCACCCCTCATTCGGACTTAATAAATAAAGTAGTAGTATAGTATCGGATAGGATGAAAATTAGAAAACTAAACCGCTACCCAATGAATATGCGATGTTGCATCGCATGTGATACATCGCATCCCATTACAATGCAGTCGTTACAACGACCGTGTTGTTACATCGCATACCATTACAACGCAAGTCATTACAACTACTTGCTGTAGGGGGCACTGGATGTTGGAATAGTATAATTTACTATTCCAACTCCAGTCTGTGCAACAGTAGGGAACGTGTTGGATTTTAAATCCAACACCTTCTGCCCCCTACAGCAAGAAGTTGTAACGACTTGCGTTGTAATGGTTTGCGATGTAACAATGCAGTTGTTGTAACAACCGCGTTGTAATGGCATGCGATGTATCGCATGCAATGTAAAGGATGTCTCCCCTACCCAATTGGGCGTCCTGGTGCCAGGTGAAGAGCTCAAAGGAATGCCCTTGCTTTTACCCACATCTACCAGTATAGGCAACCCAGTGATCCTGTGAGGACCTGTGCAGTTCACTTGTACAGATGCAGTATTTCTGAATAGGAATAAATTAGAAAAACAACATCAATTGTAAAATAAGTCAAATATTCTTAAGCGCCTAAGCATTGATCTTTACATCAGTCACTTTGGGTGAGGGAACACTTCTTTACAAAATTCATTGTAAACCTGCAATTAATTCATGATAATTTAGCCTTTCTGTTTTAACATTTATTACCAACAGATGTTACATGGCAACAAACTGCTAAGTACAATCCTCCTATGGCATAAAGGCTGATTCTTAGACACTTAGGGGCATGTGACTTATTTCACAATTGTCCTTTAATGCCTCCTTCCTTTCCAATGTATTCCAATCCAGAAGTACTTTACACTGTGTCGTATAAATTGCTACAAATTGGTAAACATTTGAGCATGCTCTGCAAAGAGGCCAAGATTTACATGGCTGTTAAATCAGAGATACCGTTGATCCAGCAGTTCAACCACAACAGATACTCTACTACCATATACTCACCTGGGCCCATAAACACACAATTGAGTAAACCGCTGGTTGTCAAGTTTATGAGTTTCTTTCAATGTATAGGATTAGGAATGTATAGGAAATAAGACCAAAGTTTCACCAGCGAACTCTCTGCTATCACTCACACTCTACTTTTATACGAAAATAGTCCCTAATTTAACACTGCCAGCCCTACCTAGCTTCTCAGTGTTATTCCAACAGACGAGTAACCTCACTGCAGTATGGCTTCTGTCACCACCCGCTATTCAATTTCCCGGGAATTCTGGACAACATAAAACAAGACGCTAACTCTTTTGTTAAACATAAATCAATAATCACTATTCATCACCAAACTAGTCAATAACAACCATAGCTCTGCTACCAGAAAACTGATCCAGCGGTTCAACAACAACAGATACTCCACCACCATATACTCACCTGGGCCCATAAACACAAAATTGAGTAAACCGCTAGTTGTCAACTTTATGAGTTTCTTTCAATGTTTAGGATTAGTCTAAAATACCTTTATTCTCCTTTTACTAACCCTTCACAGATCAAAAAGGTCTTTCCTCTGGTCGATGGACCATTACTTGAACTAGTTGACGGTGATAATGACATAAAACTAAATTACTTATACTTTAAAATGAAATAACCACAGACTCCTTTAGAATTTTAAAGCTTTATCTAAATTTTACAGCATGTGAACCACTTCCAAAATACAGTACAGTCAACTTCATTCATTGGAGAGAACATTCAATTCATTAGACACCATACGTATACTACGGACTCAAACAATGATTAATGCTCAGAAAGGGAGAGGACAGAGAGAAAAGATCTTTTGCAAATAACGAAAAATACTTTACCAAGGATGGTGTGAAAGACCAACCCCCTGGCCAAAGGGCTGGTGAGGGTCCCCTGAGATAGATCAGGAAACAAAGATTTCAGGACAGGATTCAGGACAGGATAGTTACCTCTCTAGAAAACCGACGATTGCGCTGCACCCCTCTCTGACACTCTCTTCCTCCTTGAGATTTTTCCGCAAGTCTTCATCTAAACCAATTAAATTAGGAGAGGAAGTTCTGCTTCAGTCTCTTCATTCGATTCTTCATCAGCATCTCCGACAGCATCTCCCCCAGCATTCAGCATCTCCGTCTCTATCCGCGCTAACTAACTAACTAAAGCTATCTTAATTATACCTTTTGTTCTGGATGTTCCACCCATTAATGTTTCAATATCGTAAAAATACGAACTATGATTGGTCAGGAAAGGGGGGAAGCTCCATCACACCATGCTTACATGACATTAATTTCTATTCATCTACGGTTCGCAAACCCATCCCCTTAATTTTTATTCAAAATTTTATTTCATACCCGCATTCATGTTTCAATTGTAAAAATGTTATCAACAGTATGAATACACGTCACTGTCCGTTCCCAGGGTAGAATACTTTGTGACCTTGGCTTCCATTCAAACTTTATGTCATCATTCTGAGTTACCTTTCAGTTGACACACGCAGTTATCACATGATTCAGCTTACTTCAGTTATACATGAGGCCCAATTGCGCACTAGTGATAAAGTCAGAAAGACAAAAACTAGTTTCAAAAATAAAGTGGTCTCATTGTATACCACCCACCTCTACTCTATTCCCCTTTACTTATTAATACTTTACCCGCATTAGCGTTAGTATAATAGCTTGTTTTCTTTTCAGCAAAGCAGATGCCATGCACGCGAGCCTTTAAGCCGCCATGTTAGTAGGTTCTGCTCATGCGCAAGAATTTCCCTTCAAGCGACAGCTCGTCATACTACATAGATGCAGTTGACGCATGTGCAATAAAGATTCCCCGTTTAAAGCGGTTTTAGTTCTTCGTTCATGTTATTCACGTTAGTAAACACATAAGCAAGCTTCACTAACCCGCGTATTCGTGTGGTGCGCATTAGTTTTACACAAAACAAATTTAATAACTTGTTAATAAGTTAAAGGAGCGGATTGGTTCCGAGCAAGTTTTTTTTCTACAAGTCTTTGCTCCATCACTGTTTCTGAGTGATCTCCCAAAACTTTACTCAACATATTGAGTAGGAGGTGTGAGGATTACTGCACTGACGCTCCCCACCCAGTGCTGGTTCTTATGATGCACAGAAGTTTTTAATTGGAATCCAGCAGGAGCTAATTTCATATACCGAAAAATGTAGGTAAGCTGAAGACGATATTGCATGGTGTCAACCCATCTAAGTGTTTTGCTCAGATCCAGCCATCGTTTCACCCTTACATCAATCTCTAAATATACGGCGGGAGTTATTTCAGACTCTGAGAGTGTCTACTGCTTACACACTGGGTTGGTATCCTTTTCAGATTTATTAAAGGCATGTATTTATGAGTTTGGACGATATCTTTTTTTATTGGAATCAGTGGAAGAAACTTGCGTACACACTACACACATTGAATTCAGTATAGTCTCCTTGATACACAATAGGATCATAAAGGTATGAGACTTGCTTAGGATCTTAAAAATACAAAATCCATAATTTTGAAACAATACTGTTTAGGGAGAGAGAGAATAGAGAGGATAACCGCCATCACTAAATGTAAACAACCAGTTTAGAGAACTAAGAAACCTATGTGCCCATCAAGCAACACTAAAAACTACCACACACCACACCTTCTAGTGGTAATATTGTAATTAGTCCTAAGCAAAGACCACAACTAATGACATAAAAGTGCTCATTCATGATGGATCTCCATCACTCGTGGCACCATCCGGTTTTGTTTGGGCTCCAAATAATTCCAACATATATTTTTCTCCACCTTGGATCAGCAATTTTGCAGGAAGCCTAAGTGAAGCTTCCACATTTAAGGCCAACAGCTCTCTATTAACAGACCGTAATTTCTCTATACAGGTCAAGGTAGTAGCTCATATCCAGAAAGATGTATCTTTTGTTCGCACCAACCATTAAGACTCTTCTTTTTGCAGATGCCTTTCTGATCAGTTCTCTTTGTACTGTGGTGCCTTGATTGACCAGAACCATGCCCAATCTAGTACCAGCTTATGGAGGACCCCTTATTAGAAGACGCATTGCACCGACCACCAATACTGGCTTACAGTCCCGATCTTCAAGACCCATTATTGAGAAATTGTTGAACCTCTATTTTAAAACCTTCAGGATTCCCCATAAATGTCCCATAATCCTGAGTTTCCTCTCTTTTGCACCGTTCTCATGTACTCCAATTTCTGACCAGATGTAACAACAGACTTTGCAAATTAAGCGCCAACTTTTTGTGACCAGTCTTTAAATTTGTAATGCAACATACCTATTAATAGGTCATGTCATAAAATCTCCTGATGCAGAGTGTCACTGAACAACCTTCCTAATGAATACTAGTCAAGCAGGACCCTATGATTGGCTACAAACACAGGGATGGTGAGCTGCAAGGAACAGCAGACCACCATCCCTGTGATTGCATTCCCATACGTAAAACCTTTGTTGTTTTTTTTAGCAGAACATGTTCCTTACAGGAGCCTGTACTTTGTTTAAAAAAAATCCCATTTGGGAAGTAATTAGAGGGGTTGTGTCTCTCCCACTCCTCATACCACAGCCATTCCAATCAAAGTAAAAAAGCTCAAAGGTTCCAGTTGACCTCAGGCTCACCAGCTCACTAGGAGCCCTTCATACAAGTCACAGAGGAAAAGTGCCGCCCTACCTGGGAATCAAGGTGCGGGTCATGTACTCCGGTATCGCCATCTTGGTACTCGGGGAAGAGATCTGTCACTTGCTGTATGCGGGTTCTAGGCTCCCACGGTGACTGCTACTTCATTTTTGCACTTTACTCTTCAACTGAAAACAGGCTCTAAGGACTGAACCCTGACAGACCACCAAAGGCAAGCACCATCTTGGAGGCAGGAAGGCTCTCCACCTCCATTTATGATTTACAAAAAATACTGGTTCTATTGCTTGCAATCCTTGACTTTTAAACTTTTGCTTCATTCTGCCTATTCATGCAGCAAATGCTTGCAATATTCTATTGGTCAAATAGAAAATACAGTGGGTGGAGTTTATGGTACTTCCACATGGACCAGTGTTTCATTACCTGTCCATACGTCCGTAATCTGAACTAAACGAAGCACATAACCTTATACAATAAGAAAATCGTTTGTTACCATTCACACCCAGGAACCTTATCAAGGGTCTAGTGCTCATCAATAGTTTCTCAATGTGTGCCATACTCCTGCCCTCTTATACAGAGTCTCCTAACATAGAGGGATTTAAGAGTACTTGCTACGGTTAATAGTGACGGGCCGAGTGTCTATTAATTGATGATATCAGATTTTAGAAAACTTCAGTTCTTCGATTAAAACTTTTAATCAGTTATTCTATTTTTACTGTTCATCTTCTAAATTGCTATAGTCACTGCCAACGATGGCAAGGCTGACTACATGCTAATTGAGGAGGAAATGATCTATACACAGCTCTATGTGTTTTATGCATCATGCATTCAGGGCGCCCATAATTCAATCAGTTGCCTAAAACCCTCTTTTTGATCCCAGCTGAATGTGGCGATAATAGAGAACTGCCGTCTGTTCTGTCTGGAAGACTGAGGTATGCATCACTGTCAAGAGGATAGCCTTCCATGACCACTTTTAATCTTCAAAGGACAGATAATCTGCATTCAATTTAGCTCATTAATCTCAGATAGAAAAAAGGCATTCTCGTATGCAGAATACTCTTTGAAGCAATCTATTTAGCAGTAACTCTGTGGCACCATTTCGGTAAAGCAAATAAAGCTTTAGGAGATCCGCACCTTTAAGCGTACTTCATTTAATTAAAAACAGGTACGTATTTTCCAAATGTGTTTTAATATGTGATTTCTACAGAAAGAGGTTTAACAGATACAGTGTCCGGCTCATCCTAAAATTAAGAATCAACTGTGTGAGGTAGCACAATCGTACAGTGAGTTTGCAAACATCTGCCCTTGGCTCCCTAAATATGCTTACTACCAAAATTCCCAAAATGTGGATTCTTTTAAAATGGGTAAGTGACAAAAGATCTTTTGAGTCTTTCTTTAAAAGCCTACCACACTACGTGTGCCACCTTTGTTCTTTACTGCCATTATATTTGTTGGTAAAACAGTTATTTGCACAAACAATATTATAAGACTTCTCTTAGCTCTGAGCCATCCCTGACACTTACTGAAAATCATCTGACATTTAAGCATGGTGTTGATCAAAAGAGAATTTGTTATATTTTGTACTGTTTACAATTGAGATATTTCTGGATTTTTCTTCCCTCTTTTCTCCAACTCGCTTCCTTTGAACGCATAATTCTGTGCAAAAATGTACCCCTGAACCTTGGGTTAGTGCAATGTTGCAATTGTTCAAGTTGGTGTGAGTTGGTTGTCCTTGCATTCATGACATCTTTGCCACTGTGAGTACCATTGTCATAACCTCACGTTTTGTCCATTTCTACAGCACAGAGAAGAGGTACCCGCGTATTTAATATTTTGACCTGAGAGCTGCTCTTCCTAATGAAGCAACTCGTACCTATGATTCTGTGAAGGAAATGATGAGGGAATGGTAAAGAAAATCCATGAATTTTCAAAGCCTTCTTGCCATATTCTGCCCTCAGAAAGTAGAGTGTGAGATAGGGTTTTACTATTTCTTGGTTGCGAGTATGGCAGTAGAAATGCATTTCTTCTGGAAAATGTGTTTGTGATGCCTAAGCTGCTGAAGGAACATCCAATGAACATCCATCATACCAATGGCACGCTTCATTGGATTTTATTTTGCTAAATTTATGCAAAATAAATTTTTACTCCTTAATATCCTTATTATCAAGTTTATTAGTGGCATTTTTCAGATTCTATTTACAATTAGTTCTTTAGTGAGGTCCCTTCACTAGAAATGTGCACTAGAAGTTTGCCCGGAACTTACTCCATCTGAAATCATTAGTTAGAAGTTATTTAGTGATCTTTTTAGCTGGAAGTTTAATTTATGGTTCTTTTGTGAGATTCCCTTGCCAGAAATGTTGGATAAACCTGATTTAGTGAGATCACCAGTTAGAATTATTAGTTTGAAGTTCTAGAGAGAGATCCTGTAGGTTGTAATATTTGTTAAAATTTGTTTTGTGAGTTGTCTAACAAATTCCTCCACTTAGATTGTTTAACAAATTATTCAGTGGCACACTCCACCTAGAATTGTAAATTCTTCATGCACGTCCCCTACCTTTTAAATATTAGTTATAGGTGACTTACGTGACTTTTATTTGGTGACTTTTTCCTCTTAGAAGTGTAAGTTTAAATTCCCTTGTAGTGTTCTCCCACTAGCTGGACTAACTAAAGCTATTAAGTGATATCTTTCAGATAGAAATATCAGCATTACATGTTTCGTCGGTGAAAAATGTTTTTTGTGAGATACTTCAGTCAGTTCTTAATTGTATAGAGGATTTCTCCTGCTTGGTATGTTAGAAATCTCACTCTTGATAAATCCTGAATATTTGTCTGTTGTTCTCTATGGTCACCCTGTTTGAAGTTGGCGGGCTTGCCTCAGAATTGAGAGCATGCCTGCCCCAACATCAGGTTGTTTTTCACACATGAAAAAGTATTCTGAATATGGCAAAAGGATGAAACCTCATGCATTTTCATGGTTCTTGTTTATATGATTTACTGATGAAATTACTGCATTGACATGGCATTTTATGTTTTCTTACAGCAGCCAAGAAAGCATAGTAAAAGATAAAATGCCATGCATTCGTTCATCTAGGTCAGAGGTGTTCGATGTAGGACCAAAAGAGCTGGATCCATGCCATATTTTCAGGATATTCATATAAGATACATTTACATGCAATACATGATTTCAGTTGGTGGTTATCCTCAAAATGTGACATGGACCTGACCCTTCTGGTCCTCCATTGGACACCCCTGAACTAGGTACTGACAAGTCTGATATTTCTTTCCCACAGGTTTTGTTGTTGTGTGCTGGAAGTGAAATACATGACATTTTATACCATCTCGTCATGGTCTTGGAGTGTTAAGTGTGTGCAAGTAGGAATATGACAAGACATGACTTATAAAATATCATGTGTTTCAAATGTTTTTTTCAAGAGATAAGTGCCAAAATACATAAAGGTTTTATGCGGATTTACCATATGCAGTTTGAAAGTCTGAGTCGAGCCACTGCAGCTACTTATTTAATGTGTATTTAGGAAACACCGGACAAGCAAGGAGCTGTACACATTGGGTTAGCCATTACTCATGCAACCTATCTGTCACTTTCTGTCTTAATTACCTGGGTATGATCAAGGATGCCCCCCTATTTGTCCCCACGGCTCATATAGTACCTCACAAACTCTTCCTCCTGTTTTCACCATAGACGCACGCCCTGCCCAATCCTTCAAACTCCTTGTAACATCCACTTGCATATCAGCTGTTGTAATTCTGCCTGCTATTCAAGTAGACATCCCATGAAGGTTGCATGGGAGAGCTGAGTAACTGGTCAGAGCATGCACCTGACACCCAAGACAGCTGAATCTGATGCAGGAGACAACATACACATAATATTCAGGATGAGAATGATTCACAAAATCTGGAATCGGGATCCACACGGGCATTGCTAAAAAAGTCTTACAAGAAATAGACCATTAAATACTCCTTCACATGGAAAGTGATATCTTGACTGCAATGAGTGACAGCAAAGTTGTACAACAAAAACACCCATACAAAACTGCAGAGGTCTTTAGCAGGATCAAGTGCATCGCATTAACCTAACTGAACCAATGAGCCTTCATTAGCACTAAATTGAGAAGGTGGATCTCCATTGATCATAAAAAAAATGAAACCCATCATCTAGGCTCCCCTCAATGGGAAATCTCAGACCCATGTGGAAAGGGGGCCCGGATTTTAAATTGACATGGGGCCACACAGATGGTAGAGATGTGCTATGCAAATGCTGGTATATTATAACACACAAGATTCTTTCTTCCCTCAAAAATGCACTCAATCTCCCATCACATACAAGAGCCAAATCGAGCCTCTTCATGTAATAAGACCTCATCTACGTAGCTATACCCCCTTTTTAACCCACCATGGGAACACAAAGTGGAATACTTCAGAGGGTACACACCATCTATTGTGGAGTGCCATCCTTTGTTATGCTCTGCAATTATTATAGAATCTGTGACAGCACCCTAAGAAGCAGGTTCATTTTTGGGATGGGGATTTTTTCTGCTTTGCTTCTCTGAAGACCAGAAACATAATGGAATGGCAAATGGGTGCCAGCGCAGTTGCTCATACTCCATTCACTCTTACTCACCCAGACTAACCTGAATTCAGAGAGTCTTGGTCACCAGTACTTACCAAACATGTACCACTTCCACCTACAAAACCTCAAACTCTTGCTCAGGCACTCATTAGTATAAGGGGATCACTCTGTAAATTAGTTTCTTGTCTACAGCTTTCGGTAGAGGGTTCCTCTAACCTTTAAGGGACTCCTGTCTAAGGCATAATAGAGAGAAGAAAGAGGAAGAGAAATATAGGAAACAGTAACAAAGGGAAAACGTAGGGATGGCAAAGAACCCTCAAGAGTGAGATAAAAATACAGGAGGTTTAGGGTGGTGCACGATGATGTGTTTGAATTAATGGAACACAGAAACTGAGAAACCACAATGGCGGAAACCAAATCATGGAAAACCAATTTTAAGGAAATACAAAAAAACTCAAATCAAATAAAACATTTTAAAGGAAAGATAAATTTAAAGAAAAATCTAAAATGTGATTGAACTTGGGTGGAGTTTAGGACTGCTATGGGTTTTTGGGTTCAGTGAAGGGTAATGTTTAGGGTGGTGCAGGGTTTTTAGGGGTCAGGAATAATTGGAGTTTGGGCATAGACAGAGGATTTTAGGGTTCAGATATGGGTGGAGTGTAGGGGGTGGTGAGGGTTTTAGTGTTCCTGGATGGGAAGAGTTTAGAGCTGGTGAGAGCTTTTAAGGCTCAATTATGGGTAGAGTTTTACTGTTCAGAATGGAGTGGAGTTTAAGGTGGTGAGTTTAAAAAAAAAAATTATAAATCTTTTTATTAATTTCAACATTAAAGTCACATACATTTCCCAGTTGCCATTTCGAGGAGTCGTACAATGCTTCATCACAATTGGTAAGGAGAAAATGGTTACAGACATTATACCCCAACATCACGTTCTCCCCCATGCTGCATTTCCAGCTCCACTGATGGGGATATACACAGGTTGCCACGGTAAACATTCCATTTGCCCCATTTCCTATCCCATTTCTTCGGACACCCCCGCGATTTGAATACTTCCGTTTCTGCAATCATGCATTTATCAAACTCTTTTACCCACACTCGGGGAGAAGGTGCATCCACTGCCCCCATCCCCGCGCAATCTCACGCTTGACAGGGGTATAGTCCAGTGTAGTCAGTTGTTGTTCCACCTCTGTAAGGTCAGTCGGCACCCAAACATTAGGAAGATCTAGTCTCGTGTGAGGGTTACTTCCTTTCCCAGGGCATTTTGAATATGGGTCGTGGCCCCCTCCTATATTTGCCGTACTTCCGGACATTCCCAGATCGTGTGATAGAAGGTGGCAGTGTGTTGGCATCCCCTGAGGCATATCGTATCTAGTCTGGCGCCTATCTTCGCTAGAGTAACCCCGGTTAAGTACGATCTATGTAAGATTTTGAGTTGTATCAATCTGAAACGGAGAGTGATGGCTGCTTCTCTGGGGGACATTAGTGCTGTCTGCCAGTCCTCATCGTCAATGGGTCCTAGGTCTCTCTGCCATTGCTCTCGTAGTTTGTGGAACGTGTCAGGTAGGTTGTTGCATAGTTTTTTGTATGTCAGTGATATAGCTTTTGAGTGTAACGGTCCATCAAGCAGTCGGTCTTCCAGCAGTGATGCCTCTGGTATGTCCGTGAGATCGGGTAGTGCCGTGGTAAGGGCGTGTCTAATTTGCAGGTACCTGAACATTTCCCCTTGGGCCATATCGTATTTCTCTCTGAGCTCCTCAAACTTGAGAATCGAACCCTTTTTAATCAAATCTTCAATAGTGGAAATCCCTAGAATATCCCATTTGTCAAAGCCAGGTTGATGACACAGGTGTCCCAATCTCTGTGCATACCACAGGGGCGTAGCTTTTGTGAGGACATTTGACCATCCCAGACCGGAGTTCGCCTGATGCCAGATCGTCACCGTGTGAGATGTAGGCCCAAAATAGCGCCCCTTGTTAACTTTTGAGTATAGTGCCCCTAAATACCCTGCTCGTCCCGTTTGGTATCTGTCCAGAAGATAAGCTGGATCTATAGGGGAGCGATATAGACAGTGATTCATTACCACTAATTGTGACGCCCAGTAATAGAGTCTAAGGTCTGGGAGGGCAATGCCTCCATCATACCACCCTTTCGTCAACTTTTTCATCGCAATACGAGGAGACCCACCGTCCCATAGCAGCGTCCGGATTGCACTCTCTACTTCTGAGAAGTAGGCATCTGGGACCTGGTGTGGGCAATTCTGAAGTATGTAGAGAAAGCGTGGGAGGGCCAGCATTTTAAAAAGGGCAGCTCGGCCCACCAACGAAAGAGGTAAGGATCTCCAGTGCTTCACATCCGCACGCAGGTGGGCCAGTGGGGGCGATAGATTACGGTCATAAAAAATGTTGGGATTTGAAGTTATGTAGAGTCCCAGATATTGAAAGCCAGCTGTGGCCACTTCTACACAGCAACCCGCAGGGAGCCGAGGGTGAGGGTTTTTAAGGATTCAGGGATGGGTGGGGTTTAGATGTAGAAAGGCGTGTTTAAGTTTCAGAAATCAGTAATTTAAGTTGACGAGAAGTTCTAATGGGTCATGGATGGCTGGTGTTTAAGGGCGGTGAGGGTTTTTTAGGGTTCAGGGATGAGTGGAGTTTGGGAGTGCTGAATTGTTTTAAGGGGTATGGGATGGGTGGAGTTTAGGTGTTTTTAGGCTACAGGAATGGTTGAAGTTTAGGGGTAGTGAGTGATTATATAGTTCGGGCTAGTGGATTTTTGGGGTAGAAAGGACTTTTAGGCTTCAGAGATCAGTGTAGTTTAGGTGCGGTGACTGGGTTAGGGGGCAGTGATTGATGGTGTTTCGGGGTTGTGAGGGTTGAGCCATGGATGATGTTTTAGATGGTGATGGGTCAGTGAACTAAAAGCATCCAAAGTAATTGTTTGACAATATAAAATATATAAATATGAAATAATGTCCCCTGAAGTAAAACACTGAATTAAATATCTACTACAAAACAGTTTCTGAAAGAAAGACCTGCAACCATTGCATTTACATGTAACATTAAAGCATTTAAAAGCCAATTTTGACTAAAAAGATATTCTATGAAGGGGTTTCTGCAAAAAGGTAAATGCCATTCATTCTGAAAATTTCCATTAAACAGTTTAGATGAAATGGTTTATCAGTAATGGTATTCCATGAAATCGTTTTACTATGAAATCACATACACCCAGTGCAAGACTGAGGCATGAAGTGGAATCAGGACTAAGCACCCAAGATTTCTGTAGCCATGTCATTCGGCAGCACTGTAGATAGGCTCCTTAGGGACCATGTACTAAACTTAAACTTAAGTGCTGGTAGTAGTACATGTTGGGAGGGGAGCGGAGATGACACGGAGGAGCATGGAAAGGGGAGGTGGATTCTGGAAGTTAGTGTGGAGTGCCAGAATAAACACTAGCTGGTGGGGAAGTAAGAACAGATAGGCAGAGGGCTGGCAATTGTAAAATGATATGTAGTGGGCGCTGGAAGGGACATGAGACACGAAGCAAAGAGCAAAATTGAATGAAAGAGGGGACGAGATAAGATGTAAGGAGACACACAAGTGTGGGGTGCTGGATCTCCTTGATAATTTAGTAGACAAAACAATATGGGATAAAACGCACCAAAATTAGGTGAAAAGAAGCACTGAATATAAACAGTCGATAAGACGCGATGTACAGGACAAACTTTCACAGATCTGAACTGTGAAAATGGCAATGGCTTAACTTGGTAGTTTGTAAAGCGTAGTATTTCGTGAATCTAGTACATTGCCTGGAACCAACTAATGATTCTCCTTTAACTTAATCAGCCAGTACGCAAGAGCAATGCCAGTTGGGTTAGCAAAAGGTGGCCCGCCAGTCATATCCAAGAGCATAAAAAATATCCTTTTAGTGTTGTGGCTATTTCTTTCCTACAAAAAACCCCACAATGTCAGCAAATGAACTGTAAACCTATATAATACAAGGTAAATATAATTCCTGGAAAAAGTATTAAGGTCTGCAAATCTGGGAAAAGAATTTAACTACAGTACAGCTTTAGATATGTAATGTTATCTCAATAACATTAATATGTATTCAGGGGCCCAAATTCTAACGGACACAAACGCTCACTCTCTCTCTTTCACCCTCTGTCCATTCCTCTTTCTCTCTCCCACGCTTACTCTCTCCCTCGCTACCTCTCTCCCTTTCAGCACCAGGACAGCTGAAGTGACCTCATATGCCAATTCTATATAAAGACTGCAGGGCAGCATTGCGCATGTTCATTCTTCTTTATTGTTTTCAGCAGCCGGCACACAAAGCATACAAGTAACCACATTAAAAGACTACAAATCCCATGAGTCTTAGTGATAAAGAAACATGTCTAGGTAACCAATAAAAATATATATCTAGCAGATGACAAGAAAACTGCACTTCCTTTTTCTTCGCTTCTTAGCAGCCATATAAATGCAATTTTCTTGATGTCTGTTATAATTGACCAAATTTGTGCATTTGAATCCCGCACGTTAATAATGATGTAATCACTGATCTTTTCTCTCCTGCTACACCTTTTTGCAGCTCTGGCAGGGTGAGGTTCAGGAGGGGGAGCTGAACGCTGATGTAGATCACTGTGACTGACTCTACTAGGGAAGAGGTGTGGCGCCGCGGCCAGGGCGACTAACTCCGGAATCTGGGGATCACTGTTCGATCCCCTGCGCCGGCGGCAGATTAACCCAGCACCGTGTGACTCTGGGCAATAGCTTGCTTAATATTCCCGACGGCCCCCAGCGCCTAGAGACCCTTACGGGTGATTGTTTGCGCTTAACAAATGTGGGTTATTATTACCGTAAGGCAGTTCTACCAACCGCTCCTGATGAACCAGCGTGCATCCTAATCTATGGGTTACAAGTTGGGTGGGGACACGGAGGCGCGGCTCTGGACTTGAGTGCGCGGGCTGCAGCGCGGTATTGCTTCTAGGTGGCACTTTGAGTACACCACAAGGATGTTATAGTGACGGCTATCTTGTTGAGTAATTCAAATGACCTGTGCTACAGGAGACGACATTGGCTGCCAAACCAGACCGTCACACCCATCTGATACCCATTTAGACAAGATACACTGTTTTTGGTTTGTTCCCCTGCTTGCCCCAGTAAACCCTAAAGGGTGTGCAAGGATTCATTAAAAGGAAAAGAATTGCTGGTCACAATAGCTTCTGTTGGTGATTAACTCCACCTTTCCCCCTACGTTAGAATAAGGTGCGGGGCAGGTAGAGACCCCTTATTAATTATGGCAAGCCATTGCCAGACAGATTTCAAAGAACAGATCCTACAGGAGGAGTACCTTCTTACCACTAGTGATGGCTTGATAGGGGCAATTGATTCCTGGGGGAAGACTGAAGACTTGGGGGAATTCAAAAGTATACAGCATAATGCAAAACAAAGATCTACCCTCTTGCCACTTACAGATGCGTTCACATACCTGAGAGATGCATTCTTGAAAAGCCACAGAATTATACCCCTCAGGGAAAGACAACACTGGGAATACTCCCTTAGATGTACCCTCTTTTCCTACGGGAGTGTCCATGGAGGATGGTGATCGCTCCAATCCAGGTAATGGCCCATGGAATAGCTAGGCTCAAGTAAACCATAGCACTCAGGGGCTGGGGCTAAACATTCCAGGAAATGTTAGATCGTAGTGACATATACTGCCCGAGATGCTCTGAATGGACTCCAGTGGAAATTTAGGGGGCATACGTCTGCAATAGGTTGCGGAAGCCTCCATATAAAAAGGTACAAAACTGCCTTTGGGAGGAATGCCCAAGTCCATCATTAGAAGGCAACGCTGCCATATCCACCCTGGAATTGATGGGAAAATGGCCTCCTTTCTGGACAAGTTCATCAAAGACCCTAAAAAAGGAACTGACCAATAGAGGCCATGTCAAGACACGCTCCTTGACCCATTTTTCCTAACCAAGAGTGGGAGGGAGGCTGGGCTTGCTTGTTCAAAAATGGCAGGAGATTACCGGGGGCGCTTGGGCTCAAAGGTTTTCAAATAGAGTTCAATGCACTCCCAGCCAACTCAAGCAGCCAAGCCTCTTACCTTATCCTGCCTTATAGACCAGGAAGTGCAGGCTTTAATCCTCACATTAGCTATTTTTCAGGTAAATCTTCATCCCAAGGGATTCATAAGCAATCTGTTCCTGGTTGGTGAAGGAAAAGGACTGGGGATATCAACCAGTCATCTATCTCTGAGAATTCAACGAGTGGTTGGTTTACCTCCACTTCAAGATGGAGGGGATCCATCTCCTCCGAAATATTCTTCTACCAAATGATTGGATGGTAAGACTTGATCTGCACAACGCTTCTCAGATAGTACTTATTTCCGGACAGTACAGAAGGTTCTTGCTGTTTGTGTGGAGCCAGCAGGCGTATGAGTTTGTAACTCTGACTTTTGGCCCTTTCTCTGTCACAGAGTGCTTGAAACCAGTAACCGAAACTTGCAGGTCCAGGGGAATCGGGATGGTCATTTACCTAGACAATATCCTTCTCATAAACCAATACTCTTCACATCTGATGGTGGCCCTTCAGAAGACTATATATTTGTTGAAAAGTCTTGGTTTCATTGCGAACGAGAACACATCAGTTAACTCTGAACCAGAGGATCACCTTCATAGGTTTTGTGGTGGATTCTGTGCAGAACATCTCAAAGCTGCCCCATAAGAATAGGAGAAATATCAGGAAAGACCTGACGGTATCTCTGCCAACGGAGACTGTCTGAAGCAACTGTCCAAACTGGTGGGCCTTCAGACCTGCTCTATTCAAGCTAACTTCCCAGGCCCATTACACTACCTAGCATCTCATCTCAGGAAAGGCCAAACCTACGCAGACAAGATGATTGTCATCAGAAAGCCAGGGTAGAGGTCTTATGCCTGTTGGATCACAAGTAGAATGGCATCTTCGGATTCTCCGTATCTTGTCATAGAGTAAGATGCAAGTCGACTTGGTTGGGGAGCTCGGTGTGGAGATATAACTACTGGAAGTCCGTGATCTGAGCAGGAGCTGTTTGGAGCTTTTGGCAGCATCGTTCGCAATGCACAGTGAAGGATACGGCCTTATGCTCGGTGCTATTGAATATGTAAATCATATTGGCAGTCCAAAACATCAACAACTGAGGCAGGACAAGATCCAAAGCTATTGCAGCATTGCAATGGATTTTTGACACGTCTGCCTTGGCAATCAGATTTTGTTGTCCGCAGAGTGTACCTACCAGGGAAGCAGAATACAGTGTCAGGCTGGCACTACAGGTTTCTAAGAGACTACAGTGCATGGAGAATGGACATAGAAGTGTTCCAACAGATCATAAACAGGTAGGGTCCTTGCAAACTGGATCTTTTTGAACCCCGATTGAACCACTAGTTATCTGGGTTTAACAGTTGGAGACCTGACCTGAAGGCAGATGCCATGGGAATGTTTCCCCAACAATGGAATTTGAATTTGCATTTATGCATTTCCTCCTTTGTCTATGATCATGAGGTTGTCAGCTCAGGTGAGGAGACAGTAAGCAGAAGTGATCCTAGTCATATTGAACTGTGCAAACTTGGTTTCTAGTACTAATGGAACTTTATTGGGATTCTCGAATCCCTTTTCCCTAACGTTCAAACATTCTCACGGACAACTAAGGCAATGTTCACCAGTCGGTGCTTTAGGGTTTCCTCTTCTTAATGCTGTAGAGGATTTCAGGGAACACTGGCAAGTATCAGGCCTTTTGAAAGAAGCCATAGAGTACATCAGGAGGGCTTAGTCAGAATCTACAGTTAAGAGGTATACGTCATCTTGAAAGAGACGGCCTCGATGGTGCTTGGCACAGGATTTTCATCTCATGGGGACCTGAACTGTCATCTTGAATGTCCTGTTGGAGTTGACAGTCTAAAGGCTTAGTGTATAGAGCCATTAATGACTGTGTATCATCAATTTTGGTAGTCATTTGCCAATTAATGGTCTCCCCACTGGTGAACATCATTGGTATGTAAATAACTGAGGGGAATTCGCATTTCAGAGCTGCAGAACCAGGATATTCCAGTCTTTTGAATGTGAATTTAATTCTGTACTTGTTGTACTAGAAAGATAATCAGTGTCTGTCCAGTATAGAGATGTCTCATCTCTAGGATGAGAGTTCCTGATGTTCGAGCATTCCATATCACAACTAGGATATTCTCATATGTTTAATATTTCGAGGAAACAAAAACTAATGCTCTCACAATGATCTACCCAGCTTTTCTACATTCTCTTTCTCTTTTCTACATTCTCCTAAACTTTGTGTGGTTAGGTCTATTAAAGCTTACGAAGAGTTGACAGTGGAATTTAGACAACGCGGCACTGAGAAACTGCTTATATCCATCCAGAAACCTTTAGACAAGTCTCGATAGAGCAAAGAAGGCTTAAATGTTTCAACTTTCGTTGCTCATTCTCCCAAAAGTACGATAGCAGCAAATGTTTTTTTTGTTTTGTTGAGGCCATTGTCTGGAAGATATTCGAAACATGGCCAGCTGGTGTTCTGACTCAACTTTTTGTTGACTCACTTTGTCAATGTATTTGGATTACAGTTGATCTGGAAATATGTTGAAGATCACCGTTCTGAATGTATATTTTATTTTTACCTGAAGCAGAATTTTCTTTTCTTAATTTGGATAAGGTCATCTAATACAGGAGTCTGTTCTTAATCACTAAGGCTCAAGGGATTCATAGTTTTATCATGCAGTCACTTATAGGTTTTCTGAAGGTTGCTGAGAAAAATAAAGAAGACAAAACTGCATAATCCACGCCTCTGTCCCCGTAATAGAATTTAAACTGACTTCACAATAGCTATGAAATGTTTTATGCAAAGAGGGCTATACTGATATTGAGCACTGCAGGCACAGTGTCCCTGGCATTTTAGAACTGTAATCCTGAATGACTGACTGTGATTTGAACAAGGTTTATAGATATCTTGTGACTTTTGTCCAGGATTTTCCTCATGTAGTGGAGGTTGAATATGCCTGTTAGTAATTGAAAAGGCGAGCCATGTTTCTTCAGTACGTGCTTCTTGGTAGAATGGTTTGAGGACCAGTTCCTGTTTGAGAGATGCATGAGGGTGTCTATGATGCCAAGACACAGTCTTACAATATAGTGTTTGATGTACACTGCTGGACTTGGACATACTGTGAGGATGACTGTATTTATTTTGCTCACAGATTGAAGCACTTGAGATTACTGTGTGTTTGGAGGTGAGTGGCTAGTTTGTTCTCTTGTAGAGGTTGATAGATGGGTAGGGTAATTTTCCTAGGTAGTCCCAAATCAAATGATAAGGAGTTGTCAATGTTTGGAGGATTGGGTGATGACCCACGACACATTGTTGATTCTGTGATACCCCAATAGATCCTGAATAGCTTGTATGTTGGGCTGATAGCCTTTTTGATTTGCTTCGGATAATATTTCTTTGCCCTCTGAACAATCCTTAGGTAGACTATCTGAGGCACGCGACAGCAATTTTTTCCTCTGGTGATATCTTTTTCCCCGCAGCCAGTTCCTGTTGAACCATTTATTAATACTCACTTTGGGTTATGGCTTTGGATGGTATGTCCCACATTAAAGGTATCCGGAAAGTGGGTTTGGAAGATCCTTGGAAATACCCTATCACTGCTAGTCTCCGGGCTGTTGTCCTTTGTATTAGAGGGTGTTGAGAGAGATGATGAAATGATCTGTTCCATTTTAGGGCTAGATTATCATGTCGGCTGATCTCTGTGAAGAAAGAGTGTCATATATATATATATATATACATATATATATATATATATGTTGCCAAGGGTTTTGACTATTATATAAATCCCATTGCACTCATTTGGTCCAGTTCTTTGGTGGCTGATCCATTTTCCTGACTTTCAACACATAGGTTGAACCGTCCGTAATATCATAATAATTTGATGGGATTGCACTTAACAACCCATACCAGGTTGACAGTCAGTCCCATGAAGACTGGGTATTAGTTTGGGTTCACCGGCAGCAAATGGTCCTGTTCAATTGAAGTGCATTTGAGACGGTCCTCATGTATGATTCCTTTAATTCTCTGCAGATTTGTTTTATGGTAAAAGAGAGGATCTTATGGAATTTGTGAGGTTCTTGGGGAAAGCCAAGCCTCACTGAGCCCAAAGATTTGGTCCCTCTTCCATGGGAGTCATTGGGGTCCTAGTACATTGGCTTTGAGCTATTTTGGGCTGAGGATACTGTGGTGTGGTTGGTGCACTTGGAGGGAGATCTTGGTTGAATTTTCCACTGGGGAATGATGATCTACATGATTTGCTTCGTGCAAAATGTTGGTTGGTGATTCTCCATGTTGAGAGCTGCTGGGTTTCTGTAAAGGTTGAAAATGAATGAGTTGGTTCCTTGGGAGCTAATTTGCAGCCTTTGACCATAGCTTAGATTATATGAGGTAAGTGTAATTGATGCACTGGATGCAGCCACCATGGTATCTCAGCCTCTGGTCTTTGTTACGTGGGTGATTTGTCTTGCTCTGTTCTCTATTATGAAAGCCTTGGAATTAAATCTCGGCATTCAAGAGTTCATATCGAGCAAGTTCTTAAAGAGCATTTGCTTAATTCTGTGAGCAGTTGAAATACTCTGTTGGAGCAGGGAGTGAATGGGGGCCAGCCGTATTTGGTCAGGTATTCCGTAGGTAGAATGGGTTAATTTATGGACTGTGACTTCCTCTGTAGTCTATGAATGGGTGACCGGTTTGCCGGGAGTTGGTGGAGGTAAACTTAGGTTCTACGCTTTACCTTATCGGTGGTGAGAGCATTTAGGGTATGAACTTAGTGCCAGGTGATAATCAAGGAGGTCTCAGCCGCAGACTCAGATGGTGTGATCTGGGTGAGGTGCTTTCATTACTTTGGTCTGCCTGTATTCCCCACTGTTTATTACCATTCTTGATTGAAAGGTGGAATCCACAGCTGGACTGGGAACAGAAACCAGCCCTGGCAATTCCGCTCGACTGGCCCCGGAGTGGGGTTAGGGTGCAATTGAGAAGCGCAAGACCGGGGTAGGGGATGGTGCTAGTGTCAAGCACTGCTGCCGCTTTTGGTACAGGGGGCCGATATTGCAGCACTGCTGCAAAACATCCCCCAGTAACAAAACCCGCACCCACAGGTCAAACTCCGGCACCCACCCTTCCAGCCTAGTGGGGAAACGCCCAGTGCCTACTACGGCCAGTCCGGCACCAGTGGAATCTATTGGTATCCTCCAGGATGGTCCATCATTCACAGAGAAGCGATTGGCTGTGTGTTGACAAGGCAGGTTTTTGGGTTGTTTGTATGGCGGAGCACTTTTGCCTTAGTCTACATTTATTAGAATTGGAGCAGACCGGAAGCCATTTTAAGCTGCTGATATCTGGTCCATTCATACCATAGACAGTCAGCATTACCATTTCAATACTTCACGGTGCATGCAACCTTGATGTAATCATGCAGTCCTTCCTCATTAGATGCCACTGAAATCTAACGCACGTTTAGGTTGTTGCTACCATACTTAAAACATGTATACCCAAGTCCTTCCACGTAAGCATCCTCTTCCCCAGACACAAATCTACAGCTTAACATCCAATAGGAAGGCAGTGCTCAACAACACCTCCATGGGTACAATGAACACTGCAGGCCCTGAGGTGAAACTCTAGTCCATCTGCGTTTATGGTAAATAGAATACACCTTCATGTATTTTCGACTGAAAACAAATATTTTGTATAAATTACTGTCATTTTGAGCGAAGATGAAGCCGGCGCTGACGAGGGGAGAAGGTATGATGAATCGCTAGACGCTGCCGCCTTTGAGCTGCTGTGGATTTTAATGACATGCCTACCGTGGCACAATCATTTTTGTACAATACCAGTTTCTAACTCATCCTGAATACTGACACTGCTTGCAAATTCAAAACTGCTTATGCTTTGTTATTCACGATTATTCAGAATAGTACATGCAAAAGAAATGTAGTGTGACCATCAAATTATTTTTGTACCATATTCATAGTTTTTCTGCGTGTGGCAATTGACAAAAAAGCTTATATTTTTGCAGGGTCCACCAAAAATGGCACAGTAATGCAATTCACACTTAAACGATTTAAGAAACCCCTCGAAATGGCTACTATTGTAAACTCCTCTGCAGCGCCCTGTTTCAGCGCTGCCTGTGGCGCTTCAGGGGTTCTGCCTGCCTGTAGGTATCATTGTTGTTGCTGACCCTGAAACCCAGAGATGCAGATGCGCAGTGGGGAGTTGGACCAGAACCTAGGGCCGGAAGGGGCAGCAGGTTTATGCATGGCAGCTACGAGTGAGGTTCTCTTGGGCAAGGTACCGTGGAGGCCTGCTGTCCAACCCAAGGCTGGGAGGCAAGAGCGGAGCAAAATAGCCACGCATGCATGAGGGACCCTGACACACCAGAAAGAGAGTGCTAGCAAGCTAGGTGTGGACAGTAGTGGCTGGCAGGGAACGGGAGTGGAGGCCCTGTGGGGGTCACAGGGGGAATTACAAAATAAAAAACCAAACACTTACCTCCTTGCCGCGTCTCAAGTCCTAAGCCGTCTGACCTACGTCGTTCCTCGTCGTCTCGCTGCCGAAACAAGCAAGCACACAGGCTCCCTCCCCTAAGCCAATCACAACGCTGCAGTTTTGTGTTTGGTCTGAGCGCGTGGCTCGGCACTCAGATGGGAAATGGGAGGCTGGGCATGTTCCCCACCAGGCTGTGTAATGCAGCCTGGTATGGAACATGCAAAGTGTGCCGGCCACACAGATATGCGCATTTTGGAGTGCACCAACTCCTCCTCCTCCCGGGCGTCACGGTAGTCCCAGCCCCGCCCACTAGGCTGAAAAAAAAAGATAATAACAGAAAAAACTTCTGTTATTTTTTTTACACTGCTCCGCGAGCAGTGGGGCAACGCTCCCTCGCCCTTAGCGAAGGAGCCGCCACTGGGTGTGGATTTTCCAGGAGGTCTGTGCACCAGGTCATGGGTGTGGGGGAGGAGGGGTTTGCTGTGTGGTGCTGGATAGCGTGACTGCATTGACAGGAGTCAGTCTTACCTTTCCTACAAGACTGCCTCCTGGTTGAATTTAGAGTGAAGGATGCTAAGCCCCGGTATGTGTGGGAGGATACTTGGTCGATGCCCAAGACTCTTTGAACTCTTAGTCATGTCTGCCCTTCTACAGGCTTTGAAGAGCACCATGACTCTGCTTGTCAATGTGTCCGCAATTTTCATTTGGAATGAAAGCTCCACAATGTAATTTATAAAACGCATAGGGTGTGAAAGAGTCTTGGGGGCTGGTTCACTAGAGCATTTATGAGTGCAGGAAGTGGTTCTCCTGTGGTACTGTCTTATATTGTCTTACATGACTATATGAACCAGCTTAGAAACACCCAACTCCCTCTTACTGAAAGTCCACAGAGGACACAGTCCTTTCTATTTGGACTGACTGTCTCCATGAATATGCTTGTAGGCGTTTATTGTCCTCTACTGAGCATCGCATGCACACGGCAATGCCCTTCCGCCTTTTGTTGATTAGCAGGTTTTGCATATGGTTGTAGTGGAGTGCGGCCACCCTTGGTTGCTCGCTAGATTGTGGTGCCCCCTAATCACTGCTGCCTCTTTCGATTGAGTTTCTGGAATCAATGGCTTCCCTCAGCTCCAATATGTCCTCTGTCAGCTTGAATAATGGGCTGAGTCTGCAATAAAGGAATGACATGTCCCCATCATTTAGCCCCAGTCTGTGGACATTAGCACGCCGTCCACACAGCAGCTTTCCTATCTTTCCGCGGGCCTCGTTTTATGAAGCTATTGACTTTGCCATCTCTCTGTCATGGTCACTCCCAACAGCCGTTCATTGGACGATGGTCACTGGGATGACTGCAGGCGGCAACGACAAGAGCTTGTCTATTTTTTTATTCACTCAAGATAATAATGGCAAACGTAATTGGCCCTGCCACCTCCCACGCTTTCTACGTTTCTGCAACCGTCGAAGTCCTATGGAAGCCACTGTGAGCCCTATGGTGCATCGGTGCTGCATTGATGCTAGGCTGCCTGAAGTGCGCCAGCGCTATGAGAGAGATGAAGGACGCCATGTCTCAGTAGAGATGGAACATTTCTGTTATCTCCCTTTCACGCAACACAGTGCAGCGTTGTGTTGTGTGAAAGAAAAGTCAATGTGGCCCTCAGCGACAAAGGTATTAGCAGCCTTTACATGAAGTGCTGTTATTAGGAACATGAGTTTCTAGCACACTGTGTCCCACTGCTCTCTCCTTCTCTCACTACATAAAACCGTTAAGGATCATTTCGGTGAGCAACAAATTCAAACTGTTATGGACTACACTGATGATGGGCTGTAATGGAAGGGCTGCATTGTTTTGAAAAGCATTAGCTTGTCTTCACTTCTTTTGAAGTTGTTTGCCATTACTCGAGCTAATACAGGGAGCAGATCACAAGAGTAAGTCACTGTATTTCATCTTCTGCTCCCAATTTGAGATCATTTACATTTTTTTAAATTGTATTTGGCAGAGTACCATTTCCGAAATGTGCTTGAGTGATAAAAATAGAAAACATGTCATAGAAATGTTGGCTGCTCCATGCGCATTTATATATTGTGAAGTGAAGTAAAACCGTGTGTGTTCAGCACATCATTGCATGCATTCGCCTTTTTCAAATGGATTCCATCGGTTTTTCTCCTCAGTGCCCCAGGCACTCAATTTTCTTGGCAGCCATTTTTGTTTGGGCCGCATGCATTCTACTATCCCATGTTTCCCCAGTGTGCCATCTTTTAAGTGTTTACTAGTCATTGAGGCAACGAGCGGAGCTTTGTGAAAGAGAAAAAAATAATACTTTCTTATAATGCTACCATTAACAGAGCTTTCGTACAGGCTCTGCAAACATATTAATTCGCTCTGTAATCCCTTGCACCAGCTCTAGTGCGGCCCATATACATTTGAAGCCACATTGAGGTGCATTCAAATGTACCACAGGAGTCACACAGTGCATTCCTAAAGTAAATGCAGGAACAGGAAATGCAATCATGCATCGAATCTAAATGATGACAAAAGGACCTTTTAACATAGCTTCAGAGTGGCACCGAGTGCACTTTAACCCAAAAACAATTGACTGCCCCGCTCTATTTATAGAAGAACAAGCATGCACACAAAAACAAATAACAATACGAAAGAAATCAATAGAATTGCATGATCCTGTGCAAAAAACTCCTGTTTTCTCTTATGGTCAATATTCCCATTTATTAAACATTTTTATTACAAGATTTCTTTCCTGTCTACTCAACGCAGGATTCAGAGAAATATGCTGAGACCTTGAATAGTCCAATCTTAGAATGATGAGCCATCTGGGAGCTAATTAAAGAAGTCCAGTCTGAAACTATTAATTGGTATCACTGCAAATTGGCGAGCATCATATTTGTTACTGAAAGAATACTGAAAACTTTTAGTGCTGAAGAAGCCGAAGAAATTTATCTAAACCACTGAAACGCATTATCAATGTTATTCCACAAACAGCCCTACACTAAAAAACCATATATAAAATATTGATTACATCTAGAGAGACAATAGTAGTGAAAGGGAACCTTTTGAAATACTGATGAATGTATGTTTTTTTTTTTTAATCTTCCAATTATTTTTTTATGTTATGTAATTTGTGTTTGTATATTTATACAACTAATTTTTCATAAATTGAAAATTGACAATAAGTGAGAACAGGAGGGTTTTTTTGCACAGGATTGCACAGCTATATTGATTGATTTTTTTTTTGTTATTAGTTTTTATACCCATGCTTGCTCTTCTATAAATAATCCAGGCAATTCAGTTGGTTTTTGGTTGAAATTAGCCCTGTCCCCTTGGTTCTGAGGGGTTACTCTTTTTGATTCTGATTGAATACATTTTAACCAATGAAACAGAATTATGGCAGATATCACAAATAAATCTTATGGGAGATGGGTAGCACTTGGAAGTTCATACATAAATACTCGTGTAGACATAACTGCCACACAAAGAGAACAAGTATGGATTGTATACGGCATTGCACCTATACTGCTTAATAGCCAACAATGTTAATGTTACGAAAGACACAAAAATGAGTGCCTCTTTACTAGTGCTTTAAAATTTAGCACCTCCTAGTACGAAAGCTAGAGCTTCTGTGCCTAGAAAACATACAGTGCATTATCAAAATAGTCTCCTGTGGTTAACTAGCAACAAGTGCTTTGAAAAGTATCGTTTTTTTCTCTGGAAATCTTTACATGTTAAAGTTTACATATTTAAGCAATAAGGTGCATTTCTGCCCTTTCTGCCTTTGCTGGTGCCATTTTAGCAGCCTAGGCACGCTTGCATAATGGTGCAATGGTTCCGCCATTGCAAACAGGATCATTTTGTGCAGGAAGGGGCACCTCCCTGCACAAAACCACCCCTAAGAGGCGTTTTCTTCCTTCCATTTTGCTGCACACGTGGAAAGATATATGAGGCCACTCAAAGGGTGGATTTGCATGAGAGCCCTGCCTCACATATGTACCACTTTACGTGGTGCAAAAGGGAGGGATGCAAAGGCATTTGAAAAAAAGTTTGTGACTATAGCATGGGAATTAGTTTTGACAGGATAGTGCCTGGGCTCAGGAGAATGAACTAGTGAAATAGACAGCTGCAGTTTAAAACCGTGGCTGTCTCTTTCACTACCATAGGACTTCACTTTACTTTAAAGAGGCAACAGGCGCCCCCACAGAGGCAGGTGTAGTGCATGGTGCATTCTCATGTGGTGGGCGCCTCTGGCAACCCTCTGTCCTCTCTACCCGCCCCTGGGGGCACAGTGACTGTACATGTGGTGCACAATCACTGCAGGTTCAAACTGTCTGTTTGCCTCTGTGCACACATCCTGTAATCTAGCGTGGGCCCAGAAGTACAGGCATTCCATTATATAAACTAGTGCCACGCCCCATGTAGAGCAAATGAGGGACCACCCACTTCGGATTGGGCAGACTTGAAATGTATCTGTGCAATCTGTGTTGCAGAAGGGGCCACATAAGCGCCTGTGGTCCCTTCTGTAACACCAACAGGGGCGGCCTTAGGCATGTGCAAGCTGTGCACCTGCACAGGGCCACCAAACCCCAGGGGCCACCACGAGGAATCGGATACAATACATATTCGTGGCGGCCCCTGGCAGGGATTTGGCACATGAACGACTGAGGCGTGCTAAATTCAATGTGATGCACGCTGAATGGTAGTTCTTATACTCTTTTCCTTTCTAACCCAGTCTCGTCTTTGTGTGGGGTCGGCCTTGTTTCGGGCTCTTCTGGTAGGTCTTGTGCTTGTTTAGAAATTTTTTCCAGGAGAATCGAGCTTGTTTTAATAGTCCAGATCTGGCACCTCCGGAGGCTCGCATGCGCGCGCATGCGCAGTGCCCGCGAGTCCTGCAGCGAAGGGGTTACAGAAGCACCACGCATCACTGGCGGCAGGAGGGGTGGCAGCACCCGTGCCCGGCGTGCAGCGAGCAGCACCGAGACCGGCCGAGGCCATGCACCGGCGCGCCTAGAGACCCTGGGCAAGCAAGGCCGCCTTGCAGAGGATAGCATGCCAGTGTGCAACCTTTGGTGCCAGCTGCGAGGTGAGCAGCCCGAGGGTCAGGGCATGGGGAGGGGGAGTGAGGAGGTCAGCGTGTGCCACTGCAGAGTGAACCCGAGGGAAGGTGAGCCATTGGACGAGGGTGTGGGGAGACCTGGGGAGGAGGGCAGATCAGGCGTAGGAATGTATGCCAGCCCGTGGGGGTGAGGAGCCAGGGGCGTGGGGAAGGTTGGGTGAGGATGTTATTGTAGATGGTGTGTGCTTTGGGTCTGGGTGGAGGTAAGCCATGTGAGGTGGCGAGCTGGAGGTATTCTGGTGGTCATGGGAAGGGAGGGCATGATGAATCGTGAGAGAGAGCCTCTCTCTCACAATTCATCTCTGAGAGGGCGCGGGTCGGAGAGGTGGTCACCGTGCGCCAGGGGTAGGGAGTGGTACAGATCGGCGCTGTATGTTGAGGGAAGAGTGAGTCAGGAGTGCAGGGGCGGTGTTTACTTGTGGCTGAGGGGAGGCATGGTGACTTTTGGAGGTGTAACTTGGGAGGCACGGTCGTATTGGGGGGAAGAGGAGAGCAGGGTACGAGGTGTTAGACGTAATGTTAAGGATTCATTAAAATGATTACAATTACTTATCAACAATCATGAAAACCGAGTATGAAGCGGATACTTGTGATCTAATGAGTGGATCTGCCTGCACAAATCTTTTAAAACATCGAGTGTTCGAATGCACTTGGCATTTGGTTATGTCTGTTTATATGGTGTTGAGGCAGACATGAAATGCAAGCACCTATGGATGGACGCCTGGAATAGGATGGCAGTGCCTACCCATGTTAACTCAATCTAATGCCCTTTTGCAGAGACCTTGGTAGAAGACTGGCTTCTTGATCATTTCTTTAATTACATTCCAGTGCTTGTCATGTGACTAGCAGAGAAAACTAGTTTAACTAGTCCTCAGTTTGCAATTGGTGAAGCAGCCTTCTCTGTCCATACTAGGGGCATAGTTACCATTGGTTCAGCAAGTACAGTGGTACTGAGACCCAAAACCCTCAGGGGCCCATTGAACCCTGATAATTGCTATATTTTACTTCCTGAGCAGCAGCCAAAGGGGCCATTTTCCTTGCTTATGCCAAGGCCCATGGGGTCGTTGGTACGCTGTGCTAGTGATTTGTACGTCTGCTTGAAAGTTGTTTCCTAACTGGATGTTCCTTGCACATTAATTTTGCTTCAGTGAACCTCTAGTGCTTTTTCATAGCCTTAGGACTCACTGTAATTAATCCTTGTTTAATAGGTGCTCTGAAAGCGAGCAGAACTGGTTGCTGGAATATGGCATTATACAAGAAACCTTAATTAAATATATTGTATTTTGTCTTTTGACAATGTGGTAAAGTGGACGAGTCTTTGGTTACCTGTAGGCTGTCTTCAGGATCAGTTAGTGACGTACTGAGACAGGTCTCTGTGTGCCATGATTTCAAGGTAGCTTACTCTCTTCCTGCTAAGGTCACTTCCCAAATAGATCATGAACTATTCTCCAGGCTCTACTGTTCTCAGTGGACTGAGAAAACAGACCTTGTATGCCAAGTCACATGATCTATTCTATAGTTTTATAACACTCTTCAAATAAACCTTCCATATGTGGCTAGTCCTCATAATGTGTCATACATGTAGTGGGAAGGGTAATTACTATCAATCAGTCAGGGTTTGTAAAGCTCAGCTGCTTCACGCATAAGGGTCTCGAGGCGGTGTGGGATTCATGCTGCTGGATCATGCTGCTTGTTGGTTGAACAGCGAGGTCTTGTGGTCCTTCCTGAACTGCTGGAGCGTTGGTGAGGCTCTGAGGTGCAGGAGGAGGGTTTGCAGGTCTTCACTGCCAGGTGGGAGAAGTAGCGGCCTCCACTGTTTTATCAGCGGCTGCATTGGGTGGCTGCAAGGGAGATGGTTCTGGAACATATTTTCCTGGTAGGTTGGTGGAAATTCACTCGTTCATTAAGGTATGCTGGTCCTTCATTGTGTAGTCCAGGGAAGACATGGCTTGGCAGTTCGGGCTGGACTGTTCCTATGAGGCACAGGCTCAAGGCTGATTTGCATAGGGCCATGTCTGAACTGGGGTGGTGTGGTGAGCAAAAAAACGATGGATTTAGTCCCAGATCTCTGTACTGGGGTGAATGTATGACATTGTTCTGCATTCTGTCCATCAACTGTTGTTTTTGCACGAAAATAAAAATGACACATCAAAATCTTTCAGCAGCCGCCACTGCTGATTGTCTTCTTTTTTTCCCTACCCACTGCTAGCCTCGCCTGCTGCATTGCAAGCAAAATGAAGAGAATTCGAGTACACAAATCTGGTTATTCGAAACGAAAGAGAAAGGTGGCTCAGCAGGCTTTCGTAGTGTCACAGGAAGGAGCAATCCTGAACTTTATCACCCAAGGGAAACCTAAAGATGGAGAATCCTCTGGCCAGAGTACTGCTGATGCACTAGGTAAAACAGGCGCTGACGACCATAAAGAAGAACAAAAAAATGATGATATCCATGAGCAGAATGATACTCATGAGCAGACCAATGAAAATGAACAAGGTGACTCTGAAATTGATACAAACATACAGCAATTACCAACTCAGGATGAGGATTATTACAAAAGACCCTCAGACAGAGAAACTGAAACATCATTCATCGTTCCATCAACATCTGGCATTCTGAAGGAGGTTCAGAGTTTACAGACGGATGATGCTGGTATTGAAAAGGAAGCCAAAGAGCAAGACCATGTTACAGACCCGTGTTCTGAATATGATTTATGTGATTGGAGGGATCCTGCTTTGTGGCCGAACTCTCTTACGGACACACAACGTGTTTTTCTTGTTGAAAGGGGTCCCTCCAGAGACCCAGATTCTAAAACAAAGTATCCAAGTGATGAGCACTCAAAAAGTAAACGTCGTTTTTCTGTTACCATGTTACTGGTCATCTAACGCCTTTTCTGGACGTTTTATTAAAACACCTTCCTGAGCTCCGCCCCGCCCGGACCCCCTCTTCCGGGGCCCCCTACCTGCGCTCCCTGCACAGGGCCACCATGAGCCTAGAGCCGCCCCTGACACCAAAGTGTCTCTGGGGTGCACAAGTGGGTGCAAATACAGATAGAAATAATGTGGCCTACTGTAGTAATGTGGCCCAGATGCAATTTCTTTTGTGAACCTAAGGAGAATTTATGTTGTAAATTTTGCCTAGAATGAGATAGCAATTTTTTTAAAAGTTTGAATGTCAAAATAAGATTTGAAACATCAAAAACAACTTGGGAGATAGGATGTTTAGCCATGAGGAACAGATGCTCATGAAGGGAGTTAGCAACTGGAGCATAGCTTTGGCTGTCTTAGCTACTCCTAGTAAATGAGGCTTTGTGATGTCAGGTCTGACGTCAGGTCTGCTTGCCACCCAATAAAATCATGTTACACTTGGCACCTCTCTGACAACAACTCTTGTATCAATTGGAGGTCATCTTATTTCTTATTTACTTAAGATGACTCTTTCCTGACCAACATAGTGCGCATTTCAATATTACATCCTTATTGTCACCATATTGTGTACCCCTGCTTTTAAATACAGGCACATATCCACCTATAAAGAGTTGGGGCCTATTCACAAAAGTAGTTTGGGGTATGTAAAATAGTACTTCTGTAGTACTCTTACACGTCTCTGTGAACCAGCCCCACAACATTTAAAATGGGAATATTCATATAATATTGATAAACAATTAGTACAAATATGAAGGACTGTGCCCTCTTTGAACTCACAATGAGTCTGTGTTTTGGGGCTGGTTCACTTGTAAGAACACATGAGTAGCCTTGTAGTACTTTTTACCTCTCATACTCATAAATGCTTTCGTGAATGAGCTCAGTGGGATCAAACAGGAAATGTTAGCCTAGCCTTACAACAATGAGTAATGGGCAGAACCTGTCTCATGCAATTAAAGTTAAATCCAAAACTGCTGTTTCGGCCCTGGCCAAAAGTATGTAGAAAAATTACAAAGAGATTTTTTGAGTTTTGAAAAGAATTTCTCCAATGCGCTTTTTTTCTGGAACACCCAATTCGATACGAACCCTTGACTTCTAGAAAGATGGCCTGCTACTTTTCAGGTTACCCAGAAATGAATCAAACCATATTCGTAATTTGCACATGAATTCTGCTGCAAGACATCTGAGGGTTAATGCGAATACTGCAGAGTAGCGATAGCAAGCGAATTCAAACGGGCACCTAGAGAAAAGGCTCTAAAAATATGTTTTCATACTTGGTTTTTAATAAAAAAATACACTGCCTTTCACATTCTCTCATGTACTTCTCATAAAATGATCCCTTTGATATTGTGTTGTGCTGGACTTGACATCTTTTTGCGTATTTCCCCTGTCTTTTTGCTTTCTGACTTCCCAGTTTTGACACTTTATCACTGCTGTTCAATGTTAAAGTGCAAGTGCTCCTGTTGTAAATTGTGTTATGGATTGGTGTTTCCATGATTGGCATATTTGTCAGTCCCTAGTAAAGTGCCCTTAGTGTGCCAGGGCGTGTAAATCAAATGCTGTTAGTGGGATGCAGCACTGGATTGTGCCACCCACACAAGCAGCCTGTAAATGTAACTCTGGCCTGCCAATGCAGAGCCTGTGTGCAGTCTGGGACTGCCATGCCGATTTGGCAAGTGTACCCACTTGCCAGGCCCTAACCTTCCCTTTTCTTACATGTCAGTCACCCCTAAGGTAGGCCCAAGGTACCCCTGTAGGCAGGGTGCAGTGTATGTGAAAGGTAGGACATACCCTGCTGTGTGTGGCATGTCCTGATAGTGAATTACTGCCAATTTAGTTTTTCACTATTGGAAGGCTACCTGCTCCCATAGGACAGAATGGGGAGTTTGTTTATAATAGCCCATAAACATAAATGGCCCTGGGAACTAGGTAGAAAAATAAAGTTTAGTATGCCTGAACTCGGAATCTAAAGATATATCTTTTAGTGAAGGTGATTTTTACATTCTCTGTTTGAAAATACCACTTTTACAAAGTAGGTATTTTCTTGCTCAGCCATCCAGTAGGCCTCTGCTGGGTTTGTGGATTGACTGTCTGGGTTCTGGATGACAGGGGCTGGAGAGGGGAAGTGGCTCCAGGTAGTCTAGGTGGGTCAGGAAAGGGCTGAATAGACCTGGGCTGCATTTAGAGTAGGGGGAGGGATTTCCTTTTTCCTGAATGGGTCTGGTTTGCCTCTGACAATGCCATCTCCACCTCCTGCCAGGAAGCCACACCAGAGAGGGCAGAGCTGGTTCTGGCTGGGCTCAGACACTCTCTGCCTGAGAGGACAAAGGATTTTGGGCTATAAAAAGTGGGGCCCAAACCCCTGAACTTCAGAACTCATTTGGACCAAGAAGACTGCCAAGAAGAAGAGTTGGAGATGCTGTGAGGAGGAACTACCACTTTGCTGTGTTGGCCTGCAGTGGCTGCTTCTGTCTTGGGCAGTGAAAGGACTGGACTTGAACTTTCTGCAACTTCTTTTCTTTGAGAATCTCCAAGGGCTTGAGGTAGAGCTTGCCCCCTGTTCAGAAGTCTCAGGAACAGCAAATACTTCAAGTTCTTCCGTCCTCAGCACTGGGGACTGTGTGTTTTGTGCTGCAACAGAACAATAAGCAACCCGACGCCGTCTATGACGCCGCTGTCGACTCCGTGTCCTGAATGCACCGCAGAGGGCACTGCCGCAACGCCGCACCGCGACACTGGTTTCACCGACGACGCCATCTGACGCCACCACCGAGCCACTGCTTGCACCACGACCTGTGGGTACCGCACTCCGCACTGCTTCGCTTGACGACGACGCCTTGGTATCCCAGACGCCGCTGCTGCTTGTTCCGTGATTCGAGGACACCGCTCGTAAGTTACACGACGCACCATCCTCATCCCGCACCGCAGCCTTGGCCTACCGACGTCGGTGCCATCGACTCCAGTGCGTCAGCTGACTACATCGCTTCAGCAACAACGACGACGCTGCCTGCACCGATACCTTCCAGCACCGCGACGTGCACCGCATCACTTTGCACCGCAACCCTGGTCTTACTGATGATGCCACCTGACGCAGCCACCGAGCCGCTGCTAGCACCGCGACCTGAGGGCATCGCACGCCGCACCGCTGCACTTCGCACCACAGCACCCAACGCCTGCCGATGCCAGCACTCCTGACTTCAACCGCGAGGAGTTTGATCTGCAACACGTGTGACTTCAAGGGCCCAACGATTCCTGCACCGACCTCCGGAACCGACGACTGGGGATGCCGTGCTTTTGGAAACTTAACGAGAGGTCGCCGATGCCCTGCATTGCTAAATGTACTGTTTTGCGGGTCTTCCCGACACCGTTGATGGTCCGTGACGCCGGGGTCAGCCAGAACGGTTTGGATTTGTTTGTTCACGACACCATGATAGCCCCAGACGGAGCTATTGACTTCAAAGAACTGTATTTCAAGGTTATTTTGATAACAGAAGATTTCTAAGTACTGTATTGTGGATTTTGTTTATCGTTTGGGGCTTGTCTTGAGTATATAAAAATATTGGCTATTTTTCTAAACTGGTGTGGTGTCCTTTTGTAGTGCTTACACTGTATTACTGTTGGTTATGTGCAAATGCTTTACACACTGCCTCTAAGTTAAGCCTGACTGCTTGTTCCAAGCTACCAAAGGGGTGAGCAGGGTTTATTTTAGGAGTGTAACTCCCTTATCCTGGCTAGAAGGAAGGGTCCCTACTTGGACAAAGGTGCAAACCCTTCCCAACTAGAGACCCCATTTCTAACATTGGTTGTCAGGGTGAGGATTGGACTTGTGTTTGCACTTGACTTACAGTGATTGGTGTGCACTAATACCATATCGCAGACCATAACGTGCCACATACAGGATTTGCTGGTCTATTTTTTGTGATCCTATCATTTTGGAACTTTAACTTCCTACTGCACCATCCCTGACACAGCAGCATCATCACTTGCATCTCTAGAGATGGCCTTTGAGGAGGACAAGTTGGAAGCCTGCAACATCAAGGAGTTGAAAGCTATTTGTAAAAACCTAAAGATCCAAGTCAGGGGCCTCATCAGGAAGGAGGAGCTATAAAAGGCGCTGAGGGCCTGGGAAGCAGCCAGACATGCCAGCGAGCAGTCTGGAAATCTTATTGGGGAGGCGGAGGAACCTACTCCTAGGGTAGATGTGCTGTAGGGAGGGGGGGTCTCTCCCAGGCAGGTAGCAGTGGTTTGTCCCCAGAGGAGCTGGAGGACAGAGGGAAGCTAGGAGACATGAGATTGAGCTTGAGAGGCTCAAGATGGAGTCACAAAGGATGGTATTAGACCATGAGCGTGGGCTCATGGAGCTGGAATTGAGGAGCTAGTCCAGCACGGATGGTTGCAGCAACTCTTCAGTGCAAGCAGATAGGATTGTGCACATCCCCAAGAATGTAGGTAAACAGTACAAGAAGGGGGATGACATACAGAGGTGGTTTCAAGGGTACGAGTCATCTATTCACACGAATGGGGTCCCTGAAAGGAACTGGGGGGCAGGATTGTGACCTCTCTTTCCAGAGGAAGCAAGGGATACCCTGATAGCTTTAGGTAAGGGGCAGAACCTCACCTACCCTGACATGAAGAGGGCTCTCCTCACTAGGTATGGACTCACTTCTGAAAAGTACAGAGATCAGTTTGGGTCTAGTAAAAAGTCTGAAGCCAACACTTGGTTGGAATGTGTAGAGTCGTTCTGCAGGTCACTGGATGGCTGGGTGAAGGGCAGTAATGTAACAGATTTTCAGGGGCTCTACAATTTGATTGCATGGGAACACTTGTCTAGTCTATGTTTTGCAGATCTGCGCCAGCACTTGGATGATAGTCAGCTAACTGACCCCAGGAAGCTTTCTATGGAGGTGGATCACTGGGTGATGACCCGGGTCCATAAGAAAGCGTTTGGGGGAGACTCAGCCAAAGGTGGGCAGGGTCCCCAGCAGAAAAGTGGGGGGGACAAGGGTAAAGCACAAGAGTTCTCTAAAGGGCCCCAGACTAACACGCAGGGTAAAGGTTCCCATCCCCCAGGAGATAAGAAAGCAGTGGTCTCTTCAGGAAAGCCTGCTGAGACCGGCCCCCGCAAGTGTTTTGCTTGTGACCAGGTGGGTCACTTGAAGGGGGACCCCAAGTGTCACAAGAGGGCCCAGCCACCCACCGGTGGGCAGTCCAAGGTGTTGGCTAGTGTAGCGCTTGGGGAGGTGGGGTGCCCACAGGAGGGTGGGGATCCATCAGAAATTACCCTTGTCTCACTAGGGGACAGTGAGATGGTCCCAGGAAACCAGATGCCCCCTAACACAAAGAAATACAGCACCTGGGTGACCATCAATGGGAAAAGGGTAGAGGCTCTCAGAGATATTGGAGCCAGTGTGACCTCAGTCCGGTGTCACCTGGTCTCTGAAGAGCAGGCAGTCCCAGGGGTATTCCACCAAATAGTTGCTGTAGACAACTCAAAATGCCAGTGTATGGTGGCACAGGTTCCCTTTGAATGGGGGGGCGGGGTCTCAGGTCCCTTGAGGGTGGTTGTAAGCCCTCCCATGCCTGTAGATTGTCTGCTCTGTAACGACCTGGAGCAGTCCGTATGGAAGGATGTTGAGTTCAGGTCTCACTTTGAGATGCTTGGGTTGCCAAAGTGGGCATGCATGTCCACTCGGTCAATGTCGGCCAGAAAGGGTGATCAGAAGGACCTGGAGCCTGAAACAGTGGCCCACGTCCCTGCCAAGAGAAAGGGCAGGGGGCACAGGAAACAGTCTCCTGAAGTTCCTATGGACCAGGAGGAAGCTGACGTTGAGGGGGAAACCCCGGTGCCTATAGGGGAGCAGGTAGCTGAACTGGGGGACATCTCTGAGCTGACCCTTTGGCAGCAAGAAGGGGGTCCCACCAGGGAAGAATTCTGCAGGGAACAGAAATAGTGCCCTTCTCTGGAGGGTCTGCGGCGGCAGGCTGCAGACCAGGCAGCTGGTGGTCAGTTCGGATCTCATTGGATATACTGGTAGAATGATTTCCTGTAGAGGGAGCCTAAGGTTGCAGAGCCTGGGTCAGCCCGTGTGCTGGTGGTACCCCAGCGCTTCAGGACCTTCCTACTGGGTCTGGCTCATGAAGTGTCTTTGTCAGGACATTTGGGGCGGGACAAGAACTTTCACAGACTTGTCACCTACTTCTTTTGGCCCCAAATGCGGAGGCAGTCGGATGGACATTGCAGATCTTCCCAAACTTGCCAGGCAAGTGGAAAGAGTGCAAGGAAGGTCAAAGCTCCTCTCCAACATTTACCAGTTGGAACACCCTTTGAAAGGATGGGGATGGACGTTGTGGGGCCACTGGATCCCAAGACAGCCATGGGCAACAGGTACATCCTGGTCTTGGTGGACCATGCAACCCAGTACCCAGAGGCAATCCCTCTCAGGACAACGACGGCGCCAGTGGTGGGCCGGGCATTAATGGGGATCTTTTCCCGCGTGGGGTTCCCCAGAGAGGTGGTTTCTGACAGGGGGACCAATTTCATATCCAAGTATATGAAATCCCTGTGGATGGAGTGTGGTGCAACCTACAAGTTCACCACTCCTTACCACCCCAAGGTAACGGTCTGGTGGAGAGATTCAACCAGATCTTGAAGGGCATGATTAAGGGTGTAACAGAATACATGAGGCGTTATTGGGACGTCCTCTTGCCATGCCTTCTCTTTACATATAGGGAGGTAGCACAGAAGTCTCTGGGGTTCAGTCCCTTTGAGCTTCTGTATGGTTCCCCTGTGAGAGGACCTCTGAGTTTGGTGAAGGAAGGCTCGGAAGCAGCTCCCAGGAAAACTCCCCAGGATGTGTTTAGTTACATGCTGGCCTTCAGGAACCAAACTGCCTGCTTCAGGAAACTCGCTCAGGCGAACCTAGAAGCAAGCCAGGAAGAAATGAAGAAGTGGTATGATCAGAATGCCACTCCGGTCGAATTTCAACCTGGGCAAAAAGTGTGGGGCATGTCCCCAGTGGAACCTTGTGCCTTGCAGGACAAGTGGACTGGGCCGTTTGAGGTGGTGGAGCGCAAAAGTGATGTCACCTATTTGGTGGATTTGCGGACTGTCAGGAACCCTTTGAGGGTCCTGCATGTGAACCGCCTCAAGCCCCACTTCGAGAGGTCCGAAGTGAGCATGCTCTTGGCGACAGATGATGGGATGGAAGAGCAGAGTGAACCTCTCCCTGACCTCCTGTCCACCAAGGAGCACGATGGGTCAGTGGAAGGTGTGATCCTCTCCTCCACACTGACCCCAGTGCAGCAGAGCGACTGTCACCAGTTGTTTGGACAGTTTGCCCCACTGTTCTCTCTGACCCCAGGTGTTACTCAGTGGTGTACCCATGACGTGGACACTGGTGACAGCCCTCCTGTAAAACACAAGATTTACAGGTTGACTGACCGGGTCAGGGACAGCATCAAGGAGGAGGTCTCCAAGATGTTGGCATTAGGGGTGATCGAGCCCTCCAACAGTCCTTGGGCCAGCCCAGTGGTCTTTGTTCCAAAGGCTGCTGCACCCGGTGCCACTCCAGAACTGTGGTTCTGTGTGGACTACCGTGGACTTAATGTCATCACCAGAACTGACACGCACCCCATCCCCGGAGCTGATGAGCTCATTGATCGGTTGGGAGCTGCCAGGTTCCTCAGCACGTTTGATTTAATGTCTGGGTACTGGCAGATTACCTTAACCGATGGGGCCAAGGAGAGATCAGTCTTTTCAACCCCAGAAGGACATTACCAGTTCGGGGTGATGCCCTTTGGGTTGAAGAATGCCCCTGCACCTTTCAGAGGTGTTGGCGGGACATGAGGATTTCAGTGCCGCCTACCTGGATAACATTGCAGTGTTCAATTACAGCTGGGAAGAACACTTGCATCACCTCGGGGAAGTGTTGAGGGCTCTAAAGAAGGCAGGCCTCAGAATCAAGACCAGTAAGAGCCAGATCGGGCAGGGCTCTGTGGTGTACTTGGGACACCAGGTAGGAAGCGGCCAGGTGGCGCCCCTACAGCCCAAGATTTACACCACTCTGGCATGGAACCCCCCCAAGACCCAGACCAAGTAGTGTGAGAGCCTTCTTAGGTCTCACCGGGTACTACAGGAGGTTTGTTAAGGGCTATGGCACGATTGTTGCCCCCTTAACAGAGCTGACTTCCAGGAAGCAGCCCAAGAAGGTGATCTGAACTGAGTCCTGCCAGAAAGTTTTTGATGCCCTGAAGACAGCCATGTGCACGGCGCCCTGCTTAAGGCACCCGACTTCCCAAAGGAATTCGTCATGCAGACTGACGCTTCAGAACATGGTATGGGAGCGGTGCTTCTACAACTGAACGAAGAGGGCCTAGACCAGCCTGTAGTCTTCCTTTTTATTTTTTAAACTTTATTTTCCATTTTTGAAACATCTTCAAAAGATACAATTTAGCAACCTTGTTCACCGTTGATCACAAAATCATCATCATAAAATCAATATATGCATTGCAATTTCTCAATAAATGCTGTTTCTGACATGGCTAGTACAGTGAATACAATAGTGTCATATCTGCATCTCTCGAGGTGCCACCACTTGTCCCTAACCCAATCCGTTCCCCAGTGATACAGGGATCCAACATATTTTGCCACGTTGATCACATATTCAAGGCCGCGTAGGATTGTGGATGGCATCCCACACCAATTTTGTTGGCAACATAAGAAACTTTTCACCCCACTCCCTCTGGAACAATGCCGTTGTCTGGTTGAGAGTTAGCGGCCCGTGAAGTAGTTTCCGCATATGAGCGGAATGGGCCCCATAAATCCCTGGGGCGGGAAGAGCAGGGCATAATACCAGCATAGGTCTCGGAATGTACATTGCAATACGCCAAGCTGTTTAGCCAATCTTGTACATTAGGCGCTGTTCGCCTGCCCCAATGGATTGCAACCTCTCTCTTCGCCAGTAGGAGACCCAGTGACGCGAATCGCCTGATACCTTTAGGGAAGTTTACCGTGTATCCCAGCAGGGCCACCTCTGGGGTGGTAATGAGGGGCATGTCAATCATCTTCCCTTGTGTCCAATGGATATTTTCCCAATAGGTCTGCAGTCGGGGACATGTCCATGCCAGATGTGCAAAGTCAGCATGTGGCGCAGCGCATTTCGGGCAAGTATGCGGTCTAGTGGCGTCTATCCTATGCGCTTTAGCGAGAGTGAAGTAGACCCGACGAAGAGATTTAAAATGAAGCTGTTTGTGCCTACCGTTAAGCGAGACTTCTTTAGTGACTGCACAACACTTGGCCCACTGTTCATCTGTTATTGGGCACCAAGTCTGTCTCCCAGTTGTTACGGACCTTGACGTTGTTTACTGGTCTCATATTAGCGCAAGCATTGTATAATTTAGAAATGAGACGCGCCCCATCAGGGCTCTCAGTTATCAGTGTGAGTGGGCGGAACGACTCAGGTTTGATCGGGAACGCAGGAAGTGTCAACCGTAAGGCTGACCGGATGCGGTTCATGACGATCCTGTCCATAAAACTACTGGCTGTATAGCGGGCATCTTCTTCTAGTGAGAAGATGTGGCATCCGGGCTACAGGTCTCCCACCTTGGTAATGTCAAAAGTTTTCAAGGTGCATTGCACCAGTCTTTCGGCTGATATCGGAAACCACTTGGCATTTGGGAGAGGGAGGGCGGAGGAATAAAATGTCGTAGCGCCGGTCAGTCATCTCAGTTTCTTCCCCGCCCAGCTGGTGGTGGACACAGCTTGTATATCGTGAGGGTCACGAGGGATGCCCCTGGGCAGAACTGTGAATAACTGCTCAGGGAGAACGAAGTCCGCCTCAGGCCGAAGGTACGGTATTCTTGCGTCCGGATGAAACCATGCATGTGCATAATGGTATTGTGCCACCAAGTAGTACAATTGAAAGTCCAGCACATTATACCCACCTCTGTCATATGGTAACGTGAGCACTGGCCAGCGGATGCGTGGTTGTTTCCCTCCCCAAATCAGTCACGTAAGGTGGGTGCGTAACGTCCGAAAAAAGCCGTTGACAGTGGTAATCTCAGCCATCTGTCCACCTGTGTCTCCAGAGTGTTAATTGCCTGCCCGTAGTTTAAGTAAATAATCTGTGTGGTGTCTAGGTGGATGTGGATCCCGAGATATTTGACCGAATCCGTGCACCATTCGAGTGGATACTCGCATTCCCAAGTTTTTGTGCCCGTGGTTAACGGGAAAATGCTTGATTCATGCCAGTTAATACCCAAGCCGGAGAAACGGCCAAACCGGAGTATTTCTCTGATGAGAGGCATTAAATTCGTCTGGGGTTCCCTGACGTAAAAGATTGTGTCGTCCGCATAAAGGGAGACAGGAATAGGGCCCGTGTTAAACTGTAACCCTCGCTGCAGATGGCGCTCCTGAAAATGGCGGATTATCAGGTCCATAGCCAGTATAAACAGGAGCAGAGACAAGGGGCAGCCCTGTCTGGTACCACGAGAAAGCAGTCGGGCCGTGGGGTTGCTGTATAATAAGGCTGTGGTGGCAATGAAACCCAGTAGCATGCCCATATGTCTCATCAGTGAGATTATGAATGGCCATTCCAAGGAATCGAAGGCCTTCTCCGCATCCAGAAGGATCGCGGCCGAGGGAGTCTCTGGATTAATCCTGTGAAGGACAGCGAATAGTGTCCGAAGATTCAGGGAAGTGGACGGATGGGGTACAAATCCGGATTGGACTGGTGAAATTATGTACTCCATTAGTTGAGACAGTCGATTAGCGATGACTTTGGCTAATATTTGTAGTCTAAATTTAAAAGTGACAGTGGTCTATAGGATCTGCAGAGAGATGGATCCTTACCGGGTTTTGGGAGCAAGATAATAACGGCCTCGCATAGTGTGGGGGGCAGTACCTGTTTTTCCAGGGCCTCCGCATATACCTCAATCAGCTGCAGGGCAAGTAAGTCCTTATATTCTTTATAAAAGTCACCCGTAAAGCCATCCAGCCCGGGGGCTGTAGAGCCACGAAGGGTGTCGATGGCAAGAGTGACGTCAGCCACCGAGATGGGCTCGGCTAAGAAGTCTTGCATATGCTTCTCTAGGTAAACTAGCGCGACCTCAAACAGGTAGTCTTCCTGCGCTGTGCGGTCACTCCCAGCTCTGGAGGTGTACAGTGTGGTGTAATAGTCCAGAAATTCCTCTCGAATCTCCGATGTGGAGGTGAGTGTATGATTAGTGGTGGAGCGTATCTTCAGTGATGTATGCCTTGCTGTACGGCAGTCGTAACATCTGCCCTAGCACTCTACCAGGTGGTTCCCCCTCTCCATATCGTCTGGCTGTGTAGTATTTCCCCAGGTATAATATCTCCCGGTCTGCAGTGTCTCTATATTCAGTCAGAAGGGCCAGTCGCTGTCCCCGCCAAGACGGGTCAGGGGACCGCACAGAACCAGATTCAAGGGTCCTAATGTGGTGCTCAATGTGTGTCATCGTGTTGCGAAGATCCCTGAGTACCCCTGCGTGTTTAGCTATGCAAACTCCCCTGATGACTGCCTTGAACCCCTCCCACAGTACAGCCCAGGACTCCACGGAATACCTGTGGTCTTCCTTAGCAGGAGACTACTGTGAGAAGTTGGCCTGGTATATGCTGACCACTAATTAAAGTGGGCACCTTGTACCAGTCCAAACAACCCGTATTGATGATTAGGTTAAAGTCAACCTTTATTGAAAGCTATCCTAGTGGTAGCTATGGAGAGCAGCCTTCAGGCTAAGTCTCGAAGGAATGTAAAGCAGCTTGGTTTACCAGATTATAACCTCCTGAATGACCAAATGAAAGGAGAACCACACAAGGAATATATAAAATATATGTATTTATTACTAAACACTCTCTACTAACCTCTTTATGAGATAAGAGAAAAAAGCACACAATATTAAATCACTAGAACGACAGTAAATAGCACAATACACAGTGGGCTCCATGGGGAGACCAAACCATATACTTAGAAAGTGGTATAACAACCACGACTTGACTAGACACAGTGCCTAGAGCACGTAGAATCGCTTGGACCCCAAGGAACCACCCAAGTAGTGACACAGGGGACCCACGGAGGAGGGGTGCAGTGTGAGAACACAGACGCGAGCTCCGTACAACTCTATGGGAAAGTCGCGGTTGGAATTTTAAAGATTAAAGACACTTTGGAGAGGACTTTAAGCAAACCCAGTTAAACATAGAAGGTTCTAAGGCCAGCACCCTTGAGAGTACCGAGATACCCATGTTACCTATCCCAAAGGAGCCGGGTGCAAAGGGGTCAAGTGATGTCGGAAACCTTCGTAGTTTTCAATGGCGTGATGCGTAAAAGTGCTGTTGCCGTGAAGATGAAAAGTGTCCGGTGTGATGCAAGCCTGGATCAGAGATGAGAAGAACCTGAAAGCAGAGGGGACAGAGTCTGGGTCACTTCACAGTGACCAAGGGCACGATAGACGAATGCCCACCGATGTCGGGTGTTTCAGGTGAGAAGAAGTGAAGCTTAACTCTGCAGCCACGGGGACTCCAAGGAGGTTGGGTAGTTCTCCCTACTTTCAGCTGGAGGCAACATGTGTTAGACTTGACATCTTTTGGCGTGTTTCCCCATTCTTTTTGCTTTCTGACCTCCCGGTTTTTACTCTGTTTTTGCTGAATTAGTGTCTCTGCGCACTTTCTCACTGCTGTTCAGTGTTAAAGTGCAAGTGCTCCTGTTGTAAATTGTGTTATGGATTGGTGTTTCCATGATTGGCATATTTGATTTACTTGTCAGTCCCTAGTAAAGTGCACTGAGTGTGCCCGGGACTGTAAATCAAATGCTGCTAGTGGGTTGCAGCACTGGATTGTGCCACCCACACAAGCAGCCTGTAAATGTAACTCTGGACTGCCATTGCAGAGCCTGTGTGCAGTCTGGGGCTGCCATGCCGACTTGGCAAGTGTACCCATTTGCCAGGCCCTAACCTTCCCTTTTCTTACATGTCAGTCACCCCTAAGGTAGGCCCAAGGTACCCCTGTGGGCAGGGTGCAGTGTATGTGAAAGGTAGGACATGTCCTGGTGTTCGTGGCATATCCTGATAGTGAATTACTGCCAATTTAGTTTTTCACTATTGCAAGGCTACCTGCTTCCATAGGTCAGAATGGGGAGTTTGTTTATAACAGCTTACAAACAGAACTGGCCCTGGGAACTAGGTAGAAAAATAAAGTTTAGTATGCCTGAACTCAGAATCTAAAGATGCATCTTTTCGAGAAGGTGATTTTTACATTCTGTGTTTGAAAATAAATACCACTTTTAGAAAGTAGGTATTTTCTTGCTCAGCCATCCAGTAGGCCTCTGCTGGGGTTGTGGATTGACTGTCTGGGTTTTGGATGACAGGGGTTGGGGAGGAGCCGTGGCTCCTGATAATCTAGGTAGGTCAGGAAATGGCTGAATAGACCTGGGCTGAATTTAGAGTAGGGGGAGGAGATTTCTTTCACCTGAATGGGCCTGGTCTGCCTCTGACAAGGCCATCTCCACCTCCTGCCAGGAAGCCACACCAGATAGGGCAGAACTGGTTCTGGCTGGGCACAGACACTCTCTGCCTGAAAGGACAAAGGATTTTGGGCTATAAAAAGTGGGGCCCAAACCCCTGAACTTTAGAACTCTTTTGGACCAAGAAGACTGCCAAGAAGAAGACCTGGAGAAGCTATGAGGAGGAACTACCACTTTGCTGTGTGCTTTGCTGTGTTGGCCTGCAGTGGCTGCTTCTGTCTTGGGCAGTGAAAGGACTGGACTTGAACTTTCTGCAACTTCTTTTCTTTGGGTATCTCCAAGGGCTGAGGTAGAGCTTGCCCCCTGTTCAGAAGTCTCAGGAACAGCAAATACTTCAAGTTCTTCTGCCCTCAGCACTGGGGACTTTGTGTTTTGTGCTGCAACAGAAGAAAAAGCAACCCGACGCCGTCTACGACGCCGCTGCTGACTCCATGTCCTGAATGCACCGCAGAGGGCACCGCCACACAGTTACCCTAGTCTCACCGGCGACGCCATCTTATGCCACCAGTGAGCCGTTGCTCGCACCGCGACCTGTGGGCACAGCACTCCGCACCGCCTCACTTCATGACGCCGCCTTGGTATCCCGGATGACGCCGCTTCATGCCGACATCGACACTGCTGCTTGCACGTGGTTCGAGGGCACCGCTCGTAAGTTACACAAAGCACTGTCCTCATCCCGCACCGCAGCCTTGGCCTACCGACGCCGGTGCCATCGACTCCAGTTTGTCAGCCGATGACAGCGCTTCAGCGCTTCAGCAACGACAACGACGCTGCCTGCATTGTGACCTGCCAGCACCGCGACCAGCACTGCATCACATCGCACCATGACCCTGGTCTAACTGATGATGTCACCTGATGCCGCCACCGAGCCGCTGCTTGCACCGCGACCTGAGGACATTGCACGCCGCACCACTGCACTTCGCATTCCAGCACCCGACGCCTGTTGACGCCTGCCCTCCTGACTTCAACCGCGAGGAGTTCAATCTGCAACGCGTGTGACTTCAGTGGCCCAACGACTCCTACTCCGACCTCCGGAACAGACGCCTGCGGACGCCGTGCTTTCGGAAGCTCAACAAGAGGTCACCGACGCCCTGCATTTCTAAAGGTACTGTTTTGCGGGTCTTCCCGACACCGTAGCTGGCCCACTATGCCGCGGTCAGCCAGAACTGTTTGGATTTGTTTGTTTACGACACCGTGATTGCCCCGGACGAAGCTATCAACTTCAAGGAACAGTATTTCAAGATTATTTTGATAACTGAAGATTTCTAAGTACTGTATTGTGGATTGTTTATCGTTTTGGGTCTTGTTTTGAGTATATACAAATATTGGATATTTTTCTAAACTGGTGTGGTGTCCTTTTGTAGAGCTTACACTGTATTACTTTTGGTTATGTGCAAATGCTTTACACACTGCCTCTAAGATAAGCCTGACTGCTCGTGCCAAGCTCCTAAGGGGGTGAGCAGGGGTTATTTTAGGAGTGTAACTCCCTTATCCTGACGAGAAGGAAGGGTCCCTACTTGGACAAAGGTGCATACCCTTGCCAACTAGAGACCCCCATTTCTAACATGTAGTCTTGCAAATTATTGTATTGTAACATTTATATATAGCGCTTGGGGCACTAAAGCGCTTTCCCACATGGGTAGTTCGCTATGCCATGCAGGATGTGTGGTTGGAAGTGCATTGTCTTTGTTTTGGTTCTATGTGTGTTTGCTGCAGTCTGTGCAAGTCTAAAGATTTCAGGAGTTTATATATTAAAATGAGTTATATGCAGGGTACCAATTAGTTCTGAGGAACAATTCACTTCCAAAAAAAATAAAGATTGTGTTCAAAATCAATTAAATGGAAATGACAAATGTTTTAGGCATATTTTTACAGCCTAGACCAGTCTTCAAGTCGAAGTGAAACATTTAATAAGAAACATTTTTATTGTAGCAGGACCGTATAAAACATGAGATACAGTATACTGATCATCGACGTGATGTGCGATCCACTTAACAACAAATTACATATATAAATGAAGATCTGATACTCATTTGTGATCAGCAGGGCCGGCTTTAGGGCGGTGCGACCGGTGCCACCGCACCGGGTGTTGGCTTCCTGGTGGCGCCGTGCTTGAAAGTTTATTATGCTTTTGAAGCACCTGCTGCAGCGTTTCTTTCCCCCGGCAATTACCAGGCCTCACATAAATGTCACAATAACTCCTGTGATTAATTATCGTCCTGGAGAGAGATCAGCATTTCGCATAGTTGAGGTTTTGACTTATGTGAAGTTAGTGCAGAGGGTTAATATGCCTGCTGCAAAGAACGTGTACCAAGTAGATTATGTATGATGTAAACAGATCAGCAGGTTACTGCTTTCAAAAGAGACATCCTTTTGTTACTTGCAATTTATAACTTAAAGTCCTAATATAGAATAGTGAGCTATTAACTTTCATCCTAGAACTGCATACACACTGGAAAGTATACATTATTAGAACAAGGCTTAGGCCCTCCAGACTCTCAGGAAGCCGCTCTCGTCGATTGGTTGGAATCTGCCAGCAACATAGTCGCCCCCCTTAAGTCTATCCGAACTAAGCGCCCTCATGACGCTCATCGCTGGTTCTCCGATAGCCTCAAATCCCTTAAACTGGGACTTCGCCAAGCTGAGCGCCGCTGGCGTCGAAACTACGACCCCTTAGAAAAAGTCCATTTCCTCAAACTATCCGGAGAATACAAACATGCAATCTCAACTGCAAAATCTGTCTATTTTTCCACTAAAATTCTCAACTCTGTGAATAAATCTAAAGACATTTTTGCGATTGTGGAGGAACTTTCACACCCGGATAGAGTGACCATCAAACCCCTCCCCTCTCAGGCACTCTGCGATTCCCTTAACCAATTTTTCATAGACAAAATCAGTAAAATCAAAAATAGTATTTTCTCCAGATCTCCAGCAATGTCTCCCCCAGAGGCCGCTCCCTTTTTCAACTCTCACTCCCTGTCACAGCTGCCTCCTATATCCGATGAAGTCTTTTTCCCCCTGCTCCACAAAGTCTCATCCGGTTCCCCCACAGACTGCTGCCCCCCGGCAATTCTCCGGACCGCTTTTTCGACCTGCCCTGGCCCCCCACTGGCCCTTTTGAACAACTCTCTGTTGCTCGGCGTGGTCCCCAGCCAGTTCAAGAACGCCGAAGTTATCCCCATATTAAAAAAAACCAACGCCGACCCCATGGTCCTGGGCAACTTCCACCCCATTTCTCTCCTGCCTTACCTGAGCAAGGTACTCGAGACGCACGTGACCAGCGTCCTCAGTTCCTTTATCGAGGACTCCAATTTCTTAGACTCACAGCAAGCTGGGTTTAGACCTGCCCACTCGACAGAGTCGGTTATCCTCTCTGTTATGGAGGAACTCCATAGAGGCGCCGACTCCAACACCAGTCAAGCCCTGGTGCTCTTAGATCTGTCAGCGGCCTTTGACACGGTCGATCATTCCATCTTAGTCGACCGTGTCAAAGAGGCCGGCATCAGCGGGACGGCCCTTAATTGGGTTTGTTCCTTCCTTGCAGACCGCCATCAATCGGTCCGTCTCTCTCAGCTTACGGCAAACCAGACGAGAGTCACCTGCGGTGTCCCGCAGGGTTCATCCCTGTCACCCCTTCTCTTTAACCTTTACCTCACCCCCCTGATCCGCTCCCTCCGCGGTAGGAATGTCACTGCATTTAACTATGCAGATGACATACAGCTCGTCTTCAATCTCGACTCCTCGGACGAAGCGGCTCTAGATTTCCAGTCCACCCTTTGCCATATCAGTAATTGGATGAGCACTCACCATCTTAAACTTAATCCCGACAAGACAGAGCTCGTTCTTGTCGGAGGCCCTTCCAATCCCTGGAATTCCACCTTCTGGCCCTCCTCCCTCGGCCCTCCCCCCCACCCTGCTGATAAAGTGAAAAGCCTCGGGGTCTACATCTCCCAAGACCTCTCAATGCAGCATCAGGTCAGTGCTACTGTGTCCTCCTGCTTCTTCCAGCTCCGGAAGATCCGGAAAATTGCCCACTTTCTGACCACTGAAGCCCTCACCCTGGTACTACTGGCTTTAGTCATCTCCCGAATCGACTACGCCAACGCCCTGTACGTTGGCATCCTACAATATCAAATCAACAGACTACAACTTATTCAGAATCAAGCAGCTCGCCTTATCTATCACCAACCGAAACATCACCATGTCCGTCCTCTCCTCAAGGCCCTCCATTGGCTTCCCATTTCGGAGCGCTGCAAGTTTAAACTTGGTTGCCTGACCCATAAATCTCTGGCAGGCACCGGTCCCTCCTTTATTTCCTCCCTCTTGCATCCCTATACCCCCTCTAGGAATCTCCGCTCCTCTCATCTTGCGCTCCTTCAGACTCCCCGCTTCAAGCGCAAAAAACACGGTGGTCTCAGATTCTCCTTTTTGGCACCCTCTTTCTGGAACTCTCTACCGCTGGAATTGAGACTTTCTCCCTCTCATCTTCACTTCAGGTCCCTCCTAAAAACCTACCTTTTTCTCGGTATTTATTCATAAATCTCTTTCTCCTCGCTTTTGCTTCTGCCTCTTGTTGATTAAAGTGAACAGCGCCAAGAAACCGTCCGGTGAATGCCGCGCTTTATAAGTAATTTTTACATTACATTACATTACATTGATTAATGTTGCAAAAAGGATTAATTTGGCTAGAAATTGATTCTTATTATTAAAGAGAACTCCCAACTATGCTGTTTCTTTTTCGACTCTGAGTTTGTGCTTCTCCACACCAAGCACTCTTAAACTATACTGCCTACCAGTATGGATGACATGTGACTCCTACACTTTTAGTCCTTTGGCTTATGTAGCATTTCCTATACAGTGATTTACACACGTATGATTGATTGTCTCTGTGTAATGTGTGTGTGATGCAAAGTGCTCGGTCACCCTACACTGGTATGAGTGCTACATAACTAATTCAATGCATCTGAGAGAATGTGATTATGGAGACTTGTTCACTGTTAAAGGGCGCTAGTGAGAGAATCCGTGGTGGAGGTGGTCATGGTGGTGGGGGTTGGGAGGGGGGGTGGGTTTGGGGGGGGGGGGGGGGTTGCCAACAAACATTGTCGCACAGGGCGCCACCAGCACAAAAGCCAGCCCTGGTGATCAGAGATCTTCTACAAATGGGCCCTGGGAAGAAAATGCAATCGGTGCATTACAAACAACACACTAACTGCACGTTTTGCTCTTTCACACATTTTCAATGCCTATATCTAGAATTTAAGGCACGGCGATATAATGTACGCCGTGAACAGAACCCAAGTTCCAAGGTCAGCAACTCAGCTGCTCTTTTCTCCGATTTAACACAAAATTGCTGCATCTTTGAGTTTGAGTGCTATTTTTAGTTGCTGCAGTAGGAAAGCATTTTTCCTTTAAAGTAGCTAACGCGGCCTCATTTATAACCCAGACGAGTCGGTCCTCAGTGGAGAACAGCTTCCAGGAGATTAGGGGATCAATTGTAGTCCGCAAATTGCTAGATTTATTTTTCAAAGAGGTTCTGGTGAGGCTGCTGTGTTTTCCGCCGTTGCTCAGCACTTAGCCGGCCGTTCTGAAGGCCTGCTTTCCCAGGATTCCATGCGGGAATGTCACGTTGGGATGCGCTTTAAAAGTAAACAACATTGCACGCGCTCATTAAATCCTACTCTCAGCCCATAAGTCTATCTTTAGAAATGTAGCTCGGTGGCGCCAATTTATTAATATCTGTTGTGTATTTTTACCTCATTACATTTCTGCAGACCTCATGTTATCAACACAAATAGAGAGAGAGAGAGAGAGAGAGAGAGAGAGAGAGAGAGCTTTGCATGAGCACCATTCAGTAAATGGATGTTTTGGCTCAGCCTCCTTCATCCACTGCTTGCCTCACGGCTAGCGAGGTCGACCTGGAAGCTGGGGAACCGGGTTCTAGTCTTGGCAAGGACGCTCAACATCCTGTGATTCTGGGCCTAGGTAAGTCACCCCTCTAGCAGGGTGCACTATCCCGCAGGTGAGGGTACAGTTGCATGAGCACAGTACCCCTACAGTGTCTAGGTCCATTATTACACATTGCAAGTGCACTAAAGCCATAAAGAGTATATGGTCTGGGAGTTGGTCATAACGAACTCCACAGCTCCATAATGGCCTTACGGAAACCTGGGAAGCTTGTTGGCAAACCTCCCAGCACATTAAACCCTCACTGGTGCCAGTGTGGGATTTAATGTAAAATGTGCTCAGATGGCATCTTAATGATGCCCCCTGAAAATCGACCAGCGCTGGTGTGGTTACTGAATGACTGCCTGCCATTTGCCACCAGACAGGTTTCTGGACCCCTGGGTAGAGAGCCTTCGCTCTCTGGGTCCAGAAACAAAGCCCATCCTGGGCAGAGGTGTCCCCCAGGACGGGCTGCGTCCATGAAGGGAAAGCTTCAAAGGCCTGCTACCTTTGTAAGCTGTTCCTGCCTTTCTCTGTCCCCAGCAACTGGCTCCCACCGGCTCTGACACCCACTTAGGGCGGGAGAATCATCAGCAAAAACCAAGTTAGGAGGAGAGGTGTGCCCACCTGTGCAACCCCACTTCTCAGGTGGGGAAGGCAAGATGAAGGCCACATCTCAGTCCCCTTCATCTTGAAGATCAGGGGACCCACTCAATTAGAGAGAGGCTCATGCCCCCCTCCCAACGGAGGGTGGAATAATAGGGAGTGAACTTATCCAAAGAAAGGGACCTATTGGTCCCAACCTGCTCACCCCTGTAATGCCCCTAAATGTAGTATTTAGGGGGACAGTGAACCTTGCATCACTAGATTCCTGCAACCTACGAAGAGGAAGGATGGAAGAAGTCACACAGCAGAGGAGACTGTAGAGAAGAACTGACTTGGCCTCAGCCCTACCAGCCATCTGTGGTTTCCAGAGATCCTGTACTGAAGGTTGACTTGTCCTGCAGCCAGCTACCTCTATAACCCCTGGGAGGACTGACTGCCTTCCACAAAGACTGGATCTCCTGTGAAAAGCAGCTCTGTTCAGAAGAAAACTCCAAAGAGAGACTCTGAGCCTGCTGAGGACGCCTGGAACCACCACTGCAACCGTCGCCCATGGCCCGCGTCCACGTGGCCCTCTGGTCCCAGAAAGGTCCCCCAGCACTCCAGAGTCTGAGTCCACCATGGGCTGACCCCTCCAGGACTCCCCGACGTCGCCTGCAGCCTCTGCATGGAGACCCCCCAACCGTGAGTGGCCTGGTAAGGTGAAATCCGACCTCAAAAGGCACTCCTGCATCTGGCCGCCCTGCACTCTGGAGAAGAGAATCTGAGGTACACCTGTGTCCCTGAGCCCTCCAACTTACCTCCCGGAAGACTTCCTGGGCGGATCTTGCAGTCAAAATCCCAAACCAGCACCCTCCATAGGATTGCATTGGGCTCCCGATCCCTCCTAAGCACCCTGCACCCGCCCCGCCCCTTCGTCGCTGGTGGTGTGCCACTTTGTGCCAACCTGGTTCCCCCTTTTCCCTGACCTTAACCCTAGGAGCTTGGCGTCCAAGACCGAGTGGCCTGCCTTTGAGCAGCCCCCAACTGAGGTGCCCCATTGGCTAACATTGGACCTCTGCACCCTGCACCCGGCTGCCCTAGTACCACTCGAGTGCCTAACTGGACATTGGGGAACTTTGGCCCTAACCCCCAAAAGCCATATTTACAGGATGTTTACTTACTAGTAAACTGTTAACACTCTTTTTCCCATAGGAACCAATGTTATGATTTTTGTACCAAAAATGTTCTAAGTGTTGAACAGACTTTTGTATGGAAAACAAAGTCATATTGCCTTAAACCCAAAATTGTTGTACTTACCTGTAACTTGTAAGTGCCCATGTGTGATATCTCGGCATATCACCCCAAATAGTCAAAGTAACTGAAAAGTAATCAAAAAGTAATCAAAGGTCATTTCTATGTCTTTGAAACTGTTTTAAAAGCAAATACAAATATGTAACAATTGCAATTTCATCCACAACTGCATTTCCTTGTAAATCTTTGTATTTCAAAGCTTATTCTACTCACCTGTACCAAGTCCTGCTTGGTTCTAGAAATAAAACATAAGTTTACCTTTTTTATACTTACCTAATTGGTCTGCATTCTGTCTTTGAGTGTGTGTAATCAGTCCTTGATTGAGTCAATACAATAAATGTTTAACACACCCTCCTGATAAGCCTAACTGCTCGACCACACTACCACAAAGAGAGCTGTTAGTGATGATCTAATTTAGCCTCGGCTATACCTCTGAGGATCCCCTGGACTCTGGGCACACTATACCTTACTTTGGGATAGTATATACAGTGCCAGATTCCTACAAACACAAGTAGAACTTAACAGGAACTCACCTCAGTACACTTCACCATAATGCATTACTGATACTTAGGCACCTGGACACCAAGCTTGCCACTTGCCTGTGGCCTCCAGTCCCTGCTTTTTCCAGACTGATTCAGTAACACAGCAGCTGCCCAGGTTTTCCCGCTGAGGTTTTCCACTCACTTCCCGCCAACAGAAGCCCTGAACACCCCAAACATACTTAATGCACGCTGCAGCACGACCGCACCAAAGGCGCATCAAAGACAAGCCTGTCTGTGCCCATCCGCATCCTGGAACGCAACCAGCGCCACGACCCCTGGCCCTCCCGCCTTCCCAATATACACCATTGGTGAGCTCGACAACCTCGACCCGGACGCTGAAACAAAGACTGCCATCACAACGGCCCATGATCCGTGATGTAGGCCCTTTAACCTGCACCCAGTGCCACTTCACCTGCCACACACAGCAGCCCACCCACCAGCCCCACCCCAACTGGACAAAACAGCAACTAGCATGCGGTCTTCTCAACACACTTTCACTATGCAAGCATTCGACTGAATTATGGGACCTCATCACCACCCTCTCATCTGACATAGTCTTCGTCACTGAAACCTGGTTCAACTCCGCGACTGCCCAGACATTGCCACAGCGATCCCCGACGGATATAAAGTCACTCACAAGGACCGCACCGACAAGCCAGGAGGAGGAACATCCATCATCCACAAAGAGACTATACAGTGTACCACCACCACTGAGAACACCACCGACAACACCAAGACAACCATCAGAGGCACCCTCGCATACAGACCCCCAGGCCTACGCTCCAGCTTCTGCAACACCAACAAAGACATCATTGTACCCTGGACTCCAAGGACTACATCTTCCTCAGAGAACTATGTTTCCACATCAACAACCCCATGAAAAAAACACTCCACACCTCCTCAACCGTATGAGCAGTGTCGGATTGACCCAGATCGGCCACAACCCTACACACACTGCAGGACATACGATGGACCCATGTTCACCTTGTCAAATACAGCAATGTCACAGAGCTCACATGGACTGATCACTCCATTGTACACTTCAGCATCTCCAGCCCCGCACCACCACCTCCAAGATGACTAACACCCCCCACCATAAGTGGAATAAAATCTCAGAGACCAGCTGGGCAAACGCCTGCAACACCTCCAACCCTGCCACTGCCACCAACCTCAAACAGGGAGTGGAAAACTTCAACGCTTGGATCAACAATTGCACAGACAGCATTGTCCCCATCAAGAGCAACATCCAGAGAAAATCCTCTAAAAAGGCCAGCTGGTACACCCAAGAACTCAGATCAGCGAAACGAGATAGCAAGCAGTTGGAGAGGAGATGGCGCACCAGCAAGGACACCTCCAACAGGGCAGCCTTCAAGATGTCTCTCAACCTCTACCACTGCCTGCTGAGGGCAACAAAGAAGACAGCCATTGCCTCACACATCGAAACCAGCGCCAACAACACCAAGGAACTTTTCATAATTGTTAAGGAACTCTCCAATCAGGCTGCTAGCAAAAACAACATCACACCCTCACAGGAGCTGTGTAACAACTTCCCCCACTTCTTCCATGACAAGATCGCAACCATATACAGAAACTTCAAACAACAACCCACACCTACGGGCTTCCACCACCATAATCAACACAAAACACACACTGACCACCTGGAACATCCTCTCCACCCAGGACACCACCGCTACAATGAAATCCACCCACTCATGAGCTCCCACAGACCTTTCCCTGCAGCACATCTTCAACATCTTCAACCTCGGAAACCAAAGGATCGGCTAGGAACTCACCACCTAACTCAACACCTCTCCTAACACCTGGAAACACGCCAAAGTCAGACTACTATTCAAAAGCCCTCTGCCAACCCCAGAGAACTCAAAACTACCGGCCAATCTCCCTGCTCCCATTCCCAGCAAAGGTACTGGAAAAGATCATCAACAATCCACTCATGACACACCTGGAGCAGAACCAGCGACTTGACACCTCCCAATCCGGCTTCCTCAGTAATCACAGAATCAAAACTACCCTGAATGCAACCACCTGCGACATCCAAACCCTGCTTGCCCGAGGAGAACCAGCAGCTTTGATCCTGCTCAACCTCTTGGCAGCCTTCGATACCGTATCACACCACATACTGCTCGTAAGACTCCACCACATCGGCATCCAAGGGCACGTGCTCAGATGGATTACCTCTTGCCTCACTGGAAGAACCCAGAGAATCCACCTCCTACCTTTCACCTCTGAACCCAAGAAGATCACCCACGGTGTCCCCCAGGTATTATCCCTTAGCCCCATGCTCTTCAATACATATATTACCCCGCTGGCCAACATCATCAGATCCCACAGTCTCAACATAATTTCCTACGCAGATGACCCCCAACTCATCCTCTCACTCACCGACGACCCCACCACCACCAGAACCAACTTCCACAGATGCATGACAAATGTCGCCGACTGGATGAAGAACAACTGCCTGCAGCTTAACACACACAAGACGGAAGTACTGATCTTTGTTAACAGCAGCAATGCAGGGAACAACTCCTGATGGCCATCAGACCTAGAACCTGCACCCACTCCCTCCAAGGATGCCAGAAAGCTCAGAATCATTGACAACAAGTTCACCATGAAATCACAGATCCACGCCATCTCCTCCACCTGCTTCCTCACTCTGCGCATGCTACGCAGTGGTGTAGTAACAGGGGGGGGTGGACCGCCCAAACAGCATGAGTTTTCGGGGCAGCAGACACCGCCCCCCTGTTCGTATAGATCTACTTACGCCACTGATTCTAATTAGGATCTTCAAGTGGCTACCCCTACACATGAGATGCACTGTGACACAAGCCCTCATCACCAGCTGACTAGACTACGGCAATGCCCTTTACGTAGGAATCAACGCATACCCTCTACGGTGACTTCAGATCATACAGATCGCTGAAGCCAGACTCATTCTCTGCCTTCCCCGACAAACCCACATCACACCTCACCTCAGGAAACTTCACTGGCTCCCCGTAAGGAAGAGATGCCAATTCAACCTGCTGACCCATGCACACAAGGCTCTACACAACCAAGGGCCCTCCTACACTAACCACTGCCTGAACTTCCACCAACCATTAAGAAGACTATACTCTGCCTCCCTTTCACTTGCCCATACTTCCTGCATCTACTGAAGCCAAAATGTAGGACACTTCTTCTCCCACATCGCAGCAAAGACCTGGAACAGCCTCCCCACGTCCCTCTGTACCGTCCTCTAACTTTCGGAATTCCGAATGGCCCTCAAGACCTGGATATTGGAATAAGCCTTCGGGGCCTGCAAGCGTCTGGATACCCTATTGGGTGATTCTCCACACTTTATAAATCCTGATTGATTTGATTGATTGATACTTCCTGTCTTAGTTTTATTCTCTACGTATGATTTAGGATATATGACCACAACTGCTCAAAAAAGCAATGGTAAGTCCTCATCTCAGTATTCTGCTTATGCTGTCACTAGGGTCAACCTATACATCAAGGTTAGTCGGCCGCTGGTGCCCACAAAACCTGTAAAGACACGAAAAACACTAAAAACGAGTTCACTAAAGTCAGCACAAAGACTTTACATGTAATGCGTAGTCCAGGTAAAATCATGCATTGTGGGAGTAGTGACACCCCCTTAAGAGCGAGAAATGCCTAAAATGCTTATTGTCTGCTTCATGACTGCTAATGAACGGTGCCTAAATATTCAAATATCCTATCTAAAATGCTGACTTCTAGGTGGCCATTGTGCCTATGATGTGCCTGTTCAGTTTCCTACTTGATTACCCGCGGAAAAGGTGACTCCTTGCAGTAGCCACAGTGTCACACTACTCACTATGACATACTTGAAATGTGTGAGGTTTGTCCTGAAGAGGGCCACAGTTTGGAGGAAAAAACACAAAAAGATCTCCCAGGTATTCTGGTAGTATTTTTTTGGAGCTGAAGATTTATTTTACAATAGGCAGCCCAGTCACCAAATTCCTCCTGGTGTCATAAGGGTAGAAGAGCCAGGCCAAAGAATCCACAAAATAAATCCAAATAGAATCCAGCTGCAAGAAGTAAAAATCACAGAACCAGCAGCATGGCCAGGGAGGCCAGAGGATGCCCAGCAGCACGCTTGTTGCACATTCAACAAGACATTGTTTCAGTGCCTTCGCAAATCTTCATGGACTGTGTACAGTGACCACGAAGCACAGATAAGACAGAAAGCTCCACCAGCATTCAGATGAAGCCCTGATGTCTATCTCAGATCTTGGTTCAAGGAAGGCAATATGACTCCTCTGACCTCTTAGAGAAAAGCCTTCCAAGCCCTCCTTACCAGCAAAATAAAATCTGCAAAAGTAGAGGAGGGAAAGTAAACTAGTTTGCAGGAGCTGAGCCAGAGCCGAGCCAACGGTGTGGCAGGGCTCTAAGAGCACATGCACAAGCTGAGTCCTGGAAATGTTAGGCGTGTAAACTATGGAACAAGCACCATATGAAAATATGGTTCAATGTTAAAAAAAAGTGATTTTCTTTAACAATCAAAATCATTTTAACTATGGGCATGATTGCAAGCAGTGGTGGCTGCTAGGGAACGTTGGCGTGGGGAGATTGGATTAGAGAAAAATAAAGAAATTAAGAAAATACGTCTTACCTGCTGCTGCCTAGCCTCCATCCGACTCCTCCCAATGTTCCTGGTTCCCAACACCACCAGGCTCCCAGATTCCTTTAAGCCAATTATTACGCTGCTGTCCCCAGCTTGACAGCAGCATCGTGATTGGTCTGAGCGACCTGTTTGACCAATCAGGCAGTGCCTGGAACAGTTCCTGCTAAGTACGCATGACACTTTTGCCGACCCAAGACCGACAGTCGAGCTGTCATGCGCACTTAGAGAGTGCTCATCACTCCCCCTTCTGACCAGAGCCCAGTTCCGCCCTAACCTGGCTCAATACTAAAAATAAAATGCGTTATTACCATTTTCTTTTTCTTTTGCACTGCTTGGAGAGCAGTGGGGCGACGCTCCTACAGCTTAGCGGAGGAGCCGCTGCTAATTACAAGTCATAGTGATAGTACATGGTAAATAATGATACCCTAGGGTTTGTTATTTACGGGTGCGATAAATAGCACCTATTATGAGTTGTTGGGGAATAACATGCGGATTTTGTTGTTTAACACATCAAAATCCACATGATACGGTAAATACTGTATGCATTTGCCCTGTTAAATTTCGGCAGGTTTGACCTGCCGAAATGTAATCAAGCTTCTGGTATGTAACGTATCAGATAGTTATCTGATGCAGTTAAATACCTTTTAACTCATAATTCCCACACGTGCATAAACAGAAGTTTACTCACAGGTCGGAATATAAGGCGCAACTCATAATCAGACCGTTAGTAAATGAGATGATATAATGGCATTGAGAGGCATTTTATTAAACATGACAGCTTTTAAACATGAACTTAACAATATTCATGTCGGGGGGAGGAGCCTAGCGCGCAACCAAGATGGCCGCGTAGGTGCGAGGCTCCCGAGGACCACCACGACCTCCTGAATTAATCCTGGCTATATCCTGTCCTTGTTGAGGGGACTGCATCGGTGAACCCGAGCTGAGGCGCCATCCGTTTTTCTTTTTCGAATCGGACCCCGGACACCGGTGGGAGCACCGATTGAAGGTTGCGGCCTTCTCCGCGCTGGCCCCCCGGATTGGAGTAGTGGGGCGATCCGGGGACAAAGCGAACAACAGCGGCGGGCAGGGCTGGGCGACTCGCGTATCCCGTGCTTTCACTTTCGCTTTTGCGCTCTCCTTGCCCTCAAGCGAGGTAGGGTTGCGGAGCGGGGTGCGGTGGTGTGGCCTTGTCCAGGTGCCCGGCTGACCCGCCGGCCGTGAGTCGTCCTGCGGCCCAGTGGTCGCCCTCCTCCCCCCCGGAACCCGTGAACTGGTTTATCGGCCCTTTCGAGGAGATTGGCACGACGGTGGGAGAGCAGGCATGTCCACCAAACAAGATGGCGACCGGGCGAAGGTGAAGACGACCCGCCGCGGCCCGGCGCCTCAATCCAACAGTATGGACCGCTACACCCTCCAGAAGGGATCTCCGGAGACATCGCGCACATCCCCGGCGGGCCCGACGGAGGCATCTGCTCAACCGGTGGATCTGACCCTCCGGGACGTCATGGGCGCCATCGCAGAGATGAAGGCCTCGGTGGACCAGCGCTTCGACACCCTAGCGCAAAAGATAGACTCGGTCCTGGTGGATGTTAGCCTTGTGAGGGCTGACTTGTCCAAAACCAACGACCGGGTCGATTCCCTGGCCCACACCACAACGAGCCTCACGACGGACGTGGTGGCCCTCCAAAAGGAGGTGCGCCGGCTTGGCCAGGCGAGCGCCCTGATGGACCGGCGACTGGAGGATTCCGAGGGTCGGGCCCGGAGGAATAACGTTCGCATTGTGGGAGTGCCGGAGGGACGAGAGGCGGAGGCGGCAGATCTTTTTGTGGAAGAATTGATCCTTACCCATCTCCAGCCCCGGGGGCTGAGTAAGCTTTTTGCGGTGGAACGTGCTCACCGGGTCCCTGGGGGCAGACCTAAGGCCGGTGCCCCGCCGCGGCCTCTCATTGCCCGGATTTTTAATTTTCGGGACAGAGACGCTATCCTGCAGACCTCCAGGCAACAGGGACCGGTCAAGCTTGATAACATGGATGTGCATTTCTACCCAGACTTTACTCCGGCGGTCCAAAAACAGAGATTGAGTTTTCTCGGAGTTAAACGTCGCCTACGGGACCTGAACCTTAAGTACTCAATGCTTTTTCCAGCTAAGCTAAGGGTGGAGGTGGATGGGCGCACGCACTTTTTTGACCGACCCGAGGCGGCTGGGGACTGGTTGGACACTCTGCCTGGAGATCGGGGCCGAGGGGGTGGGGGGGGTGCGGTTGGCGGGGAGGGCCCGCCGGATCAGAACTGAGGGGTGAAGAATAGGCCTTGCTCTGGACAACATTCCTTTACCATTTACTGATCGTTTATGTTCCCCTCCGATGGAGGTCGTGTGGGGTCTGTTGGGGGCTTCCCTCCTCCTCTGGGGGACTAGTTAGTTTTTCATCTATGGGGCGACAGGCACACTGCACTTTGGGGGGGCTGTTTGGGCTCATGCAGGGGTGCAGGGAGGGGGGAGTTCTGTTGGGATGGGGGGGTGGGGGGGGTGTGTTGTTTGTTTGCACCGCAAGGCAAGCCCTTTACTGTATTGTTGCTCTCGAGATGCTCTGTGGGGGACGACTGATTGCTTCTACGTATGATGGGGGGTAGGGATTTGACTGTGTTGTCATGGAATGTTAACGGCCTGGGGGACAGGATTAAGCGTGGTGTGGTCCTGCAGTACCTGAAACGTATCTCACCAGATGTTATCTTCCTGCAGGAGACACACCTTATAGGTAACTCCTTTCATGCCATGAATCGGCGAGGCTATCGTTTGGTGGCCCACTCGGGCTTCACCTCGGGCTCGCGGGGGGTGGGTATCATGATTAAGAACTCGCTCCCGTTGGAGATTGATGAGGTGCGCCATGATGAGAGGGGACGCTACACTGTTCTGGTGGGTAGAATGGAGGGTAGAGTGTTTGTTTTTATATCAGTGTACGTCCCGCCTGGGTTACAATCTACTACATTTGCGGACTTGGGGCGCCTCCTCCTGGACCTCCCGGGTGGCCTGCTGGTGGTTGGGGGGGACTTTAATGCGGTAGTTTCTGGGTCTATGGATCGCCATCCCCCTAGGGACCTCCCCCGGGCACAGGCCTGGCTGTCCGGCCTTTTAGATACTCTGGGCCTGGTGGATTGCTGGCGACTAAAGCATCCCGCACAGCGGCAATACACCTTCCACTCGGGTGCCCATGGTAGCCTCTCGCGGCTTGATTACATCCTTGTCCCGGCGGCCTATGCTGGGAGGGTGGGAGAGGTGTGCCATCTGGCGCGGGGCATTTCAGATCACTCCCCAGTACTGTTACATTTCGATGTCTTCCCTAGGGGGGAGGGCAGGGTGGCTCCAATCAATGCTTGGTACTTGCGTGACCCCACTATTCGTGCCGACTTGATCAAATCCTTACAGCGATACTTTGATGAGAATGTGGGGTCTGTCCCTTCGGCCATCTCCCTGTGGGAGGCTTTTAAGGTAGTTCTCAGAGGGGAGGCCCTCTCCTTTATCTCCCATGCCCGGAGGCGCGAGCGGGAGGAGGTAACCCGGGTGGAGGCCGAAATTGCGGAACTAGAGGGTGACCTGGGGAGCGGGGTAACAGACGCCAAGTTGCATGTTCTGCACCTCAAGCAGGCGGCCTATAGGGCCCTCGTCACGGAGGCGGCCAGGGGCCTCAGTAGAGAGCAACAGGGGCGACTGTATGATGTGGGTGATAAGGCTGGTAAATTGATTGCGTGGTTGGACAAGAGGGAGAGAGCGAGTCGTGTGGTTCCTTTGATTGAGGGGATGGATGGTGTGCCTGTCACCGAGCCGGAAGCCATTGTCTCCTGCTTCGCGGATTACTTCCGCGAGGTGTACTCCCCGGTTTCTCCCTGCTCGGAGGAAGATTCCCATGCCCTGCTTCGGGACATCGCGCTGCCCTCCCTTACGGTGGAGGACAGGGATTTGCTGGACGCTCCTCCCACCTCGGACGAAATTGCCCTGGCTATTCGCTCGGTCGCATCCGGCAAGGCCATGGGCCCCAATGGTATCCCCATCGAGCTTTACAAGCTGCGACCGGATGTACTGGCGCCCCACCTGCGCGCCATGTTCCTGGCGGCCCACTCGCAGGGTTCCCTCCCGCCGGACCAGCGTCTGGCCACAATCGTGGTGATCCACAAGGAGGGGAGACCCCGTGAGCGGGTTACATCCTATAGGCCTATCTCGCTCTTGAACGCGGAGCCCAAAATCCTCGCCAAGGTACTGGCCAACCGGCTGGTTGGCGTGGTGGGCGATTTGGTCCACCAAGACCAATCTGGCTTTATACCCCATCGCAACACGGCTCTTAATCTGCGACGCTTGCATGGGGTGCTCGCGCGTGTCCCGTTTGTGCGGGAGCCGGCCATCTTGGCGTCCTTAGACGCCACCATGGCGTTTGACACGCTTGAATGGCCATACATCTGGGCGATGCTGGCGAAATTTGGATTAGGACCGGGATTCATTAGCTGGGTCAAATTGTTGTATTCGGGCCCATTGGCGCAGGTGGTGGTGAATGGGCGAGTCTCGGCCCCCTTCGCGCTGGGGCGGGGCACGCGTCAGGGTTGCCCCTTGTCACCGCTCCTGTTTGCATTGGCCTTGGAGCCCTTGGCGGAGTGGCTGCGGTGGCACCCCTCTATCCGTGGTCTCCGCTGGACCCCCGAGCATGAGGACCGCGTGTCCCTCTACGCCGATGATATCCTTTTGTATCTCGCCTCCCCGCGTAACTCGCTGATTGTCCTGGTTGATGTTTTGCGCTCCTTCGGTCGTAACTCAGGCCTTGTCATCAACTGGGCGAAATCCTGCGTGTATGTGCTCTCCGGGGAGGCTCCGGCCCTACCACGGGACTGCCCGATCCAGATTGCCTCCCAGGGGTTCCGGTACCTGGGTATATATATTACTCTAGACCCGGAGGCCCGCTACGAGCGGAACTTGCTACCCCCCCTCCAGCGCTTGCGGGAGGACGTTGCGCGCTGGCGGCGTCTTCCGCTTTCGCCGCTTGGCCGAGCGGCCTTGTTTAAGATGATGTCCTTGCCGCGCTTTCTGTATGCGCTTCAGAACACTATGGACTTGGTTCCGGCGCGCTACTTCCGTGAGGTGGAGAGCCTGCAGCGGCGCCTGTTCTGGGACGGGAGGCCGCGTATTGCTCTGGCTAAATTGACGCTCCCGTGGTACGATGGGGGGGTTGCCCTCCCGGACATTAAACGGTATTACTGGGCCTCCCAGCTAGCTGCGATTAATCATGGCCTTTACGGGCCCGCCCTGAACCCGGCATTTGAAATGGACAAGATGCTCCTGCCCGGTGGCGACTACAATCGAGCGCTCTACTCTGGCGCGCCCGACTCCCGTCTGACGGGACCGACGCGTGTCATGGTGCGTGTCTGGCACGTGGCTAATGCAGCGATGGGGTGGAAGGACCGTTTGACCCGGGCGACACCGCTATATGCGTCTGAGAGGTTGGGCTCCCTGTGGACATCGAAGGGCTTCGAGAAGTGGGACACGATCGGAATCAGCACAGTGGGAGACCTCTGGACAAGGGGTGGATTCAAAACTTTTGAGACGCTGCGGACGGAATTTCAGCTGCAAGGCAGTGAGTACTTTCGGTACTTACAAGTCCGCCACGCGCTGGGCTCCGTCTTCCCTGATGTCGCGTCCATTCCGGAGTCTTCCCCCCTGGAGGACAGAGTGCTGGATGGCCATGTCCCAGACAGCACGATCTCCCTTATATATAAAAAACTGATCAACGACAGATCGTGCCTGCTGACTAGTCTCTGCGAGGCCTGGGTTGCCGACGGGTTGGAACTGGACGACGAGGACTGGATTTCCGCGGTGGCCTCTCCGAAGGAGGTGGCCCTCCCGGCTCGCCTTCGCTTCGTCCAGCTTAAGATCCTCCACCGGGTTTACGTGACGGGGCCAAGGCTTCTACGTATGGGCTTTGTTGGTGACGGATTGTGTAAGCGTGGCTGTGGTGCCTTGGAAACTTTCATGCATATTCTGTGGGAATGCCCACAGGTGGAGCGATTCTGGCGTGGTGTGCATGAGGTCCTGCGTGTGGTGACGCGTGTTGCGCTGTTGCCTGAAGCGAGGAGATGCTTGCTGAATGTGTGGGAACCAAATGACTATTCGGTCCCGCAGACGCGGTGGGTGACTCTGGGATACATGATAGCTAAGCGCGACATTGCTCAATTGTGGGGATCCCAGTGGCCCCCAGCGGTGTTGGCCTGGACAGAACATATGGATTGGTGTATGTTTCGTGAAAAGGTAGTGTATGTGGCGAGGGGTAAGCCTGGGGCGTGGGTGAAAATCTGGGGCCCCTGGAACGCCTATCGCGGGGGTATTTGTGAGCCGCCACTGCTACCGGCCGCCTCACCAGCTCCGTCCCCCTAGCCGACCCCCTCCCCCAGCCACGGGCATGTGGTTCCCCTGTCCCTGATCTATTCCCATTCCCCTCTTCAGAGTTTGGCTGCTGGTTGGGATCCCCCACTTAAGGAGCACGTGCCGTCACTTTGGATGGCGGGTTGCCTTGCGGGTGTGGTTTTTTGTGTTGTTCTGTTTTGAAAAAAGGAAACCGTATTGTGGGCTTGGAGTTATGTGGCCTGCGCTATTGATATCTCCTGATTTACCGATCTGCACCGCCAAGAGACTCTTACTGTAGGTATGTCATATGCTTCTGCCACTCTAGCGGCCGGCCGGATGGTTGTAGGCCCATACTTGTAACCTTTTTTAACATGTAATAAACGGTTTCAAAAAAAAAAAAAAAAACAATATTCATGTCTCCTCATTCCCCACCATGACTACAATGCCATTAGTGACTTAAGAGGCAAGTCAGTTGTCATAGGCACCTTTTATGTGGCCTTGATTCCTACATTGAGCCACATTATAGCCTATTTAAATCAGATACAAGGAAGATGCTCATATTGCACACATCCTGAACTCACATATTTCAAAGTACTCTTAGATGTAATCGGGAAAATGGAAGCACAGTTTGGTTAAGCCTGGAAAAATTCTAGGTTTTCTGATTTCACATTGTACCATTGAGCCACTAGATGGGTATCTATTTCCCACTCCTGTTTTACATCAAATATTAATGTTTTTTTAAATTCTTGGCATCACAGTTTAAAGCATATGATATGTGGACCATGGAAGCCACATTAAAACAGTGCTTGTTCACTCCCTTTCTCTGGACCTTGACCAGCCTCTGACAGAGGAAGAGGTGGACCTAGCCATCTCTGAACTCCCATCGAATACTATAAGAGATTCAGCTCCCTTATTATACCTCACTTACTGAATTTCTATGTAGAGGCGATACAACGGGGGTCATTTCCCTTCGACCCTGACTGTGCCACTATTGTGGTTATCCCCAAAAATGGCATGCCTCCGAACCAATGCATTTCAAATCATCTGATCTCACTCATCGACGCAGATATTAAGATCTTTGCCAAAATTCTAGTGGCCCGACTGACCCATACCCTCATCCATCTAATTAATCTAGACCAATGCGGGTTCATGCCGGATAGAGCACACGTCACTGCATTCGGCAGATGCAGGTAGCGCTATCCCAGACACAAAGGATAGAGGGCAGCAAAGCCCTCCTCCTTGTAGACTTTCACAAAGCCTTCGACACCGTCTTGTGGGACTAGAGCGTGTCCTGCTGCTGTCTGGCCTAGGACCATAGTTTTGGAGAGTGGTCTACCTTATTTATCAAAACTCAATGGCTCAGGTCCAGGTGAACGGCATCCTATCCGCCCCCTTCTCAATTCGGTGGGGAATTAGCCAGGGATGTCCACTTTCCCCCTGTTATTCACCCTGGTTATTGAACTACTGGCAAGCCTTATCCAATGCGATGCATGGTACAGGGGTGGAGATGGAAGACTGGGCTTGAAGACTGAGTCACTTTATGCCAATGACATTCTATTGTTCCTTAGAGATCCTCTGACCTCTGCAAGCGATGCCTGGAGATTCTTCACCTTTATGGTGAAGCCTCTAGCTCTGCATTAATGACAGAAAATCCATCCTGGTGGAGGTTAGAGGGGATGCCGAGAGTCGATGCTGATGCAAAGACATTCCCATGCAATGTAACACATTTAAATATCTGGGAATACATATATCTTCTCTTCCTGATTTGGCCTGGGAACTCATCTTGCAGGGCCTGGCCTGAGCCCTGGACTTTGATCTAAACAGCTGGAAGAGATTGTAGCTTAATCCCATGGGGCGCAGTGCGGTCTTCAAAATGATGTGTCTTCCCCGTATTAACGAACTTTCCATACCCCATACCTTGACAATGGTTCTGATCCCTGACCTCCAAGCTCACCTCCTTCATCTGGGCTGGGGGCTGCCACAGGGTGGCTTTTGCCTCAGCAGGGACGTCACCCTTCGATGGGGTCTGGGACTAATGGACATATGTGCTTACTACTTGGCCACCCAGCTCGTACCCGTTAATGAGTGGTTTACAGGGGGATGGGATGACCTCAGCATATCGACTGGAACTTCATTTGATGGGGTTTGAGGGACTCCTGGGCCATTTATATGGGAGCCCATTCTCTCAGGAGATGCCTACATGCACCCGGGTGGCAATACACTGCTGGAGGGGGGGTTCCTGCACCTGATTCGGTGGGACTGCAGGCTGACGGAACTCACTCCCCTACAGCAGGGCACTTGGCTTCAGCTGCTCTCAGCACTGAAGGGGTTCCACCAGTGGGACCGTATAGGCATCACATACCGCAGAGATCGTTTTAAAGGCAATGTCCTCATGTCGATTCAGGAACTAAAAGAGCACTATTCCCTAGCAATTCTTTTGATTTCTTCAGTTGCAGCAAGCACTGCACCTTACCCCCGACATCTAACTCCCAGAATATAGCCCCGTTGAGGCTAAGATACTGATGGAGTGATTGGGAAAAGGAGCACTAACTCAGATCTACCGCTCTTTGATTGTTCATGCTCCCGATGGGGTTGCCTCCCTTCAGCAGAGATGGACCGGATGGGTGGGCGACCTTGATAATGCTGACTGCCGAGAGGAATACCTGGCCCCTAGGGAACTGTCAATGTTCACACAGCTTTGGATGATACACGTAAATTACTTCCATTTGACCTATCTGTCTGCAGATATTTCCCGATGCCCATCCTATCTGTGCGCGCTGTAGATTGCCTGCTTCTGAATTCTTTCATATAGCATGGAGCTGCCCCAAACTATGACCCTTCTGGAACGGGGTGGAGGAGGAGGTCTCTGAGGTCCTGTGACGCACTATTGAGCTAACCCCCCAAGACAACCTTTATGGTAATGGTAGAGGAGCTAGGAGGTCCCTGCATCGAACAACTATTCTTGGGTATGGCCGGTTTAATGGCCAAGCGAGACATGGCCCATTTCTAGAGGTAGCCAATGCCCCCCTCGTTATCGGCATGGCATGCTGGAATGGACTGGTGTTTAGCTAGATGGGTGAGAGTAGTAATGAGTGAAGCAGGAGTAAATCTTTTCAGATTTGGTGCCACGCTCTGCGAGAGGTGCAATGGCTAGTAAGGTTTTCTGAGCAGGCAGTTTGCTAACAGGTGTTTTAAAGGCTGCAGATTGATCTACTGTGAACACTTTCACAAAATGTTATTTAAGACCTGTGGAGCATATGGGTTGTGTGGCACTGGATTGCTTTAAACATGCATAATGGTAGCCTCCGGTCTTGTAATGAAATTGTGATTCTCTCATTAACAAGAGAGAACCTTGATTTCATTAAAGACAATGGAGGCTAACATTATCCCACCCTCCTCACCATATGAGAGAAGATTTAAAAAAAAGAGAAGAAAGATATAATGGTAAAAAAAAGTAAGATAAAGGTATTAATTAAGTTTGTTAACAGGTTTATAAGGGATAGTGTGATAGCATCAAGTGCTTATGGATTAATTTTGAATTTCTATTGGAAGACAAGTTATTATAAAGTTTGGCAGAAGACAAAGATGTTATCCTGTTTTGTCTCAGCTTAAAGAGGATGATGACAGCGTGCCCTTGTTTTATATATATATATATATATTTTTATTTTTATTTTTGTCGGGACATTCTAATGCTTTTATGATGTATTATTGTTCTTTAAAGGACTGCATGTTGGGGCAGCAGTAGAAGGTTATTGTGAAATGTTATCCTCTGTAGTCTTTAATGAAATCAAGATTGTCTTTGCATATTAATTGGAGAATTGCTATTCCCCCTTACTCTTCCTCGGGTCACTCCTGCCTTTACATGGCACCTAAAAAATGGGAACTACAGTTTAAACCTAAAAAATGGGAGCATGAGGAGTTGGGAATTGTGTTTGTCTGGGTTAGATTGAGGTCTATATACAGTTTATAAAGGGGAAGCCTTAGGGCCAGGGACATCTTGATCATGCACCATTACCAAATAACAACCTTAGACGGGTCGGATTTCTCTTTCCACGGACCCAGCCCCCACCCCGCATATAACTGAAGCCAGCATTGCTCCCACCCGCAGGAAGCAGCTACTAATGCTGCTACCTGCAGCTGGGACCAATCTCTCGATCTGTTTCCCAGGGTCCCTAAATTTAATTAAATGTGGGTTTAGGGGGGCGTGCAGCCCCCCACCCTGATCCATTCACTCTCTTGCAGGAGCAAGATGGCCCTAGGTAAAAAAAAAGCTCCTTGGACCAATCAGAATGCTCCATTTTTAAATTGGAGCTCCTGCAAGAGTCTCTCGAGACTCTCGTGGACCCAACCAACTAAATATACATAAACTGTAGCACTAAATTTCTCCAAAACTACTGAATGGACTTACACCAAATCACAAAAAGCACAATCTGACGACCAAGATCTAGCTTCATGTCGAATTTGATGCAAATCGGTTCAGCAGTTTTTGTTGTAGCACGTCTTCACGAAGTCCATATAAAATGCATGGAGATTTTGTGTTTTTGGACCCCTTTTTATCTCAGCTCCCTTCTGGCAGATCTCCCTGAAACATTCCAGGAAGGAGCTAAGGTGGATGAGCTCTTGGAATGTTTTGTACAGGTTCGTCAGACAGAGCCAAAGTTATTAATAAACCAAATAACGTTCTCTCTATGAAAAAGTTGACCCAACTACACCTACCTAGTGGTGACTGCCGCTAGGTAATATATGCATATTTGTATTACCTACTCATGGTCGCCAGTAGGTACTTATTGTTAGGATGTAATTTACATAGGAAGAGCGTTTTTTCATTTACCAATAACTTTGGCGGTGTTTGACAAATCTTTGCGAAATTTTCAAAATTGGTTACAGGGACATTATTTAGACTTTAAAATCTAAATAAATCCAAATTTTGTAAAGCGCAAATTACTCACCCCTAAGGGTCTCAAGGTGCTGGGGGCGTCTGGGAGAATAAGGGAGTTATTGCCCTGAGTCACATGGTGCTGAGCTGCTGCATGCGCTGGGGATTGAACTATGAGCCCTGCGCTCCTGAGTCAGCTGCCCTCTCCACTGCACCACACCTCTCCAACCAAAGGTTACAGGAACATTATAGTTAGGAAATGGAATTAAAATTGGTTATGACCTCACATATTACATCACTGATGACATGCTCAATGACATCACTGACTGGACATCACTGATGACATGATCAAGTGAGTGTAAGTGTTTTTAAGAGTTTATGGGTGTTAAACATATATACTAATCTACTACAAAAGTTAAATTAGTATACTAGGTGCACTACTACTGAGTGATACTACTTCTAACATATATTAAGTGAGTGTCTGTGTGACCGTATGCATCCTTGTGTGTATGGGAGTGTAAGTGGCTGTATGGGTGTTTAAGTGGGTATGTGAGTAACTGTGTGGGTGAGAGAGTGGTTGTGTCAGAAGCTGTATGGGTGACTCAGCGGTGATGTGAGTGGCTCTATGGGTGGGTAAGTGGGTGTTTAGTGACTGTATGGGTGAGTGAGTGGGTGTCTGAATGGCTATATGAGTGACTGTGTGTAAGTGACTGTATGGGTGAGTGAGTGGGTGTTTTTAGTAGGTGTTTGCTTAAGTGAGTTGGTGTGTGAGTGGCTGTATGGGAGAGTAAGTGTCTGCGTGAATGGATGTATTGGTGTGTGAGAGGATGTGTGAGTGCTTGTATAGATGTGTGAATGGGTATGCAAGTGGTTGTGTGGGTGTGTGAGTGCTTGTATGGGTGAGTGAGTGGCTGTATTGAGAGGCTGTATGTGTTAGTGAGTGGGTGTGTGAGTGACTGTGTGGGTAAGTAAGTAAATGTATGGGTGTGTGTGTGGCTACGTGAGCGGCTATATAGGTGAGTGGCTGGTTGTACGATTGGTGGTATGGATGAGCGAATGGTTATGTCAGTGGCTGTACGAGTGAGTAAGTGGATGTGTGAGTGCTTCTATGGTGTAGTGAGTGGGTGTGTGAGAACTGGTATGGGTCTGTGAATGGATATTTGAGTGATTGGGTGGCAGTTGGAGTGGTTGTATGAGAGGTTGTGTGGGGTGGGTTTGTGTCGGTGTGTGAGTGGTTCTGTGGATGTATTCAGTGATGTCATTTGAGATTTTATCAGTGATGTCATGAGTGATGTCACTGACTGTGTCATGAGTGATGTAATATGTGAGGTCATAAGCAGTGCATTGCTGGGTCATAAGTTATAGTTAGCTGAGGTAACTATAACTGCTGAATTGCACAGGCTTTGTACAAGTGAAATCTGAGCCTAACTATAGCGTCCCTGTAACCTTTGTTTTTTTCAGTGATTTTCTAAGGTTCTTTTAATTTAGTTTCCTAACTAGAACGTCCTTGTAACCTTTGTATTTTTAAGTTGGGAAATATGTATATATATATGTATGTATGTATATAGGGCTTCAGTTGTGTGTATTGTCTTTGGTCTCCTATCCACTTCTGGGTAGTCAACTGAATATGTGTTTAGTATCCCAAGTCCTTATGGTTTTCTTATGTTCGTGCACAAAAGTGATCAGCTTCAGTCATGTATTTGTCATCAAGGTGACATTCTTCCAGAGTATTCGTAGTACGGTCCCCAGATTTTGTCGAGCAGTGTGGTCTAATCTTGCTGCTTATATATGATTCGGTCATGTGCTGCTAGTCATGTAAGTTCTAATGTTCATTCTCCTGAGTGGATATCTCTGCTGAGTGCCTGAGTATACATATCTTGGTGGTGATAGTGTTGTGGTCATCTGTGAAGTGGTGTCCTCTGTGCCCAACATGTTGTGCAAAATCGCTAGTTTAGCTGAAGGTGTGAGGTGGCAGTCACTAGTTCTTTGTAACATATGACATAAAATTACTTCCAGTATCTAGTTTTGCACAGTCATGTCCATTAGATATGGAATAAATTACATGCTTTACTCCTCCAACAAAGGTCCTTTGCAATCAGTTTTGCTCTGAGTAATTTAATGGGAGACAATACTATGAACATAATATTTTAAACTATTGGTTTAGGCTTGATTTGCACAACTCTTTGTCATATGTGACAAGAAGAGTCTCCTAATTTTCTTTTGAGTAATCCACACTGTGCAGTTTGCCAGCAAGTTGCAGAAGGCAGCAGGGGAGCTTGAATCACCCCTTTCTTGGGTGGAGCTTAGAGCCAACATTCTCAAGAAGGTCTTCCAGACTTCTACCATGTCGGCAGCGCCTCTGCTTCCATTTAATGAGGCCCTCTTAGAGTCCTTGAAGGAGGCCTGAGTGAAATCAGTTACAGCTCCCGCAATGGGTTGCACAGTTGCAAGGCAATACAGTCCAGCATTTGGGATCCAGCATTTCTTTCGGTGCACCCTTCACCAGAGAGTCTTGTGGTTCAGGCGTCCTCCACCACAAAGCTTAGCCCAGGCTCTGTTTCCACTCTTCCACCAGATAGGGAGTTCAAAAAGTTGGAAAGGGGGGCAGAAAGAAGGTATTTTCTGCAGGCAGCTTGTCATTGTGCTCCCTCAATGCTGCTTGCCTTTTCTGTTGGGACTTGGCCACAATGTTTGTTCTCAGCCTCCCTAGCACCTTCAGAGATCACTTTGTGGTGGTAGTACACGATGGTCAGGACTTCTCTAGACAGATAATCAGGGCAGGTCCGGAAATGAAAGATCATTGGCCCTTTGACATAACACCTCATTGCATAGCATTCTACAGGCTTGTCTGACAATATCCAGACCATACATATGAGACTGGTGAGACCGTATTTTATAAATCTCTGCATGACTCCTCTACCTCTATGCTGCTGATTTGAGGAATATTTGGGGACATATGTATCTAACATAAAATTTCAGATGTGTAACTAAATAAAGGGGATGTTGTGTATGGGTCTGGCAGAGAGCCATTAGCGTGAATGACTAGATTCTAAATCCATGAATTCGCTGTTATGATGTAGCAACAGTTGTTAACAAAAGCTGGTACCCACTGTTGCTACGCCGGAAAGGAATTCCAGGCTGTGCTAGCGGGGCTCTCTTAGAGCCTGCCAGAGCAGTGCTCGAAAGCAGGGAGCACAGCTGCTGGAGGAGAATGAAGGGAAGGCCCAGACAGTAGTGGGGGTCGGTGGCAGGAGGACAGTTTTTTTTTTCTTAAACATTTGAGATAGGGGAGAGAGGATATGTTATGTATGGCTCCCCATTACTCCTCTACCCCTCTGTATCAGTTGAAAGAAAGGGCAGATGATTTGAGAGCCTTACAATAACATAAAAGTATAGCCCCGATTCACAAAAGTAATCTGAGACAAAATCCTAACTTTACAACTTTCGGTATTCACAAAAGGCATTTAGCAGTGGTAAAGTTAGGAATCCTACGTTTACTACTCTAAATGCCTCTTGTGAATACCGAAAGTCGTAAAGTTAGAATTTTTCTCAGTTTAGGAGTAGTAGAGTTAGGATTCCTAGTTTTACTACTCCTAAATGCCTTTTGTAAATACCGAAAGTCGTAAAGTTAGGATTTTGTCTCAGATTACTTTTGTGAATCGGACCCATAGATGGGGAAAATGAGAATTCAGCAATGTTTTTCATCTGGAGGTTTGAATAGCATCACAGACAACTTTGGCTTCCCTCTCGTTGTCTATCTGATGTCACTCAGGGCCCCTGGTACAAAATCTTCCCGTAATTTCATCATGGATTTCTGAGTGAAACCCTAGAAAACACAGTTTTTGGAGTCTTAATCTATTTGATATTTCTTTGAACACTTTGGTGAAAAGCATGCCCATATTCACAGTTCTCCATCTATAATCCTATATGCAGATGTAAAATAAGGGCAGTGCAATTGCCCTAATAATATAACTTGTTGCAGTGGAAATTAAAAGTCTTGATAATCATTCTTCACAATGTGAAATTGGCATCTATGCAATAACAAATGGCTGAATAGTCAATATGGGTAGAGGAACACGGTCACAAAATTAAATACTATATAACTATGTGCTATCTACAATATCTTCAACTTAGTGTCAATGCAGTGATGGTTTTCTGACGTCTGCTGGTGCTGCCTAAGAAGATGACCGCTACCTTTTATTGTTCATATCAGTTGTGTTGAATAAAAGAAACCATTTTGGAAGTGCTATGGAATGAGGCCCAAGGTTTGCATCTACTTGAGCCTGTATTGCATTTCTTCCAAAATATGTTGTATGAACGTTTCTGACACTGTGCCAGCACACCTGTCAACTCAAGATCATTCCAGTCTATTGAATACAATCAGGCAAACAAGTGGAAAAAACTTCAAAATTATAGGTATAAAAAAAGATACTTAGACAATTGAATATTTTTCGGACATCCTTATGGTTGACAGGTCTGCAATATCTGGACAATGGTGCTGGTCTGTGTCTAATGCTTATTTGGATGTATATTTGCAGGAGTAGGACTGCCTTTGAGAGGACGAAAACGGATGTGTTCCGGGTTAAAACCAATAATGTTGGACCGTTGAAGAAAATAAGGTACAGTTACTATGTATTAGATCTAGAATCTAGAAACAACATGCTGTCTCCATTGGTGAAAGCACAAGGCATTTTATATTTGAAAATTAAAAATACAGCAAGGGCTATGGGTTTGAAGGCTTTTTAATCTTCACAAGTGATCAATAATCTCCAGAGGTACAAAATCTAGTGGATTGCAAAATATTGTTCTCTTTCTTAGGATACATACAATACATTCTGTTTGTAAGCAACTGAATTTGCTTCCATGCTTTTCTTTAGAGATTCCTGAAGCATCAAATGGTCAACTGCAATCTTCTCTCAAATGTTACATACCCATTTCCCAAACCTTACTCTGAGACCCTTTAACAACCAAGTCAAGATCTTGTCTGGTTGTGTGTTTCTTTCCCACGTCTATACCTAAGTTTCTAATTTTCTGTTCTTCCACAACCCATCATGTGGGCCTCTATTATAGGTTTCTTAGGTCTCTGATGATGCTACCAAACCTATCTGCCATCTTTCCCTGTCCTTGCTATTCTATGACAAATTTAATTTGAGCATGGGGCACAATATACTTTGTTGCTTTATGCTGATATAGTGACAACTGTCCTCCAAATAAAGCAACAAAGTGCCTCTGTACAGGCATTCTGGTGGTACAATATTAATTGCATAGTCAATATATTACAGGAAGTTTGTTTTTACCAATTAGTGGAGTTTTTTTGTTTGTCAACAGTATGCCTGGACTCCATACCTATCAGTATGCCTGGACTCCATACCTATCAGTATGCCTGGACTCCATACCTATCTGCAAATGATGTCAAGTTTTCAAAGAACATTTTAACTGTTAGGAATAGTATAACCTTCAATTTGTTATTTTTGACTTCAAGCTAGGAAAGGACACATTTTCATCTGTCTCTGGTACATTGTCACTCGTACCATTTGGTTAGGTTTTAGGGAGTGAGGTGTGGGAACACATATGAGCCTGTTCATAATAAATAATTGGAGGATGTTGTTCACTAGTTATTTTACTGTATTACAAACTTTTGATGACCAATAAAACTTGGATGGTAAGGTTCTGTATTTTTTAAATTCACAATAGAATTGAGCATGATAACACAGGCTTGAATGCAAGCTGGTTCCTGGATCGCGTGGTCGTGACTGACATGAACAGACCTCACCTCCGCTTCTACTTCTCTTGTAACAATTGGCTGAGCAAGGAAGAGGGTGATGGACTTTTTGTGCGAGATCTCCTCGGCAGCCTCAATCCCATGGATGTTCCCAAAGGTAAGTTTCACATGCTGCAGTGCAATGTAGGCATCTCACAACATTAGTCGTATAGGTCATATCTGCAGGAATACTTTACACACAGTAATGGTACATACAGCCTTGATGGTCTGTCGTAAGGAGTAGTTTGAAACCCAAGGTAAGTGAATCTTCATTCATATTTGTAAAGGAGATTGCAGATGTTCTTCAGAATGGGGAGACATGTTTTAAAGTATTACAACTAGACACATGTATGACAGCTCAGTTTCCTAATCTGCTATTTGACATATATTTTCTCACAGTCTTGGTAATGCTATGTAAACCTCTCATTTTACAATTGGTGTCATTATTTACATTGTGGCTTAACAACTATTCACTATAGGTTTGTAACTGTATCCATTTTCATAAATGAGTTTCAATCATTTTAAGCAAAGTTTTGACATTGACCTTTTGCAAAAAAGACTGATTTTACTATCCATCATTGTAAATCTGCTGGCTTAGGACCCAAACATATCATTTCCTACTTATAAAAAACTTTGCCATGTTTTCTGTAGACTCATGTCTATTAGTTTTGCTTTTAAACATCAAATCAACATCCATCGAAGACAAGAAGTTTATTTTGACAACAGTTTTGTGATTTCTCTACCTCTTCTAACCACCTGACATACAATAATCTATGTATGCTGACTATTTCATGGCATTCTCTAAAGCACCCTTCCCAGTAAGGCAGGGGACAACTAAATGACTGGCACTGAATCAGAATATTGAGATTTTAATAGTGGCCTAACCAAAATATCGATTACTACATTATTGTGAAGCTAAGTATGTTTAGGTAAGTACAGACGTACTATTTGTAACTCACAGTTAAGTACTTTATGGCATATATCTTTAAGATACTTAGATGTGAGTTATGAATGGCAAGTGTTTTCTTACCTATATGTACTTACATGCACGATATAGAGTGAGTCAGTATTTTGTTCTTGATATTCTGACATCTAATTATGATCTCTTCTTTCTGAGACAATATTCTGTATCTTTGACATAACTTTACCTACAATTAAGTCAATTGTTGTGTTCATTTCTACACTCAAATCATATCATATATGCCGTACTAATTCTTATTCAAATTCATGTCCTTATTCTAATCATTATCCTTATCCTAATCCTTTTCCCCATCCTAATCCTCTCCTCCCTCCCCATCTCCATCTTTATCTTGACCCTCACCCTCATGCTCATCGTTATCCTTTTCATGATATACTCTTAACCTAGGCTCCTTGATATGCTAGAGAATGACCCCTTCACTGCAGTCATTGTGGATCTGAGGACAGCCCACTTTGCAGTATCTGCTGAATCAGAAAAATCTGCTTGTCTTGTCCTTTAAAAACCATGGTAGTAGTTTGCGCTTCTCTCCCAGAAGCCCAGTGTGCCAAGTTTGAATTAATTAATTCTCCAATTCTCCTGATTACGACAATGTCGCTCGGCGTGTTACTGAGGCAAACTATTACTACTTCTTTACAATAAAAATCACACTAATAGTCTGATTTTGGATACATTGGACACTCTTTGCTATACCCGGAAACAGTAGATGGGAATAGGCTTCCTTTGTGATCACTACCATCATTAGAAATTTCAATTTCTAGAAGGCTGTCTGGAGTAGAGGATGATCTACATTAGCCCCGGTTGGTAGCTGCTGCTTGAGCTAACTATTTCAGAGATTTGATAATCCATGGTTAGATAGTGATTTAACTGAGACTGATGTCTTACAATCCACCAGTAAGGGCTATGGTGCAGGACCTTGCACAAGAGCCAATGGCAGAGCAGTCAGCACAGAAGAGATCAGCCGTGGCAGCTGCTTTTTTCCATGTATATTCGGACATTCAGATGATACAATCTGATAAAGTTTGTCAGTGGTATCATACAGCTGTTGCTTAAGTGACAGACTGATTGTCCATGAATACAGACTCTGGAGTATGTACTCCTACTTCATCAGAGAACTTTGTCTACTTAGGCGTGTTTTAAGACACCTGACATAATCTTGCAGAGTACGGGTGTGTTTCTGCACAGCCCCCGATATGGCTGTGTCGCCTGCCATAAACTCCAATCTATTAGTCGGGGGTTACACCCAATTTTGATGGCCAGATAGGGCATAGAAAATGTTATTGAAAAAAAGGATATCAGACCACCTTTTTTTGTTCCTGCTATTTATTTAGCAGATTAGGGACCAATGGAAATGCTTTGTCATGGTTCTGGCTGTCTCATTGCCACATGGGGCTACATTAATTGAACCACCCTCATATCATGAGTAATGTTGCCCCAAAGGAAAGATAGGGATTACTACAGGAAAATAAATCCCACATAGTCCTAGAGCGCAGCCCCATGATTTAGGAACTTCAACAGAGTCACTGAAAATGGTTCCTTTGTATAGAGTTCCTATGATACATGAACTTTGACAAATTGTGGTGTAATGTGATTATTGCACTGTTTAAATTCATGTGATTTACGTATTTTTTTGAAGCATTTGTTTTCACATTATACAATTAATGATTATAAGTATTAAGTGTATTCTTCTATGTTTGTGCATGTATTTGAATGTTCAAAATAATTTCAAACATATCTTTCATTGTTGGCAATGAGATAGCCAGGACCATGACAAAGCATTTCCGTTGGTCCCTAATCTGCTAAATAAATAGCAGGAACAAAAAAAGGTGGTCAGATATCCTTTTTTCAATAACATTTTCTATGCCCTATCTGGCAGTTTATTCAACTAACCCATACGAAATCTAGTAACTAATGTCTGCCAGTTGTGTTGTTCCATTTTAATCAGCAATGTAGATTGGAAAAGACAGTCTTTGACCATTTGTCTCTGGACCAGCCTTTGTTAACCACTGTATGTTAATGCTCATCTATTCATTTGGATGATCTGTGCAATAAAATTAAGACACTGCACATTTGCAATTTGTAGTCGACAACATCTACAGATGTCCACCGCAGGGTATTTTCAATACCATGGCCTGGCGGAGAATGCAACTTGTTGACATGCCTTGGACTTGTGTATGTAATATGCCCCTGTAGATGGGCTTGAACTGTGGTGTTCCGTACAGTGGAATGCTGCAGATACGATGAAACTTTTCTATATGCATCTAGGCTTGAGGTTTTTGACAAGGGGATTACCACTGCATGCATCAGAATTGGTGATGTCTCAGCTAGTGTCAAGTGTTTGAACCCTGTATCTGGGAAGGGGTGAGGTCGCAAGACTAGCTTGCCATCTTTACTTAACCTGGATATCAGAATCTCCTTCATGGTTTTGTTTTATTTTCTGGTGAACATCCGCCCAGGCTCTCTGAGCTTTCTGAAGATCCGAACCTCTTGGTGCCAGAACTGTTTGCGCTCAACCATGGTGTAGCTATCCAGGTTGGCCAGCTCAAATTTAATTACTGTATACATGCTCACAGACTGTCACCTAGAATGAGAGTGGATTTTGAAGAAGCAAAAGAGCCAATCAAGAAGAATTTAAAAGAAACTCAAAATGGTATCAAATTATTTTCCTGGGATTTTAGTGTTACATAAAATCACTGCACAAACACAAGTCGTTGTCTCACCTCTGAACACCAATGTTGGAAATTGGCTTACTGGCTGAGGAGAGTGAAACCCTACTCAAGCAGCGACCACAATCGCTGTCCTGGTGAAACACAAGCAAACCCCTAATTAACCGGTGCTCAAACCTCTGGTAGCTTGGCGCAAAAACATCAGGCTTAACTTAGAGGCAATGTGTAAAGTGTTTAGTCAGTACTTCAAAAAGTGGTAAAGTGAAAATCCAACACAAGAAAAATGCCACACCAATTTAGAAAAATAGAGTAAACTTTAATAAATTATTTGAGATCAAAACATCAAAAATCCAATCAGTAGAACCAGAGATAATGTGACTTTAAAGATTTAAGTGAAAATAGTGCCTAGCAGCACCAAGCGCCAACTGTGGTTATCTGGTCACGCCGGACTGGGACAAAGTCACCGCAATGGAGAGCTGGCTGGATACAAGGACCGAGTTTAACAAAGTAACTTAAATCCAAGTTTGCGGAGTGTTGCGAGATCATGCGTATAAAATGCATCATGCAGCATCAATTCCAAAGAAGCTGCAGAGCTGTGATGCGGAGTACTGCGTTGTTGTTGAGGATGTCATTGACGTGGGGCTTATGATCCGAAGTCCTGCGATGAAGATGCTTTGTGCATCGGTGATTCTGAAGAAGCTGCAGGGCTGCAATGCGGAGTCCTGACTCATTGCAGAGGATGTCGTCGGCAAAAGGCTTACGATGGGAAGGCCTACATCTAGGATGAGTCATGCAGCAGTATTTCTGAGGAGACTGCAGGTGGTGATGCGAGGTTCGGCATCAGGGATGCGTCACGCTGCAGTGGTTCTGACGTGGCTGCGAGGAGATGTGTCACACTGCTTCAGTTCTGCTAACAGGACCAAAGCTGGGTTGGTAAAGCACCTTCAGGCACATTTCCAAGGGTCCAGGACTGGAGTGGCACCACTTGGGTGGTAGGATTCACAGCATACTGAGTCAAGGTGCTGGGTTCAACGTGGTTGGAGTCTTTTCTGTCCCCAAGGCTCTGATCTTGGGGCCAGCCAGCTAGCCCTTGGAGTAACTCTGGTGGCCCTAGCATCAACATGCATGTCCAGTCTTTTTACTCAGGCAGCAGGGTGGCAGGCAGCAGGGCCTGCCACCCTGTAGCGGCCTTCTAGCAGAACAGCATAGCAGCCCTGAGTCTTCCACAGGTACAGAGATGTACTGAAAAGCTGGGTCTGAGGCACCAATATTTATAACTGGTGCCCACTTGAAGTTGGAGAAGGTTCTTGCTGTTTCCACCCCCAGAGGTTCTTGGCATTTCCTGCCTACCTGCACTGGCCCCTGCTTGTCTAGGATCAAAAAACACTAGTGTCAAACCCTTTGTGAGTGTGCTCAGGCAGAGCCTTTATGATGTGCATTGATGGTAGGTATCAGCTCCTCCTCCTCAGCAAGTCAGAGATGGCCCATCCTGCCAATACCTATTTCCCCTTTGCCTCATTGTCTGGAAGCAATACACAGAGACCAACTGCCAGCTACACCTAGTCATGTGACTATAGGCAGAAGGCACCAAATGGTTGGGAAAAGAAAATACCACCTTTCTAAAAGTGGTATTTCGGAATTGTAACTCAAAATCGGACTTCACCATAATAGAGGGCTTTAAAGTACTATTCTTTAGACACCAAACTAGACATTTCTACCTGCTCCCAATAGAAACTTATCATGTATTTAATGTAATAAGTTAACCCAATGTTATCCTATGGGAGAGGCAGGCCTAGGAGTAGTGAAAAACTCTTAAATTCATGTTTCACTGCCAGAACATGTAAAAGTTTTTAAATATACTACACCCTATCCTAGGGGCTAGTTGGGGCCTACCCTAGGGGTGACTTATATGCAGACCCACTAATTACATTGAATGTACAGGTCTTGGGCACATGGAGTATCACTTTACTAGGGACTTACGAATTTCACCATGCTTAAAGGAGAGAGCAGAAGAACTTAAGCACTGGTTAGCAGTGGTAAAGTGCACAGAGTCATAAAAGCCCAAAAAAACGAGTTTAGAAAAGGGGGTGAAGGCAAAACATTTGGGGATGATCTTGCAGAGAGGGCCAAGTCCAACAGTCATTGTATATCTCAGTGTACACGAGCATTTTAAGTATTGTAGAGTAGTGTTGCTCTTTTTAAAAAAAATGTAAAATTGTTTTCTATCCAATTTCTTATCATTTTTGAAGTAATTTTCGTGGTGTTGTAAGTATGAAATCATATTGGATGGTGTTACAAATGTATGGGAGGGTGGGAATTAAAGTTTACTGGTGTATTTTTTTTTGGGGAGTTTTATATACCGCGAAGTAGACCCAAAACATGAGCACCAGTTGCGTTACAAACTGACACTTCATTCTGTTAGGCACGGGGAGATTATGTGATTTTCCTAGAATCACAGGATGTTGAGCGTCCCTTCCAAGACTCGAACTGGTTTCCCAGTTCCGAGGGCCAATGCTCAAGCCATTGCGCTACATTCTTTGCCCTATTTAGAGTTTTTGTTTTAGATCGTGTGTTGTATTTGCCAAGAAAAACAGACCTTATGAGCATGGCTTTACAAATTTCACAGATGTCTAGGATTTCAACTTGTTTTTTTCAGTTTTTTTCTGATTTGTACATAAATGCAGAGAACAAACTATCTGTGCCCCTGTCTTTATTTCTAAAAGTGGAACCATGCAGACATTAGACTATCATTTGTGTGTTTTTCAATGCTGTCAGTCATGGCCACCATGCAGATTGCTATGCATAATGACAGCGAAGAGAGTTTAATTAAGATTTCCTACAGAAGCTTAACTAGCCAGTGATATGCACATATGTGACATTTTCAGATGGGTGAATTGTTTTACTGCATATGGCTACCCAGTGCAATATAACCCCTCGCACATCAAAGTGTGCATGCGCCTTCGTGAGTTAAATAAATGTGACCATACACTAGTTGCAACTTCTTTTTCTCCCACCAAAGAATAACTATGGTTAAATACCAATAAGAAAAAGAAAAAGTTAATATAGCTAAATGCAAGCTAAAATTCCAAACTCATGGATACCATAAAAATGGAATGCCTAATGTTACAGACGGAATTGAGACTGTTTCCTCTATAGCAGGAGGCAACAAGTCAGAGGCACAAGACAGGGATACAGGACAGTGAGAGGCGCATCTGACCACTAGTGTTCAGTGATGTGTAAGGGATGGCCACAGTACAGAAATTGCAACAGAAATAAGCGGCTCCACTTTTATTTTCAGCCTGAAATTGGTTTTAAGAAGCCAACAAAATAAAATTATGGCCTTATTATTGATACCTAAATCTCTAAGGCAAAACACCTTTTTTGCCCTTCAGTTCTGCTAAATCTGCTGGGATGTAGCCTTTGATTGCTCCTCTGTTTATCATGTATTTTTGAAGCATGGCTGTTGGTATGTCAAACCTGTATATGTGTCCATAGTTTACCTGCAGTACTAATACAAATATACCAGTATTTTATAACATTTTCTCTGCCTGTCAGTGTCTTTTGGGCACTTGCATGCCTGCAAGCCGATACTGGATTCTTTGCTATTGAAGCACTGATTCCTCAACATATCCTTAAAGGAGCCATCCACTGAATGATGGAGAGCAGGAATGGGTAAAGAGATGTTTCCCTCTACACTGTCTGACCCCTATGAGGACACAGAGAGCAGTACTATTCTTATAGTCTTATGTGCGACTTTGGGGCACTTGAATGGCTCCTATCCCTCAACAGGGTCATCTGTACTATGATATTGCTGCACTCTATCATGTTTCCCCATTAAATCTTTAATGCTCACTTTACAATTCTAAAAACAACAGTTGATGGACAGAATGCAGAACAATATCATACATTCACCCCAGTACAGAGACCTGGGCCTAAATCCATCGTTTTTTTGCTCAACATGCCATTCCAGTTTGAACCCAGCCATATGCAAATCAGTCTTGACTCTATGCCTTATTGGAACAGTCCAGCCAGAACTGCCAAGCCAGGTCCTCCCTGGACTGGAAACAAGCATCCTAGGACCGGTATCAGGGTTTCACCCCTCTTCAGCCAGGATAGCTTGATTCCAGTGGCATGGAGAGCACGGGACTCATGTCTGAGCATACCCATCCCACTCGGGGTGACAAATGCAAAAGCAACAGTTGATGGACAAAATGCAGATATTGACTGGGGGTGAATGTTTTGATTTGTTCTGCATTCCGTCCATCAATTGTGTGCTTTTTGCTTTCTCGCCCTAAGTGCGCCAGGTATGCCCAGACGTGGGTCCTGGGCTCACTGTGCCACTGGAATCAAGCTATCCCGGCTGAAGAGGGGTGAAACCCTGAAACCGGTCCTAGGATGCTTGTTTCCGGTCCAGGGAGGACCTGGCTTGGCAGTTCAGGCTGGACTGTTCCCATGAGGCACAGGGTCAAGCTGATTTGCATATGGCCAGGTCTTAACTGGGGTGGCATGATAAGCAAAAGAATGATGGATTTAACCCCGATCTCTTGACTGGGGGTGAATGTTTTGATTTGTTCTGCATTGCATCCATCAATTGTGTGTCTTTTGCTTTCTTGCCCTAAGTGCGCCAGGTATGCCCAGACGTGGGCCCTGGGCTCACTGTGCCACTGGAATCAAGCTATCTTGGCTGATGAGGGGTGAAACCCCGAAACCGGTCCTAGGATGCTTGTTTCCGGTCCAGGGAGGACCTGACTTGGCAGTTCGGGCTGGACTGTTCCCATGAGGCACAGGGTCAAGCTGATTTGCATATGGCCAGGTCTTAACTGGGGTGGCATGGTGAGCAAAAGAATGATGGTTTTAACCCAGATCTCTTGACTGGGGGTGAATGTTTTGATTTGTTCTGCATTCCGTCCATCAATTGTGTGTCTTTTGCTTTCTCGCCCTAAGTGTGCCAGGTATGCCCAGACGTGGCTCCTGGGCTCACTGTGCCAATGGAATCAAGCTATCTTGGCTGAAGAGGGGTGAAACCCCGAAACCGGTCCTAGGATGCTTGTTTCCCGTCTAGGAAGGAACTGGCTTGGCAGTTCGGGCTGGACTGTTTCCATGAGGCACAGGGTCAAACTGATTTGCATATGGCCAGGTCTAAACTGGGGTGGCATGGTGAGCAAAAGAATGATGGATGTAACCCAGATCTCTTGACTGGTGGTGAATGTTTTGATTTGTTCTGCATTCTATTCATCAATTGTGTGTCTTTTGCTTTCTTGCCCTACGTGCGCCAGGTATGCCCAGACTTGGGTCCTGGGCTCACTGTGCCACTGGAATCAAGTTATCCCGGCTGAAGAGGGGTGAAACCCCGAAACTGGTCCTGGGATGCTTGTTTCCGGTCCAGGGAGGACCTGGCTTGGCAGTTCGGGCTGGACTGTTCCCATGAGGCACAGGGTCTAGCTGATTTCCATATGGCCAGGTCTAAACTGGGGTGGCATGGCGAGCAAAAGAATGATGGATTTAACCCAGATCTCTTGACTGGGGGTGAATGTTTTGATTTGTTCTGCATTCCGTCCATCAATTGTGTGTCTTTTGCTTTCTCGCCCTAAGTGTGCCAGGTATGCCCAGACGTGGGTCCTGGGCTCACTGTGCCACTGGAGTCAAGCTATCCTGGATGAAGAGGGGTGAAACCCCGAAACCCGTCCTAGCATGCTTGTTTCCGGTCCAGGGAGGACCTGACATGGCAGTTCGGGCTGGACTGTTCCCATGAGGCACAGGGTCAAGCTGATTTGCATATGGCCAGGTCTAAACTGGGGTGGTATGGTGAGCAAAAGAATGAGGGATTTAACCCAGATCTCTTGACTGGGAGTGAATGTTTTGATTTGTTCTGCATTCCGTCCATCAATTGTGTCTCTTTTGCTTTCTCGCCCTAAGTGCGCCAGGTATGCCCCGACGTGGGTCCTGGGCTCACTCTGCCACTGGAATCAAGCTATCCTGGCTGAAGAGGGGTCAACCCCCGAAACTGGTCCTAGGATGCTTGTTTCATGTCCAGTGAGGACCTCGCTTGGCAGTTCGGGCTGGACTGTTCCCATGAGGCACAGGGTCAAGCAGATTTGCATATGGCCAGGTCTTAACTGGGGTGGCAATATAAGCAAAAGAATGATGGATTTAACCCAGATCTCTTTACTGGGGGGTGAATGTTTTGATTTGTTCTGCATTGCATCCATCAATTGTGTGTCTTTTGCTTTCTCGCCCTAAGTGCGCCAGGTATGCCCAGGCGTGGGTCCTGGGCTCACTGTGCCACTGGAATCAAGCTATCCTGGCTGAAGAGGGGTGAAACCCCGAAACCGGTCCTAGGATGCTTGTTTCCGGTCCAGGGAGGACCTTGCTTGGTAGTTCGGGCTGGACTGTTCTCATGAGGCACAGGGTCAAACTGATTTGCATATGGCCAGGTCTAAACTGGGGTGGCATGGTGAGCAAAAGAATGATGGATTTAACCCAGATCTCTTGACTGGTGGTGAATGTTTTGATTTGTTCTGCATTCTGTCCATCAATTGTGTGTCTTTTGCTTTCTCGCCCTAAGTGTGCCAGGTATGCCCAGACGTGGGTCCTGGGCTCACTGTGCCACTGGTATCAAGCTATCCCGGCTGAAGAGGGGTGAAACCCCGAAACTGGTCCTGGGATGCTTGTTTCCGGTCCAGGGAGGACCTGGCTTGGCAGTTCGGGCTGGACTGTTCCCATAAAGCACAGGGTCAAGCTGATTTGCATATGACCAGGTTTAAACTGGGGTGGCATGGTGAGCAAAAGAATGATGGATTTAACCCAGATCTCTTGACTGGGGGTGAATGTTTTGATTTGTTCTGCATTCCGTCCATCAATTGTGTGTCTTTCTCTTTACAATTCGTTCACCCATTTTAGGCAGAAACATGGGTTTAAACCCAGTTTGGTATTATAACACGCGGTAATAACACAACAGTACTGCGGCTGATACTGGCAAAAAATCCACCAGGTATAAACCTGTAGGGAGTTGCTTCGCAAAGAGGGGGTCTACGTGGGACTACTGGCAACCTTTGGCAATAATGAACCCTGGAAATATGATACAGTGGTGTAAAATTGCCACCACTGAATTACCCGAGACCCTTGATGTGAGCCTAAGATGGTAATAAATATACATGGTGGGCTTTGAGTCTACTCCTTTCAACAAATGGCTTTTTTAGAGCAGCCTGTTTCAGACATTGGCTTGAGACTGTGTCAATCACTTCCTAACTCAGCCCAGTGGAGGAATCACATCTCACCTAATATTATTGTCTGTTTAAGTGTATCCCTCTGCCTCCACTCGAGTGCTTGAATGAAACTACATGAGGGGATTACTTTACAACTGTAGTCCTCTTTGTCCCCTTCCAGTGTGTTCTGCTCTAATGACCTAATCCTGCAGATGTAAGACCATTAAAATCCGAACCAATAGATTGCCAATGCTTATTAATAAAGAGGAGAAATGGTAAGCAGTCTGTAAGTGGAACCGGTGATGAGCAGGGACGGGAAAGTGTACAAGCTTTTGCGAGGTTAGGGACTGTAGGAAAAAGAACGAGGGGTGTAGCAATCATTTGTGCCGCAGGTGCCATGGCACCAGGGGCAATGTGTGTGAGGGGCTCTCTGTACCCCAATTATGTACCTAAGTGTTAGGTCACATTTGACAGTTTCTTTGCTTGTGCAAGGGCCCATCGAAGGGGCACCTTGTATGCAGGGGGATGCCCAGATAAACAAAGTTGGTAGAGTTGGTTCTGGAGCATGTTTGTAGATTTCTGTGGTGTTGCAGCTCAGTTAGAAAGGAGTGTGCAGGATGCTGCCTGAGGGCTGACCAACTGGAGCTTTTTGTAGAGGTTGTGAAGCTGTAGGTTGAAGGGCAAGAGACATCAGGGTATGGTTACCCGGTGGCTCCTTATCTTAAATTCACCAGAACACCATGAGTCTATGTCCAGACTTTGATCTAAGAGGCCAATGAATTCCGGTCTTGGTTTGCTTCAATTGAACCAAATTCACTTACAGACTTAACAGTAGTTGACTGGTAAAGACAAAACCAGCACCAGAAAAGGGAAGTCCCGGTGTCCTGAATCCAGGGAAGCCCTGCATCTAGAGAAAGATGATAGTTTCTGACAGCAATTTCCACACCCTAAGGTTTTATTTACAGAAGCATTCCAAAGATGTTGGCCATGTTTTCTGGCAATATCTTAAAGCCCAAGGGAGGCTACATCCCATCGACCCTTGTGCAATGGGTACAACCCCAAAGGAAGAGTTGTAGTGTAGGCGGTTTTAAAGTAACATAAAATAGATAATCTACACCAATAAAGTTAGGAATGGTAGATGGAGAACTTAATGTGAGCATCACGACTGTTGCCATAGCCCGGGGTCAAGGCAATAGTTAGGTCTGCTCACCCCTTTTGCGTAAGAGACAGAGCAAACAGCAGCTCATCCTTGAGCTCTGGGCAACGCAGCTGTGGAGCCAGCACCTTGGAGGGTTAAAGGTTACAAAAGTATTCTGAATAGCGCACCCCATGGTGAATCAAGAATATGCTGAGTCTGGTGTAAAAAGTGTGACTCAGAGAAGAGCATCCTCACTGAAAAGAAGCATGTGGCCACAGCCAAAAGAGTAAAGCTCATGATCGCATTGTGTGTTATTGCTAAAGTGTTTTCTAGTGCTTAGTTTGTTCTCATTGTTTGGGACAGGGACTTATTTGTCATCATCAGACTTTAATCTGGAGCAAGACAGAGAAAGGCAGAAAAGGGAAAAAGAAGTTGAAAGAGAACAAATGAAAACAATGATAAATGAATGCAGGTATGACTGGGTGACCTCAAGGCTAGTCTGCTTTGGTGTTCGGCAACCCTGGCAATAATCGGTGGTGGGCTCTTAAGGAATACATTGGGCCCCTGGATTTATTTCTTAGTAAATTTAGCACTGTTACTCTCTTGGTTGGATCAATATTTATTCGTAGCCAATGAGGTCACTTGCCAGGGTAGATATTTGCCACCTCAATCCGGCCCAAGGTTTTACCGTCAGACTTTGTTACTTTTTGAAAGTCAGAATCCTCTAATGGGGCCAGTCTGAAAGTGCTAGACAGGCAGGGCTCCACAGGGCAGGATAAATTTGCTAGGTATGTCCTGCTGAGCCAATTATCAGTGCAGCAAAACCTCTGATGAAATTGGTTTTCTTGCTCACCTTCGGTGTAACCTTCTTGAGCAAGCTTTAGCACATTGTCTCTGCCATAGGTTGAAAACAATGACAGAGTTCTGAGAAAGTTTCTCCTGGTCAGTTCTGCTGCCTCTAGCTCCCCAGGGCTTCTAGGCACCAGGTCTCTCTACAGCTAGGCCTCCTGCAGGGTCCAGTACTCTGGTCAGTTGAACCCTCTTGCAATCAGAGGTCCTTCTGCCAGCAGGAGTCAGAAGTCAGGAGCCTTCTACCAGTAGGGCCTTTTTACTTCAGGTGAAGTCATCCCAGAAATGTTCTGAGGAGGTGGTGTTTGAGGTACCAGATGTTTCTATCGGAGTCCTTGCTTGCGGACTTGCTCTTGCTGGTGTGCTGCAGCATGAGGATTTGCGCTCCCCGTCCCTGGGCTGACGGTGTCTGGGCTTCAGTGCTTCTGGCGGAGATTGAGGCTTCAAATTGTCACGAGAGGGACCCCTTTACCTCACCAAAGGAATAGGGTACTATTAATAGGTAAAAAGCAAATCTTCCTTTGGTTGCTGTAAAATTAACACTATTCGTATACAAGCACCTAAACCACACAACTCTCAACACTGGTCACACTCTGGGGGAACAACCTTTACAACGCAACTTTTACAACGCACTACACTTACAACGCATTTTTTACAACGCACAATCCATTACAACGCATGACATTACAACGCAGGACACTACAACGCATTTTTAAAAACTACCTTTACAACGCATTCCATTACAACGCATACTACCATTACAACGCATACCATTACAACGCATAATATAGTAATTTTTACCCCTATACTATCCAACACTTACCCTACTGTTGCACTCCCTGGAGTTAGAATAGTAATTTTTACCCCTATACTATCCAACACTTACTCTACTGTTGCACCCCCTGGAGTTAGAATAGTAATTTTTACCCCTATACTATCCAACACTTACCCTACTGTTGCACCCCCTGGAGTTAGAATAGTAATTTTTACCCCTATACTATCCAACACTTACTCTACTGTTGCACCCCCTGGAGTTAGAATAGTAATTTTTACCCCTATACTATCCAACATTTACCCTACTGTTGCACCCCCTGGAGTTAGAATAGTAATTTTTAACCCTATACTATCCAACACTTACCCTACTGTTGCACCCCCTGGAGTTAGAATAGTAATTTTTACCCCTATACTATCTAATACTTACCTTAAATGCAATTTAATATTATGCGTTGTAATGGTATGCGTTGTAAAGGTAGTATGCGTTGTAATGGAAATGCGTTGTAAAGGTAGTTGTTAAAAATGCGTTGTAGTGTCCTGCGTTGTAATGTCATGCGTTGTAATGGATTGTGCGTTGTAAAAAATGCGTTGTAAGTGCATGCGTTGTAAAAGTGTGCGTTGTAACGACATACATCCCACACTCTGTGGGGTTATGCTATAGGCACAAACAGTAACCAGAATATGTAGATAGTAGAAAATGTACAGCGTTTATTGAGTAAAAAAGTTTTCTTTTAAAAAAGAAGAAAGAGAACATTCTTCCTAGTCACATAAAAAGGTTTTAAAATACACGAAATAACAAGAAAAACATTTCATATGCATTATAACAAATGACAAAAAGCACAAGTGTATTGTTAATATTAACACAAAAAATGAGAGAAGGAAAAGACAGTACACTTTGTCATAAAAAAACACATTCGTGTTGATCAGTATATTGACTGGAACCTGATACTTTGACACTTGTTTGGTATCTACATTTCCAGCCAACTACATGAATTGTGTAATAGATGTGTCGACACGTTTCAATGGAGTAGTCCGACTTTATACCATCTTTATCAAGACATTAATACCACTCTCATAGTTGAATATATAGTTGATCCTAATCGTAATCCTGTCCACTTGTACACTATTGGTTGTCATGCAGGGAGACAGATGCACTCCTAATAATGAATACTATCTGGATATAGGTTAACGCTAATTGCGATAATTCAAGTTTCGATAGATTGCTTGTTGCAGTATTCAATGTACGCCCTTAATACATAAGGCCTGCAAGACGAACTGTGAGGTTCTTCCTCACTCTCCCTGGCTTCTTCGAAAATGGGAAGGCAGGGACCATTTTCGAAGAAGCCAGGGAGAGCGCATTGAAGTATCGCAATTAGCGTTGACCTATATCCAGTTTCAAGCAGATTCTTTCAGAGTCTTAGAAAAAGGTTTTTAATTCCCAATTGATACTGTGGCACCTTTGGAGATGTGAAATTGTAAGCACTGGACCTGCTACTTATGAGATAAGTTATTTAACTTTATCATCTGGAGACAAGAAACCAGAAGGTTTGGGTGATTGAATACGAGTAGTGTTAAATTTGCACCAACCAAAGGAAAACTTACTTTTTACTTGGAGATGGAGGCTTGCCAGGCTGGTGGGAGTCTCTGCCTGCCGACAAGGGGTGGGGTGTGCCTCTGGTGGGCTCCGACGAGTTGGCGCTGGCTGGAGCTCTGAGTGTGAGGAGTCCTCGGCCAGATCGCTGGTGATCGTTGATCAGCTCCTGGTGAGTGTTGTGGGGCCTCTGTTCTGGGAAGCTCCTGGCTCTGATTTGGCCAAGCGGTAATTCTGGTAGCAGCGTGCAGCAGCTAGGTCTGGAGCTCGGTGGCCAGTGGGCCCTCATTTTAGTGTTCTTGGCCTGGAAATGCCCGGGGTTCTCCACCGGTGCTGCTGATTGTCCCCTAAGGGTTGGTATCTACCTGAACCCATTCGCAGGAGTAGCTGTCCTGTGGTGGATCGTTGTCTCCCGCCCCTGTATCTTGCAGCAGGGTCAGGTGCGAGAGGACCTCTGGTGCGCTGCTGGCCCAAGTCTTCGCCGGTCCTCCTGCCCGAGGACCCGACGTCAGGTTGCATGGTGTCACTTGGATTGGCTGTCTTGCTCAGCTGTGGGCTAACCTCCTCGCCTATCAGCTGTGAGCATGTTGCATCCCCGAGGTCTGAGCCCACCACCTTCAGCACACATGGTGAATCTGCTGCTGGCTGCCCACAGCCCTCCACACTTTGCCGGCTTTCCCTGGGTTATTGGCTCATGCAGGGGCTGCTAGATTCTCTCCTCCTACATGTGTGCTTGTGGAGCGAGCCCACCTCTGCCTTCTTTTCTGCGTTCTATGGGTGGACCCACACCTGGATGCCGCAGGAATGTCTACAAGCTTAGAGGCTTGTGACGAACAGCGCACGGTGGGCAGATGCTCCTGCGCACCAATTTTCTAGGTTAACCTCAACCGCTAATCGACATTCTTTTTGTATAAGTACACCTGAGGTCTAGATCGATTGAATGATCACTCCCACTTTGGATTGTTTGCTCCTCCCCCAAATGTGCCCTTATTTTGATATGCTGCTCCTCTGTGTTTTCTCCCCCTTGGCAGCCATCTCCTATATCTCCCTGCATTCTTGACCTTTCAACTAAAGGTTTCTCTTAGCCCCAACCTCACTATGTGGTCTTCGATCCTTACCTAGCCTGGAGCTCCACCTAGTGACCTTATCTATGACCAGCAAAACAGGACCAGAATACCTAAACAACCTCATACACCAACCAACCCACCAGGCACCTATGCTCTGCCTCACTCTCAATCATACACACTTCCCACATCAGTAAAAGCAGAACTGGAGGTCACTCATTCTCCTACATCTCACCCAAGGCATGGAACACCCTCCCTTAACACATCAGAACCCCCTCCTCACTTCTTGAGTTCTGTAAGAAGCTGAAGACCTGGCTCTTTAAATAAGCACCTTGAGGACCACACATCCACACACCTGCCCGAGCACCCGTATACCCTCTTGGGTGACTAATACGCTATATAAATCAAAATAACAGCGACCTGCAGGAAAAAGTGTCAGACCTGTCGTTCCATGGCATCTAATTGAATTTCAGCTTTCTCCTGCTCATGTCTCTCAGCGCCTCCAAAAAACAACTAAGTCCCGTTCTGGGATCTAGTTCAGGGGGTTGTCCCCAGCTAGCTGCCTGGCATTCCATTGAGCTTGAGCTGCAGTATAGTACAGTTCAAAGCCCAGGACCCGTACCTCGCTTCATCGGTCTGCCATTTCAGGGATTCCTTAAACTCTGCTCTTTCCCCCTCCCTTATTAAGTCTAGCAAAAGGCTGTTAAGGCCTTGTAAAAGCCACCTGGGAATGATGAACAGAAAGTTTGTACAATAGTACAATAGGCATTGTAGCATTATTGTTTTAGTAAGAGCTATGCAATTTTGAGTGGAAGAGTCCTACAAAAAGTCACTTGTGACATTAGAGACATAATGGCACACCATACATTGCCTTCCAGAAGGTAAGCCTTCGTATGATATATCTGTATTCCAAGATATCTAAAGGTGGTGTTCTCCCACCTGATGGTGTCTACTTCCTTGTCCCTGTGGTCTGTTGTATCCTTCGACCCCAGGGAACAGAAACCGGACTTCCCCCAGTTTACCTTCATCCCGGATAATCTCCCAAAGCTGGGGAGCAAAAGGTTCTATCACCAATGCGAAAAAGAGTAGGGAAATGGTGTAACCCGTCTCGGTCCATGTTAAATATGATATTGCGCTGATATCACTTCCCCAGTGCTTATTCTAGCTACCAGGGAGTAGATAGCACTGATAGCTCTTTGAAAATCGCATGCACCCTGTGTAGGAACTACCAATCCAAAGAATGAAAGGTTGTTTCCATGTCGACTGTGGTTATTGCTGTTTCAGGTTATTCAGCAGCAACCTCCATTAATCTAAACAGTCACGTATGTTCCGCAACTTGTTGCAACCAGACATGAAGATGTTTTGCAGTTATTCTGCACATACACAGAGCTATGTGCAGGATTATGGGACCTCGATGTATAGGAACTGTGCCTTCCTATCACCTTAGTGCCCACGAGCCCAGGACCGACTAGCTATAGTGTCTCACTCACTCTCCTACACACTCACAGAGAAGCAAATGATTAGACACCCCACAACACAACACTCCCGGATCTCTCAGGAATCGCGGTAACAAGACACACCTTTTCGCTCACACTCTCGTACCTGTCCACGATAAGATCTGACCGAGACACGAATATAGTATAAAATGTTTATTTTAACTGACATGCTCTAACATGCAGTATACGTGCCACAACAAGCAGAAAAATGCATAACACAAATATATAGTTAACATTACAGCTAGTTCATACATCATAAAGGGCGATGTCATCATATAAAGACAATGAAGAAGGACTATAGTGCCTAACCTCCCTCCCCTTGCTAAGAAGAAGTATTATTATATAATCGAAAATCACTTGGCTTTGTCAGCAGACCCCATACCTTAGACCATATATGGTATTTCTACATCGTAGTTGCATGTTGCTCTTCTCCCTAGAAAGGTCACTCTCCAAGTGTGTGTTACCTAAACATGTATCCCATAATATCATAGTGCGAGTCTCCAGCAGCAGCTGCAGTATTATGTTTAGTCTAGGTGCTAGGGCCTGACCAGAACAGATTAACATTGTTTATCGACCTTGCTCGCAATGTTCAGACTAAACTCCAGGAACAGGCAGAGAACAAACACAACAGACAGTTCTCATGTGAAAGGCATAAACAGAGTCTTGCAAAAATAAAGCGGTGTAGTAACGTGCGCAAAAGCAGCATCATGGCTGCAGGGCTCAAGCTAACTTAGTGATGTCGACATTGTCCCCATTGGCCACGTGACAGCTGTTCTGATCCTCTTATTATAAGCGTTAGCATATGTGCCAAGAGCCTACTGACTGAATTTTTGCTGAGAACTTTGTAATCTACAAACAAGATAGAAAGGAGTCGGCATGCTGTTAATTCCTCTGTGTCTTTCTCTGCTTTGAGGAGGGATAATATTAGAGCTTCATTTGAAGTAGGGCACAGTTTACCTAGTTCAAATGCCTCATTGCACATTGCAGATAGCTTGGACGTCAGCTGATCCACAATATCAGCATAATATTCTAGTGGGAGGCCATTGGAGCCTGGGACTTTATCAAGGACGTGGGATGATAGCTCATGGATCAAAATAGGTTAATCTAGTGTGACGCTGTGCTGCCTCTCAATACTATAGAGTGGAAAATCTTGTGGAAATCCATATATTTCCTCCTCAGTGCTTCACTCTTATCTTTTTCATAGCTTAGCATAGTAGTCATACACTTTCCAGCTGATGATCTCCTGTGAATCTTGTTGGACCCCTCTGGAGTCTTTAATCCCCGTAAAGGCCAGGCAATCCAAATGAGGAGCCTGCCCTTCCTGTCTTCTTCTGCATGTTGACACATCATGTAGGCTGTGTATTTGAGGCACTTCTGCCTCTCCACCAGAGTAACATAAGACTCCCTGGACTCCACTAGGGTTCCACCATTAGAACATCTGTTACTGCTGTGCATTATAATTCCCTAATGGCTGAGTCTAGGCCCCTTAGCTGCTGAATACTTTTCCTCCTAGTCCCCACAGAAGTCCGGATACAGTGGCCCTGCACCATCACCTTCAAAGCCTCCCATTCTGTTTGAAGTGAGGTGTTCGGTCTCTCATTCTCCTCAAAGAAATGCTTAGTAAGTTCATCCAGTGAATAGCAAAAGATAGGGTTTTCAAACATAGTGCTCTGGAGTTGCCACATTGGTATAGGTACCTGTCTTCTCCCTGAATTATTACTCATGATCTGCAAGTTGTGGTTGGATATTGTCCGCCCTAAGTATTCCATTCAGCTAACTTCCTGCATCAACCCCTCTGTGCTCACTTTGTGATGCAGTCTAATGTGAACATCATGAACATGGAAGTAAAAAAGTATTCATTTCCAAGGGGATATCTCTTTCTTCATATGTCCACCAAGGGCAATTGATTCAGCCAGGCCATGAGAGTCCTGGATGTTGTATGAGCCAGTGTGTGCGGCAATAGGGCAGCACATCGAGGACTCCATTAAAATTGCCTCCCAGTAATGTGGGGTGCTGTGGCCAGTTCTCCAGCAATAGTAATAGGGAGCAGTAAATTCATCTGACCAACATTATGGGAATAGAGGCTCCCCAGCACAATTGTTTTACCATCTAACCTCCCACCCACTATAATGTATTTTACTCCGCTTTCAACAAGGTGCTTGATGATTAACTAGAGTTCAGCTTCCATCGAGGAGCAAATATGCATCAAGAAGGTGGGGCCTGGCATGGCGCTGGACCAACAAATGGGGATTAGTACAGTACCATTTTGTTTGGGTGACCGCCCATCCAATTTATGCTAATTTATAACTCGAAGTGCCAGGCCAAGTCAGCAATCCCACATATCAGCCATATTTCGAGCACCCGTCATCCAGTTCCATCATTGCATAGGTGCAGGATGTTGTATGCTTTCCCATGGAAGTGTTGCTTCCCTCAATCTGCAAACTGACATGTCACATATCTCTATGCAACGGGATTAGCAGAGGTCCCCTCAAGTCTATCATTCTGCTTACCATCTTGTGCCAGAGTTGTTCTAGTGATGCCAGTAGGTAGACCCTATCAAGGAGAAATGTGTTGGCCTACCAGGAGTGATCCAGCTCAGCACCCCTGATGCACCATTTTCATAGCCAGAGTCTGCTCCGCTTTTGAAAGGCTGAGCGCGAGTGTATCTGATGCATAGACCTCCAATCTTTGCCAAAAGTTTACCGCCAAAAATTGCTGATCTCATTGCATCTGTGTAGAAGATGGTGAACCCGCCATTCTCAATCTCATTCGATGTGTTTTCTTGTGTCTCTGTAGAGGTTGACGAGGCGACCACTCTGCATTGTTGTAATTGCGCCCTTCCATTAGCACCTTCTAGTATTCATCCCAGTCAGATGCAGCTTCCAGTTTTGTAAAAAAAAAAAAAAAAGGGTTCACTGATTCACCATTAACTTTCATTTGGCAGGGAAGACAAGAGCATAAAGTAGGCCCTTGTCCCTCAGCATCTGTTCGACCTCTGTAAAACTCGCCCTGTGGTGCTGAACTGCCAGGGTATAGCCTGGGAAGATCAATTTCAAGACCCAAGTGACCCTCTGTCCTGGCTTGTTGTAGGACAGTGCAGGTCTCTGTCATGAAATTGACGATTTGGGCCGATATGCCTGGACCTCTCTCTACAGTGAACCAATTAGACAGGTCGTGTGGGGCTACAGTCCCAGATAACCAGATTTCGATGAATTAAGTAGGGTTTTCTCCTTCTGCCCTCTCCAGCATCCCAATGATTTGTATATTGTGCTGCGAGGCCTTACTGTCTGCATCTTAAGCAGTCCCTTCCAAGGAGCAGAACGGGTCAATCCATGCCACTCATGCTAAAAATCCAAGATGGGGATACTCTTCTCATTTCCTGCATTTGCTTCTGAAGGTCCATGGTTTGGCGCTGTAGTTTGTGAATCGCAGATTCAATGAGGCGAACCTTGTCCAACAGTTGCACTAGTCTTATCAAAATCTGAGGTCAATAGCCACCACATCCACTTTCACCTCCACTGTTGTCCTGGTCTCCTCTATGGTCTCCGGGATTTTATCTAGTTTAATTTGGGCTAGTCCTTCCAGGTCCAGTAAGGACATCGGGGGGGGGGGTTGTAGATGTTCTCCTCTCAACATCAGCCTTGTCGTACTGTGCTTTTCTCCTTTCCCAGTTGTGATAGTTATCCCCCTGAAGTCACCAAGTATTCTGTGCAGGTGGAAGAGGTGTGGCGCAGCGGCCAGGGCGACTGACTCCGGAACCCGGGGGCTCACGGTTCGATGCCCAGCAGCAGCGGCAGATCAGCCCAGCACCATGTGACTCTGGCCAATAGCTCGATTAATCTTCCCGACGGCCCCCGGCGCCTTGACACCTTCGGGTAATTGTTCGCGCTTTACAAATACTGAACATTTACATAGTACACCTGGATCTGGAAAACCACAAATCCCAGGCCAGGAGCTGTCCTCGGGTGTGGATATAAGCCCACTCAATGTACATTGTAGGTGCTAATGGTGTTCTCTTACGTCTAGCTGTAGCCCAAGGTACTTCCCCACCCAGATGAGGGGAGCTTTCTACTAGTGACAACCCCTGCCCAACAGTTCACCCAATTGGCAGAAGGTCCTTAAAGGTGGGGGGGCCCCCTCACATTCCTCAGGTGTCTCTTGCTGGAATAGCCAGGGAGAGCCCCCCGGGGCAGGCAATATAAGAGGTCCTCCTCAAGCCACACGTCCGGCCACTGGGGTCTGAGACAGTGCAATAGGTAAGGGGCCCTGCAGTCACCCAGTCGCTCCTTGTTAGGGTTGATGATGATTCATACATTGAGGAGGAACAAGTCACCCCCTGGCCTTTCTAGCCTACCCACTTCAATAGCATGTAGGCTGTCTGGGTCTCCCTGCAGGGTACAGTCACTTCACTGCTGCAATTCTCCTCTCCACTGGAGCCATACGATGGACGCTGGGGCCTGGGAGCTGATAGCGTCTGTCCGAGCAAGCCGTGCCATGCATCATCTGGGCTGAGAATCCTTTTTTTGGGGGGGGACGTGGGGGCTGGTGGAGCAGGCTCACATAGGATTAGTTTACAGAGTGGGCTCTTCCCTACATGACCTGTTCCTTCTGCCCTGGGCTGCTGTATCCTCCGGTACTCCCTTTCTCTTCTCCCGGTTGCTCAGTTATCCGGCCAAATGTGTGAAGGGACCCCCCAGGCTAGCTGATGTCTATAATGATGCACTTAATACTGGAGCACTATTGGTGTCCCTTCAGGAGTCCCTCATCATCTCCTGACTCAAACCGGACAGGGATCCCAACCACCTATCCTCTTATCGACCCGTCGATAACTTGGGCACTGACTAAAATACTGGGGAAGATTCTCTCAGACTGTTATGTCCAACTCCTACCTTACATTATATATCTCAACCAAACCTGGTTTGTTCCAGACCACAGCACGTCAAACAACCTCAGGAGTATGGTCCAAATGGTGTTTCAGGTCCGGTTGCGATTTCCCCAAGCGGGGTGTTTGATATTTGACCTGTAGAAGGCATTTGATATGCTACCCTGGGATTATCTGTTTGAGTTACTGACTTCGGTCAGAATTGGTAGGAGTCTCCTAGCCTATACGAAACTGCTATATGCCACCCCATCTTCATGCGCCTGAATCGGCCACTTAAACTCTGCTTCATTCCCGATACGCCGCGGCACCCATCAGGACTGCCCTCTATCCCCTAAACTATTTGCCATTTCCATGGAGCCCTTGGCTTTCCTCCTTAGAAGGGAGGGTGTGTACTGGGATAGCCCCCTTGATGGCACCGCACACTGTACGCAGAGAATCTGTTACTCTATCTTCAAGACGCCATCTCAGGCGTCAAGGCAATACACCCAGTGTTCCAGGAGTTTGAGCAGCAGCAGGTCTGATTGTAAACTGTCAAAATCGTGTGCCTTTCCTCTGCCCCGTAATGCGCCCTCGCAAGAGGTTCATATTGGTGGTCTACAACTGGCATGGGCAAATGCAACAGTTTATTACTTAGGCATCAGATTATACCACTTACAGCAATATCTGTTCGAGGGTAACCTGAAGTGAGCACTCATGGCTCTAAAGTCTCAAATTTGGTCCTGGAAACACGTACCCCTTCCCCTCATGGGCAAAATAGCCCTCTCTAACATGCTAGTCCTTCCCTGATTACTGTACTGTTTTGCTAGTGTGCCTGTCTACCTGCCCAGACAACTTTTCTGGGAACTAGATTCTATGCTCGAGAACTGATTTGAGATGGCAAACGGCATCGTATAGCCCTAAGCAAATGACAATTACTGGTGGGCGGCAGCAGACTCAGCGCTCCCTCACTCAAAAATCATACTATCTTGCGACCCAACTCCAAAGGGTATCTCACTAGCTTGCGGGTAAGAATTTATTCGAAACCAGCACTGGGGATGGACCCCTTCCCCCGACATCCTTCACCAGGTCCTACTGTCCACAGTTAAACTGCATCGTTTCTGGTGTTCACATGTATTGGTAGTCCGGAAGTGCCTCCCCTGAATCTTTCAATCGATGCACCACGTGCAACCGTATGCTCCCACAATTCCTCTCCAAGGGCTAACAAGATTTCCTTGATCCTTCACATCTGAAGACCTTACCCTCTGGCATGCTCAGTCCATAGAGACTGTAGGCAGTTTATTCCAAGACTGGTAACTACTCACATTTGAACAGCTGCGTCAAGACAATGGCATACCCCCAGGCCAGTTCCTTCTTCACAGACAATTGCTGGCAGTGTGCCAACCCATGTGGCGCACAGTAGACGAAGAGCCCGCCACTAACGCTGTTATACATAACCTATACACCATGGATGATGGACACCATCTGATAACATGGCTTTGTAAGGCCACCAGAGAACATGTGGGGATCTCTCTAACACTTCTTCATCAAATGTGGGAGGATGAAATCACTCACCCCTGCATGATTCCAAATGGAGCAAGGCCCTTGAATCCCCACATAGCGTCTCTCGTAACAAATGCTTTAAACATTTTCAGTACGTGATACTCCACAGACCCTATTTCCCACCGTCCAGACTAAACTGCATGTTTCCCATGGCGCACCTTGTGTGCCCTAGATGTCAGTCTGCAGCTGCTGACCTCCAACACATGCATGGTCAAGCCCCAGCATAGTCCACTATTGGAGCACAGTGCATGACACCCTCAGAGTCGTTACTGAACTTACAACACTGGACACATGGAAAGCAGCTGTCCTGGGAATTTACAGGTGAAAGAGGAATCGCAAGGTGCAAGCACGATTCGCATACCTGGCCTTGCTGATAGCCAAGAGGACCCTCACACTGCACTGGTGGGTTACCCAACACCCAGTAGTCTCACAATGGCACAGGATGCCCCTCTGATGGGGAGAAGTGGGGAGTACCGCACTACATTGGGAGGAAACCCGTTGTCTCCGTAAGCGACCCATAGCTGCGCCCTGAGACAACATGCTTACTCAGTTTCAGGAACTGAGACACGCAGATACCCCTCCCTTATGAGCCCATGGTTTCACATTTACTTTGCTCAATACTGGGCTTGCCGCCTCACTCACACACCCACCACGCGCTGATAGCCAGTCTCCCTGCTTTTTTACAAATGGGGCCCCAGCGAATCGTACACAGGCCATAGACACCGTTGTACCGAAAGGCCCCCCCACCCAAACATGATACCCTTGAGGTCACCCTCCCAGTCCTTGCTCATGCTGATGCTTAGTTGTCCTACTCCAAGCAACCTTTCTTTACCTTCCCTTCTTTTCTTCCCCCTATGATCGTGAGGTTCACACACCTGACTGGTCAAGGGCTCCAAGACACACTGGCCACGGTCATTTTAATCATGAACACTATCACCATATGCTATGTCTCCATACAGGTCAAACCAAATTATCTTGAATTATCTCCTCAACAGTTAATCTAGTTACAATGAGTAGGAGGGGGACCACAGTCCCAATGGATAACCAGCGGCGACCGGCATGGCTCGCGGGTAGGGGGGTGGTGTGGGTGTCGCGAGAGGGGCTGCAGGGTGGGGTTGTGTAGCTGGTGGTGACTCGCGGGGGTCCAAATTCTTTTTAAAAACATAAACTTACCTTGAGGCCAGTCCTGCGTCGCTGCTCCTGCTCTCCTGTCTCCGACTACAGGAACAGGAAGCAGGCATCCAGGCTCCATCCCCAGGCCAATCCCAACGCTGCAGCGTTGTGATTGGTCTGAGTGCCGTGGTACGACGCTCAGCCAGGGGCTGGAGTGGTGGGCATGTTCTCCATGTTGGCTGTATTGCAGCCTGCATGGAGATCAGGGAAGTGCGCATTACTGTTTTGGGTGGCCCGAAAGGGCCGACCAGTCTTTGCTCACTTAGGGGTGGGTAAACCACTCCTCCCCTGCCCTGCTCCGCGAGCAGACCAGCCCTGGCCACCCGCCCACCCGCTAAGCAGTAGGACATGTCACGAAGCACAAAATGATGATAACAAAATTATTATCATTTTATGTTTCTCTTCTTCAAATTGCTTTAATGCAGTGGGGCAGCGCTCCTCCGCCATAGCGGACGAGCCGCCCCTGCGGATAACTCCTATCGCATGGAAAATGTTCAATATCTATGCCTGTGACTATTACTCAGTTGTAACAAAAAACATCAATAAAAAAAGTTTCAAAAAATGAAGAAATATTGTGCAGACAGTTTCATGTTCCCAGGATAATTAGTATGCAATATCTTGGAATATTTTAAGGACAAACTTTAGTTCTAGATCAACGCGACTGTACAGCAAAGCTGAAAAGTGGAAACATAAATTGATGTCATAAATTGATTATGACGATATCCTAAGAAGAGCTATACAATTTTAAAGCGAATTACATATTTTATAATTGTACACACATATTCATGTAAAGCAGCAATAAAAGGATGTCTGCCTTTCCATGCTGCTCGGCTGCATGTAGCTCGCAGACCCTTACACAAGTTGCCAACTTGGCCTCGGAAATAACTTTGGAAGCCAAGATTTCCCGCTGACACCCAGCTGCTTCCCTGCCCATTGACACACTGAGTTTGCTTAAGATCAAACACAATTGGCTTATAAATGTTTCAGACCACAGTTTATGCCAGCCTGTGACAAGGCCACATATTCAGAACAGGAGAAAGCTGTGACGGTATCCCGTGCCTGACCTCAGGCGGTGGCGCCAGGGCGGCCATTTAATTAGCGGCCCCCCTTTCTTTTACTTGTGTCTAATTTTCTCCAAGGAAATTAAAAATGGATGTGATCACAATGAAGCCCCATTGTGCCACACACATCCGGGGCTCCATTGTTAAAACAACCTGATCTTTTTTTTGTTGAGTAAATGTAGCGTACAATTTATTTGTTGGAAACTTGGACGAAAAAGCTGTTTTCATACATACAGGCGGATGCATCAAGCTAGGATTTTTTGAGTCCTTAATTGCGAATATTAAGGATTCGCAATTAAGGACTCGCAAAATCCTATGCATGTAGGAATCGCTATAATATTAGCGATTCCAAAACATTCCTTATTTGCGACTCGCAAATAGGGAGTCGCAAATAAGGAATAGCTTTCTATTCATTCCTATGGACCTACAGGCTCATAGGAATGAATGGGAAATTGCAAGCGCAATTTGCGAGTACCAATTGGTACTCACAAATTGCTCATGCAATTTCAAGGGTGTCAAAAGTACGCACTGTTGCATCCCTGAAATTGATCTGTGCTCAAATGTTGCGCACACACATATCCCAAGGACGTGTGTGTGTGTAACCTACAACTTTGAGGCATTTTTCAAAGTTTTTGCAAATTACCATGAAGTTCAACTTCATGGTAATTTGCGCCCCCTAGTAGCGAAATGCGATTCCTTAAATGCAATCGCAATTTGACAACTCGCAATTAATTGCGAATTCTCAAATTGCGAAGGCCTTGACCCTTGATGCATCGCAAAGCTAATTTTGCGATCGCAAACGGCCGATTTTTGCGAAACGCACCGTTTGCGATCGCAAAAAGCTTTGATGCATGTTCCAGATAGTATATTTGTTGTATACTTTGAAAAGATGAATTTAACAATTAGGCGGAAACGCATTGTTTTTCCCTGTTTTCCTCTTTCTTTCCTCCACTTGCATTTGTTTGCCTTCAGATATGGTTTGTGTTTTTGCAGCCTTTATTACCACACTCTTTTAATTTCGTAACTCTATTGTTTTCCAGATTATCATTCACAGAAATACAATCTAACATAAATATCCCGTCTTAAATGTTGTTTACAAAAATATTGTCGGTTTTCAGGGTGATTTTCTATGATTAATCAAATGATGTGTTGTTTCTGTTGAAGATATCTAGGACAAAATGTTTATTTCTGACAATGTTGTGATTCTGGTACCAGACCCTCTTGGAGACAGCGGGCAGGTGTGACTGGGTGCCCTGTAGGAGTGAAGCATGAAGCAAGGACTGCTGTCACTTCTGTTTCAAAAGATGAATCATGGCTTCCTGGAAGAGGACTCTAGCTTTGAAATCTGGCTGCAAGAGGGCCCTCTTACCACAATGCACAATATTTGCGTATCTCTGAGGAGCAATAAATAGATCACTTTTTGCAACATCTTCAATGTTCACTTTTGCGTGGAAACCGTGGACCGAACAGTCTTTGAGTGAGTTGCGACGCGCCAGGCCACAGTACCAGCTTTGTTTTAGGTGCTACAAACAGAAGGTGATGTCAGAAGAAGAATCACCAAATGTGTCTTGGATTGGAAAGTTCAACATATCCTAAAAGGAATGGAGGCCATCTGTCCTTGAGACGAAATAGAAGGGTTGTGCTTCTCCACCTTAGAACCAGAGAGGACTCCATGGCGGATAAACAACCCTGCATGCTGGCACCAGCCCCAGCTATCGCCATGCACGGTGCAGGATGCGCTCGTCATCTTGGGGCAGTTTGTGGGATGGCTGCACGGTCTCACGCGCCGTCACCACCTCCCTGTATGATCCCAGCCCAGGAACCCATGTGAGGGCACCTTCCCTGTCGCTCGATTGAAGTAAGGTGAAACATGGCGTCCGCGTGGCAGGCGCTGCAGTCACCTGCGTTGTGTGGGCTCGCCTCTCTTTGGTGATGGGGAAAACTATCACAAGGGTAAATGGAACATGTGTTTTTAAACTATTTGCAGCTTGCAAGAGGACTTCCAATAGTCATAATTTACTATCTGCATATTAACTTTCCTGCCATTCACGGTGTACCCCTGTTCATGTAATTTAAATACTGCTCTCTGCACAGCTCAGCAGATTTTCCTCTTTTCTCTTCCATTCTGTGATCTGTTTTTAAAAATCTGAGATCCCACATGGTTTTAATAATGCACGTCAACCCCTAGCAGCGTCATGTCGTGCTGTTCTACCGATGCACGTGAATATATCCTGAGGAAGGTGCTCTGGGATTCCAGTACTGGAGGTACCTCACACAGCACTCTCAATCATGTCAGTCACACAATACTCTCATTCATGTCAGTCACACAATACTCTTATTCATGTCAGTCCACAGTACTCTCATTCATGTCAGTCCACAGTACTCTCATTCATGTCAGTCACACAGTACTCTCATTCATGTCAGTCACACAGTACTCTCATTCATGTCACTCCACAGTACTCTCATTCATGTCAGTCACACAGTACTCTCATTCATGTCAGTCACACAGTACTCTCATTCATGTCACTCCACAGTACTCTCATTCATGTCAGTCCACAGTACTCTCATTCAAGTCAGTCCACAGTACTCTCATTCATGTCAGTCACACAATACTCTCATTCATGTCAGTCCACAGTACTCTCATTCATGTCAGTCACACAGTACTCTCATTCATGTCAGTCACACAGTACTCTCATTCATGTCACTCCACAGTACTCTCATTCATGTCAGTCCACAGTACTCTCATTCAAGTCAGTCCACAGTACTCTCATTCATGTCAGTCACACAATACTCTCATTCATGTCAGTCACACAATACTCTCATTCATGTCAGTCCACAGTACTCTCATTCATGTCACTCCACAGTACTCTCATTCATGTCAGTCCACAGTACTCTCATTCAAGTCAGTCACACAGTACTCTCATTCATGTCAGTCCACAGTACTCTCATTCATGTCAGTCCACAGTACTCTCATGCATGTCAGTCACACAATACTCTCATTCATGTCAGTCACACAATACTCTCATTCATGTCAGTCCACAATTACTGCCTCAATGTTGCTCCAAGACTGACCTTTCCTGCACAGCTCTGAAGCACCGATTCTCCCAGTACTCAAGTCCAATCCAGCACCACGAAGGCACCTTCATGCTGATTTGTGGGATCTATGCGTACATTCCCGCCTGCTGCGTCAGATCTTTTTCCCTCAAGAGCCCTCACAGGGCCCATCACTCAAAGCGGAAGCGCCAGCACCCCCGTTGAGATTCAGCGCCTCATGTACAGCTCTAGGGTCTCAGTGTGGTGCGGGTATGCAGTGGTGATAACCTCATCCATCATGTGACATATGACATCAAAACTGACATGCATGACATCTCATGTACAACTCTCTCTTTCTATACATTGTCTTTGTTGCCTCCCGCTCTGTCTTTAATTATAGACATTCATGACATCACTGGTCACATTACCTTAACATTATTGATTATAGCACCTTCTTTGTTTGGATATGTTATATTTAATGATTTTTTATTTTGATGTCCTCCTACTTATTGTTATAAATATTTTGAGGTTATGAACATTGCATTTGGGGTGTGAGTTATGGCCTTTGGCCAGCACCAGCCTCTGTGCCACTGTGGCACAGTGTTGGGCCTGCTGCCAGGCCCTGATCCATCCTCTGTGCCCCTGACCCGGCTGCTCCTAGCCTTTAGGCCCGCCTTGTCCTGAAGCTGGCATATGCCCAGGCCCACATGCTCCTGAACAAGCTGTGCTCGCCCCTGGGCCATGCCCTGCTTTCTCTGGGCATATTGCCTGTGCCTTCCCAGGGTGCATCGGCCTCACTGTGCATGATCTTTGCCATTCATAGTTGCACTGCCATTTTTGTTACTTTAAAGCTTTTCGGCATCTAAACAAATTTATATCATGTTTTTGAAAAGCCTACCTGTGGATCTGTAGGGGGTATAGGCCCCTTTGGAACACACACATCCTCTCCATGGTTGGAGCTGCTAGTCCAGTCCCCCTTGCACACGGGTGCCAACTTCTGAGGGCCACTGCGGTCAGAGCCAAGCAATGTTCCAGCAGAGAGATCCACTTTTGGTGGGGCAACACTGGTGGAGCTCAGGGGAACACAACGGCAGCGAGTGCTGCAGCAGAGGCGATTGAAGGCGAGGAGGTCTCCATGTCATAGGGACCGCCTCCCTGGGAGGGCTCTGGTGGAAGGAAGGCCTCCTCCCACGGTTTTAGAGGAGCGTGAACGTGTTCCCATTGCAACAAGACATCTCCTTTTTGTGCTGATGGATGTAGCTCCGTCATTGAATGAATCCCTCCAATGAATCCCTGTAGATAAAACCCTAGTCGTCCCGCTACTCAGCTTGGTGCTGGAATCTGTGGAACACATCTTTGTTTAAGGTGCAGTCAGTGGATACCAAGCCAAGGCATTATTCAAAACTGTAGTGAGCTGCTAGCAAGCGCTTGATTAGGTTCAAGCGCTCTTATTGTGTTAAATGTAGGTCAGGTATCTCCAACTAGTAGCTTGGGAGCTACTGGTAGCTCGTCAGCTCCTAGTAAGTAGCTCACAGACATGGAGCCCAGCTTAGTATGGCATTCAGAGGGTCAGCAGCACCCCAGAGTGCAGCTTCAGACACAAAAGACGGCACAGTTCAGCGCAACCCGTGAACGAATCGCAAGCAGGCATTTGTCCCAAGACTGAATACTACTAGATTAGTGGTACAGACCAAAGAAAGCTTCATTTGAAGTATTTACCTGCTGAGCCTTGAGAAAGCCCAAGGCGCACTAGCCCTAAGGGGGCAAAACACGTGTCGGCGGCCTAGAACTTACTTATTAACACATCAAGTGGAATATTGTATCTATATCAGAAATGTAAGAACTTGTGCAACAATAAAAGAACAAATGAAGAAAATTGAAATGAAGTCATCTTAATTCCTATAAAAGGGAGCGCACCCCAAACCTTTTTCTCAATTACTGTTGAGCTGCACACCATCAGGGTTGTAGGAGAGAAATCAACCCAGAGCCCACCATACAGCAACAGTGTGACTTACATCACAACCAACCAATGGCAATGGGACAAAGCTGTAAGGTTATTAGCCATATTGGAGCCCCCATGCTGGTTTCAAATGTTTTGACATAGCATAAGTGAATTTTGTATCAACCTCCTTTCATCTTGTCGTCTTGTTTAAACTTTCTTCCATAACATTCTCTGCCTCTGCTCGCCCCTACTAAGTACTCTCACAGTGCTCTGAAGTGACAAGCATGGCAGCATTCAAGCGCTTTATTGATCGTCTTAAATAAATCAACGGTGCCCACCTGTGGCATATTGCGTACATCCTGCCATGCCTGACGTGTGACAATATTGCATGGGCACGTGAGTCATAATGTTTGATTGCGAGGTAGTTGTGCATGTGAGTAATTGACGAATTGATGACAAATATTTGTTAGGCTGAATTTTTGAGAGTTTCTCACGTGGCCCCCTTCCCATTTGTAAGGTTTTGCCCTGGGAAAGGGGTCCCTGGAGCCTCCTTAGGCTTGGGGAGGGGGACCATAGAGCCCCCCTCCTCTTTAATATAATATTGTCCCTGGGGATGGGGTCCTCTGGTCCTCTTAGAGGCTTGGGGAGAGGGATCATGTGCCCCTTCTCTTTTATTGTTGAGACCGCCGTAGGGGTTGGAGTCCCCAGGGCCTTCTTAGGCCCAGGGAGGGTGGCCACATGACCACTAACTTTTATAAAGACTTCGGCCCAAGGGGATGGGGTTTTGGGGGCCTCTACAGCCATGAGGAGGGGGACCCCACTTAAATATCTTATGCGCTGTCCCAAAGGCTCTGGCCCACCCCAGGGGGGGAATGTTTTTAAACACATGGGAGGCAACACGTTTTTTCCTCATCCTCCGAAATTAAAAAACACAAAAAAAATTTGAGCCACAAGGCCTAAGGGATCAGAGTATCCTGACCCTGCACCCTTATGTCTTTTTAAAAAAAAACATTTTTCTCAAGACTTGGAACTGAGTTCCGAGTCCGAAGATGGCTGCCACAAACGTTGTTGATGTCGGCCAATCAGATCTCAGTATGAGATCTGTCACTTTCACAGAGCCTCCACGGTGTGATATATGCAAAGTACACAGAAAGCACTCTTTCTGGACCAGGATCTAGCTTTCTGCCAAATTTGGTGTAAATCTGTTCAGCGGTCTGAGCTGTAGTCGTGTCTAAATTTTCAATGATAAAATGAATGGAAAAAACGCGTTCTGGGACTCTCCTTTTCCTTGTCCCTCACTTGACAGATCACCCCGAAACTTTCCATGCACAAACTATTAAAAAGTAGCTCTTTTTGGGACAGTCAAGTGTAGACTCCTCTAACGGTGCCACAGTGATTAGTAATGCAATAAAGGCATTTCCCATGGAAACACGATTCTAACTATAACTACCCAGTGGTGACCGGGTAACCACTAGGTAATATATATATATATATATATATATATATATATATATATATATTGGGCTATCGCTATCACGTAATATATTATTTCATATCATGATCTCTGAATGAGTGCAACAAGTCCCTTACCCACTCCTGTCTTATCTTATTTCAGTGAATGTTTCATACAATGGGACTGATTCTGGGTTTGTAGGCGGCGTGTGTAAGGAGGCAGACAGTTATCGCAGTTCTGTGGTACAGTGTGAACTTGACAGTGCGCCATAAGCTGGGGTGCAGCCGTACATCTGTTGCTGTTGTAATAAGCTACTTTTTGTTCAGCAGACTGAGAAGGGAGAGGAGGCTGCGTGGAGAGGCGATGGCAGCATTTGTTGTTTTCCATTGAGTTTCAATACGAGTCATTCTCGGTGTCAAGTATGACTCAGTATGAAACACCTCATTAAGAGTGGGCTGTTAAAATCTCTGGAATTTTACCCCTCAGAGTTACTATTATAGCAGGTCCTGGTCATTCTAGAGTTGGGGTAATAACAGAGATCATAAGATTTTGGGGTGTAAATATGTATGAACCAGTGTTTCTGCACCTATCCCCATATGTGTTTCCGTGATGCTTCACGCAAACACTCTGGGTGCCTTCAGCAGCTGAAATCCGATTGTGAAACATCACCAGTTATAATTCAGATGAGCCCAGTAACTCCTGTTACCAGCCACCATGGGCGTAGCCACCATTGGCGCAGCCGGTGCAGTGGCACCGAGCCCGGAGCCATGATGGACCGATTGAACCATGACAATGCTGTATTGTATTACTCAACAATAGCCAAAGGGGCCTGTTTCCTTGCTAGCACCAGAACCCATGGCACCCTTCCCACTCCACTGCCAGCCTCATTGGAATTTACAGGCCACTCATAATGAGGGCCTTAGGTGGGCTCTATGTTTGTTTCCTTGTTATTATGCAGCTGTTTCCCAACCTGTGAGACATGCCAGTTTCAGCATGCGAAACATACCAGTTTCAGCATACAAGACATACCAGTTTCAGCATACGAGACATACCAGTTTCAAGGATACGAGACATACCAGTTTCAAGACATACCAGTTTCAGCATACGAGACATACCAGTTTCAGCATACGAGACATACCAGTTTCAAGACATACCAGTTTCAGCATACGAGACCTACCAGTTTCAGCATACGAGACATACCAGTTTCAAGACATACCAGTTTCAGCATACGAGACATACCAGTTTCAGCATACGAGACATACCAGTTTCAGCATACGAGGCATACCAGTTTCAAGACATACCAGTTTCAGCATACGAGGCATACCAGTTTCAGCATACGAGGCATACCAGTTTCAGCATACGAGACATACCAGTTTCAGCATACGAGACATACCAGTTTCAGCATACGAGGCATACCAGTTTCAAGACACACCAGTTTCAGCATACGAGGCATACCAGTTTCAGCATATGAGGCATACCAGTTTCAAGACATACCAGTTTCAGCATACGAGACATACCAGTTTCAAGACATACCAGTTTCAGCATACGAGACATATCAGTTTCAGCATATGAGACATACCAGTTTCAGCATACGAGGCATACCAGTTTCAAGACATACCAGTTTCAGCATACGAGACATACCAGTTTCAGCATACGAGACATACCAGTTTCAGCATACGAGGCATACCAGTTTCAAGACATACCAGTTTCAGCATACGAGACATACCAGTTTCAGCATACGAGACATACCAGTTTCAGCATACGAGGCATACCAGTTTCAAGACATACCAGTTTCAGCATACGAGACATACCAGTTTCAAGCATACGAGACATACCAGTTTCAAGACATACCAGTTTCAGCATACGAGACATACCAGTTTCAGCATACGAGATATACCAGTTTCAAGACATACCAGTTTCAGCATACGAGACATACCAGTTTCAGCATACGAGGCATACCAGTTTCAAGACATACCAGTTTCAGCATACGAGGCATACCAGTTTCAGCATACGAGGCATACCAGTTTCAGCATACGAGACATACCAGTTTCAGCATACGAGGCATACCAGTTTCAAGACATACCAGTTTCAGCATACGAGGCATACCAGTTTCAGCATACGAGGCATACCAGTTTCAGCATACGAGACATACCAGTTTCAAGACATACCAGTTTCTGCATACGAGACATACCAGTTTCAGCATACGAGACATACCAGTTTCAGCATACGAGGCATACCAGTTTCAAGACATACCAGTTTCAGCATACGAGACATACCAGTTTCAGCATACGAGACATACCAGTTTCAGCATACGAGACATACCAGTTTCAGCATACGAGGCATACCAGTTTCAAGACAAAGCAGTTTCAGCATACGAGACATACCAGTTTCAGCATACGAGACATACCAGTTTCAGCATACGAGACATACCAGTTTCAGCATACGAGGCATACCAGTTTCAGCATACGAGGCATACCAGTTTCAGCATACGAGGCATACCAGTTTCAAGACAAAGCAGTTTCAGCATACGAGACATACCAGTTTCAGCATACGAGACATACCAGTTTCAGCATACGAGACATACCAGTTTCAGCATACGAGGCATACCAGTTTCAGCATACGAGACATACCAGTTTCAGCATACGAGACATACCAGTTTCAGCATACGAGGCATACCAGTTTCAAGACATACCAGTTTCAGCATACGAGGCATACCAGTTTCAGCATACGAGGCATACCAGTTTCAGCATACGAGACATACCAGTTTCAGCATACGAGACATACCAGTTTCAGCATACGAGGCATACCAGTTTCAAGACACACCAGTTTCAGCATACGAGGCATACCAGTTTCAGCATATGAGGCATACCAGTTTCAAGACATACCAGTTTCAGCATACGAGACATACCAGTTTCAAGACATACCAGTTTCAGCATACGAGACATATCAGTTTCAGCATATGAGACATACCAGTTTCAGCATACGAGGCATACCAGTTTCAAGACATACCAGTTTCAGCATACGAGACATACCAGTTTCAGCATACGAGACATACCAGTTTCAGCATACGAGGCATACCAGTTTCAAGACATACCAGTTTCAGCATACGAGACATACCAGTTTCAGCATACGAGACATACCAGTTTCAGCATACGAGGCATACCAGTTTCAAGACATACCAGTTTCAGCATACGAGACATACCAGTTTCAAGCATACGAGACATACCAGTTTCAAGACATACCAGTTTCAGCATACGAGACATACCAGTTTCAGCATACGAGATATACCAGTTTCAAGACATACCAGTTTCAGCATACGAGACATACCAGTTTCAGCATACGAGGCATACCAGTTTCAAGACATACCAGTTTCAGCATACGAGGCATACCAGTTTCAGCATACGAGGCATACCAGTTTCAGCATACGAGACATACCAGTTTCAGCATACGAGGCATACCAGTTTCAAGACATACCAGTTTCAGCATACGAGGCATACCAGTTTCAGCATACGAGGCATACCAGTTTCAGCATACGAGACATACCAGTTTCAAGACATACCAGTTTCTGCATACGAGACATACCAGTTTCAGCATACGAGACATATCAGTTTCAGCATACGAGGCATACCAGTTTCAAGACATACCAGTTTCAGCATACGAGACATACCAGTTTCAGCATACGAGACATACCAGTTTCAGCATACGAGACATACCAGTTTCAGCATACGAGGCATACCAGTTCCAAGACAAAGCAGTTTCAGCATACGAGACATACCAGTTTCAAGACATACCAGTTTCTGCATACGAGACATACCAGTTTCAGCATACGAGACATACCAGTTTCAGCATACGAGGCATACCAGTTTCAAGACATACCAGTTTCAGCATACGAGACATACCAGTTTCAGCATACGAGACATACCAGTTTCAGCATACGAGACATACCAGTTTCAGCATACGAGGCATACCAGTTTCAAGACAAAGCAGTTTCAGCATACGAGACATACCAGTTTCAAGACATACCAGTTTCTGCATACGAGACATACCAGTTTCAGCATACGAGACATACCAGTTTCAGCATACGAGGCATACCAGTTTCAAGACATACCAGTTTCAGCATACGAGACATACCAGTTTCAGCATACGAGACATACCAGTTTCAGCATACGAGACATACCAGTTTCAGCATACGAGGCATACCAGTTTCAAGACAAAGCAGTTTCAGCATACGAGACATACCAGTTTCAGCATACGAGACATACCAGTTTCAGCATACGAGACATACCAGTTTCAGCATACGAGGCATACCAGTTTCAAGACAAAGCAGTTTCAGCAATACGAGACATACCAGTTTCAAGACATACCAGTTTCTGCATACGAGACATACCAGTTTCAGCATACGAGACATACCAGTTTCAGCATACGAGGCATACCAGTTTCAAGACATACCAGTTTCAGCATACGAGACATACCAGTTTCAGCATACGAGACATACCAGTTTCAGCATACGAGACATACCAGTTTCAGCATACGAGGCATACCAGTTTCAAGACAAAGCAGTTTCAGCATACGAGACATACCAGTTTCAGCATACGAGACATACCAGTTTCAGCATACGAGACATACCAGTTTCAGCATACGAGGCATACCAGTTTCAGCATACGAGGCATACCAGTTTCAGCATACGAGGCATACCAGTTTCAAGACAAAGCAGTTTCAGCATACGAGACATACCAGTTTCAGCATACGAGACATACCAGTTTCAGCATACGAGACATACCAGTTTCAGCATACGAGGCATACCAGTTTCAGCATACGAGACATACCAGTTTCAGCATACGAGACATACCAGTTTCAGCATACGAGGCATACCAGTTTCAAGACATACCAGTTTCAGCATACGAGACATACCAGTTTCAGCATACAAGACATACCAGTTTCAGCATACGAGACATACCAGTTTCAGCATACGAGGCATACCAGTTTCAAGACAATGCAGTTTCAGCATACGAGACATACCAGTTTCAGCATACGAGACATACCAGTTTCAGCATACGAGGCATACCAGTTTCAGCATACGAGGCATACCAGTTTCAGCATACGAGGCATACCAGTTTCAGCATACGAGGCATACCAGTTTCAAGACAAAGCAGTTTCAGCATACGAGCCAGCAGTTATAAGGGACAGCACACCACTATTGCACTGCTTTCTTCACCTTGATGCAGTACAAGACACTCTCATCACAAGTATCTTACTGAACGCTTGACTTCTGCACAGGGGGTACCTAGATAGAGCACCATTTTAAGATGTCTCATTTTAATGCCATTTATCTTTGACAAATTCGGTCACAGTAGACAGTGGAGAAGTGTGATCTATTGAATTTACAACTGGTTGCCAGGGCTGCATCCTGTGAGCAGAGCAGAAGCGAGTGATTCACTAGACCCAAGTGGTTCATTCGCCCGTGATGAGAGAATGAGGACTGACTGACATGCAGGGTCAAAGCCTTTCAGAATATCTTCTTCTTCCAGCATAGTTAGGTAGACTTCATGTTATCAATTCATTGAAAAAACAGTACCATAAGAAGTACAGGGAGACAGCACCCCTTCAGCCATTGGCCTTTTTGTGTTTTTTTATGCTTTGCAGTAGGTTGGATGAGCTTTCCATCAACCACGTGGCATTCTGGGGATGGTTGGACGGTCCCACGTGTATTAGATTTTGGTGAAGGGACTCAAGTAGTCTTTTGGTTAGACTATAGATGTGACGTGGTGTTCTAATTAAGCACCAGTGTGTGTTCTTTCCTGCGGTCATGATGACGTTTTAACTGTTGATTAATGTTTTTGTGCTTAAGAATGCGAGCTGATTGGCTGCCTTACCTGACATAAACTGATTTGCCTTGCACATTTATTTGTTCTACTTTGTTGTCATGATCACATGTTGCTGGATTCATAACTTTTCCAAAAGACGCGCATACACTAAACTTTCCTAAAGATGCAACTAAAATAGTGGCCCTTTATCAAAAGTACACAGTATGCTATATTTTGGCGCATGTACCTTTTAAGGTGACCACATACAACAGAAGCAGTGTCATCCCAAGGATTTTTATTTGGGGGCCCCACGCAATGCATTTTTAGGGGTCCCTATATGGAAATAATTTGAATTTTTTCTTTACCCATTCCATGCTAATCCAATCCCACATGATGCCGAACTGTTCAAAATAATAATAAATTTAACAGGGCCTCACAAAAACAGTTGTAATATGTCTTCCCAGGACCCTAAAAAATGCTTAAGATGACGCTGGGTGGAGAGACAGAGTCCAAGGTGGAGGTAGGTATAGAGGGAGAACCTTTAGAAAGAGGAAAAGAATAGTCAGTGCTCAAAGACAGACAAAGTTCATTTTCTCAGGGAGCCCTTGGAAAGTGAGAGCCATAGACAGTTGCCCACTTTGCCCATATCTTAACCCCTTCAGTGCCCGCCCCTTTCCCCGCCCTGTGCCGGCCGTTGCATTAGCGGGCGGGGTCTATGACGAGCTGGACTCGTCATGGGCACAGCGCTACCGCGGCCCATGACGAGTCCAGCTCGTCATGGGCACTGAAGAGGTTAAAATGTCTCTGAACAGAAGCGTCATCTTCTGATTCCTTTTCATAATATTCGTCAATTTTAAAGCCCCAGCTTTCCATATTATTTTTTCCAAGATGTTACTTCACTGTGGGATCTTCTTTCTCGGGCACCTTGCGACAACACATGCAAAGTCTGTTAACTGACTGCAAATAGGTACCCTCGTAAAAAGCCAGAGCTGTGGAATTTGATAATGCTTGCTTAGTTTTACCTATAATCCTAAACTCTAAGGAGACAGTGTCAGTGAGTGTGGGGCCCGGTCAAGGACGTGGCTAAAAACAACAAATATGTTGTGTAACTATTTTGTTTGTCTTTTACCTTCAGGTAACTGCATATAAAATAGCACAAACCCTAAATGCAAGATAAAACGAATTGGTAGGGAATGCAGCAATGATTAAAAATGCATACATTTTGAAAACTCCATTGATTATTGCAATCACTACAGATATATGTGTGTGTCAATGTAACAAGAGAGTCACAGAACTGAATCTTGGTTGGTGTAGTGGAAAAAAGTGGCTTGTATATTTAGGGTTGGGGGTGCGCCTGCAGAGAGGCCAGGTGCAAAACGACCCCCTCCAGCTTAAAGCCAGGGGAGACAAATCATTAACTTGATGGACTTCCTTGTTTAGGCGATAGAACTTGGACACTGGCCCTCTACTGCAGAGACCTGTGCCATTTCTGTGCCCCTCTGACTTTGGCTGGAGCCCTCTGTCTATACTCTTCTGTGCCAATGAATTAACCCAAGAGGAATCCTTCTCCCCACCTGTGGACCCCATCTGTGCAGCACCTTACCTTGATTTGCTCAAAGATACATTGCAGTAGGCAGACCGTACCAACATGTCCTACAAAGTGATGTGGCCCATTCCACCCCTTTGGTCTAACTTCTGTCCCCAACCCAGGGAAAACTCTTCCCATGAGAACAGCAACCATCAGAGGCCACTGATAGCTGTCAGTGTCAACATCCAGACCCCAGGCCATCCAAGGACCACTGCCTTCTGTGGTTGAGTGAAGGGCAGCAGCTCCAGCTGTTAGCCACCCTTTTTCACTCTCCTTCCCACCAGTCCAGGGTTGGTAGCCTGAGAAAGATCACCCATCCCAGGATCTGTATTCTGAGGCTGAACAGGACTCAGGGGTGGGTCTTTCCTCTCCCTACCCTTCCATCTGGGCCTCTGTACACCTGTTTGGGAGTTGTATGCCCAGATGTCTGAACTTTCAGAGCGACTCGAGTGGCCGCCCCTCATAGCTCTCTGTCACTGGTGGCAACTAATTCCCCAGATTACATTCAATGAGCACCTGAGGGCTAACTATGCCACTACTCTTGGTCACCTCCCCACCCCACTCCAGGCATACCAGGGCCATGGGGCAGACAAAGGCCTGTCCCTGGGCCTGGGTTACCTACACACATGACTGGTGTACTGTTCTGGGGAAACCAGTCTTTCCACTACCATGATCTGGCTGACCTGGGTGTCCCTCAGAGCAGTGACGGGGACCTCATTCACTTTGACCTAATTAAAGCGATGACCCCCCCCACCCCCCATTGGGGATCACCTGCCCACCCTCTGAGTTCACCCCCCATCTAAGGGAGATTAGAGCATAATCTAACTTCTGTGACTGGGGACTGCCTATGTCTAAGGCCATATTGGCCAGCCCTGTACAGTTCCCACCAGTGGGTGGTTTCTTTGGACTGACAGAGTCCCCCTGCTTGTGTCCTAGCAGAGAGCAATCAAAGCAGTGCAGTTGGAAATGGGCCACCATGGGCCACCGCCAACCATAACACTCCCTCCTTCTCAGAAGGGGCATGGAGAACCCTTTCCTTCACCTCTTGGCCTGAGACTTGTCTGTGTCTCCCTTGACCGCCCCCTCATTCTGCTGGGGAGACCTGAACCACCCTTTTTGGGGTCACTGCCAGGTACCTTTTTGGACACTCTGGTGCTGATCCAGAGATCCGCCTCCTCAGCAAGCTTCCAGGGGCCAGAAAACTTCCTATCAACCAGGTGTTGGTGCAGCACTGTAAAACAAGTATTGGCCATGTGCTCCCACAAAATTAGGTTCTATAGCTCATTAAAATGATCCACTTGCAGGCATAATCTAAGAAAGCCATCCAGGACTGATTTAGCAGCACCCCGAACCTCTGACAGTGCTTCTCAGGGGTCAGCCCAAACATAGCTACAAGGATGGCCTTCATGGAGGCACAGCGGGTCTGATCCCTGCCACTTGTGTCAGGAGTGTGTCCCTCCCGGCTGTGGGCATGTGTTTTCACAGGCTACCCCTCTCCCCAGTATTCATCTGGGACCTTATGTACCCCAAGTGCAACTTCATAAGCAAAAACCACTTGTCTTTATCATCCCCCACCACATAGTTAGGCACCAACTCCTGGGGTATGGGGACCTTCGCCTCTCCAGCACTGCCACCATCACTGTTAGGTCCTGCAGGTTGCCTTGTCTTTAGCTCCAGCTTCACAGGTTCTTTTAATGTTCCAACAGTAGCTTTTTCTCAGCAGAGGTCCTCTAAGCCTCAGCCTACTTCTTCTGAGCCACAGCCTTTTCCCTGGCTAAGGCCCTTTCAGTCTCAGCCCTCTTCTCCTCCTTTTCCAGCTTTAATTTGGCCAGCTCCAGCTTGAGCTTCCTTTCCTTCCTCCTGACCTCTGGGGCCAGGCCTCTGGAAGACACACTGCTTCCTGCACGGGGAGGGATTTTCAGTCCTGGAAGTAGTTTACCCTACTCCTCAACAGGCTGCATTCCAAGACCCCCTGCAGGCCCTGCTCAGATCCTTCCTCATCATTTGCTCCCTCCTGGTCATCCATTGGCACTGGTGGCCTCTGCCCATGTGATGAATACAGGCCCCAGCTAGGCCCGCAGGACGCAAGGGTTCGCTCTCCTGCAATGGAATCTATAAGGAAGTTGGCACGGAAACTGCAAAGTACAAAGACAAAGTTTATTAACCCTTAAGGGTGGTCCTACAATAAATACAACACTCTTCAGTATTGCATAGAGTAGCACACAGGACTTGCGTACACGGTCCCCTTTTATACACAACAGAGGGGCTCATAAGTGGGTGGATACAACATGAGGCAAAGAATATTACCTTTTATGGTCATTTTCGATACTGAATCAATATATGGGCGGAGCTGACACACTCCTTGAGCCCGCGAAAACATGGTCAAGCAAGGACTAACTGATAACAGATGTGGTCAAGCCTGGGCATGCGCCAGACGAACAAAGGAACTATTTATAGACTGTTACTAGGCAGATTGCAAGAGCAACTAACACGAAGATAGGACTCTCCTCGTGTTGAGCACGTGGAGACATGACAATACAAAATGGAGTCCAGACTTTAGTCAACATAACGAAAGAGACTTGGTCATAAAAGGGGAATTCATGTCTTTAGTGAATGCTTAATCACATTGTGGTTTCAATTTACAACAGACGACCCTTTCAGCATTTACTGAAGACATCCGGTTTGTTAGGATAATCATCATATATGTCAATTGTCATCATTTCTTTTACTTCTTTAGCTAAATGTTTCTGATAAGTGACATCGGCAATAGCTTTCTTATCGGGAATACAAAATGATACACATAAGGAACAGAGCAAGGGACCACATTGGACACAGATGCAACAAGAAAACAGAACTGCTACAATTATACAAAGACCAGTTAAAACCTTCCACCCCCAAGCAGTGATCAATGCCCAGAACCATCCAGAAAAGGACCAAGTGCCGTTTTCTGTATGGATTTCAGCTGCAATTTTATGCAACCTGTTGATAGCAGTATAAACTGACGGCGTGTGGTCAGGGATAAACACACAACAACTACTTCCAATAATTTTACAAGCTCCACCTCGGTCGGCTAACATAACATCTAGCACCATACGATTCTGCAATGCAACAATTCTAGTAATCTGTAATTCTTCCGTAAGATTCCCAAGAGCAGCAGCGGTTTGGTTTGTCACAGCCTCTACCACTCTTGTTAACCTTCGAACTTTCCTACTATTTAGGGCAGCTCCAACGAAGAAAAACAATCCTAAATTAAAATCAATATACTGCTGCAGACTAGTATCAGTCTGATCCACATCATCAATTGATAGAGTACGTTTATACCTATTTACAGTCACATTATTTAACAACTTCAAATCCTTATGATAGGATGCAGGTGCCAAAAATACAGGGGGCAATAGAAATGCTACATAACATACTCCAGACCAACCGGCTGGCAAACGGTAATAACCTTTATTTCCACATACGAAGTATGTATTATGGGATGCTAAAAAGGTACTGTTATTCAACCCGTCGATGTTTAATATGGTAATGCAATCACTAACACCAACAGGAATATAACCCACACTCTGGACACACAGGTCCGCTTGAGCTTGTGCCACTTGAATCACAAATCTGTCTTTTCCCACAGTGTCTCTGGTGTTCGTGAAAATATAAGGAATCGATTCATTGTCTGGTCGATACTCTTCCCATTCCCAAATTGTCCCATTCGCTTGCGGATATCCATCTTTATCCTGATGACATTCTTTATTGAGTCTGAAGAGTAATCGTCCCACTGTGGGTTTCCGGGTGGCAAAAAGCAAAGTGTACCATGCTCTACAAGAGCCATTATGAGAGAAAGGAAGAGGTATGAATGGCGTTCCTCCTTTCTTCTGGTGAGCTGGCATCATACCACATATCCAACAGTTCGTAGCATTCGTGGCAACGTGGGTATGATGCAACATCTGGATGAAAGTGTTATTCAAATAAGACTGACGATGCTTCAATTCTTGATACGGAAGGGTATAGAAGTAGTGCTCCTCAGGCACGGGAGTAGTCAACACAAGTAACTTTCGAGCAGGAGTCACATCCTCCACAAACCATGTGGTTATCCCCACAATAGCTACTGTAAGCATAAAACCTGTTGCACAAAGGATTTTCTTTTTCTCCATGTCAGAATAAAGGATCAATATCTTCCTGAAACTAAAAGGTTTGTCAGAACTCTTCCCCTTAGGCAGCGGTCGATTTCTTCACCAACGGGCCAAGACGGGTGTCGCTACACTAATGCAGGGCTGATCCCCCCCCCCTTGCCTCACTGGCTCTCCGTTTCACTAACCCAAGGGCCGTTCTGACAACATGTCCCGGTACTGAAGAATTCACTTCCTTGGCCTGAGATGATATCGCTTTCCTCCAGGAGTCGCGTGGTCCGGAAAGAGCTCCTCAGTGTCGTTCGGTTCCCCAGCACGGCCTTTCTCTGCAGCCAGAATTTCTCGTTGATCGGTCAATACAGCAGACTCCACCAATCCGGGCGGGACTTTGCGGCAGTGCAGGGAATGGATCCAATTCTTTCTGTTGGAAACTCGCACAGCCGTCCTCGTTGCAAGTAGGACCTGCTCAGGACCAACCCATCTCGGCTCCAAGCTGTTCGTTCTGTCAAAGATCTTCACCATGACATAGTCGCCAGGCCGGAGACTATGTCCTTCACCGGTGGACCAATCAGGGAGCGCCTCCCGGACCTGTTGATGAATAGAAACCAAGTTATCCGTTAACTGCGCCAGATAATCATTCATCATTACACAAGGTACATCATACACAGTCTTAGGTTTTGGTGGACCCCAAATATTCATTGGGCGTCCAAAGACAATCTCGTACGGTGTAAGACCGGTTCGAGAGTGCGGTACCGATCTAATTGACAATAACGCCAGCGGTAAAGCATCTGGCCAAGTCAAAGACGTCGAAGCTTGGATTTTAGCGATCTTGAGCTTCAGCGTACCATTATACTTCTCGACTAGTCCCGCAGATTGAGGGTGAAACACTGCGTGGAACTTCTGGGTGATGCCCAGACCCTTCAAAACATACTTTATAACATCCGCTATAAAGTGGGGTCCGTTATCACTCCACAGAAGTCTACAAACGCCATATCGAGGGAAGAACTCCTTCAACAGCATCTTGGCGGTAGTCATTGCAGTATTGTCTTTCGTAGGGTATGCCTCAACCCATTTGCTAAAGGCACAAACCACTACTAGAACATACTTCAAATTGTTACAGCGCTCAAGCTGGATATAATCCATCTGCAAAACCTCAAAGGGTGCAGTAGGTGTGACAAATCCTCCTGCTGGAGTTCGAGTACCCTTTCCTGGGTTGTACCTCAGGCAGATCATACAGGTCTGCACCACCCTCTTTGCCGTGCTAGCAATCTCTGGATGCTCCCAGACTTGGGTAAGCAATTTTACAATTGCGGAAGCTCCAACATGTGCTAGCCCATGTGCCATCTGAACCATAGGTTGTACAAAAGCCGTGGGTAACTTCCATCTATCCATCTGCTTATTTCTCCAGCAACCCTCATCATCCAATTCTCCCTCACTGGACCATTGCTCCCGTTCTTTATCAGAAGCGGTCCTCTGTATTTCTCGCACTTCTTCCTTCGCATCGTGCCATCTTTCTATTTGCGACTTCACTACATACATGGCAGTAGCACCGGGCTGCATCGCAGTCTCCCGTGCCACCCGGTCTGCTAACGCATTCCCTTCTCCAACTTTATCGACTACTCTCCTATGGGCGCTACATTTAACAATGGCAATTTTCTTCGGATATGTCAATGCAGTTAAAAGATTGTGAACTAACTCCCCATGCATTATTTGTACTCCATGTGACGTTAAAAACCCTCTCTCCTTCCAGAGCAGGCCGAAATCGTGCGCTACTCCGAAGGCATACCGGCTATCTGTATAAACATTCACACACAATCCTGTACTGAGCTCACATGCGCGTGTTAATGCTATCAGTTCCGCTGCTTGAGCTGATTTCTGTGGTATGCGTGCCGTCTCCACTATTGTTTGTAATGTGGTAATTGCATACGCTGCTGAAGTCGTACCATCTGGTAGCTTCAGGCATGACCCGTCCACCCACAATTCTCCATCCACATCTGGAAAGGGCGTATCCTGGAGATCAATACGACCCTTTGTTTGTTCTTCAGTCACAAGAATACAATCATGTGCTTTCTGTGCTTCAGACTGAATCTCGGGGTATGGCAACAATGTGGCCGGATTTAACGTTACGCACCTCTTTAACGTAATATGAGGAGCCAAGAGCGTCAGCTCATATCCCGTTAAACGGGCGCTGGTCAAATGCTGCGTCTTTGTTTGATTAAGCAGGGCATCAACAGCATGGGGGACTAATACCAACAACTTATGAGATAACACAATTCCCTCGCTTTGGCGTATTGACACAGCTGTCGCCGCAACCGAGCGAAAGCAACCAGGCAACGCTCGGGCAACAGGGTCAAGTACAGCCGAAAAATATGCACAAGGGCGCTGCTTGTCGCCGTGCATCTGCACTAAAACTGATAATGCACATCCATCTTTTTCATGCACATACAGCGAAAAAGGTTTTGTATAATCAGGAGTCCCTAACACTGGTGCTGAACAAAGGGCCTGTCGCAATTTCTGGAAGGCAGTGTCACACTCATTTGACCAAGGAAGCGGAATAGGTGTGTCTTTTGTGAAAAGGGCTAACAATGGCTTGGCTATGTGTGAAAACCCTAGTATCCATTGCCTACAAAAAGAAACAAGACCCAAAAATGCACGCACGTCCTTCTGCGTGGACGGCGTTGGCGTGTCCAGAATTACTTGGACACGATCTGGTGTGAGTGCACGCCCCTCCTTAGACAAAAGGTGACCCAGATAAGTCACCTTTGGTCTACAGAACTGCAATTTCTTCCGAGATACTTTGTGATTGTGGGATGCCAAAAAGGAAAGCAAGGACAACGTACTCGTTTCACACAACTCCGGAGTGTCGGCCGCCAGCAAGATGTCATCGACATATTGAATGAGGGCGACACCCTCGGGCAAAACAAAGGAGTCCAATTGTCTTTTCAAAGCTTGACTATAAATGCTAGGGCTTTCCGTGTAGCCCTGAGGGATTGTACAAAATCGATAAGACCTATTATTTAGAGTGAAACCAAAAAGGTATCGGCTATCGGGATGAATAGGAATCGAAAAGAAGGCATTCTTCAAATCAATAACTGAAAACGTGGTCGCCGTAGGCGGGACCAAAGTAAGCAACGTCGTGATATCAGAAACCACTGGGTACTGAGGTATCACGATCTTGTTTACTTCCCTCAAATCAATTATAAACCGATAGACTTTGGCATCCGTATCCTTTTTCAAAATGGGTAGAATCGGGCTATTACAGACGTTGTAGGGAACTTCCTCCACTACTCCCACCTTAATCAAATCCTGCACAATCTGTATAAGAGCCTCTTCCCCCTCCTGGGAAATACGATACTGTGGGAGGCGTGGTAACACCGCCCCCTCCTGGACACTAATGTGAACAGGCGGAATCACCATCTGTCCCACATCAGTATCCGAAGTGGCCCACAAAGCACGAGGGAGGGTAGCTAACACAGCATCCTCTGCAACCACACACATCCGTTCAGACCGGGGGTAATTGTCATTTAATATCACCCGCACTCCAGCAGGGGAGCAGCGGATCGTAGCTCTGAAGTGCTTTAACATATCAAGGCCCATAATGTTGTCCGGCGTGTTCGGAGCAAGCAAAAACGGACAGGGTGCAGAAAAAGAATCAACCTGAAATGTGAGGGGCGGCGAAAGAGGGCTTCGAGAGAGGGTACCGTCAAACCCTACCGATGTAACCATTAAGCCAGATGGGGGAGCCCTCGGAACCAATTGTTTAGACAGCGCACTAACACGTATTTTAAATAGTTTAGAACTTGCTACCCAAGATTTAGGTGTTGTATACGACCAGTGTCTTTTGGATTCACATTCCACACCTGAAATGTCGATCCACGATTCTTTCTTCCTTGAACTTAAAAATATTTTTGTAAGGCCCTCCAGACTACCTAAGCCCAATCATGATCTCTCAACACGATGGTATTCTATTGAGTGCAGAGATGCCCGTGAGAATTTGGGAATTGCTTTGAAATCTGGCGACAGTCTGAAAGTTCGTATCGCCAGATATGACTATAAGCAAGCTATCTTTAAAGCAAAGAGAGCGTGGGACTTTCAAAGATGGGAGGAACTTAGGGAAGCTGGTGCCCAGAAGGATATGAGACGTTTCTGGTCTGTTTTTAAATGGGGTACTGGGGGTAATCCTGAAAAACCCCAAAATTGGGTATCGCAAGACGCTTGGGTCAAGCATTTTGAGGCCTTGTATGCTGCTGAAGAAGATACGTGCCCCTTTTCTAATTATCAAATTATTTTTTATAAGGAAGATGCATTTTCTATAGGTGATGTTGACATTGCCCTTAAGACACTGGTTCCTGGAAAAGCCCCTGGGATGGATGGAGTCCCTGCGGATATTTTTCTGAATAATTGTAAATCTTGGGGAAATTATATTTTAATTTTAGCCAACTTGATAGCTAGAGGTGCCCCGATTCCCACTTCCTGGAAAGGTGCTGAAATTATCCCGGTGTTCAAGAAAGGAGATAAGTCCCTCCCTGCCAACTATCGTCCAATTAGTTTGATCGATACTACACAAAAGATCCTAGGCAGGTTGATCCTGAATAAAGTGCTGGACTGGGCTTTAGAGAATACAATCCTTTCCCATCTACAGGCTGGTTTTAGAGCTAGAATAAGCACCATTGATCAGGTGCTGCATTTTGCTATGCTCTATTGGAAAGTAGTCCACTTAGGGGGGGGCAGCTTATATGCTGCCTTTATAGATCTTAGGGCAGCATTTGATCTTGTCCCCCGGGCATCCCTATGGACCACCCTAGACAAGATGGGGATGCCTGCTGTCTTAATCTCCCTAATTGCCAGACTTCATGTAGACAATTTTGCACAGATCCGATGGGGTGGTGTCGGCCAAGTGACTAAACAGTTTCCTATCCAGAAGGGGGTCAGACAGGGATGCGTACTTGCACCAACTTTATTCTCCCTGTATATTAACGATGTTGCTGCATTACTGATAGATGCAAATGTAGATGCTCCCTCCTTGGCAGGTAAAAAAATTCCTATTTTAATGTTCGCTGACGATTGTCTTATAATTTCTAAAACGCCGAGTGGCCTCCAGAAGTCTCTAGGTATTTTTGAGGACTTCTGTCTAGCCCGCGGCCTTGAAATCAATGTTTTAAAATCTAAATTTATGTCTTTTAACCAGTCAAAATCTTTTAAAAGTAAAATATATATGAATAACATGCCATTGGACCAGGTCCAAGATTTTACTTATTTAGGTATTTGCATTCAACATGATTTGGGATGGAAAAAGCAAGTAGATTTGGCATCCCTTAAACATTCCCAGCTCTCTGGCGCGTTAAGCAAAGAGCACGCCAAATCCCTGACTAAACCCATTAACCCTGCTCTTCGGGTGTATGATGGCAAAGTGGTTGGTGCTGCGCTCTACGGGGTAGAGTTGTGGGGTTTTGATAATGTATATAAACTATCTACCTCTGAAAATAGATTCTTGAGGAATCTCATTAAACTACCTCAGAGTACTCCCCTTTGTCCCTTGTCCTATGATCTAGGTATAAGGCCAATAGCACTAATTGCCCTGTTTTGCCCAGTTTTATATTGGAGACGCCTATGGGTGACCCCTGAACTCAGGCTTTTTGCTCTTGGCCTGATGGATATCATTAAATTGGATACTTTTCATAAGGTCAAGTGGCTTTGTAGAATGCGTGATTCGTTCCAAGATCTGGGCCTAAAAAACTTGTGGGAGGATCCACTAAATGCTAGCTTCCCGTCTAAACAAGTATTGAAGGCTCTATACTGGGAAAAAGTAGCAACTCGAGTTTTTAGTTCCACAGCCCCGCTTTCATTGTCTGGTATCTTTCTTGATTTTAAGGATACTATTTCTCTGGCACCTTTTTGGGATGACATTACAAATCCTTTGGACAGGAAGCTATACTTTCAATTTAGGGTTGGCAGTCTCCCAGTTAGAGAGTTTACTTCTAGGTGGGCCGTGTCTAATGTGCTTAACTGTCCTGGCTGTACTGCACCTATTGAATCGGTCAATCATTTTCTGTTCCAATGTCCATCCTATGTAATTCCCCGCAAGGTGGCAGTGCGTATTATGTGTTCTGCTGAAATCCCATTTGTTTACATATCTGTTGCCAAGTTTTTAGGGAGGGCATGGGTGATCAGGAATAAAATGTTGGCGGGATAACCATCCCGATATTCTGTAATGTTAATCCCTCTGCAAATGCCTTTATTTATTGTCTTAAACCATTTTTAATATGCTATTTGTAAATTGTGTATATATATAAATTTTGTATGCTTTTATGACAATCGTCGAATAAAGCTTTCTTGACTTGACTTGACAGCGCACTACGAGTCGCTCCTGTATCCACTAGGAACTGATCCGTAGAACCCAAAACCTCAGCTGATACGTAAGGACCCTTCTGATCAACCGGCACCTCAACTGATTCTAACCCCCATCCAACGCATTCCTATGCATGCTGAGAATCATGGTACCCAGAGCGGTCAATCCCCGACACTTGATACTGGTTTTGTCGATCGAAAACATTAGGTCTATCTCGTTGCTGCCCGGCAGGGTCAAAACGAGCGTGATCGTTAGAATTCCCTCTAAAATTCGAGAAACCCCCTCTACCTCTCGGGCCACCCTGATTGTGTCCCTGACGCGAAGCATGCAACGCCGGGCAATCTCTGGCCCAGTGTCCCGATTGCTTACAATACGCACATTGATTCCTGTTCAAATCAGATCGGCCCGAGGGAGGACCATAAAATCCTCCCCTACCTCTATTGACACCCCGACGGGGCGGACCATATACTTGCGCTAACATCACCTTCGTTTTTAAATCCTTCGATTTCTTCTCCTCCTGTCCCTTCGCTTCTTGCTCCTGGCGCTCATAATACTGAGCTATAGTCAGGAGGGCTGTCGGGGTCGCAGTGGACCAAGAACTTTCACTCGCTTTTAGGCGGGCTGCGATCGCCGGTAGTAAATTCGCCACATATTTATCAGCAAAGAGGTGTCGACCCGTATCATCCATAAGTGACTGACCACTAAAATCATGAAAGGTCTCCTCAAAGCGCGTAAAGAAATCTGCAACTGATTCGTCAACTTTCTGCTTACACGAGGCTAGCATATTCCAGTCAATCTTTTTAGGGGGGATGATTGTCTTCAACTTAGTCAGAATAGCAGCAGGGAGATCTAAGATAAGCTGAGGTGGTTTCTGCGCGGGCTTCCTCTCCCTATCCTCATCCTCAAGCTCAGACCACCGAGCTTTAAAAGCGGCAACATCGTCCACCTTCCGCACAGAGCGCCACATATCTGGTGGTAAAATAAGCCCAAAGAACAGATCTATATCTGCTAAGGTCATAGTACAAGAATTCAGGGCCCCCTCCACTTCTTCATAGAAGGCCGCTGGATTCTTGCGGGGATCAGGCAATGCATTCTTTAATGCCATGACATCAGCCCTATGCCAAGGAGTATAAACCCAATTGTACACAAAATATCCCTTAGCATCGGCGGAGGTAATATCCGAACTAGTCCCCGCTCCTTTAGGAGGAACATACAAAGGTGCCACCTCTCGCATTGGTTTAGCATGCACTAGGTCGCTCTTATCTGACTGGGAGGTGGATGAGTGGCCATCTCCGGTATGCGAATCCGACTGCTTCTCCTCCTCAGCTTGTTGGCGTGCTTTCTCTTTAAGGTCCCTCACCGCGTCCCGCAATGCAAACAGCCGCCGAACTGCATCAGGCGCCTTAGAGGGAGAGAAAACACCATTACGCAATGCTTTAGCATCTGATACCACATCGTCAGGCTCAAAGACACTGGAATATTTCCGGAAAGCAGCAATCACGTCATCAGAAAAGTGGTCCAAAAAATACAACTTCTCTCTATCCTGCCACAGCTCCCAGGAATTCAGCAACTCAGCAAGGGATAACTTGCCCTTAAGTGCACGATAGGAAACTTGCCGAAGCTCACCCATTCGGTCAGCCGATAACATGTGTGGTAAATAATTTAATTACCGGAACTTAATTTGATACGGAAAATTAATAATAATAGCTCAGAAAAATAAGAGGCAGAATCCGTGGTATTAGAGGTTCGGAACGGGCTTTATTCCAAAATCAATTCGAATTGAGGACTCCATATTCCATCACCACGAAGGTTCAGGAAGTGAAGGACCAACTTTATTGACAAGTAATCATTTTTATACAATAGGCATTACAGTGAAACAGATGCGGGAGGCGTAACAATTGATAACACATACATGCGTAACTAAAGTGGGTGTAACTAGGCGTAACTTAAAGAACGTCATCAGGTATGATGTCACAATAGGGTGGTTCCATGAAAGAATTTTGCAATGTCAGCAGAAATATTCGGCAGAGATGCGCGCGCAGCAGCATGACGTGTGATTGACGTGCAACTAGGGGGTGAAGGGGACTTGACATTTAGCTCTACATGTGGAGACAGAAGTCTGGGGGGTCAAGTCAACCTAATCCCAAATCATATCTAACATCCTATGTTTAAAGAACTATGTTATCCAAAAAGAAAGGTCTTTCGAACAAAATCTATTCTATACTGACTGTGAGTGCGTGTACAAGCGTCTACGTGTCTACACTAGATGCGAGGGCAGAAATCTTCCATAGTAACAGGGCTATGAATTACTTGCATAAAGACAGAGAAGCCGGGCCCTTTGCTCGGTGGCTGGAAGAATGTTTACTTAAACTACTAGACAGGAATGCATTGGATAGGGAGCGGAGCAGATAATCACAAGGTGAAATACAGTTTTTGGCAGGCAACAGGCTGGAGTCAGGCACCGTTAGCCGCGCAGGGAGTAGGACAAAGTTCATGGATACAGATGCGAGCTCAGACTGGAACTTTCAGAGGCAGAAGGCAGGAAAAGGCTTAATGGCAGAATCAGGGCCTACTCGCCTGGACTGAAAAATGGGATAAATGAACCATATAAAGCCGGTGGCCTTTCATACTTAGGAATGGAATATCCGACCCATTCATGGCGGATCTGAAAGAGGACATGTTGGCGGTGGACGCACATGTGTTTGCGTCTTCATAACTGGAACTGGAGGGAACATACATGTACTTTGATTTATACATGAAACCGTTGGGGTCCAAGATAGGGGACATAACTGATCATAAAAATCCATATTTCCACATTCCCTCCTTGTCCCCTACTTGCCCTTAAGAGATATCAATCTTCATCAATCCGTTGATCTGTTCATATAGCATCATTTGTTCTTCTTTTTTCTTCTGGGATGAATGAAATTTTGGTGGTGGAATACACGATGTGGCACACAGACCACCAATCGCTGGTCCACATTGTAGGCATAAGCAGCAACTGAATAGTATGAGAAAGCCAATACCTAGGAAGGATAGGACCCTCCATCCAAAGGTAGATAATACACTCCAAAACCAACCGGACCAAGTCCAGGTGCCTGGATTCTGGTGTATCTGGCTTACAATCTTATGAAGGCGAGTTATGGCTTTATATACAGATGGCGAATTTTCTGGTATGAAAATGCAACAGCTTGATCCGATGACCCTACAAGCTCCGCCCCTATCGGCCAGGATGACGTCAAGGACAAGACGATTTTGAAGCACAACAATCCGCATAGCAGACTGCTCTTCTGTTAAATTGCCTAAGGCGGAAATAGTTTCGTTTACTACTGCTTCAAGGGTTCTCGTTAATCTACGTATCAGCTTACTATTGGTAACTGTACCTATATAGGGAAAGAGACCTTTATTGAAATCTGTGTATTTTTCCCATGCTGTCTCAGTGTAATCGACTATTGGGAGATCTCTCCGTTCTCTATTGTGTACTAAATGAGTATTTCTATGATAATCAGGAGGAGCTAGGAAAACAGGTGGCAAAAGGAATCCGATGTAGCAGGTACCATCCCAATCTAGGGGCAAACGTATATATGCAGTCTGACCACATACGAAGTAGGAATGGCGAGAAGCTCTAAATGTAGACTTGCCTTGATCACTGAATTCTATTACAGTGGTGCATCTACTATGGCCCATATGTATGGATCCATTCTTTCTTACACATAATTCACCTTTAACTGGGAATACTGACATGGCGGGCAAAATTGGTGCAGCTTCGGATTCAACATTCAGGATCATGAGATTAAGCGTGAAATTCCCTAATCCATATACTTCATTTTCTAGATCAGTTCCTGTTCTTTTGGGAAGTCCCTCCTTGTTAGGGTAGCAGACTTTGAGTAAAACTAAGTTCAGGTTTCCCCATACCCAGTTGTCTTGATAAACTGCAGAATTCGAATCTAGGGAATTAATTAAACTAAACCATGCTCCACAGGAGCCATTGTGTGTGAACGGGTATGGGAAAAGAGGCAGAATTCCCTTATAGTTCTGATAGGGAGGGAGTCGGCCACATATCCAACAATTCGTAGCATTGCTAGCCTGATGGGAATGATGTAACATACTAATGAAAGTGTTATTGCGCAGCGCAAATCTATAGGACAACTCATGCGGCGGTAATTCACTAAAAGAATGTTCAGCAGTAACATTGTAAACATGTTTAGAAATAGGATAATATATGTGCAACAATATACTTGCAGCGATTATTAAAAGACTTAAGAAAAACAAAATTAATAACGTCACTGTGCAATGACTACGCAGTGATTTACAGTACGCATGTTGTTTCAATCGCATTTTTCCGTTTCCTTCTCTATTCAGGTCTAGGGGATACATGTCAGAGACAAATTCGACCGATTCACCTTGGAGAGGACTTAAACAATCAAATTGCCTGACTTGTTAGACCGTAGTTTTAGTTTATATTGTTCCTTGTCATTCAGTTCAACCAAAGGAAGTTTTGAGTCAATCGGTGAAGACACACGAGGTGTGTCGTTTACATCGGACGGTAGTCCATGAAATTTTTTGATATGACTTGAATGTATCCAGCCTTTTCGACCTTCGATCTTCACGGCTGTCCTCGTCGTTAACAGTACGAGTTGAGGCGATTTCCACCTAGGATCCAGCTGAGACTTCCGGTCAAAGTTCCTCACTAATACCAAGTCCCCGGGAATTACGTCATGGGGTTTCACCTCGGTGTTATCGGGAAAGGCTGCGGCTACCTGTGAACGACAAGATTGTAGTGCAGACATCAAGGAAGCCAAGTAATCTGTCAGCATATTACAGTCAACATCAGTTATTTTGCGTGGTATAGGCGTCCCCCACATATTTGGTGGTCTGCCAAAGACCACCTCATAAGGGGATAGCCCTGTTCGAGAGTGCGCTACCATTCTCATGTAAAAGAGTGCAACTGGTAAGGCTACTACCCAGTCGACACCTTTCTCTCTACAAATTTTGGCCAATCTAATTTTCAGAGTTTGATTATGTCGTTCCACGAGACCTGCTGCCTCGGGGTGTCGGACACAGTGAAATTTCCACTGATAGCCTAACAAAAGTGAAACGTGTTTCATTAGTTCGGATGAGAACGGCTGGCCGTTATCTGAGTAGACAACACGTGGTAAACCGTACCGTGGGAAGAATTCTCGAACCAACTGTTTGGCAGTAGTCGGGGCAGTGTAATCTGAAACCGGGTATGCCTCTGTCCAACGGGAAAGAGCACAGACAACTACGAGAACATATTTGAATCCTCGACATCGTTCCATCTGGATATAATCCATCTGGAGGACTTCAAAAGGGTGATCAGGAGGCTGAAATCCACCTTGTTCTACGGGAATGCTTTTACCTGGGTTAAACTGACAACAGATCATACAGGTACGAACTTTTTGTTTAGCTGCTGTTCGTAAATGTTTGTTGAACCAAATGTGTTGAATGCTGTCTAGCATAGCTTTTTCTCCTAGGTGCGCTGGACTATGTACAGTATTAATTATAACTTGGACCATTGAATCAGGAAGGAACCACACAGATTTTTCCTTCGTCATCCATCCTTGATCCGTTTGGATCCCTCCTAATTCAGTCCATTTCTTTATTTCATCTGGTGTAGCATGTGTCTGTATGTCAATTACGTCAAGAGCGGGATCCTTAACCGTCATGCAATGTGTTGGTGTCGGAACTATTGTCTTTGTCATGTCAGATGTTTGAGTTTGAGCAGTCTGTTTAGCTGTTCTGTCAGCTAGGTCATTGCCTTGGGAAATGATATCAGTAACTTTCGTATGAGCTTTACATTTCATAATTGATATTGCAGTGGGTAGATGTATTGCATCTAATAAGGCATGAATGAGGGGTCCGTGCTGAATGTGGGCACCGTGAGAAGTTAAATAACCTCTCTCTCGCCACAGCACGCCGAAGTCATGTACAACTCCGAATGCATAACGTGAATCAGTGTATATGTTGACCTTTTTATTTGTGGCTTGAATACAGGCTTGTGTCAGAGCGATGAGCTCTGCGGCTTGAGCTGACAAGGTATTTATGCAATTTGTTTCAATGATTTCAGTGTCTGTTGTGACTGCGTAAGCGGCCACTAACTCTCCTGTACTTGTTCTCATACATGAACCATCTACATACAATGTCAGGTCTGGATCTGACAATGGGACGTCTGTTAAGTCTTGTCTGGGTTTCGTCGTGGTAGTGATAACTTCAATACAATCATGTGCTAGTGGGTCTGTTCCGTTTACTGGTAACAGTGTGGCAGGATTCAATGTACTACAACGTCTGATTTCTATGTGTGGCTGAAACAATGTTAACTCGTAACCGGTGAGTCTTGCTATAGTCAAGTGTTGTGTTTGTGTGCGGTTCAAGAGAACCTCTACTGCATGTGGTACTTGTACTGTCAATTGGTGTCCTAACACTATGGCATCGCTTTGTCTGATTGCTAAAGCTGTCGCTGCCACTGATTTCAGGCACGCAGGCAAAGCCTGAGCTACGGGATCTAATGTACTAGAAAAATAAGCACATGGTTTGTGTGATCCTGCTTGTTCCTGTGTGAGTACTGACAAGGCAGTACCTTCGCGTTCTGTAACAAAGAGTGTAAACTGTTTATTGTAACATGGTGTTGCTAAAACAGGTGCTTGGCATAAAGCTTTCTTTAGGCTTTCAAAAGCTTGTGTATGTTCCTGAGTCCAAGGGAGAACAGTCGATATGGCTGCCTCCTGTGTTGTCAACTGAATGAGTGGTTTTGCTAGAAATGCATACTGAGGGATCCACTGCCTACAATATGAAGTGAGGCCTACGAAAGCCCGCACCTCCTTTTGTGTCTTGGGTATTGGCATGTTAGCAATTAACTGGATGCGATCTGGTGTAAGCTGCCTTCCCTCCTTGGACAGCGAGTGACCAAGGTAAACAACTCGCTGGACACAGAATTGCAGCTTAGAAGGGGACACCTTGTGCCCCTTGTCGGCCAAAAATTGTAAAACCGTCAGTGAGGCTTTTTCACATTCACGTTCGCTTCAAGCGGTGATCAGCAGATCATCGACATATTGAAGCAGGGCAGTGTTGACTGGCATGTGGATACTGTCAAGTTCTCGTTTCAGTGCTTGGCTATAGATGCTGGGGCTTTCTGTGAATCCTTGAGGTGCGCGTGTGAATTTAAAGCTTCGTCCATTTAAACTAAATCCGAACAAGTATTGGCTTTCCGGATCTATTGGGACGCTGAAAAAGGCATTCTTGAGATCAATTACAGTAAAGAATGTTGCTTCGGAATCAATGGCTGTCAGTAATGAAGAAATGTCTGGGACCACGGGGTATTGTGGTACAATGCATTTATTTAATTCGCGCAGATCAATAACCAATCGATATACTGGCGGGGCTGTTGGATCAGTTCGTTTAAGAATCGGAATTATCGGTGAATTACATACATTGGAGTCGGTTTCCACAACCACTCCTTGGGTAATAAGCTCGTCAACGCTTTGCAGTAAAGCCACTACAGCATCTGGGGGTAACTTGTATTGTCGCATTCGTGGTAGTACCACTCCTGCCTTTAGTGTGACTCGATATGGTGTAATGTTCATGCAACCAACATCTGTAGGGCCTTGTGCCCATAAATGTGTGGGTAAAGTCTGCAGTCGGTCATCCATGTCTCGGGACACATAGTGCCCTTTGAAATCACGTAAAAACAATCTTACTCCTTCCGGAGAACAACATATTATAGCTCCTAGAGCTTTCAATGTTTTTATACCTAACAAGTTTTCTGGACATGATTTAGTAAGTAATAAATCTGTAGTTCGTGTCAAGGGACCAATCGTAAGTGGAAGAGGCTGTGATACTTCGTTAATGATAGGTTTTCCTGAAAAACCAAGGGAAATATTCTGTGAGCCTGAGAGGGGTGCCCCTGGAACTTCACTACGTTTTATTGTTGTTCGGCTTGCCCCTGTATCAAGTAAGAATTTTCTATCTTGGCCTAATAGTTCACTGTGTACATAAGGTCCTTCTTGATCTACAGGGACCTCAATAAGGGGTAAGCCAACTTCCCTCTCTAGGCTGTTTCATGAGTATCGTTGATAATCAGGATAGTCATACTGTGCGGTCTGATACATCTGTCGTGTGGTTGTTTGTGTGGCAGCAATAGGCTGCGGTGGTGGAGCAGGCATAGACTGTTGCGGAGCTGGCATGGACTGTGCATGCTGCGGGGCTCCTTGTTGGTTCTGATCCTGTCTAAGTGGTCGTGGTCTTTCTTTTGTGTTACCTATGGCGATATTATGTTTTAAAACGGGACAATCGTGTACATAATGACCTGGCTGTTTACAATAGTTGCATGTCCCTTTTACAGGACCTGCTGAAACACTGGACTGTGTCATACCCTTTTTATGACCGTCAGTTGGAACTGTCTGGGAAACTAGCATTTTCATTTTCGTGTCTTTCATGCGTCTTTGTTCATGTTCTTGTTCCTCTCTAATTCTATTGTGATGGTACTGTAGCATTTGTAACATTTGTGACGGAGTGTTACCTTGCCAGGTACTCTCGAACTTCAATACTCTATTCTTAACTTGGGGCAAGGCATTTTCAACCAATTTTGTCACAAACAGATGTGGATACGACTCGCTACTTGCTTTTATTCCACTATTTATACCAAAACATTTTTCAAATCGGGAATAGAAATCACTAGTGTCTTCATCTGATTTTTGTTTACAGGCTGAGATTGCACCCCAGTCTTCCTTTTTCGTAGTTAATAAACGTGGCAGTACCTGTACTAGTAGACCTGGTAGTGTTTTGGTCTTTTCCCCAAGCCCTGAACCTGGACCTCGAGCTTTTTCTTCGTTTTCTAATGCTGTCCAATCTATCTTCTGGTCTCCCACCTCCCAATCCTTTTCCTTGAGTTTTTCGTAAATGCCCGCAGGCATTAATACCTTCAATATTGTCATAATGTCAGGGTAGGTATATTCTCCCATGAGTAACATATCTTTGATTTCACGGTGGAAACCCGCTGGGTCTTTGTCATGACTGGGTACCACTTTCTTCATTTCTAATAGTTCTATTTTGGATATGGGTGTGTATACAAACACACGTTTAAACTGATTGTCCTCACCTTTTATCGGGTGGACTTCGCGTAAGGGATTCTGTCTATCCATATAATACGTCGTTCTTTCCTTGATGGGCAGTGAGACATGTTCGGGACATACAAAAAGAATGTACTGCTTTCTGGATTCTAGTATTTCTCTAATTAACTCAGTACCTGAACCTCTCCATTTATTCGTTAGTAATTCAGTCAATATATCAGGTAAGGGACCGGGATCGGAGTGTTGGCTTTTATATAATATAAGGAGTTGTTGAATCATATAGATACTAGCTAAACGTTGTTCATCTGGGGTGAGGTTCAAAAACGTGTGCGCTAGTGTATCATCACTATATTTTCCGGGACTATCAACCCAGTGAACGGCGGACCTGGCTAATTCTTGTTCGTCCATAGAATCGAGTATATGATAACCCCTTCGTTCTCGAAGTAATTTGTCAGCGGCTTGGAACGAATGTTCGGGGGACCTTATATTTATTATAGGAGCTTGGAATTTTCGGCTATTATCTGGACGTATCGGACGTATCGGATCAGTAAAGCATCTAGTATTATTGCAAGATCTTCCTCTACCTACATAGGCCATGGTTTCTAACTGTCCTGTGGGCAGTTCTAATTCTTCCTCGTCCTCGGTTTGTTCATGTTCATCTACTGCTAATCTTTCTTCGTGTATTCGTTCTATTTCTTTGCGGATCTTTCGGCACATAGCTACTATACATGATCGTTTATCATGTCTCCCCTCTGATATATTCTTACTCCATGTGGTAAGAATTTGCATTTCTTCCGGATTTACCCCTGGTCGGTCTTGATTTCTGATCACACAGTTTATGAGGAAACGTAACAGTTCCCCCTGTATTTCCACTTTTTGGTACTCCATGGCTCTGTTAATACTCTCAGAATCTCGCCCTGACTGGACAAAGTGATATATATTTTCTAAATGTGCGGTCATTCCTGGTATCTTCCCTAAATATATTGCAGCTCGTCGGATACGTAATGATGCCAGCACCATTTCGTCCCCTTTTCCGGGCACAGGGTCATATCTACAATCTATTAGAGGTTCCTTGAGCGTGTTGGGAGTTACTAGTTTGGGCGTACGTTGGTGGGCTGATTCTTGAAAGGAAAGCTTATTTGCTCTGGGTGGCGTGGAAAAAATGTTTGATGTACCTCCGGTAGCACCACCTGGGGTGCTGGGTGTGAAAGGATTTGTTGAACGTGATATAGCAACCATAGGTGTGGATACAGATGTAGAAACAGATGTGCTTGCCGGAACTTGTGTCGGGGTTTGCTATTGCGTAGGTACAGATGGAGGAGGGTCTTGGCGTTGAACCCCCTCGGCAGGCGGTCTATGTGGCGCAGTATTAGCATACTCGGGAGCTGCGTCGTCTAAATAAGAGGAAAGAAAAACATCTTCTGCGGTTCTGGGATGCCCTTTGGGATGTACTTTTATCGGAAACAATGGGGGTGGCAAGTCTTTTGGTATCTCCGGAGTAGCCTTAGGTAACCCTTCGGCCAGAAGAGGATACATACCATTCATAAGGGCATTTCTTTGTCTGTCTGTTTGTTCTGCTTTTACTCGAGTACCTTCTTCAATTAATAGACTTTCTCGAACTTTATTTGAATTCTCCTTACTTTTCTCTTCCTGTCTGAGCGCTTTTTCTGTACGTCTATATGATTCTTTACGCCATAATTCAATGGCATCTTTCTGTGACTGTCTAGCTTTCTTTTTCCATAATTCTTCTTCTACTTTCATGATGCAATCTGCATCCCAGGTCCCAGCTGCGGGCCACCTCTGACTTTCTGGTAATTCCTTGGTGTAGTCCACCCGTAAATCAAGAAATAATATGGCGTCTAGGCCATGTTTATGATACATGAAGTACCCTGGAGTGTCCCTAGGAGGAATGGGAACAGCTTCTTCGAGTACCCCTTTTCTAGTTTTGATCTGTCTTAATTTCGAAAAGAGCGGCATATTGAGAACTGATCTGATACCTAATTTTGAACACGTTTAATAAAGCAAAACACAATAATGAACAGTCATTCACACCACAGTATGCAGAACGTATTTAAAACATTTAACATTTAACATTTAATGAACAACAATGATGATGATGGCCATTTAGGGAACTAATCACTAAACATAATACTCGGCACTAACTAAGTGATTCTGAATTATATACTAGACATACTTGATATACTGCTAAACAGTACAGATACACTGCTGAAACAGTGCAGACCGGATTTGTGTACCCAAACCCGTCTTGACCGGCACAACCTATGTGCACGTCAGAACGCCTCCCCGGCAATGGTACTCACCGGGTAGCTCGGAACGGAAGGCCTCGGAACTGAACTGAACTGGACTTGAACCGGACTGGACTGGACTCGAAACTTCGGAACCTCGGAAACTGGTGGGCCTCTGTATACCTCGGATCTTGCTCTCTCAGCTAGGCTCTGGTCGGGATACTTCGCACTTCTCACCGCCTCGTCTGGGTGTTGATCGCAGCCTCAGTTACCCCCGCTCGGCAGGAGGGAGATACAGGAAATCCTGTGGGTACGCGTTGTTGTCCGTCCAGCTGTGGCAGGAGACCGGGCCTGCAACGCACCTCCGGCGCGTGAGATGAGAAAGTGTCCCTGTTCGGGCGCCATATATGTGGTAAATAATTTAATTACCGGAACTTAATTTGATACGGAAAATTAATAATAATAGCTCAGAAAAATAAGAGGCAGAATCCGTGGTATTAGAGGTTCGGAACGGGCTTTATTCCAAAATCAATTCGAATTGAGGACTCCATATTCCATCACCACGAAGGTTCAGGAAGTGAAGGACCAACTTTATTGACAAGTAATCATTTTTATACAATAGGCATTTTAGTGAAACAGATGCGGGAGGCGTAACAATTGATAACACATACATGCGTAACTAAAGTGGGTGTAACTAGGCGTAACTTAAAGAACGTCATCAGGTATGATGTCACAATAGGGTGGTTCCATGAAAGAATTTTGCAATGTCAGCAGAAATATTCGGCAGAGATGCGCGCGCAGCAGCATGACGTGTGATTGACGTGCAACTAGGGGGTGAAGGGGACTTGACATTTAGCTCTACATGTGGAGACAGAAGTCTGGGGGGTCAAGTCAACCTAATCCCAAATCATATCTAACATCCTATGTTTAAAGAACTATGTTATCCAAAAAGAAAGGTCTTTCGAACAAAATCTATTCTATACTGACTGTGAGTGCGTGTACAAGCGTCTACGTGTCTACACTAGATGCGAGGGCAGAAATCTTCCATAGTAACAGGGCTATGAATTACTTGCATAAAGACAGAGAAGCCGGGCCCTTTGCTCGGTGGCTGGAAGAATGTTTACTTAAACTACTAGACAGGAATGCATTGGATAGGGAGCGGAGCAGATAATCACAAGGTGAAATACAGTTTTTGGCAGGCAACAGGCTGGAGTCAGGCACCGTTAGCCGCGCAGGGAGTAGGACAAAGTTCATGGATACAGATGCGAGCTCAGACTGGAGCTTTCAGAGGCAGAAGGCAGGAAAAGGCTTAATGGCAGAATCAGGGCCTACTCGCCTGGACTGAAAAATGGGATAAATGAACCATATAAAGCCGGTGGCCTTTCATACTTAGGAATGGAATATCCGACCCATTCATGGCGGATCTGAAAGAGGACATGTTGGCGGTGGACGCACATGTGTTTGCGTCTTCATAACTGGAACTGGAGGGAACATACATGTACTTTGATTTATACATGAAACCGTTGGGGTCCAAGATAGGGGACATAACTGATCATAAAAATCCATATTTCCACACATGGACCGCGTGTCTACCTTACCCGAAACCGATCCAGAATCTTGTGACCTCGGGGCAGACACGCCGACATAAGGGGGCGGAGAACGATCTAATAAATAAAAATCATCGTCAGGATTATTAAGGACAGGATAAAGTGATTGACGAACAGCATATTGACCCGAGACTTGCAACCGACGCTCTTTCTCTTGTCTCTCCGCCAGTTCTCTTTCCTCCCGACGCGTTGCTTCCTGTGCTCTCACATGATCATTCTTCCGTTGCTCTTTATCAAACAGCGCTTTCTCACGTTTCTCTCGCTCACGCACTTCCTTCACCCATAATCGCACACATTCAAACATGTCTTGACGAGCACGCCGCTTACACATACACTGTTCCACATACTCAATCTTACGCATATCAAACGATCCATACAAAGGCCATCGCAACTCAGGATCCTTCTTGGTGTATTTCCTCCATATCGTGCTGTACATTATAGAGGAAAGACCATGCTTCACATACATATCCCTATTAGGAGTCCCCTCTGGGGGGGCTGGAGCAGATTCCTCGAGGTTTAACCGGTTTCCAAAACAGCAGCACCACTTACGGAGTGCGCTAAAAGCAGGCATGCTCAAAAATAATGCAAAATATGCAGTATTATCAGAAATGGCACTTAAACGTTGTGCCGTTCAAAGTTACACAGTTCCGGAGAAATATCTCCACATTACCTGCCTATATGTGTTGCAACGCATATATTCTCACAATAGCCAATACAAGATATGACCGGTCATCACAAATCAAACTCAAATAGCCAAACCAGGCTTCAAAAACTCGGAGCAACGGTTCTTACCAATCAAGAGTCCAGATTCCAACTGCCAAGCTCCAAAATTCGCCCAAACGGCTGTCACGGCAGGACCGACAGAAGAGGTCTCAGTCGAGGACCGGCGCCACCCAGATGGTCAGCTCGGAAGGGAAAGGAAGAAAAACCTCGGGATGCCAGGGCTAAAGTGCCTCTGGCAGTGATCACATCCCCGGCCAAATTCCTCACCTTCGTCGCGACCAATCCTTCGAGCATCCGAGTCGCCGATGAGCCCCACGTGACGGGCGCCAATTGATGAATACAGGCCCCAGCTAGGCCCGCAGGACGCAAGGGTTCGCTCTCCTGCAATGGAATCTATAAGGAAGTTGGCACGGAAACTGCAAAGTACAAAGACAAAGTTTATTAACCCTTAAGGGTGGTCCTACAATCCATACAACACTCTTCAGTATTGCATAGAGTAGCACACAGGACTTGCGTACACGGTCCCCTTTTATACACAACAGAGGGGCTCATAAGTGGGTGGATACAACATGAGGCAAAGAATATTACCTTTTATGGTCATTTTCGATACTGAATCAATATATGGGCGGAGCTGACACACTCTTTGAGCCCGCGAAAACATGGTCAAGCAAGGACTAACTGATAACAGATGTGGTCAAGCCTGGGCATGCGCCAGACGAACAAAGGAATTATTTATAGACTGTTACTAGGCAGATTGCAAGAGCAACTAACACGAAGATAGGACTCTCCTCGTGTTGAGCACGTGGAGACATGACAATACAAAATGGAGTCCAGACTTAGTCAACATAACGAAAGAGACTTGGTCATGAAAGGGGAATTCATGTCTTTAGTGAATGCTTAATCACATCGTGGTTTCAATTTACAACACATGCCCTCAATGCCCTCTGGAGCTCCGTCTTCCTTGTGCTTCTTTAAGAGGGCATCCCCCTCTCCTGCAAAGACTCCTTGAGCTCAGCCACATTGCAGCTCTCCAGGCTGGCAAGCTCAAGCTCCATCCTTGCAGGTGGGGTCACAGGTGCAAACAGTCAGGTAGAGTGGGAATACATTTTAAAAAGGCCAATCAGGGTGAATTTAAAACTCAAATTGGTCTTAGATATGGGATGGTAATGTACACAAAATCACTATATGGTACTTCATAGACACAAGTCCTGCTCCTCACTGCTGATCACCAATATGAGAAATTGGGTTACTGCTTTACTGGGGTTTGAGCCCAGGTCAAGCCGCAACCACAATCTTTGTCAGGCTGAGGCACAAACAAACCCAAAATTAGCCTGGCACATAGCAGTGGGTCTTAAAGAGGCAAGCAGCAGCTACAATCCTTGTGAGGGTAAGGCACATGCAAACCCCATGTTAACCTGTGATCAACCCACTGGTATCTTGTCACAGAGCGGTCACGCTTAATGTAGAAGCAATACGTAGAGTATTTGTGCAAAATTTCAATTAGTAAAACAGTGAATACACCACACAAAAAGATCACATACTAGGTTAGAATATTCGAGCTGAATTTAATAACTAATATAAGACCAAAATGACAAACTTCCAATCAGCAGAACCAGAGTTAAGATTTTTCAAAATGAAAGTGTAAAATAGTGCCGAAAGCACAGCGTGCCAACCTCGGTTATCTAGTTACGATCTACCAGATCAAAGTCAAAAGTTCAGGCTGAACGTGATACAGCACTGGTCACATGCACTCCAAGATTAGTCCAGCTGAGGTTTTACCTTCTCAGTTTTGTGCCAAGAGTCCTGTCCACGTTGGAGATGGTCATGGAGAGCAAGGAGAGCGTCGCGTGTGGTTGTCGGACACGAAGAGCAGTTTGGGAGTCACAGACAGGTGGGCTGAAGCTTCACTTTGGTGGTCCCCCAAGGGCTGTCAATGCTGCTGTGTGAAGAGACGGGCTAGCAGAGGCTCCTACTGATTTTCGGTGCAAGCGGCGCCATCTTGGTGCGAATCGACCCTTTTGCAGGTTTGAAGAGCCAAAAATTGATTTAGAAGCCTGTGAGCCACACCAACGGTCCAGGACCTGAGAGGCATCACTTGGGGGTCAAGAACCCACTGCAGCTGGCCCTAGGATCTGTTTGGGGAGCCTTTTATGTCCCTGAGGCTCAGATCGGGAGGCCATCAGACTAGACCTTGGAGTTACTCTGGGGTCCTCGGTTCAAGATGAAGTTGCAGGTCCAGTTCTTCTACCCCACGTAAGAGGGCCGCAGGTCAGCATAGCAGGGAAGCAATTTCTTTAGAGCAGCAGTCCAGCAAAGTGGCAGTCCGTGTAGCAGAACAGGTGTCCTTCTTCCTGACAGAGTATCCACAGGTCCAGAAATGTACTAAAGAGTTGGAGTCTTCGGTCCTACGTTTATATCCTGGTGCCCTAGTTCTGGAAGGTGGGAGAAGCTTCTAGACAGTGGCTTTGAAGTTCATAGAATTCCCTGCCTCCCCTGCCTTGGCTCCAAGCTGGCTGCATTAACAATGCAGGGTCGTCAAGCCCTTTGAGTGAAGGCAGAACACAGGCTAGTCAGTTGTAAGTGGGGCTGTGCTCAGCTCCGTCCCCCATTCTGTCAGCAGATGGCCCATTCAGGCACGTATAATCCCTCAATTGTGTGACTGTCTAGGAGGAATTCAAAAAGTCTAACTGTCAGTTACACCCAGTCATGTGGCCAAGGCCAGGCAATGGGCACAAATTGGCTAATTCCAACTCTCTAAAACTGACATTTGATCAAATTGTGATAAAAAAACCAAACTTTACCATTGCTCTTTAATAAAATTCCAAAGACACCAATTGGAAACTACATCTCATAAATTATAATGAAGAATCCACAATGTTATCCTATGGAAGGGATTGGCCTCACAGTAGTGAAAAACAAATGTAGGTATTTTTCACTACCAGTACATTTAAAATTTAAAGGTACATGTCCAACCTTTTAATTACACAGCACACTGCCCTGTGGGCTAACTAGGGCCTACCTTGGGGTGACCTACATGTAATAAAAGTGGAGTTTAATTCTTGGCACGGGGGTTTCAATGCCAAATTGACATGCCATTTTAACACTGCATTCAGGCTGCAAAGGCACACTTGGGACATGTTTTAAAGGGCTACTTAAGTGGGTTGCACAATAAATGCTGCAGGCCTACTTGTAGCATTTAATTTACAGGATCTGGGTATATGGCATACCACTCTACAAGGGACTTACAAATAAATTAAGTATGCCAATCAGGTGTAAGCCAATAAAACCATGTTTTAGGGAAAGAGTATGAGCACTTTTGTACTGATTAGCAGTGGTAAAGTCCTAAGGCCAACAAAAACAAATTCAATAAAAAGTGGAGGGAAAAAAGACAAAAGGTTTGGGGGTGACCCTGCAGAGAGGGCCATTCCAACAGTGTGGAATAAACATTAAGAGGCCCATTAGGATGTAGGGCGGATGGCCTCCGCCCGCATGGCAGAGGCGATCCGCCCTACATCCTTCCCCGCCCGCCACTCATTTACCCCCCGCCATATTAGTATGGCGGGGGGTACCGCGGCGGACGGGAAGACCGTCCGCCGCTTTTCCACCCGGTCGACAAGTCGATCGGGCGGAAAAGGGTTAAATATGGCAGTGTCTGCTAGACACCGCCATCCATATTAGCATGGGGGTGGTAACATGCCTTTCCGTGGCGGCAACGCCGCCACGAAAAGGCATGCGGAATTCTCTTCCGGGAGCCCGTTGTGGGCCCCCAGGGTATTGGGGGGGTTGGGGGTGCACGGAGGGGTACCTTGCGTTGTCATGGACATGGTGGCAGGCACCGCGCGGTGCCTGTCACCTTGTGCATGACATGAGTGCATGCTCAGCATTGTGGCGGGCGGTGCTCACAATGCTGGGAAGGGAGGATGCCACCGCCACGGTGGCGGTGGCATCCTAATCGCTGGTGCGGGACCGCTGCACCACTGGCGGCCAGTCCCAGCTCCGCTAGGCGGGCGGATGGAAGTCCACCCGCCATCCAAATGGGCCTCTTAGAGTTTAAGCGGAAGCAAGGTCTTTCATTATATATATTTAGTAATATGCAATCACACTGCTCTTAGTGCAAACTTTTTTTTATGTGACCTTTAAAAAAACATACTCCCGAACTCAGCTGGAAACATCCTTAAAAAATGTTTTTAACATTGAGCTTCAATTGAGTCCTTCAATTAAAGCCTATCCTGGCTCTCAAGCAGACTTCACATTTGCTAATTAACCAATTGCACACATTTACATTTCTTTCAGATAGCAGGCACCCTGGGGAGAAGGCTTGTTTCTTCTTTAGCTCTCTGCCCTTCCCTCTGCTTCACAGCTCTCTTCTCACTTCCGGCAGGAAACACTTCAAGGTCTGCATCAGTCATCCAGGGATGGTTGTTTTTTAATGAAAAGTACGGGAACTGTTTTAATAAAAAGTATAAAGCCATGGGACGTGTTTCCTCATAATTACCACTCACTTCGACCTCAGCCTATAACAATGCCACGCCTATCAGCTTTGTCAGGCATTGTTTCATGCAGATTCTAAGCCCTTAACACATGGCATGAGCACCCCCTCTTGGGATGATGAGGTGCAGAGTGGGCGCTGCCGTGTTTAAGTCTGTGACTGTAGACTGTATACAAATCTCTCTAGCAGGCACTTAACTTAATTAGCTATCATGCCAGCTGCACGATTGTTCACAGGTACATTGACAAATTAGAAGTTAATTGCTACACTTACCAAGTGCATTACCACTGAACATTCAAGAGCCCTGGAATGCACCAGAAAAAAGAATTACTTATGGTCTCATCTAGAGGTATACATCGTACTAAAAACATGTACTGGTAGTTGTCACGCCTCCGTTTCTATGCTTAACACTAAGTGTGATACTTGGTTGTATCATTCAGTTACATCCCCAAATGTAGGCTAGTGGTAAATCCAAATGCTAAACACTAGAAAGATTGTAAAACAATGAGCGCCAGGGCCCTTGTCAGGATTACACAGTAGCTCGCACCATCCATTGCCTCTTCCAGCGCTGCCAATTACAGTACCAACACAACTACTAACCATCACACACTTAAAAGTACAACAATAATACTATTCAAGGTCCACAAAGCTATAAGAAGGCTTGGGTGGCACGTATTAGTGATTGTTAATGTGTATGACGTTAATAAACAGCTGCTGTTGTGCTCATACCCAAATTTGGCAGACAGAGCCATCATGTGGCAGACTGTCACAAGCGCTGGTGCTAAGAATGAAGTGCTGGGGCCATGCACCAGAAACCACCGGCTCAAATTAAGCACTGCCTTCAGCGCCTCTTATTGTATCATGTGCTCTAGTATACTGGTCTGTGGTGGGATGTCATTCTCTTAGGATATTAGGTAAAGCTGTTACATTAGTACAGTTATTTCACTTAGAGAATATGCTGATCTTAACCTTTCATGTTATGCATCCTGCCTGTTTTACAAATAATAAGTCCACTTACTTTGTTCTTAACTTGTTTTTTTTTTTTTTTACTTCTGCTGTTGCTGATTTTGTGGATTGTTCTCTCTTGAAACTTGAAGTGCCACAACCGGACAGGAAGTTACATCTTTTGAATCCTATACTGCAGCAATGGTGCAAGGCAAAACATTTTCTTTTTCAGAGAAGGCACAATAAAAAATAAAGGTTTTCCTTTGCACCTGCACCGCTGTAATGAGAAAGACTTCACTAATATTCTTACAGAACTTTGTTTTGAAGGTTGAATGCAGCTAATTGGGCAGCCTTGTTTACAAAAAGTTCAAAATAGATGGGTACGGTTTGTTGTCGGATAAATCCGGCTCAGGGTAAAAGATTAGGATGGACATAAGGATGAACACATTTTATTATTTTAACTAAATTGTGTGCCCTCTTGTTGAAATAGAGCGCACCAGGCCAATTGAGGGCCATTCAGCCTTGTTGCTGAGAAAATTGATGTATGAGAATCCATTGATGGTTGGTTTTACCAGTATCGACCCACACATCCACTTTCATCTCTTTATATCCCTTGGTTCATTCAGGGAGCAGCTATCAAATAATATTTAATAATTCACACTTAGCATTGGAATTACAGGCAGGAGATGTCCTTGAAAAGTTAACTCCAGAATGCGGAGGTCATTCTGCTTTCCAGGTATTGAGCAACACTCTTACTTGTACATGAGACGAAAATGGTTTTCTGTTTTGCATTAATTTGGTTTGTGGAATTATGCTTCGAGCTCTCCAGTTAATTAACTGCTCTAATGACTACAAAGCTAAGAAGGCGGCTGAGCTGCAGTGAGCATGTGCAGTCTGCGGCTAGGAGGCGCGGCGGGATCCGACTCTCGCTAAAACCTTCAATGGGATTAGCGGGATGAGACACAAACTGTAATTAGCTAAACCCTTGAGGTCTATATTGGCCAGCACGTGTATGCTGTATCACTTAAATGCGCTAGTGTAAAGGAAATTGAGCAAGGATATTTTTTGTTCTCACAAAATAAAATCATTTAGTCTGTATAATAAACAAATGCTGGCAAAGCCGATAGGGCTGGCTTATAATTAAAAGTGCATGGATGCTTCCATCCAAGTAGTACCTCATCCACCCGTCCATGCTTTTAATCATTCATCATCCAAACCAGTGCTTAATTTGTAAAAAACATAAATGCCAGGGCCCTGTCACAGTTTTGGATTTGCATATTTTTTTTAAATTCAAAATAATTGTATTGAAATATTTTATAATTAAATGCTAAATTTGTACTATTTGACTATATTGTTTCAACATTTATTTATATGTTTACCTATTTTAAATAATTTAATTTAACATTATTTCCTATGGGGTTTTATTTTAGGCCCCTACCTTCATTATTTTCTATGGAAGAATGTTGTAATACCAGTGGTTGGCCATGTGTAGTGCTGGACTACTGTTTTTAGGTCAAGCTTTCGAGACCTCTTGTATATACTTTAGTATGAACTATATGCGTGGGCTTAAAGCCTGCCCAGTGCTTTTAATTTGTTTCTTTCAGTGCCCTTTAACAGTCCTTGCTTTCTAGTGGTCAATACTTCTTCTTTGTCCCTCCTTTTTGTCTTTGTTTTCTCCCACAGAGCAGGTACCAGGTACTGTATCTTTACGCTTTGGTTGTTGATCTGTTTGTTTGAGGGACTTTTTATTTCTTAGTTTCCTGTGCGTGTTTGGCGAAGTGTACCTTTTCATTTGCAGAGCATTCTTGCTCTGAGCTTAGCTTCGCTCCAACCCGTTTCTGTAAACAGGGCTGTAAATAATGCTGTTATCTCGGTTATATTGGCTAAGCATTCAAAGACCGAGATCAAATGCCCTGTTTATGCACCAACCCCCTCATCGCTGCTTGCCCCTCCCGACATATCAAACGCTTAGTCACATTTTTATTTATAAGTTTTTCGAACCTTTTCCCCTGTTTAAAAGTCGGCCGCTCTAACCGTTACACCACATCCACATTGATGGGACTACTGGTGTCCATAGAAATGCAACACGAGAACCAGGAAGCAAAGGACTGGCCAGCCATAGACACTGAAGAGGGGCTAGTAGTTCCAACACTACTGCTTGAAATGGTGTTTGCCCCCGAAGACAGTAGGTGGAGCATGACCCTGGAGGCTTCAAGCTTTTTAGGGATAAACTTGCTGCAATGTTTTTGTTATTCAGTTTGCTTTACAGAAGACGCACAATAGACAATAGACAGTGTGGTCTTCCCTCCAACAGACACACTTTGGGTGCCTTTTCAGCTTCAGCACCCGCATTTTATTGGTTTCCATTCCCCAAGGCTGAGCACAGTCCAAGGCTGTGTCTGTATTTCTGTTGTCCATTCCCTGAGGCTGTGCACGCTGCCCAGGTAGTCTGTTGCCCAAGGTGGAGTGCGTTGCCTACTCCGAGCTCTACTCAGCGCCGCCTCCGCGCTGCTCAAAGCTACAACTTCACAAACAAAACTGGCAACTACTGACTCAGTGTTTACACTTTCTCAACTCTGGGTTCCCAAAACCTAGACTTGTTATTGCACTTTTCGCTGCATTCTCAACCCTCGTTAGCGGCGGAGGTTTATTAATCTAGGCAGGTACCTCACCATGCAGGCTTCCAACCTCATGCAACCTACCCCAGCTTACACATAGCCACCTTGAACATTAGTATCCTCGTTACACACGCACCCTGCTCTGGAGTGTGAGTGCCACCACTGTAATATAAACACCACTGGCACCCTGATTTATGTAAGCAGCTATATGACGTCATTGACAGCACCCTGGATTATTTGAACACGTCGCCTAGCTATCTATTTGCTGTTGCAGTAAATCCGGTTGTATTTTCTTTCAAGAACAGAGATCTAATGGCAAAGTATTTCAGCATTTGCATCTCCCAGAACACTGTTCACTGTTGCAGAGCGACTCTCTCGGCTGCTACCCCTCCTCCCCTCCCTGAAGGCACAAGATAAGAGGCTCTGCTATTCCCCTGAGGATGCAAACATTTGTCTGTTGTGTGCATCCAGTGTTTACACTGTTCACACAACTTTGTACATTTTCAGACACACAAGAATACTGGTGCCGGGTACAGTGACAGCCTTCTCCCACGTCCAAGCCTTCCATGTCGTCTTCGCACAGCCCTGTGCGGCTCCCTGCGTCGATGTCGGCTACGGCTGCGGTGCCGCCCTCGTCTTCGCATCAACTCTGTTCCTCTTCACAGGTTCCCACCTCGGTGGAGGTGGCGTCAAAGCCGGTTCGGCGCCGGACTGGCAAGGCTCCTTTGGAGGTCCTCGATGTAGAGTCGACGCCGTCTTAGCGTTCATCGGTTGGTGGAGAATGTGGAGTCTGACACTGAAGAGGCCCTTGTGGGTTTGCCACCCCCGAGGATGTTCTACTGTCCCTCTGGCTAGGTACCCATGCACTGGTAGGTCCTTGGATGTCCTCAGGCTGTAGATCCACCACATTTTGGTGGCAGGCTTAGCCTCTTGCCGTCCCCTACAGATGACCTGTTGTCGCCACCTCGGATGCCCACGGTGACTAGTGCAGCTTTTGCAAGGGCGGTTCACAGGGCTACTGACATTTTACAACTGCAGCCTCCCTCAGTCTCTCTTCCCTCTGATCCCTTGCTGGATTTACTCCACCAGGGCACCATGGAAGTGGAGTGTTTATTACCGTTGGCGAGTCGTTGTACAACCTTCTTCTGGAGACTTGGGCGAGACCCTCTTTGGGGGACCCGGTGCTATTGCACATCAACATCGCCTGGCTCCGGACGACCCTGTTTGTTTGTCCCTCCACTCTAGGGCTCAGGGGATGGTGATTCAGGCAGCCTCAGGCTCGCTGCCTTCTGCCCCTCCTCCGTTACTCCCTTCCACTTGGGAATCTCCGTGGTTGGAGTCATGTGGCTGCCAGGTTTTTGCGTCCACCAGTGCTGGCCTTCACTCCCTGAACACGTCTTGCGTGTTTGCCCGGGCTACTTCTGCCCTTTGGGACTCGGTCAAGCTCCTCCTTCCCTCTCTTCCAGATGGTCCTCGGACTAACCTGGCACAGTTGGTTCGTGATGGCAGAGACATGGCGCAATTTTCCATTCGCATGGCCATGGACACCACTGATTCGGTGAGTCGGGCAATGGCCCGGTCCGTTGCTCTGCGTCGCCATGACTGGCTGCGCGATGGCTGTTTCCCTGCCAACGTCCAGGAGCGTCTTCGGGATTTGCCCTTTGATGGGGTCACCCTGTTCAACAGACATGCTGACTCGGCGGTTCAACGCCTCATGTCCGGGTTTCCATGATTTCCATGGTTTGTAGTCCTGGTTGTAGACTTTTGATTTTAGTTGTAGTAGTGTCACTGCTTTTTCTGGTGCTCCATCTCTGGGTTCCAGACGTTGTTACTGGACGGGTTGTGCGGCTTTTCGCCGCCTTGTCCTTCTTTTGTTTCAGCTGAGCTATTTCTGCGTTTCTTTTTGGTCCTCTGTCTAAGAGCTCGGCTCAAAGAGGTGTCCCTCGCTTTTAGGGGTATGCCATACCCTATGTGGGTACTTGTTAGCTATTGTGTAGATGCGCTTCCTGTCACAGGAAGTTTCAACGGCTCCTGCGGAGTCTTCTTTGGCTCCTTCTCTTTTGTCTACGGTGTACGACATCCTCTCTAGTGAGTCCCGCGGGGTTCGTGCGGTTCTCTCCTGGGGGTTTTGAGTTGTAAGCTACGGTTGGTCCGTAGTTCTTTCCCGTCTCTGTGGAGACACTCTGTGTGTACACACATGATATGGTCGCTGTCACAGGGCGCCGAACGTCTCCTTCAGCCCCTGTCTTGGATGCGTTCTATTCTCAATTGGGGAAGTGCTTGAGGCTTTTCTCATGGCTCAGGTCCCGTGGGCCTTTTTTGCCCCAGGGCTGTGGTGTTTCCGCCAGCTACGTTTTTTGCTGCGTGTTACCTTGTCACCTGTTCTTTATGCCCTTCCCTGGCTGGGACTTCGGTCCCTTTGCTTATTACACGCAGGGGTTCAGGTCCTTCCGTTCCTGCCCTTTGCGGAGGTTTTCTGGTTCACTCTATTGGTTCAGGGCTGTCGCTCTTATTTCGCGGTTCAATGTTCCACTCCAGGTGTTTCCCTGGTTGTCAGTTCCCAATCATCACTGTCAGTGTTTCTTTCCCCTGTTCTCTGACGGGCCTCTGTCTGTGTATTTCCCACACCTTCCTCATCGGTGTGGTGCTCGGTGTTTCCGCTTGTCTCGCGGGGGGCCATGGTTCCGTCCCCGTCAGGAGAAATGTTGTTGCCTCTCGGTGTTTTTGACACTGCTGTGCCGTGCTATGCTTCACACCGGTGCCGTTGGTGCCTATTGTGTGACTTTCCTTTTCTCTGGGTCGTGCTCTTCAAGTCCTACCCCTTCTTTTTTCATTTTTTCCTTCATTTTGTTATATGTTGCTGTATGCTCAATCTTGTCTTACATATGTGTGTCATGGTTTATACACACAGTGAGAGGGTATGCATACTCAGTTTGTCCTCGCCCTGGTATCAGGGTTTTTTGCCCGCTCTCTCTCTCTCTCTCTCTCTCTCTCTCTCTCTCTCTCTTTCATGGAAAGGAGCACTAGGTGTGTCCCCAGCTTTGCCAGTTTCCCTTTGCCATTTTTACCTCTGGGTACGGTTGGTTGGTTGACTGCCTGGTGATGCGCCTGCCTCTCTTGCCGCCATATGTGTGCTGTTGGTAATCCCATTCCTGGGGCTTTGTTTAGCTGTGGTGTAGTTCTCACGGTACACACCTTGTCTCCTTGTGTATATCCTGTCATCCACATGCCTGTATCTCCTGGTTGTCATGTCTCTGTGTAGCTCTACATGGTAGCATCAGCCCCCTCATCTTTCACTTTTCAGCATACTCTGGGGTGTATGTTCAGTGGGCATGCTCTGGCGATATCATGCTCTTTTGTCCTCTGTTTCTGGCAGTTTCATGGACTCCGGTGCTCAGTTTACTGTCATTTTGCAGACTTTCCAGACTTTCTTCTATTCTGCACTGGCCTTTCTGGTTCTGTGTCTCCTTTCGTCCCTGTCTGGATGAGGAAGAACTCGGTCGGTCCTCTGATGGATTGTGGTGCCTTTGCCCCCCTTGCTCGAGCTCCCTTACAGGGCTTCATTGGTCTGGTGTCAGCCGCATTGGCGCTGCTGTTCCCACCGTGATTCGTTAATGTTATTGACAGAGAAGTTCTTTTGGAACTTGGTGGGTTTCAGTCGCAGACCCTCCTCCACTGGGGTATGACTTTGGTATCTATTCTAAGTTAAGGAATCTGCGCTAGATGTCTCTATCTGATGAACGAGTTACTTACCTTTGGTAACGATGTATCTGGTAGAGACACAGTCTAGTCACAGATTCCTTAACGCCCACCCATCCTCCCCGTTCTGCGAAGGCCTTTTCCGGTGGGATTCTACCACCTCACTTCCTTACAGGTGGCCTTGGTCTTCCTGAGGGGTGCTCTCGCATCTTCCTCTGGGGCAGGGTGTGTCATTCTGTTTTGGGGCTCTTTGGTCATCCACCCATTCTCATTTTTGGGTGGCTAGGTTCTGTGCTTTTCAATGCTGCTCCACCTGGGTTCCTCCAGCGTGGAGATTCTCATGTTTTCCTACCCTCCCTCTGCCCTCGTCTGTTCCTCCTTGTTTGTGCTGCAGTCATTTGGGTTGTATTCTCTTTGGCTATGCTTCTATTCATAGAGCTCTGGTGAGGTGGTGTGGTCAACGTTCTATGTGGTTGTTGATTGCACTTCTGGTCACTGGTCGTGACTCATGTTGGTCCAGTCTTGTGGTTCTTTACAGTTCTGTCCTGCAGTGGCAAACTATCCTTCGTTTGTCATGCCATTCGTTTCCGCTGCCGTTGCCTCCTGGGGGTGGGGGGCACGGCTCTTCGCTTTGATGGCACTTTGCTGGGATGGGTGCTCTGTTCAATCCCTTCAGTCCCTTCTTGTGTTGGGTACTCTTTCATGGTGTTGTTTCTCATTCTAATGATTGTTATCATTCTCATGTTTCTTGTCATTGTTGTTTCAACTATTTTTGCTCTTTTTTAACACACTGTTCCTATACTCTCGCAGTTTTTGTCATGGCTCTGCGTTGTGGCGCGGAAAAGTTTCCTGTAGAAAACTGACGCCAGCACGCTGGGAGGGTCTCATTTGGCTCCGTTGATGTCACTTCCGTGAACGACGTCAGGACGGAGCCGGGCGACGACGCCTCCTGATGTGCAGAGGTACTGCTGGGAAATAAAAGATTTTACGGATCCAGTCTGACGCCTGGGGTAATATTCCAAGTTAAGGAACCTGCTGCTAGACTGTGTCTCTACCAGATACATTGTTACCGAAGGTAAGTAACTCGTTCTTCTATGCCCCTCCACTCTTTACTGTTCCACTCTACGACCCTCCCATCTACAACCCTCCACTTTATGACCCTCCACTCCATGCCACTTTATGTCCCACCCCTCAACGCCCCTTCACTCTAGACCAGAGGTCTTCAAACTTTTGTAGGTTGAGCCCCCCCAGCTGAATTTTTTTTATATGTTGGGCCCCCCCACCACCTGACAGAAATTTCTGGAATCTGGTACACTACATAATCGACCGCCACACGCATATCACGGGCCATATCCGGCAAATAATGTTCAACACAATAAGAGTGCTAAGTAAACTGCAGGTTTGTGAGTGGGTGTGGTGAAATGACAGAGGCTTATTACACAGCTCAAAACACAATTTTCCAAGATAAAATGTGTGCAAATTGTTTTAACTAGGATGCTTTGTTTTACACATGACATAGATTAATAATAACACCACCGACATAAATGTGATGGGTGTGCCGGTTTTCAGCCACATAGCCTGTCAATCTGTGGATGGATTTTTGCTACTGCCATCCTCAGGTTGTGTTCCACATCCAGTCTTTACGGTACTTAGTCTTTAATACCGCAAGTGCTGAGAACCCAATTGCACAGAAATAGGACGAACTGAAAGGCAAGAGAGTTTTGATAGCAGTTTCTCTCAAAGCTGAATATTCTGCAGATATTTTCAGCCAAAACAGTGACTGTAAGCGAGACAGTGTTATCAGATTTTTCAAGCACTCCCTAGCTCAGAGTTGGTACACAAGAAACAATTTTTCTCTAGAAACCATTAACAAACGTTTTATGCAGCATTATAATGGGACAATTGCTCACCAACCAGTTATGGATCCGAAGACAAAGGTGAAAGTCTAGAGAGCGGGCGCTGACCGAACACCTAATTGAGAATTCCTTAGTGGTACGATAAGTTGCTTGCCTGAAGCAGTGGGTGTTTAGGACACGTTGGGCTTATGTTTAAAAAAAATAGAACTGATAATAAATGAATGATGTTGCCTATTTTACTTCAGAGGAATGTTGTCTGACAGACTTTGTGGTGGCAGGGACATGTTAAGGATTTTGGGTGCCCTGGGCCAATACTATTTTGGGTGTCCCTGTTCAGAACAGCTTTGAGATTAAATGATTCACTTTCAGCTCTGACATACCCTCTTTAGCCAGGCTACTAACGGTGCACAGGCGCTATGGTCGAAATTCTAAAAGTGTTTACATCTAATATTCAGAGATAGTGATGTCTTTTTTCACTGTTGTAACAAAGCAGCAGCCCACAAATTTTACAGCGAATAATATCTGTGATATCCTCCAATTTCTCATATGTGAGGACCCGTTTTGATCTAAAATAAACTTTTTTATGGTTGTTGCATAAAACAAAAACATTTCTCTGCAAATAGTAATAGACTCTCTCACATCAATCACATTAAAAAGAAATTAAACAAAATGATATTTACAAGAATCTGTTTAGGAATTATTCCAGGCCATCAGGGCAAAAACAGAGCTGCCTCTATCAAGGAGCCCCCTGAAAGGCTGGATTGCAGTGCATGTAAATGTGTCCTTTTGTAATTTAGGAAGAAAACCTTGATGGGGCACGACATGCCCATACTTGTGTACAGGGGCGCAACTAGACCTAAACTTTGGGTGGGGGCGCACACTCCCAGCCAGGGCTGGCCCTAGCACTGGTCGCACACAGTGGAACGTTCTGTTTTAGTGCCCCTTCCCCCATTTACTCCTCCTCCATGAATTTCCTCACTACCACTCCCCAACAATGCACCTCATCCCTCTATAGAACCTTTCTGGCAAACATTTAATTTTTTATAGCACTACTCATTGTTTACTCACACTCAGTTCTTTGATCTGCATGGTACACGTTCTTTGTAGCAGGCACATTAAACCTCTGCGCTGTGTGGGTGGCAGGAGTACCCATGTGAGTGCAGGGTGAGCCATGCAACAGTGTGAGAGTAGGGTAAGAGGAGTGACTGCAGGGTGAGTGAGGTGACCATATGTATTTGGGTGCGGATGTAAGTGCAGAGTGGGATGAAAGAATGTTTGGTTAGTGATGGTCTTATTGGAGTGAGATTGCAGGTTGATCAGTGAGGGGGACAGGTGAGTGAAGTGTCATGAGTGCAGGGTGAGTAGTGTGCTCGTGTGACTGCAAGGTGAGGTACAGGGTGAACAGCGTAAGTGCATTGTGTGTGCAGAGCGGTCGCTGTGAGTGCAGGGTGAGCGGGTGAATGGTGTGAGTGCATGGCAATCAGTATGAGTGCATTGTGATGACTGTGAGTGCAGGGTGAGCGTGAAAGTGAAGGACGAGAATGAGGAGTGAGTTGTCTGAATGCAGGGTGCATTCCCAGACACTTGAAGTAACTCAACATGTTATTGACGGTGGCCTAGGGTTTAAGATGTAAGTTAAACTATTGCTAATTTGGCATTAACCAGGGATCAGGGTGAAGAAAATAAATGTGCTGATCTTACAACAAACTTCCAGTTTTATGATTAGGGTTGCTAGCTCACTATTTCGATGTCCCAGGCAGTACAAAAATAAAAAATAACAGTCACCTAAAGCTGTATTGTCAGCACTATGTGCATACCTTGAACAGAAAATATAAATAGAAGCACTTTTAATTGTGTTCTAGGGCTGCCTGAATGACCCATGACTGATAATAAAATGGAACAAAGACAGGAATGTCACATTACTAATGTATACATACTTCTTTATAAACATATTTAGTGTCAAGACAATCAATCTGCAGGCTGTTTAAACTACACATGACTGGCTAGCATTTTTCTTTTGGCATCTTGAAGCCCTGTGGGCATTGCGCGCCTGCCGTGTAAATTTAAAAGAAACTTTGTCTCCTTTTGCTAAGAGCTAAGCCTCCCAGGACGGGGTTAAACTTGTAGAGTTGAAATGCTTCAGCTGCAGTGCAAGGAAGGATGTCTCCTCTGCTAAACTGAAAGCAAGGGACAGACAGTCATTTTAGCTGCAGTGGGAGTCAAGGAGTCTCCTCTGCTATGAAATCAAAGTGAAGGAGCAGGACTGTCTGTTGGTTTGCTTTTGTTTTTAGCAGGAGACTCCCTGCCTCCCACTGCAGCTGAAGCATTTCAGCTCTAAGAATTAACCCCCTCCTGGGACAGTTAACTCAGCTCTTTACATGACAAAAGCAGGGGCAAGTGTGCCTTATCTAGTTCCCCTCCCTCCCCCCTCCAACCCTCTGTAACCGGAGCTCTACAATGAAAAAATTCCCATTTGAAATGGGTGAAGACTTGTGACATGGGACAGTAAAAGACCAACAAAGGGAAGATCTTAGTGTGGAGTGCGCGCCCCCCCTGAGATGGTGTCGCGCCCCCCTGGGGGGGGGGGGGCGCGTCCCACAGATTGAAGAACACTGCTCTAGACACTGCATTACACTCTAAGACACTCCACAACACTCTACAGCACTTGGGCCTGCTCCACTCTACACCACCGTACGCCACTCAGCATCACTATATGCCACTCCACGATATTTCACGGCACTTTATAATACTCCACTCTACTCTACTCTACGCCACTCTACTCCACACTGACACTTTAATCCAGTCTACGCTATGACACTTCACTCTACTCTATGCCACTCCCATCTACGCCTTCCACTCTATGCCAATCGACTCTGCACCACTCCGCTCTACAAGACACTATCCTAATCCACTCTACGAAACTCCACTCAACCAGACTCCATTCCACAACACTCTACGAAACTCCACTCTGCGGCACTCTACTCCACTCTATGACCCTCCACTCTACACCCAACTGCCCTAAGACACTGTAAGAAACTCCACTCTACGACACTCTTTTCCGCTCTGTGACACTCTATGCACCTCTTCTGTAGAACACTTTTCTCGACTCCACTTTACTCCCCACCACACTATGACTCGCCACTCTACGACTCTGCACTCCACTCTACACACTCTATGACCCTCCACAACACTCTACTGCACTCCACTCTACCCTACTCGACGCCACGCCACTCCACTCCACTCCACGCCACTCTACTCTATGACACTATTTAACACTTTATTCCACTTTTCACTATGCCACTCTTGTCGTGAGTTCCCTAGAGGGCCCACTGTAGCTTCTCCCCTATGTTAGCCTATGTTAACCTAACTGCACACTTAGTAGGCAGCTTTTGCTTTGCACATGGATTACAAAATAACACACTTGTTTTTGTGCCACAATGTTATTTTAGAAATAGGCTGCACATGTTTTGTTAGTCAGCGTTTCTGCTGGGATTTAGGCTAAACATTTCAGACAAGGTCAAACTACATTGTGCTCTGTTTTTCTCTGTGATCGGAAACCAAGACCTAGACATAATAGGGAAATCCTGTTGCTGTTTTCGAAACATGGCAATTCTTATCATATAAGTCAAGACTTGTCATTCTGAATATAGAGAGGGGAGATGCTTGCAGAGAAACGGTCCTGAGACGAGAGATCTGCGCGTCTGAGATGTAGACCAGCTGATGAACATCAGGCATGGGGTCCGGCACTTATCCCAGAGATCTCTGATATATCACTGTGCTCCCATAGTGAGGGTAGTCTTAGGAAGACTTGTCATTCGCAATGACAGCGCTTTTTTGTGCACAGTTTATTGATTATGCTAATCACATTGCTGACTTGCATATGTTTTCTAATTGCAGCACAGTTGCTTCATGAGAACACAATAGTTTTAATAAATATTGTAATCTTTCTTTGTGTATCTTTTCTATTTATTGTGGACACATATGAGTGAGAAAACGAAAGGTGATGACCTGTTACCTCGAGCCCCTAGAGGGTTCAGAGTGTTGTGTTCTGGAGTGCTAACTTACCTGTTGCTCTGGAAGGTTAGGAGGGCAGTTAAGGCAATATGAGACTAGGCATCATTACGATGGCGGTCGGATGAGCGCCTAACTGTCATCATTTTGGGCTCGAGACCGTCCGACAAGCAGTCGCCAGCCCGATAGCCCAATTACGATACAACCGCAATGCAGGCAGTCATAACAATCCCATTTTCCATTGCGGGTTGTGCTGCGGCCTGGAAAAGGGCTGCAGCACAAGTTGAAAAGGAAAAAGTGATGTTTTTGAGCATCCATGCAATGCACCATGTGCTAGGCACCATGTGGTGCCTGGCGCACGGTGCATGGCTGCTTGGGGGAACCACATGTGTCCCCCAGGCTACATCACAAAGGTCTACGGGGGACAAGGGCCCTGCTAGGGGCCCCCACTCCCTTGGCAACAGCCTTTCCATGGCGACGGGACCACCATGAACAGGCTGTTGGAAAGGGACATCGCAATTCCTACGACAGTGCTTGCGGAGGCACCGTCTCCATTGTAAGAATTACGGTCCAACCGACACCCCAACAGGCTCCTTGAGCCTGCTTGAAGTGTTGGTCTGGCCCTCCGACCACTCTGACTGACTGCATTGTGTTGTGGTGGTCCGCCCGACATCCTAATCAGTCCCTTATTCTGGATTAGGGTTTATAGGTCTGATGTGGAATGGTGACTAAGACCCTACATAATGATGTTCTGTGATCCCAGGCATAGTTCTGTTTCTAAATAGAATCCCTGCAACACTCTACTGTACTCCACTCCACTCCACTCTTCGACATTCCATGGCACTCTCCTCTATGCCACTCCACTCTATGACACTCCACGACACAACTCCCTGCTCCTTTCTCCAACACTCTATGATCCTCCACTTCACAACATTCTACTCCACTATACTCCACTCTACTAACCTCCACCCGATGACCCTCCCCTCCACCCTATGACACTCTACAACACTCTATGCCACTCTGTGCCACTCTACTTTACGCCGGTCTACACCACTCAATTCTTCCCCACTCTACCCTATGCCGCTATACTCTACGTCACTCCACTCTATTCCACTCAACTTTACAACCTTCCATTCTACAGCACTTCACCACTCTCCACTCAATGACTCTCCACTCTACCACACTCCACTCTATCCCACTCCACTTCATGACACTTCACTCCACTGCACTGAATGCCACGCCACTCTTTGACACTCTACGCCCATCCACTCCCCTCCTCTCTATAACACTCCTCTCTACGACACTTCACACTTCACTCTACAACACTCCACTCTATGCCGCCCTACTTTAATCCACTCTAGGCCACTCGACTGTACTCCACTCTATGCCACTCTACTCCACTCTACTTCAATCTGGGTCACCCTTCTCTACTCCATTCTATTCCACGCCACTCCATGGCATTCTATGACTCTCCACTCTATGACCCTCTACTCCACTCTACGCAACTCCCTCTACACCACTCCATTCCACTTTACCCCACTCTATGCCACTCCACTCTATTCTACGACATACTACTCCACTCTGTTCAACTACTCCACTCTACAATACTCCACTCTATGCCACTTTGTATCCCCACTCTACGACACTTTATGCAACTCCACTCAACAAAACTCTACTCCACTCTATACCCCATTATACCCTTCTACATCCCTTCACTCTACACCACTCCACAACACTCTACTCTATGAGACTCCACTTTACAGCAGTTCACAACACTCCTCTCCAATCTATGCCACTCCACAACCCTCCACTCTATGCCACTCTATGACACTCTACTCCACTCCACTCCACTGTACGACACCCCTCCTTCACTACATGCCACTTTCCTGTACGCCACTAACTTTCAGCCATGCCGAAGAGCAACCATGCTGGTGTACAACATGGCTAAAACAATTGTCAAAGCCCATAGTTCTTAGGTAGGCACGACCTATTGGCTTTGCCAATGCTTGTTATTTTGTAATAGTGACTTACACTTGGAGTTTGTGAATACCAAAGATCAATAAATGTACTTATAAGTGTAAACTTACTCAAAAACATAAATTACCTTTGTAAATCGGCCAATGTATTCTTGTCAAAAGAACGCTATAACCTTCCATCTACATCCATGCTGAGATTGCAAGCCTTTTACATGTTCAAGGTCTTGATGCACGCATGACCACTATTTGTTGACTATTCCCAAAAACATGGTTTATCGAGTTTGGCTGAGTTTACTAACTTGCACAAAATCTTTTGTTCTCAACCTTGCATCCTCTGTAATTTGCTTTAATTTCCAATTCTTTGTCTCTTGTTTCCCCTGTCGTTTTTGGTTGATAGAATTAACCAGTGTGACACCAGAAACACAAACCTCCAATAAACAGGCTAGATGTTACAGAAATATTCCTTTGTTATACACATGCAATCTCTCGCTTTCATGCCATTCAAAAGGAAAATGCATTAATCAAATAACGAAAAGAGGAGTTGGCCTTATGGCTAGGGCGGTCGACCTCGAATCTAGGGAACTGGCTTCGAGTCTCGGCAATGACGCTGAATATCCTGTGGTTCTGGGCAAATCACTTAATCTCCACGTGCCTAACAAAATATAATGTGTCCTCGTGTAACACAACTGGTGCTATTTAAAGCGCTCTGATACCCGATACCTTTGGGTCAAGTTCGCGCTATATAAAACTCCGCAAAATAAAAGTTTTTTTAAAAAAAGTTCCTAACACATTGACTAAAAAAAAAATGAGAGGCTGCTTATAACATTAAATAAGACAATGCAAAAAATTAATCAATTCAAAGAAACGCACCATAATTGCCTTTTTTTCAAAACATTATTTGGGCGAGAACTTTTCAAACCTCCGAAGGAGCGGTCCGGCACTGTCACTTCGCTCCCTTGCTACATGCAGTAGGTGGGCTGGTCTGACAAAATTTGCCAGACTTCTTTCAGTTCCCAATCCAGCCCTGGTTAGGACTGCTGAGTGATGGGGCCATTCTGAACATGTATAATGCTGAAAATATTTGTATATTATAAACAATCTGATTACAGTGTTACCCCAGTCCTGCTCCAGCAAATTTCTGCCAGTGGCAGAATGGTTGTAATTCTTTTTTTTTTTTTTTTTTTTGAAAAACCTTTATTGACATTTCAATCAATAACAAGTATGGGCCTACAACCCCCCGGGGCCGGCCGCTAAGCAATCAGAGCAACAAAGATCAAGTGTGAACACAGGCAGCACCTCGGGGAGCAGAATCTTCATGCTAATATAGTCTGGCCAGTGAACAGCGCAGGTAGGACACCAGGATAAAAAGGGTTTTCATTTTATAATGGAAAAAGACAGAAGGATCAGGTGCCGAACAATTTCCCAACAGCGATAAGAGGCGGGCAGAATAATGACATAAGCAATAATCAGCAATCTATTGGATCAATGGCGCAGACACAGGAAATTCAGGATAGGGAAGAATATCATGAGCAGTTGCGCCTGCAGTCCCCTGCCCTAAAGCCCAGGGAACACCCCGGAAATTGTGGCACACATGAAAAGGCGACGATTCACAACAAAGGAGGTGTACCACGCTGATCCCAGAAAAGAAAAAACAAGAAGAATCAGAGAAGAAAAAGGAGGCCATGGAAAAAGGAGATGAAAGACTAAAGAACCCCTTCCCCCAACCCCCCACCCTGCACCTCTGCAGATGAGTACGCCCCCCCCCCCCCAGCAGTGTGCCTGTCGCCCCGGAACCAGACCCGAAATATAGAAGAAACAGGGAAAAAAGGAGTAAGAAAAGAACCCCACCAGACGGGGGGGTAGAGAAAGTATTAATAAACTGGAGGAGGGCCTTCAAAACATACCCCCGGCTTCCCCCTCCCGCACGGTAAGTTTCCCCCAAAGCAAACAGTAAACAGCACAAAATCGACCATGTCAAAGAAAGATGGGGAGCATTATGCACCGATTATGCTAATAGCTATACCATGAGAGCACGCAACCCCTGAGCCCGCCCGTCTACTAGATGACCACCCCTGAAGGATCAGCCTTATCCTTGACCACTCTTTGCAATTCTGCCCATGCCTACCCCTCGACCCAGCGCCATGTCCGATGTTCCATGGTAAAGGAGTGTCCAAAAAAGACCGGGAAGCGACACACACAGGTGGGGTGGAAGTCTCTGAGTACCAACACAGTCCACATCATGGAGGGACGGCCTTCCCAGTGCTGCCCCAGAGTCTGCACTGCACACAGGGTCCAGAAAGGCGGAAGCAGCCAAAGTAGACAACTGTTGCTTGAATTGTCCCTGGGTCACTGGAGGCCGTGCACGGATCGAGGCCACCACCTCCCACTCAGGTCCAATACCTCCGGAACAGATCAGATCCACAGCCAGCCGATCACACTGTAGCATACTGTCCGGAGTGTCCAGCTGTGCACTAATCTCAGGGGTGGCCGCGACTTTGTCCCCCGGTGTGCAGTGTGGGAAGTCCCTGTGTACCTGAGGACAGGAAGGCCGCCACTGTCCCAACGCTGATGCCACACCATCGAGCTTACTCCCCAAGACCCCGACGCCATGAACCAAGGAGGAATGAAGGGCACCGAGGGCCTCGAGGAGGTCGCCGTACCCCAGCATAGCTCTCTGCGATCGCTCCGCCACACTCCCAAAAGTCACACACTCCCAATCCTGCTGTGACCCAGTGGACAGGATGGTAGGCTTCATCGCAACAAAATGGCCGCCGGGTAGGCCCGACCCGTATGGGGGCCGGGACCCAGGAACAAGCGCCCCGAGGCCCACGGCGCTGGAAACAGGGTCCGGGGGCAGGCAAAAATGTATCCGTTGCGTGGTCACGGGCAACAGTCGTCCCCACCACGGACCAGCTCCCGCGAAAATCCGGGAGCCGCCCGCAAGAATCAGGGCGAGTTACGGGCGGCGTCCGGACAGCTCGCCGCCAAGGGCAGGGGCTATCGCCGGGGAATCTGAGAGTTGCACCCCCGGGCAGGCACTCGGTCCGCTTCGCTTAGCGGCAGGAACGACCACGGCGAAATGTTGGCCGAGGTTGGCACCGCTCCGGTGGACCGACTCCACCCAGTCACCACAGGCCGCTGTTGTTGAACTGCCACCCGGCCAAGGCGTCCACTCGAGGTCCTGGCTCCAGGGCTGCACGGGCCGCAAATTTAAAATGCACTTTTCTCCGGCGGTACCGCAGCCAGAAACCTCGGAGTCACACGATCGGTTGCCACTCTCATTCACAAACACGATCGCATCGCGCAGGCTGAGGATCTCATGCAGGATATCCGTGCGGGATGCGGAGGTTCACGGAGCCGGGAGTCTACGCTGCCGTCTCGGTCGCCATCTTGGCTCCTCCTTATGGTTGTAATTCTTGACATATTGTGCGCATTTTTGGCACAATGGCACATGACCCTGTCATAATGTTTGCACTGTCATAAAAGTGGAAATTAATAACATTATCATCACTGCTGTTTAATCGCAATCTCTAAGACTGAGAGGTGTTCTGTGTCTGAAATCACTCAACTATTCCTCAATGAAGTCACCCATTTATCAATCCATTCACTGACCCACCTATTTATTTTGCATGCACTCAGTCACTCACTTATTCATCCATTCGTGCGCTCACACATCCACCCAACCGTTGACTCATTCTCACATTAACACACTCACCCACACACCTAAATTTGTCAGACATTGAAGAATCGCTTTCATTTCTAAAATAACCAGACCTGTTGGCTTTGCTGATGCTTGTTTTTCTTATTGCCAATGCAGAACAAGCATTAATTTTTCTTTTGTTGTCAATGTTGTTCAACATCAAGCATTGGTAAAGAGCCAAACTGTCAGCTAAAGCCTTCCAAAGGTGTCACATATTGGCTTTGCCTGTGCTTGTTACAAATGCACCCACACATGGATACTCAGCTCATATACAGCTAACAATCAATAGGGCAGTGACCAGCCTTGCTTTATGAAAGAATGAGTCCTGCTGAGGTGGAGTAAGGTGATGCTAAAGAAGGCAGTTTTGTTTTCCCTACAAAGTCACTGCAATTTACTGAGTCCATCCTGGCCAGTGGTGTTCTTCAAGATATACTCACGTCCGTATGTTCGTCTATACTTCTCCACAACAGCACTGACAACTTACGCAAACCACGCCCACCACTGTTAATATTCAGAAGAGGACAGAGCTTCAAAACACAGGCATACAAAGCTACCCCTGGCAGCCTGGCCCACAACACATTCAACCGATAACCAGGGACCTCAAAATGACAAATGCCATTTGTTATACATATATTTTCTTTATATGTAGATCTTACTACTCTTTAATAAATGAGTCAGAGCGAGGTTCGAAACTCTGTTCAGTGAGCTATGTTCCTATTAATGTGTATTGTCTTTGAAAATGGTAAAATGTGTTCAGAGAGCGACAGAACCATGCGGAATAGTTATCACTGAGTAGAGCTTCTAGTACCATTAGACTTTATAAAACTGAACTGCAGTAACATGCGCTGTCCTACAAAAAAGGAAACACCTTTGTCTTGTACCCACAACCCAGCATATCCAGATCAGACCAGCTGAGGTTCAGGAGTGCACATCACAAACAACAGCAGTATAGCCTGCCCCGCAACTGTGCAAAGCGCCAATTCACAAACCTGCACCTTTATCGTGTAAAATGGAACTGTATCTCAGTATGAGACAAACTTGATAACACATAGACCGCTGATTCTTAAGAACCTTACAGGTAGGAAAAATTGCCCATCGCTAGATGCTGCTATATCAATTATCCAACTGATGCGTTAATTTCATAAAGTTTATATGAACTTGGAGATCCTAATAAAAACTGCAGTCTTAATAACGAAAAAGATATATAGTCCAGAGGAGTTTTACAAATAGTATTCTTGTGATAAAACTATTGATTCCACAAGAACAGTTCATTCATTTTGCACAATATCCCCTTAAGACATGCCATGTTCAGGCAAAATTTTTGTACCTATTTCTCCTCAAACAAATCTAAAATGTCGGTCAAATCTTTTGAAATAAGCTTAAAATAGCACTGGTCTTTCTGCTTTTGGCTGCCAATGTGTGTTTATCTGGCTAACCTGCTTTCTCAGGGCTGTATTATGATCTTCCAAGGACATAGTTTTTAGCTCTCGCCTGACCCAGCGCATGCGCTGCTCTGGCGAGACTTATTGAGAGGGCTCCAAAAAGTGCTACCAGACCAGCCTAGAGCCACAGTGCATGTGCGCGGGCGCGCGCGCCGCGCTTTACCGCGATTACTTTCACTTTCGCGGCCCCACGACAGCTTTGATGTTTGATCGTGATCGCGATCACTTTTACTTTCGCGGCCGCACGGCCGCTTGGCATAGCCAATAGGTCTCGCTTTTGGGACCTTATAAGTATTTAGTTATGCAACTGTTGCATGGCTAAACACTTATAAGGTCCCAAAGGCGAGACCTATTGGCTATGCCAATGCTTGTTGTAGAATTGCTGTGGGCTATCTCTTTTGATTGTAAAGAATGATTTGTTAGTGTCTTCAACTTTATGGAAATTTTCCATAAACCTCCTATGTTAGATTGATTACTATACAGTTATGTCTGTAAAGTAGGCCTCCGGTGAACTTTTATCCTCCTTGCTGTTGTTCTGTCATGATACGTTTGTGTCTATTAACTAATATTACTAATAAAGAATTATTAGCAAACTGGGAATCACTTTATTAAAAAACACTAAGGTGACAGCTGTAGGTTGCATTGATTACTGAAAAGGAAGTTCCTCTGTTGCAGTCAAGTTGATACTCCACAGTCATTGGTGCTTATTGCTCTATGTGTGTTTCTTTCTATTGCAGTAAACAAATATGTCGCCAGAGTATTCACGGGTGCCAATAACGGGAGTGGGACGGACGCAGATGTTTTTCTCAATATTTTTGGAGAGAATGGCGATACTGGTAAACTTCGGCATGCAATACATTTCTGAAGCCACATCTTTTTACTTTAACCTAAGATGATCAGAAAATATGCTTAGAAAGTCTTTTCACAGTGAAGCTGTGAATCCGAAATATGATATTAAAATTACCAAAAACATGGTAGATATCTTGAATCTTACACTGAAGCATCAATTTAAATAGTGTTGATTAAAAGTGTATCTCAGTGACAGAATATAAAACTGTATGACTGATGAGAAAGGAAGAATTCCTGTTTTTCTTTCCCAAAACTGGTGCTCACTCCATCAGTAACCTTTCAAATGATAGAATAGGTCACACTGTATGTATAGAGATATGAAAGTAAACTTGAAATAGCTATTTAACACCATTGTAATGCGCTATTTGTGCATTTGTTTACCGTTTTTTCAAGATAATTTTTTATGGATTTATTTATATAGTATGTTTTCTTCAATGAGGGGAATCCTTCCCAAACATGATCTTAATATTGTACTTGGCAAAACAGCTATTTGAACATATGGGGTAGAGATAGAAAACAATTGTAAATCTACACTCAGATATTTAAATTCATGTCCTAGTGTAGGTTTGTGATACTACATGAAGCTTGAATGAAAAGATGTGCCTGGTACCGGTTTCCAAGTGGATTCCTTTAAAAATCACTTGATTTCTAAATCGAGATCACATTCCCTCCGTACAAAGATCTTTGTTGTGGAGAACTTCTCGCAGGGAGAATGGAACCCCCCTGTGCAAATACACATTTTGCATGTTGATCCATTTTCCTTCCCAAACTGGAAAAGGATTTATAAATAATACTCTTTACAGTCTGGAAAAGAAAATGTTATAAGTGGGTGAATACTCAGAAACATAGGTGTTTGTGGGCATTGACAAAAATCTAAGGCTGAGCAGAATTTACGGGCATGAAGGTATGCACTCATGGCATAGATGTTTGTGGCCATTCACAAACATCTAAGGCTGAGCAGAATTTACGGGCATGAAGGTATGCACTCATGGCATAGATGTTTGTGGCCATTCACAAACATCTATGGTTGAGCAGAATTTACGGGCATGAAGGTATGCACTCATGGCATAGATGTTTGTGGCCATTCACAAACATCTATGGTTGATCAAAATTTACGGGCATGGAGGTTCGCACTCATGGTGGAGATCTCCATGCACGTTAATGGACTTTAACCTTCAGTAATAATTTTGAGAATTCCTGACAGGCATAATTAAGGCAAATGTAGTCATAAACCTATATGGATAACTGTATGCACCTTTTGAATAGGCCCCATGGGCTGTAGTTGATAACTTGGAAGGTAGATTTCCAAAGTTACTATAACTTGATCCAACAATGTCAATAAATTCCAGATTCTCTCTAGTTCAACACTTTACATAGCCCTAGGGAATACAGAAGGCGAGGCACACCAATAAACTGCATATCTGGATGGACTTGTGCTGTATAGTTGATCTACACTATGAATTATCAAAAGGACAAATCGCCTTTCGAACCCCATATATAAACCACAGCTTACCCTGGTGTTGCTCCTGTCACCGATGTGTGGGCTGTTGACTATTTTGCAATAGGCAGTGTGAAATAGTGAACTAAAGGTTTCTGCATGAGGTCGGCTTCCTTTCGCTTGATGTGATGTTGCTCTGGTCTTTAGTGCCCGTACCATAGGCGGCCATTCACTTCCTGCATTTCTGTTCTTACCATCTCAGGGGAGCGGAGACTCGACAATGACAAAGACAACTTTGAGAAAGGTGCTGAAGACAAATTTACCATTGACGCACCAAACCTCGGCAAGATCAGGAAGATTACCATTGGCCATAACAACAAGGGATCATCTGCCGGCTGGTTTCTTGAGAAGGTTTGTTTTGAAATATAAATAATTTATGCTTGGAAGATGAGAATCATTTGTTGACAAAACTAGCAAGGAAAGATCATATTCTAAATTAGATTTCAGGTCCTTTAATCACTTCTAAATATTTAGGAATATTGATGCAAAGGAATAACTCGAATGTTTCAGACTTCATTTCACCTGTAGCCAGTGGATATATATAATTTTCTCATGTAACCAGCCTTTTTAGAACAATTCCGAAAATTACACTATTACGCTAAGTCGCTTAATTATGCAGCATTCGCTTGAAAGTTTACAGTGAATGTGGCAATTTGCAGTAAAAATTTAAAGTGAATGGAGCAATTTGTGGGGAAAATGTACTGCAAATGCATGGGAACAACAGACCATAAGAGGCTGTTCTTCGCGGTGCTCTTATTTAAATGCACCCTCGAATCAAAAATTGACGTGAGCTTGCATTTCTTGCTAAAATATAGCACAGAACAACAGATTTGTATTTCACATAATTACGCGTAATTTCAAAAGCACATTATGCAAATTTCACACTCCTGGAATTCGATTTCTATAATATCCAGGGCATGCTACTCTCCTGGTCTTTTAGTTCCGGTTTCACCTTTCAATTGTTGCAACTAGGTGTACAAGACAACAATCGACATACACACTTAAAACCAGCCAGGACTATAGACTTTGTCAATGGTTGTCAGCTGTTTAAGATAAATAGGTAATAATGATTTTGTTGTAAATAATAATTTGAAAATGTTTCAATTCTGAAACTATAAATGAAACATTATTTAGGCCTGTGGGAGGGGTAGTGGTCTTCAGAGTGTCTCAATCCCTCCCATGATGTTCACTGTGTTCGACATGTACATCTTTTTCTCTCCACACCTGGTCCGTCCGCATATCTTGCATCTCATCTCTTTCCTCTGTAGCATTCTCTTTTCACTCTACCCTGAATGCTCGTCGTCCCATCCTCCACAGTGCGCCATTGCCCAACAGCTCAGGGATCTCAGCACAAAAGAGCTCAGGTTTAGCCTCAGGTCTGTGAGACCCATGTCCTTCTGATATGTGTATGTGGTCTTTACGTCAGCAGTGAACTGCTTGAAACAAAATTGTTAAACTATGGGGAAGAGACACCCCAGACTTGGTGTGAGCTACGGCCCAGCTCCCACAAAGTCAAAACAGTCTCAGTCCTGTAATGTAGCCATTTTCTATAGGGTATTCCTAGCCCACCCCTGTAGCGTGGTAAAAACTGGTACGCTCTGCCGCAGAATAAAATGCAAAGGATGCATGCACAGCTAAACCAAATAAATACGACAGTTAACAAATAATCATGATAAAAATCTCAAATTAATTTATTTAAAAAGAATGAAATGTAATGATTGAAATGACACAAAAATATAGAAAATTAGATGTGGGTATCGGGGTATAAAACGTCCTAGAGTAATGACCTGTAAATATGTAAATCACCGTGGTACAGAAAACCAAAATGACAGACCCATGCCTCTCTTAAGCTTCTCTTCACATCCCACATGGTTTTACCCAAGGTGAGCACAGTCCTGGCTCAAATGAAATCCCTTTCCTTCTATAACACCTCTGTGCACAACCCATCCTGGGAAAGGCTCCACTCGGTCCTCACAAAGGGAGCAAGTGTCATGGCTGCTATAGCCAGCACGAATTCGCCTGGGTATGGAGCTCTGCTGTCCTGAAGCCCATTGCACTATAAGCTTTTGAAGCTGGCCACTTGGCTACGGTGCACCAGGTGGGACCACTAGGCTTGAGCCATAAGTGGTTCTGCTATTTGCTTAAAACTAAATTAGGTCTTTTCAGGTAGTATGACAACTTATGAAACAGATAGAAGTTTGTAGGTAAAATCCAATGTTTATATTGACGTTGTCATACCTATTTCCATAAATGCTTTCAATTATGAAATTGTGGCGTTTAATAACAAAAGTTAGCTAGATAGGCTTAAGGAAGAATTAATTTTAAGAAGTTGTTTTTTTAAATCAGCCATTCTGATGCCTCTGCAGAAACCATGGACAGCTATCCATGTTGCCATTTTAAATGTAACTGGGAAACCATCTTACATTTCAGTTGTACAAACTTTGTAGAGCACATATATTAGCTGAATTGAGGCTCATGTACAATTATGTCACAAAGAAACATAGGTCAGCATTATTGTAATTCTGCAATATACACAGATTTTGTGACTTAGATCCTTTGGTTGGGTGCTTTGAAGTCAATATCAATCAAGCAATCAATCAATCAGGGTATTGTCAAGCGTGCTACTCACCCGTGAGGGTCTAAGGGTGGTGGGGGGTAGTGGGCCGGGGGTTAAGCAGCTCCGGTCAGTCGAAGAGCCAGGTCTTGAGGGTCTTCCTGAAGATGTGCAGAGAGGGGGCGCGTCTGATGTCGATTGGGAGCTCATTCCAGGTCTGGGTCGCTATGTAGGAGAAGGCCCTTCCACCCGTTCTGCTCTGTGGATGCGCCGGGTTTTGGCGAGGGCGAGGTCGGCGGATCGAAGGTTTCTCTTGGGTAAGTGGAAGGAGATTCTCTCGTTGAAGTATTGGGGTCTGGTGCTGTAGAGGCATTTGTAGGCGTGGGTGAGTGTCTTGAAGGTTACTCTCTTCTCAACAGGGAGCCAGTGGAGGTCTCGCAGGTGTTGGGTGATGTGTTGTTGTCGAGGGATGCCGAGGACGAGTCTGGCTGCGGTGTAATGTATGGTCTGGAGTTTTCAGAGCAAAGACTTGTTGATTCTGGCATTGACAGCATTTCCGTAGTCCAGTGTGCTGGTTATGTGTGCGTGGGTGACAGTCTTTCCTGATTCAGGGGGGATCCATTTAAAGGTCTTGCAGAGGATGCGGAGGGTGTTGAAGCAGGTGGAGGCAACGGCGTTGACCTGTCGAGTCATGGAGAGGGAGGAGTTGAGTACGATGCCCAGGTTCCAGGCGTGGTCCAGGGGGGTGGGCGGGCGGGCGAGGGCGGTGGTCCACCAGGTGCTGTTCCATGCAGTGGGGGAGGGTCTGAGGACGAGGACCTCTGTCTTCTACGAGTTGAGCTCAGGCAGCTGCTGCCCATCCAGGATGCAACGTTCTTCATTCCTTCCTGGAAGTTGAGTCTGGTGGTGACGGGATGATGGGTGAGGGAGAGGATGAGCTGTGTGTCGTCAGTGTAAGAGACTATGTTGAGTCTGTGCTGTCTGACGATGGTGGCAAGGGGGGGCCATGTAGATGTTGAAGAGCTTAGGGCTGAGTGACGATCCTTGAGGTACTCTGCAGTTGAACTCTGGATTCTAAGAGGAAAGGTGGCAGTCTGATTCTTTGGGTTCCGCCGGTGAGGAAGGAGCAGAGACATTCGAGGGCAGTCCCCTGTATGCCAGCGTCGTGGAGTCTGACGGTGAGTGTGCGGTGGTAGACGGTGTCAAAGGCTGCAGACAGGTGGATGCCTTTCATGGTTGATTCAGTGTTTTCGGTGCTGGCTGGAGTCCCGGCAGAGATGATGGGTTGGCTGGCATTGTTGGAGGAGGGAGTGGTTTCGGAGTCCATTGTCCGTTCGTTGAAGTTATCGTAGAGGGACTTGTTTTTCCGATGGAAGTAGGAGCTAAGCTTGTTGTAGAGGTCCTGGCGGGGTGATGTCCGTGGCCTCGCTGAGGGGTTTGGTGAATTGTTGGATGATGCTGAAGAGTTCCTTCGAGTTGCTGGAGTTGGCGGTGATCTTGTTCTGGATGAAGGTCCTTCTGGTTGATCTGATGAGTTGGTGGTATTCTGTCATGGCGTCTGTGTATGTGGTGCAGTCTTCCGAAGTTTTGCTGTTTCACCAATTCTTCTCGAGACGTCTGCAGGTATGTCTGGATTCTTGGAGGTCGGCGGTGAACCAGCTGTTTGTTGGGGTTGCAAAGGGGTGCGAGTTCGTCTGCGCAGTTGGTGATCCATCTGTGTAGTTCTTTGGCTGCGAGGTTTATTTATTTTATTTTATTTGAGGTTTTATAGAGCGCGAACGTGACCTGTTAGGGTATCAGAGCACTTTACAGGGATAGCATGTTATGTACAGATTAGGCACAGGCAAAACACAAGGATGGGGATTAGGGAATTGACTACATTAGGACAAAGCCAGAGTTATATACAATAATCAGTACAGTATCATAATCAGCAGAGCGACATGTCAGCGATAAAAAGAGAAAACCAGCAATTGTAAAAGAGGGGAGATATGATAGCGACAGACAGAGAGAACCAGCAGAACATTTGAAGGAGTGAGAATTGGTACACGGAAAGGGCCAAGCAGTACTGGAAATTATGCAGAGAACCAACGGCCATGACAAAAGGCGGTATGCGCGACAAAGGAGAGTTATTGGAGGAATTTGCTCATTAGGAAGGTTTTAGCTTCTTTTTTGAAGAGAGACGGTGGCAATGGTAGCCAGTTCCAGATTCTTGGTGCAGCCCGAGAGAAAGCTCAGTCATATGTTTTTTCCTTGCGGAAGCGGGGAGGCTGGAGCACACGGTCTCTGGCGGACCGGGAGTTTCTGAATCCCCCAGATACCACCATTTTCTGGGCGAGAAATGTCGGGGAGTTTGTGTACAAGGCTTTGTGTGTGATACAGGCCAGCTTGAGCTGGATTCTGGCTTCAAGAGGAGTTCAATGCCTTCAGATGTGGTGAAATGTGGTCAAATATTTTAGAGCCCAATAAGAGTCTAGCTGCTGCGATGAGGCAAGCTTTTAGAGGGGCCTTGGAAGTCTTTGGTAGGCCAGATAGGGTAGCAGCCGTATTCAATTCCGGAGATGAGTAACGCCTGAACTGCGGTTTTAGGGCCGCAGTTTCAAGGGAGGGTTTTAGTTTTCTCAAGTAGCTCAGGTGGAATCTGGCAGTTTTGGCCATCAAGCTGATGTGTTCATGCATATTCAGGTTGCTGTCCAAGGTTATACCGAGAGATTTAGCAGAGTCCACTATGGTCGGTGTGCAGTTAAGTGGTGTGATTGAGTTAATTCATTCCAGGATGTCATTGGAGTTTTTAGGGGGGGGGGAGATGAGAAGGAACTCCGTTTTTTGGGCATTCAGTTTGAGCTGGTTGTTGGCGATCCAGTGAACAGTCAGTTTCAGGGCGTCATTCAGATAGGTAATCTCCTTTAGAGAAGAGCTTAGGGCTGAGTGACGATCCTTGAGGTACTCTGCAGTTGAACTCTGGATTCTGAGAGGAAAGGTGGCAGTCTGATTCTTTGGGTTCCGCCGGTGAGGAAGGAGCAGAGACATTCGAGGGCAGTCCCCTGTATGCCAGCGTCGTGGAGTCTGACGGTGAGTGTGCGGTGGTAGACGGTGTCGAAGGCTGCAGACAGGTGGAGTCGGATCAGCGCCGCGTGTGGCCTTGGTCGAGTACAGTGCGGATGTCTTCTTTGGCGGCGAGTAGAGTGGTCTCGGTGCTGTGGTTGCTGTGGAATCTGTATTGGGAAGGGTCAAGGATGGAGTTCACTTTGATGAATTTTGTTAGTTGGGCGTTTACGGTTTTCTCTGTGACTTTGACCGCAAAGGGGAGGAGGTGGATGGGTCGGTAGTTCTTGAAGTCCAAATGATCTGCCGTGGGTTTCTTGAGCAGAGGCTTGACTTCTGCGCGTTTCCAGTTGTCGGAAAAAATGCCGGTTTTGTAGGTGGTGTTGATGGTGCGTCGTAGTTCCGGTGCGATGGCAGCGGCGGCTCTATGGAAGATGTCTGGAGGGCAGAGGTCCGTGGGTGCTCCTGAGTGGATGCCTTTCATGGTTGATTCAGTGTTTTCGGTGCTGGCTGAAGTACCGGCAGAGATGATGGGTTGGCTGGCATTGTTGGAGGAGGGAGTGGTTTCGGAGTCCATTGTCCGTTCGTTGAAGTTATCGTAGAGGGACTTGTTTTTCCGATGGAAGTAGGAGCTAAGCTTGTTGTAGAGGTCCTGGCGGGGTGATGTCCGTGGCCTCGCTGAGGGGTTTGGTGAATTTTTGGATGATGCTGAAGAGTTCCTTCGAGTTGCTGGAGTTGGCGGTGATCTTGTTCTGGATGAAGGTCCTTCTGGTTGATCTGATGAGTTGGTGGTATTCTGTCATGGCGTCTGTGTATGTGGTGCAGTCTTCCGAAGTTTTGCTGTTTCACCAATTCTTCTCGAGACGTCTGCAGGTATGTCTGGATTCTTGGAGGTCGGCGGTGAACCAGCTGTTTGTTGGGGTTGCGAAGGGGTGCGAGTTCGTCTGCGCAGTTGGTGATCCATCTGTGTAGTTCTTTGGCTGCGAGGTTTATTTATTTTATTTTATTTGAGGTTTTATAGAGCGCGAACGTGACCTGTTAGGGTATCAGAGCACTTTACAGGGATAGCATGTTATGTACAGATTAGGCACAGGCAAAACACAAGGATGGGGATTAGGGAATTGACTACATTAGGACAAAGCCAGAGTTATATACAATAATCAGTACAGTATCATAATCAGCAGAGCGACATGTCAGCGATAAAAAGAGAAAACCAGCAATTGTAAAAGAGGGGAGATATGATAGCGACAGACAGAGAGAACCAGCAGAACATTTGAAGGAGTGAGAATTGGTACACGGAAAGGGCCAAGCAGTACTGGAAATTATGCAGAGAACCAACGGCCATGACAAAAGGCGGTATGCGCGACAAAGGAGAGTTATTGGAGGAATTTGCTCATTAGGAAGGTTTTAGCTTCTTTTTTGAAGAGAGACGGTGGCAATGGTAGCCAGTTCCAGATTCTTGGTGCAGCCCGAGAGAAAGCTCAGTCATATGTTTTTTCCTTGCGGAAGCGGGGAGGCTGGAGCACACGGTCTCTGGCGGACCGGGAGTTTCTGAATCCCCCAGATACCACCATTTTCTGGGCGAGAAATGTCGGGGAGTTTGTGTACAAGGCTTTGTGTGTGATACAGGCCAGCTTGAGCTGGATTCTGGCTTCAAGAGGAGTTCAATGCCTTCAGATGTGGTGAAATGTGGTCAAATATTTTAGAGCCCAATAAGAGTCTAGCTGCTGCGATGAGGCAAGCTTTTAGAGGGGCCTTGGAAGTCTTTGGTAGGCCAGATAGGGTAGAGCAGCCGTATTCAATTCCGGAGATGAGTAACGCCTGAACTGCGGTTTTAGGGCCGCAGTTTCAAGGGAGGGTTTTAGTTTTCTCAAGTAGCTCAGGTGGAATCTGGCAGTTTTGGCCATCAAGTTGATGTGTTCATGCATATTCAGGTTGCTGTCCAAGGTTATACCGAGAGATTTAGCAGAGTCAACTATGGTCGGTGTGCAGTTAAGTGGTGTGATTGAGTTAATTCATTCCAGGATGTCATTGGAGTTTTTAGAGGGGGGGGAGATGAGAAGGAACTCCGTTTTTTGGGCATTCAGTTTGAGCTGGTTGTTGGCGATCCAGTGAACAGTCAGTTTCAGGGCGTCATTCAGATAGGTAATCTCCTTTAGAGAAGAGATTTTGATGTACATCTGAGAATCATTAGCGTACATGTGGAAGGAGATGTTGGCCGCGCGAAGAGTTTCAGCTAATGGTTCAAGGTAGAGATTGAAGCGGGTAGGGGACAGAGCAGAGCCTTGAGAGGACACCGATAGATATTGGGGAAGGCGCAGATATGTTGTTGTTGACTAAGAATCTCTGGGTGCGATTCTGGAGGAAGGAACCAAACCATTTAATGACGGTACCTCCTAGAACCATCCTGTGTTCGAGGCTTTCAAGAAGTTTCTCGTGGTTGACTGTGTCGAATGCCAAGGAAAGATCCAGAAGGATCAAGAGACAGGTATTTCCTTGGTCAAGGGCTTGGAGAGCATCATCTACGATGTGAAGAATAGTGGTTTCAGTGTTATGCCTGGGCCTGAACCCTGATTGGAATTCGTCAAGTAAGTTGAAATTAGCGATATGTTGGCTTAGTTGTAGCTGCACACATTTCTCCAGGACTTTCGCAAGAAGAGGAATATTGGAAATTGGTCTGAAGCTGTCTGGAATTGCCGGATTCAGAGTGGGTTTTTTTAGGATGGGGATGACTTGCCCGGTTTTCAGGGAGTCAGGTATAGACCCTTGCAGAAGGTAAGTGTTGATAATAGTAGTTCAAATGGGAGCGATGAGTAGGGAGGTCGCTGCCAAGCAGTTGGCAGGGAGAGGGTCATTGAAGTGGGTATTCAGTTTTAAGGAGGAAAGAATTTTCGACATGGAATGGTCATCATATAGCTCGAAGTTGGACCAGTGAGCTTTGTCCTTGGCTGTTGCCAGGTGGGGAAGAGAGAAGAGATGGGTCCCAGTAGTAGGAGGGCCGTTTGAGGTGGCGTTAAGTTCGTTACCTAGAGAGTTAATTTTGGTTGTAAAGAAGGAGGAGAACTCATCACAGGTTATTAGAGATTTTGTAGTTTCTTTGGAAGACTTAGCTAGTTTTCTGATTGAAGTTTGACTATTTCGAAGAGTTTGCGGGGTCTGTTCTTGGCGTTTTCCAGTTCTGATCTGAAGAACTCTTTTTTGGATCTGAGGATGTTCTGGTTGTAAGTATTTCTGGCCAGACTGAGAAGTTTAAGTTGGGGGGCTGAGGGGTGCTGTCTCCAATTTCTTTCTGTAAGTCAGAGAGCTCTCCTTTCGCTATTGAGGGGACCGCTGAACCAGGGTTTTTTGTCTTTGATTTGGGACCTTTTGAGCTTTAACAGGGCCAGATTATCCAAAATGTTGGACATAGTCGAGTTGTAGTGCTCTGTGAGGTCGTTGACCTTAGATAGGTTTGGGTGGGGGGGTTGTAGGTCATTCTCACAGCGAGCAGTTAGCTTCTCGAGGTCAAGGTTCTTAGTGTCTCTGAGCCAGCGTTTCAGTTTCACCGGTTGCCCAGGTCTTTTCATGCGATAGTCAGGTATTTGGAAGGTGATGGCATGGTGATCTGACCAGTCGCATGGATCTATTGAGTTCAGCCTGACCGACGATTCCTTAGTGATGAGCCAATCCAATGTGGCGCCTTTTCAGTGGGTTGGAAGGGTGGAGGCCTGGGTGAGTGATTGGTCAGCGAGGAAGACTTTGACGGCGGTGACCTGGGAGTCATTGGGGTCATTCTAGTGCAGATTAAAGTCACCGAGGAAAATGTCATTGGAGTGGGGGGAGACCTTAGCACTAATAATTTCCATGAGGAGATCCATGAAGGTGTCGTTCTTGGCTGGGCGGTGGTAGAAGATGTGCAATTTGCATAACTGAGTAGTGTTGTTACAAATGGAGAGAGCAAGATATTCACAGGAGTCCGTGGGGACTGCATGGAGTTCTGTGACAAGCAGGTCTGAGCGGTAGATGCATGCAATGCCTTCCCCCTTTTTTTGTTTGTCTATCAAGTCTAATGATGTGATAATTTGGTGGGACCAGTAAATCAAGGGAAGGAGATGAAGATTTGTTGAGCCAAGACTCAGCTAGGATAGCTACATCAGTTTTATGGCTTAGGATGAGGGCGGCTATGTCAGAGGCGTGTCTCGCAGCTGTACGGCAGTTAAGAAGGAGGCCAGACAGTGGAGCATCGGGACAAATGTTGTAAGAAGGGGAGGATAAGGGTACTTGTGTTAAGTTGTTGCTGTTTACACCTCTATTACGGAGAGATGATGATCTATTGGTGTTGATTGAGACAGTGGGAATCAGGTAATCGACTTTCTTGTCGGGAGGATGGGGACGCCGGGGGAGGTCATGTAGGATGAGAGGAGGGCTAGGGTTTCCTTCACAGAGACGTAGCTGGGATGTTTGCAAGGGCGAAGGTGTCTGCTGGCCAGCGGCAGGGGTTGGAGGGTGGGTATGGTGAGCAGGGGAAGCACTGAGTTGGGGAAGGGCTTGAGGGTGGCGATAGAGTATTCAGTAAGGAAAAGGATGTTCGTCAAATCTAATAAGGATTTCTGAATTTTCTGAACTATGATGGATGCTCTGGTTTTCGGGGTTTCAAGGTCTAAAGGTGTAGGTAGTAGTTGCAGACAAGGGGAGCTTGGCATTGGTCAAGGTGGAGGGGGCATTGTGGTTAAGGGTGGAGTTGAGGTGCTCTTCGGTGACCTTGCTCTAGTTCCTTCACAGTGGGCAGGGTGCAGGTTTCGGGGCGGTGAGTTTGTCAGCGTGGAAGTGTATGCAGTGGTAGGCCGTCCAGAGGGGTTGCGTGGTGTGACTGAAGTGGATGTTGTTCCCTCTCGTGAAGATGGGGTCGAGGGTGTGTCCTACCATGTGGGTGGGGGCGATGAAGAGCTGTTTGTCCAAGGTTGGCGAGGTTGTCCAGGAGGGTGGAGGAGTTGGGGTCGTTGAGGTTGGTGAGGTGGAGGTTGAGGTCTCCGATGAGTATGTAGTACATGGATGCGATGGCGTGGGGTGCAAGGAGGTTGGAGATGGTAGTGGTGAACGCTGTTCGAGGTCCGGGGGCCTGTAGGCGAGGGTGTATCTGGAAATGGTGGTATTCGGTGGTGGACTGGGAGTCGCTTGTGCTGGAAGTGATGAGTTGGAGGGAGCTCTTGTGTGCGATGGCAAGTCCTTCTCCCGGGCGGTTGTGTCGGTCCTTCCTCTGGATCTTGTATCCGTCGGGGAGGGCTGTGGCGATGTCGGGGGCAGAGGTTGAGTTTGTCCAGGTTTCCGTGAAGAAGGCGACATCAGGCGAGATGGTGTTGAGGAGGTCACAGAGCCATCTAACAGAATTGTAACATGTCCTTCCCAGCTTCATACTGAATAAAAAATGTATTGTACCAGTAACATTGGCAGTGTGGGACTCCAAGCACTATTTGATGGGTTGGGTGCAGAACATTGGAATTCTTTTTGTAGATTGTTCATCAGGCTTCAACTGACCTATGGTTAAAATTACCCATTTCACAGAGACCTTCTCTGGAACAAATTAGAAGATGCGCACACGCGTTTCAGATGCATAGCTTCCATTTTATATTCATTTTATATTCACTTCAATATCCTCTGGAGCAATCTGGAGATTCCTGGAGCACCTTTGAGATACTCCTATGCAAGTGGAATTTCCAAAAATGTGTGTTGTAATTCTCCAGGCATCTCCACATTTGCTTCAGTGCAAACCTCTACAAACACACAGGGACACTGAAAATATGCAATTTTGCGGCAGCAGTGTTTTTGAATTTGCCACATAATCCATTATCTGCTGCATAATTTGCAGATTTTACCCCCAAAAATGTTTGTAGCTCAAACGGCTCAAAGATTACTAACCATGTGGCAACATCTTTTGCTGCACAATGGAGAGTCCTTCGCAAAAGTCAACTTGTCGTGTTTCAATTGTCTGTTGCTGTATTTGAGTGTTAAACTGGAATTAATAAGGGGGAACCTCTGACCAGACAATGTGAACATGTAAAATAGACAAAATAATACAGTAATACTGCTAAACAATGTGCCACATTACACCACGTAATTTCCTTTTCCTGTCACACAATTTAGTCAACCATGCCGCATAACTTAATCCTCCCATCTCTCATAATTCCAGTGGCCCTGCAAATACAGTATCAGGTGGCTGGTATACATCTGAGATGCTAGCTTGTGCATATAATATATTGATGAAGCAGCACTTTTTGTACTGGAACTGCACCCTAGAGAATGATCGGTTTCACTAGTAGCTGGGGTGGGAGGACAGTGGTTGGTGATCTTACTGAACAGAGAATTCCAGTTGTATTTTCAGGATGACCAATAGCTGTGAAACTGTTAACACAACTTATTTTAAAACTTTTCCTCGGCTAGGTGATCCTTGAGGACATTGGAAATAAAACAGTGTACGAGTTCCCCGTCTCTCGCTGGTTTGCTATCGATGAAGATGACGGCAAAATTCAAAGAGATATTTTAGTGGGTGGAAGCGAGGCCACAGGTAAGAACAATACACCAGAAAATACCAAAGTGCTGGGATTAGCTATGTTTTAAACTTAAATCTATACAATGTACTGGTGTGTAAATCATTCACACCTTCATAAGCAACAATTCTGATCTTAGAGAGTTCCTTTCGGTTGACTTTAGTGGGCCAACAGTCTTATTTATGATCTATATGTGAGCTTTGAGTGTTTGTCTTTATTACTGCAAGGAGGTAAAATTGACATTTAGAGAGCTTCAGTTACAGATTTGAAGGATAAGTCGTTTGGTGGAGCCTTTACAGCCCACTCAAGCACTAGTGTGGGACTCCATAGTGAACTCTTGTAACAGCCTGTGATTGTGCACTGTGGTACAATTGGTGCTGTGGCTGCTTCCATCGTGACATGCACAGATGGCTTGTGTTGGTCTGTGTGCTTCTGCAGTTGGTGAAGCATGCTTCTACCTGCTGTGCTTCCACAGTGGCCTCTAGGAGCTTCCTGTATCAGTTCACCCTGATGAGCCCTATGTGATGCCTGGCTTCATAGTGAGCTTTAGTGGCAGCATGTAGCCTTACTTTCTTGCACATCAAGCACTTGTGCTTGACTCCCCGGTGACTATTAGTAATCGAATATGGTACTGCACCCAGGAAACCTCCAGGGCATGTGTCTGAATCCCCAGTGACCTTTAGTACCCACCTGTGATACTGTATCCTAACAGTGGTGGCTGGTAGGCGAAGGGGCGGGGGCAGAGGAATGTGGGAGAGGGGGAAATAAAGAAAAAATAGAACTTACCTGCTGGTGCCGTCGCAAGTTGCCGCCTCCCCTCCGCAGGGAAGGAGCCAGGAACAGGAAGCACCTACGCTTCCAGACTCCTCTGACCAATTTCGACACTGCTGATAGCAGCATAGTGATTGGTCTGAGCGCCGTGGTTCGGCACTCAGAGAGACAGTGGAAGCCTGGGCATGATCTCCACCCAGGCTGTAGCACAAACATACCGCGCATGCCTCAGGCATGCCTGCCTATCTGCTAAAACAGGGCTGTCAGGATGGTAATCAGTGCATCCCTGTGGCCAACTGCAATCCATACAGAGCAGCAGGGCAACATCCCAAACCTTGTCCCAGCTTCTGAAAGATCAGAGGCTGCGAGAGGACTTCAGGCGGGTATTTCTCTCTTTGATCCTCCCTCTGCTGCACTGTTTGGCTCCTCCATCATGCCTCACTGGCTCCTATTTCCAGCACCAGCACTCTGCCCTGCTGTTGCCAAGCAGGATTGGAGACCCATGAGCAAAGGACACAAGGTAAGTAAAGGAATGATTCCACTGTTGTTTTGTGCTGTTAAGAGTGTGAGTGAATGAACATGACTGTGAGAGTGAGTGTCAATGGGAGAGAGTGTGAGTGGGTGTGAGTGTGTGCATGTGCGTGAGAGAGACAGTTGAATGGTTAAGAGTGAATAGGCGAGAGTAAATGTGTGAGAGTGAGGGAGAAATAGTGTGAGTGAATGCATGTGTGCATGAGTGAGTGAATGTGTGACTGAGCATGTGTGATTCTGTGCCTGTGACATTATGCGTGGGTGGGTGTTATGCTTGCGGGTGTGCTGCAGTATCTGACACTCTAGAGGTAATTACTGGCTCATGGAGATGCCCATGCAAAAATGCTGCCACTGGTATATTCGAAGTAATTCTTGGCTTTAGGCGAGCCCGCTATGGCAGTTAAGGGACAAGCACAAATAGCAAGAACCTGGCGAAATTTGTTTGTCATCACCTTTTAGAGGGGCAGATACGGAGAGAACACCAGAATAGTGCATGTGAAGCAAGTTTCAACAAATATCCAAGAGATTTGTGTTGTTTTTTGTCTTTTCTCTCACAGGAACCCAAAGAGAGGAACCCGTTCCAAAACAAGGGCACTATTGTACCTTATGCATGCCAGATATTTGTTGCATGTTGTATGTTGTCCTGACTAAAAAAGTTAGATGTGACTGAAATAAAAAAAAGAATATATTCCAGGTCATAATCATTTTTAAGTAGTGATGAAATCCATAGACCTTTTGGCCTTTTTGACAAGGGCTGAAACATGTCAACATTTGTAGACACAGTGTAGGGCCATTAACTCCAGAGACACCCCACTACTCAGTTTTACTCATCCCAGGAACACCCCAAATAAAAGGGATACCTTTGGTGCTTCGAGGTATTTTTATTTTAAGAGCCTGGTAGGAAAAATTATCCGGAGTGCTCCATGGAATATGGTCAAGCTCATCCTTGTGTTTAGGGACCAAAATGAGTCCCAACGATGAAGCATGACACCATCAATTCATGTGAGGGTCTACCTCATGACACAATGTGATCTCCTGATTATGGGTACAGTTGCACTTTACATATATGAGGGGTCCTTCATGATCCGGAGGCGACCCAGTCCTGGTAGAACGGGGTAGGTGTATACGAGACACGGACTCGGCGTGTCAAACGCGAGGAACTCCTTGCGTTTATCTACCAGGAACTGCAGTGGACTATCCTTAGGAATTCTTAGGGTAGACCGAGCTGCAGGTAACACTACAACTGTGACTGCTCACTGTTTATCAAGATTTTATGTTGAATTTCAGATGTAGATAGAGAACATCTTTTGGTCCTGAGGAATCGCCAGAGTATTTCTCTAATGGAGCGAGAAACATGTCGACCTGACTGAGGCAGTGTATATAACCTAGTCTATAACCCTAAGTTAGCAACACTCAACCTCAGAGTTTTTTAATTAGGGGAGAAGGCTTCCTAATAAATTGGTTGAGTAAGCACTTCGACCCCTATTTTTAATAATCAATACACTTCATCTACATCACCCTAGAGCCCCACACACCCATGCAACTACCGGCTTCATTGGATAAAAAAGATCTCCATAAAAGTGCTCCTTAAGAAAGAGCCCGTCGGGTATTGCACCAGCCGACTCGACGCAGGAGCAGCCCGATGATGATGCGATACATCCGAGGGGGTACGTGAATCACGATACCCTTTAGTTTGTGTGAGGGCCTCAATATCCAATATTTCAATTGTCCGTGAACACAATTCCTTCCCTCTTCCTTTCCCTTCCACCTACAGGAACAGCTCTGTCATTTTTGTTGTAGGGTCTACCTCATGACACAATGTGATCTCCTGATTACGGGTACAGTTGCACTTTACATATATGAGGGGTCCTTCATGATCCGGAGGCGAATCAACCTCTACGTTTAGGATACCGTTTGTGGCTTCTTAGTACCCGGGAGGGCGTATCCTATACCTCCTACATCTCAGTCCCGCCAGGACTCCGGATTGCATTTCTGAGCATTCAGGTTTTTGTATTTCTTGTAGAGACAACGTGCTCATCCAATCCTTTACATCACATCTCTGCTGAGCACACAGAGCAATGGTAACATGATTGACTACTGCAATGCACTCTATTTGGACACTAACAAGACCTTTCTAGCCAAATTTCAAGGGGTGCAAAATGCAGCGGCAAGGCTGACATTAGATATCCTGAAATTTCCGTCAGTCTCGAAAGGACTGCGTGAACTCCACTGGCTTCCTGTACAGAAGCATGTCACCTTTAAAGCCATGTGTATTGTTCATAAAGCACTGTATCATCCCTAGAGTATGGAGGAAGAAATGGGGAGGCAGAACTTTTTCAGTTGCAGCTGTCTAAATCTGGAATCCCCTCCCCTTCCATCTGACCGATATGAAACTGCATACTCCTTTTAGAAAGGCCTTAAAAACCTGGCTCTTCTCTTTGTATCTTGGCCAGGGCAATTTGCAAGTGTACTTTCATGATTAGCTCTCAGCGCCTTTGACACCTTTGGGCATTGTTGCACTATAAAAATATATATTATTCATGAGTGAGTGAGTGAGAATGAGAAAGTGAAACTGTGAGAGTCAGTGGGAGTAAGAGTGAGTGTGAGTGACTGCGAATAAGTGTATGGCAGAGTTTGAGTAAGGGTGTGTGAGTGAGAATAAGTGTGAGCGAGTGAATAGAGATGAGCATGCGTGTGTGTGTGTTACGCCTGTGAGTCTGCCATTCAAGAACATCCCCTTCTTTCTCTTCAACCATTCTAGAAGAAAATGGGCTTACTGGCTGGTATTGTACCAACGTCAAAGATTACGAGCCACCACTGGGAGACTCCATGTCAAAATTCTGGCCTTAACATGCTGACTGTCATTCTTGACATATGGGGGACTTTTGTGGCAAGTTTTGAAGTAACAGCTTCAAAGAAGGAAGAAATAAAGTAAGATGATGGACCTGGGTGCCTGTAGATTAGACCACACTTGAAGGTAACACATGGTGATACTTTAATAGTAAAGGCTAACAATTTAGCCCCAGAAATAGGGGAAATGTGGTAAAGAGATACCTCAAGGTTTTCTTTAAGAATATAAGCACTTACCCTACCTCATTTGTGTGATATATCAAGATGTTTTATAAGGTAGTTAGAGAGAACCGCTAACAAAAGCTTGGGGTGTTGTTTCTCTTAAGCGAAGTTTCTGTGATAAATATATAATCTAGTTTATGTTGCCTGATCAATTAATTTATTTCGACATAATGTTTAGTAAGGATCTTGGCATTTAGAAGAGTGCAATTTAGGTTAGGCAACTTGTCAGCTGACCCCCTAATAATCTTACTGGGACTAGTGCTGGTATCTGTTTTTTCAGAAACGCCAGTGGAAACCTGGTTCAACTTAATGGAAACAGGCTAAAAATGTTAATTTAGTCAGGGTGAGGTCCACAGCAAGGGGAAGCGAAGCGCATTGAGTATATATACTCTAAGCTTACCCTTTTTAAAAAAAAATGTTTTAATTAGTTTTATTGAGTGCATGCGCAGTTACAGATCTCCATAATTTGTTGGCATAACAATAATAGTGATCATATACAGAAGATCTCACATGTACACATTCCACTTGACTTTACCAATAAGGCACAGAACTGTGTAACTTTAAAACTAACAAAAAACACCCGCCATCATCTTGTCAAATCACTGTGACATATGCCTATACACGTCCATCTTTCATCCTAAAGTCCACATCGTCAAGTCTCAAGGTATAATTGCAACATTAGGAGCATCTCCACACCAGCTAAGTTATGTAGCGGAGCCTTTAACCAACAGGACCGACTCCATGTTTAAAGATATATTTTCGTGTTTGCCATGACAGTGGCCTTACTTACCCTGATCGATTCGAGTTTCTATCCCCCCGTCCTCATCCAGTTGACAAAGGGTTCCCATATGTCTTTTGGTCTGGATCTGGTCGGCAGTAGCTCCAAGTAATGGGACAGCTGGTCCTTACAGTAGGTGCCCGCTCCTACCCATTGGGCTATATTTGGAGGATTCTGCTTCTTCCAATGTATTGCCACCTGTCTCTTCGCTAAGAGTAAAAGCATTGCTGTGAGTTTACGCTGAACTTTCGGCACTTCTAGTACATATCCCAGTAATGCAATCAACGGATTACAGGTCAAAGGATTGTTGGTCATACGTCCAATGTGGCTAAACACTTCTAGCCAAAACTGTGCTATAGGTCTGCAGTCCCAGGCTAGGTGGACGAATGCGGCACTCTGAGCTCCACACCTCCAGCATCGTGTGTCAGGGTGTAATCCCATTCGGTGTAGTTGGGGTGGGGTGCGGTAGAGTCTATGCAGGTAATTAAAATGAATAAGCCGCAGCCGGTAGTTTGGTGAGAGGTGTTCAAGCTGGGCACAGCAAAATTGCCACTGTTTGTCTGTAATAGTGATCCCTGCATCTGCCTCCCAGTCGGTTTTAGATGTGACTGTTATGATCGGGGGTTTCCTTCTGTGTAGTGCTATAAATGCGTGTTATCAGTTTGCGGGGGGATGGTGTGGATAGAATATTTTCCAGGGCTGGTAACGTAGGAGGTGTTTGGGGAAATTCTACAAACCTGGTTCAGCATGCCGCCCTAATCTGATAGTATAACAGCATGTCTGATGCAGTAGGCGTCTCCAGTTTGCACATCTGTGGAAATGTTAAAAATGTACCATCTGGAAACAGGTCGCTTCCTTTCTCCAACTCGTGGGATTTCGCTCGCAATGTGGTCGCCTTATCTAGTAATGGCTCAATGAGTGGGTTGCCACCTGTTGGCATGGATGGCGCAAATAAGACCGTCTGGCGTGCCCTCTTTGCAATCCCCTGCCAGGCCCAGCGAAGTGTCTCGACCGTGTCGATTTCTGAATGGGGTCGCTTATAGGGCTGATAGACAGCCGTGTTCAATGGGAGGGGGGTGACCCTATCGAGTTCTATCGCCACATGGGGTTGATAAGGGGTTGGGTGGTGCCAAAAGTGCAGGGACTGTGCCTGTGCGGAGTATGCATATAACTCAAAATCCGGTGCACCTAAACCCCCTGCGCAAATGGTAATGTTTATAATTTCCATGCGACGCAAGGTTGTTTTTGAGCCCAGACTAATTCCAGTATGCTGGAGCGAAGTCTCTTGAAAAAATGTGCATTGAGAGGCATTGTAATGTTTACGAATAAATAGAGCAGTTTAGGTAAGATAACCATTTTCGTTATTGCTATACGGGCGATCAGGGATAGCGGCAAGTTCTTCCATCGCTGTACCTTGCTGTCTAACCAGTCAATTGCTCTGCCATAGTTAGCCAGCCATAATTCCTGCATGTCCCTGCTAATCCATATCCCCAAATATCTAACTTCACCTGCGACCCATTGTAAGAGGAATTCTGTCTCAAACTAATCTGTATTGTTCGTGAGTGGTAACATTAGGGATTTGGCCCAGTTGATCTGAATGCCCGTCAGTCCATCACTATGGCAAAGTTGTCTTTGGGATTTATTAAGTAGATTTTCATATCGTCTGCGTATATTGATATTAATAAACCTCTAGTTGTGAACCCGATACTTCTTTGTGTAAGATGTTGGCGCAGTCTGGCGGCCAGTGATTCAGTAGCTATCGCGAATAATAACGGCGAAAGGGGGCAGCCTTGTCTCGTTCCTCTTGTTATCTTAAATGGTTCCGAGATTTGGCCATTCACTCTGACTCTCGCCGTCGGGTTTGTGTATAGTAATTGGATTTGCTTTATAAATATAGGACTGAATCTCATACGTGCCAATATGGTAAAGAGAAATTTCCATTCTAGCGAATCGAATGCCTTTGTGGCATCTAATAGTACTGCCACTGCTTGAACTTGTGCGGCCAGGTAGTGTAGTTATCCAAATATCGTTCTCAGATTATGTGCCGTCGAACGGCCTGGTATAAATCCAGATTGGTCTGGAAGGGCTATCATTGGGAGCATCGGTTGGAGCCTATTCGCGATCAATTTAGCATAGATCTTAGCGTCCAGATTTATCAAGGACAGTGGGCGATACGATTCTGGTTGTGCCGGGTCTTTATCTGATTTCAGCAATGTTATTAAAGTGGCCTCTCGCAGTGTCGGGGACAAACTACCCGTTTCTTGAGCCTCCAAATATACCTGCAGTAGCCTAGGGGCGAGTATATCTGCATATTCTTTGTAGAACGCTGCAGTTAAGCTGTCAGCTCCTGGGGCCTTATCTGTCTGCATGCTATTTATTACTTGCCTGATGTCGTCTACCGTGAATGGTAGCTCCATATACTCCCGGGCCCTACTGTTAAACCAAGCTAATGCCAAAGTGTTGAGATAATCAATAATATCAGTTTGTGCCGGGTTTGTTTGTGTGGTGTAGAGCTGCTGATAAAATCGTGTCATTGTGTGTAATATGTCTGAGGGCGTTCTATCGGTCTCTCCCCCTTCCATTTGAAGTTCTGTTATGTATGCCGACACCTTCGCGTCTCACAGCAAACCTGCTAGTGTTTTCCCTGGACGCTCACCCTCCCCATATCGTCGCGCCTGTCTATATTTATGCATATAGTGTGTTTCTCTTTCTGCTTCCTCCTGAAATTCTGTCAATTGCGTTCTAATTTGTGCTGTTATTTCAGGGGAGGGGTTGGTGAAGTGCAGTTGTTCGAGCTCCCTAATTTCCCGCTCTAGTCTGGTGATGGTGTTGCGTATATCTTTGAGGACTCCTGCTTTAAGTGCTATGCAGTTTCCCCTTGTGACCGCTTTAAATGCTTCCCAGAGTGTTCCCGGGGATTCTACTGTGCCCTCATTTAAAGTGAAATATTATTTCGATTTTACCCCTCAGCTCCTCACGGAATACCTGGTCAAGTAATGCACTGGACGGGAATCTCCATATAAAGGGTTGGATGTATGGTTTGGGTATGCTTAGTTTTAGGCTTACCGGCGCGCGATCAGAAAAGGTACGTAGATGGTGTGTTGCGTCTGTTACCCAGGCATGCAATTCCCTTGAGGTTAACCATGCAGGGCGACCATGCATTTCGATGGTGCGTTACTCAAGGGCCTTCCCTGACTGTAGGGTGGAGTACTCTCCAGGAGTCAACTAATTGGAGATCCTCCATGATTTCAGTAAGAAGTGCTGCTGCTCTCGGGTGGTGCTCTCGGGCTCTGAATACCGGTAGAATCTCCAGGCCTGGGCCCAGTCCAGGCACAGACGGGGACAAATAGGCTTGTCTTTGATGCACGCTGTGCAGACATGCTGCATCCACGTGTATGATTCCACCGTTAGTCGTGTAAACTAGACTGTGATGGAAACTAGGCATCACGAGATGGCAGCCAACCTGCCTACTACCACCTTAGAGGGCTCAGGAAAGTAAAAATCCTGATCGGCCTTGTAGACGTGCAGAGTACCCTAATAAATACACTATGGTATTTTGTGCAGTGCGAAAAAACTGTCTCAGAAAATAGTTCATCTATAAAGAGCCCACTAAGCAGTAGTAACTAAAGGTAAAAGGCAATGAATGTACGAGCTAAAAAAACTAAAATCAATGAAAAGTAATTTTTGCAGAAACATCTGTGTCCCTTATCCAGGATAGAAGTTGGAGTAGAAAAGCTATCTTATCTCTTTGTAAATAAAAACAATTATTACCTCTGAGTGGTTGCACATTTATCTTGGGAGGAGTTCAAATTATATGTGTAGATACATTCAGGTGAGCAATTTTCCACGAAGTGTACTAAGAGACTTGTATGACAGGGGCCTCCTGTGATGGGCAAACGACTTCTTTGGTATGGATAAAAACGATACCCAGACATTTCCACCATTGTTCTAGCAAGATTGTCATGGGCCCTAGGCTAAGACAGGCAACCAAAATGGCACTCTGAGGCATGGGTGGGTAGTAAAACGTCAGCCATAATTGGGGTGCAGTGGGCTCCCCGACATTTGAGCACTGGTGCCGCTGCACCTGCTGCACTAATAACAGCTACACCCTTAATGTACATCATGTCCAGGAATACAGGGAATCAGAGTCACATGGAGTGCAGGAGGGATAGGAAATGCAATTTCTGATGTGGCGTCTGGTGGATAAACCTTGTCCATAACATACCTGGGTCAATAGAAGAGCCACGTTTTGGGATAACGATACCCTTCAGCACAATTACACCTAGATAGATAGATAGATATATTGAATATAAATCCTTGTATACAGTCCCACTTTTAGTTTGAAGAATTGGCAAGTATACTTATGTCTATTTGTAGACTTTACTAGAACACGTTGTAATGCCACATTGGTGCATCAATGTTTCAGGTATTGTGTATAATGTTTCCATTGTTACCGGAGATGTCAGAGGGGCAGGCACTAACTCCAAGATACACATCATTCTTCATGGGTCGAAGGGTCTGAAGAACAGCGGCAAAATATTCCTGGAGGGCGGTGAATTTGAACGCGCAAGGACTGACCTGTTCAACATCGAGATCGCTGCCCTCCTCAGCCCGCTGAGCCGCATCACCATCGGCCATGACAATGGCGGGGTCAGTTCTGGCTGGTATTGTGACAAGGTGAGTGTGCCAGAGACCTTCCATAGCTTGTACGCGAGTGGGCACAGTGCTTGAATTGGAAGCCTTGAAGTGCAGGGATTCACTATTCCAAAGTACCTGTTTGCTACTGAAAGTGCCCTTACTAATGGACCTCTGCTGAAAAGTGCAGGTACTCTCTCTTTACAATTAAAGAAGTGCAGGTACTCTGTACCTGACAGTAGATGTCCATGTAAGCCTCTGAGTACACCTATGCCATAGAGTAGCATGGAAATAGGAATAATTACAAAGTAGTACAACTTTAAGATTTGATCGCAAAATAATATTTAGGCCCTAATTTGGGAATAGATGGTAGCTACTCTTAGTTACAGAAAGGCCACTGGTACATGCTAGAAACGATTTTTTTTTATGTATTTATAATTTTACAAAGTGAGCACTGCCTCTCCTTGGTTGCTGCTCAACAGTGTAATGTCATGTACCAGGACACCATTTTGGGTATCAAATGAGCTTCAAAAACACATACGATCAAAATCAGATCAACATTCCTCAATAGATGAATTGGGAATGGAAATTTACACTAGTACATATATGAAGTGTTTGGTAAATTGATTTATTACACAACAGTACTCCTTTGATTTGTTATTCTGTCTACAGGTGATTATATACTGTCCATTTACCGGAATTGAGCAAACGTTCCCTTGTGGAAAATGGCTCGATGAAGATGAAGGGGATGGTCTGATAGAGCGGGAACTTTATGAGATGGTCTCCCTACGACAGAAAAGGCAGAAAAGTAAGTTGACTTAATTCTGTATCGAGTAAATATAAAGGTGATTCTACTTTTTGTTCTTGCCTACACGGTGGAAAGACCTATTCTGTACATAGTCCAAAGCTTATCCTTGATGAGATTTCTTCTCAGATTCATCGTCTTCCTCCTCTTGTGCTTCTCTTTCCCCTTAAGCATTGTGTTGTGGCTTGCGTATATGTGCAATCTCATTTGTGTGTTTTGGGAAGAACAGACTCCAAGTTTTCAATGAATGCGATTTAGTTGAAGTATCAAAATACAATGTGAAACCACTGAGATGAGCAGGCCAACTGACCAACTTCAACCTGGATTCTAGAATACTCACAATGTAATAAATAGAACATTGACATGCCCAATCCCATAGGATATAACACACACCCTTTCAGCAATAAAAAAATGGCTTATTAGCATGACATGAATAACAAATAAAACAATACAATTCTAAATACATCATACATTAGTCAACCTTAACACGCAAAACATAATCGTTCAATTTCTTTGGCTTGTACTTAATCTAACCACTAATCCTTTCTACTCTCATCTGCATTTGTACAGATTCATCAGGACAATTACTTATAGGCTCTTTCTTAGTGGCTGGAATCACCACCGATCATTCAGCATTTTCTTTCCAGAGCTGACGCTTCAATTCGCTGCAACAATAGATTTTCCTAGCATTCCACAATCTTCTAATCTATCATATTTCCCTTCACCCTCTTCACATTTTTAGTATCAGACCATGTAAAACTTCCCTTTTTAGGTCTCGCCTAAGGCAACGCTTTAGCGCAGCTCTGGCGAGAGCTTTAGTAAACGGGGGATTTGGAAGTGCTTTCAGGACTCCAAATACAGTGCATGTGCGCCGGGCGCGCGCACCATTTGGCAGCCTGCCTGATCATTTCGCGGCCGCTTTGATGTTCTCAGTGAGCCGCGCGCCACTGAGAACATCAAAGCGGCTGCGAAAGTGCTCACCATTTGCCAGCCTGCGTGCCACTCTCCCCTACCCCCTCCCTTATCCCACTTCCTGGTTGTTTTACTTATAGCGTGAGGAGCTGTCTATCCCTAGCGCGCGCTTCAACGTTCCTCCCCCACCACAGAGTGCGACTCGCGGCTGCGCGTCTTCCACAACTCCCGGGATTGTTAAAATTAAGTTACAGTTATCATGCTGCTAACTTTAAACATGGCTTTTGATTTATTTTCGTTTCTTTGTCATTCAGTGTATGTGTCTGCTGTCCTAGTTCGTTACCAGCGTGTTCCTCGTGTTAGTTTCATACACATTTATTTACTGCGTGTGCAACATTGTTGCAAGTTACTGTTCCCTATGCTAGTTTAGATTTTACTGCACATGCCAGTTTATACCAATGTAGCTTATCACGTACGAAGGAGCATTTTTGCGCACGTTTGTCCCTGTGCAATGTGTTGCCACTAACACTGTGTTTTCAATTAAGCCCAGTGCTAATAGACTTGTTTGCGATTTGATGTATAATGAGTGGTCCCTATAGGTGGTTCTCTTTGTTGTTTTTTTATACATATATATATTTTTATTTCAAGTGCTTCACGGGCGCTCCCCCCCCAATGATTTGAGCACACTCAGCATGATTTGTCTGACATTGAATCGTTCTCAGTGAGCCGCGCGGCCACTGAGAACATCAAAGCGGCCGCGAAAGTGCTCACCATTTGCCAGCCTGCGTACCTCTCTCCCCTACCCCCTCCCTTATCCCACTTCCTGCTTGTTTTACTTATAGCACGAGGAGCTGTCTATCCCTAGCGCGCGCTTCAACGTTCCTCCCCCACCACAGAGTGCGACTCGCGGCCGCTCGTCTTCCACAACTCCCGGGCTTGTTAAAACTAAGTTGCAGTTATCATGCTACTAACTTTAAACAGGACTTTTGATTTATTTTCGTTTCTTTGTCATTCAGTGTATGTGTCTGCTGTCCTAGTTCGTTACCAGTGTGTTCCTCGTGTTAGTTTCATACACATTTATTTACTGCGTGTGCAACATTGTTGCAAGTTACTGTTCCCTATGCTAGTTTAGATTTTACTGCACATGCCAGTTTATACCAATGTAGCTTATCACGTACGAAGGAGCATTTCTGCGCACGTTTGTCCCTGTGCAATGTGTTGCCACTAACACTGTGTTTTCAATTAAGCCCAGTGATAATAGACTTGTTTGCGATTTTATGTATAATGAGTGGTCCCTATAGGTGGTTCTCTTTGTTGTTTTTTTATACATATATATATTTTTATTTCAAGTGCTTCACGGGCGCTCCCCCTATGATTTGAGCACACTCATCATGATTTGTCTGACATTGAATCACGTAACTGTTACTTCTCCTGCTGCTGTCTGGCTTCCCTACGATTCACATTTCTCTCGCACACCCTCACCAAGTTCTGCCTCTAAATCCACGGTCCCTCCTCTCCATCTCTTCTGTATCTCTCCTCTCTCTCCCCTCCTCTATCTTTGCTTGGAAGTGAACTCAAATGAACGCTTCTCTACTCCGCCTCTCAGGCAGTCAGGCACCCACCTTCTCCATGGGATGTCCAGGCTCCCTCTCACATAAGATTAATGCCCTCAGTTCTCTCCAATCAGGACAGGGCTCCCCTTGGAGACATGGGAGAGAGACAGTTCAATTGGCAACAGCCCTGTGTTGTCAGGTAGAGTTTTTTTTTAATCAGAGCAGTCTACAACTTGTGAACAACGTACACAGGCACACTTACTACTTACCCCAGAACAGGAACTGCCAGAAAAGTTATTTGCACCAGTGCAAGAATATTTTCTTTAATGTACTCGATATTGCACAGTCACTCGGTTTCCCCCACTGTGCAAAAATTAAAACTGACTCTTCAAAAAATAAAAAAAGCGTGTATCTCATAGATGTACACTCCTAGGCACAAAATGTTGAGTAATCAATAACTTTAACACTGCCCGCAATATGAGAACAGACACACAAACCTACCCTTCCCCGCTCTAAAGCCAATTATCTGTGCCTCCTCCAGTTATACCAAGCGCCGGCGATTACTCTAACTTTTCATTCAGTACAAAGGCCCAAGTGCTGAAAGCTAGTGGGGGGAGGTCATTCAATCACAGCCCGTGCATGAAGCTGGTTAGAGAGTGGCATCTAAACCCACTCCGCCTCCCCCCAGGCATGTTTAATTGCTGGATTAAGTTCTCAATCCAAAATGCACTTTTGTTAGTTTAGGGAGGCGAGATTGCCTGAGCCTGATAAAGTCCCCTTCTACTCCTCCTCTGTTGTATACAGGTCACTTTCATTTGGAGTGTTTAGCAAAGCAGGTTCCATCTGACGTTTAGGCCCTGCTTTTAGAAAGCCTATGTGTGGACTACTTGCTTTAGTAGAATACTTTAAATCCATGGTAACAATAACTCCTATTCTCTTGCGCCTAGAATTATTGAGGCTTGCATGTTGTAATATAAATTTGACATATTTGGAAAGGCCCAAAGACATTGACAACGCCAATAGCTCTCGGATTGCTGACACCTGTTGGCTTTCCCAATGCTTGTTCTTAAATGAGGTAAAAATGTGCTTTTCTCAGAAACTCAACAAGCATTGGCATAGCCAATAGGTCTCACCTTTGGGACCTTATAGGTGTTTAGTTATTCAGCACAATATCCTTGGTGCAACAACATCAAGTGTTGTATGGCTAAACACTTATAAGGTCCCAAAGGCGAGACCTATTGGCTGTGCCAATGCTTGTTACAAGTTGTCCCCAAACATGCTCTTACCAAATCCCTTTTTTTTTTAACATCCTTGCCATCTTTCTGAATTTTCTATTATGTCTGATAGCAATCTGATTCTGGTACTTTTCCACTCTTTCAAACAACACCTGTTTGTGCAGGATTTCCACGATTCACCCTTTCCATCCATGAAGGACCCACTGATGTGCAAGCTACTCTATCTTTCTGCAGAAAAAACTGTGTTTCTCCTCTAGCTGTATGTGGTGTAGTTCGGTAACTCCACAACATGTTTTCACCTCTTGTCGCCAATTCAGTCTCCCACACATTGCCAACTGAATACACTCACCCAACACCCAGTTGAAAGGCTCAACTAACCCATTTCCGCTTGGGTGATAAACTGGTGTTCTCAGGTGTTTAATCCCCCCTTTTCTAGGAAATGTTTCAAACTCATCAGGAACAAATTGTGGACTATTATCTGAAACTATTCCTGCCGGACAACCCTCTCTCCTGTTCACCTTCCACACTGATCGACCAATCATTGTGGAGACTCAATGACTGTAGCGTTGTCAGAGAGAGCATGCGAAAAGGTTGCTATTGACATCAGCAGTCCATTTGATTTCTTGGTAGTTGAGAGTAGATTAGCTGTTGTAATCGTAGATAGCTACTCAAAATGGCGTGAAGTTGCCTTTATGAATGTGGTTAAGTCATTCCAGGTCATTTCCTTGTTTGAAGAGTTTTTCAGGGGAGAGGATTGTCCTGAAGAAATAATTTTCAATAACGGTCCATATGAGATCTAGCTCGCAGCAGTCATCCTTCCTCACGCCCGAATGGGAGGAGCCACAAAACCTGTTGCAGACTTGGCTGAGAACTGCTGACACCTCCAATGCCCGCTAAAGACAAACCATTGTCTTCAGGTCAGACTCTACCTGCAATAATTACCTTGAATATGGCCCAAAGTTAACTGCGCACAATCATCTACTTGATTAGCAAAGCTGGCATGTCAAACTCGCATTAGCAGATACGCAACATATCACAAGCCAGGCTCAGCATGAAGTCAACATTGCACACTGTATCAGTGCAAGCTGATGTGAAATGGAGTCACTGTTGCGCTAGGCCAAAACACTCTCCCCCAACCCCCCCAAAAAACCCACAGTGATTCTCTCACCGGCAACAGATTGTCACTGCCCACACACGATCTTTGCCGCATTCCCATTGCACAAATCCGACTCCAGGTTGCCACGTTGCCCATTGCTTTATAAGGCAACCATTTCCCACGATCAGGATAATTCTCAGGGGATCACACCAACATACTTCTGCCCAAAGTCAGTTGTCCATTTCGCAACCGATCCTTGTCACCACTTTTGGGAAGACCAGATTCCAAATCTGCAGTAAATTAGATTTATTAGAGTATTAACATACGATGTGAAACCCCTTGCAGGCGCTTGCCAACTGACCAACTTCAACCAGGATTCTAGAATACTCACAATGCCAACATAGAACACTGCCATGTCCAATCCCATAGAGCATAACAGTGTGCCCTGCCTGTTGAACTGTAGAGAATGCTGCATATGTCATACTGGTATGTAGACGGTGGAAGCTTGTGTGAGGGGAGTCAGTAGGAAGCAGTTGGAGGCTGAGCAGGAAAGCTATCTTGCTCTTGTGGGGTTATCATTTGTACATATATACTTGTATCACTAAATCCTTGTTACCCCTTTTACCTGAGCTATCTGTGTGCTACATGTTGGCCTCTTTCTCTTTGCAACACATAGCTTAGTTACCATCCCTATGATTGGATGGCTAGGATTCTTCCTCTATTTACATGTTCTGGATGAACTGTTTCTATTGTAGCAGGATCAACACTGATTTGCACATGGATGATCTCTCACTGGAGTGGAAGAGTAAGCACAAAACAATGAACTGGAATGCACCCACAAACAGTCACCAGTGTCTGAGATGAATTCATCTGTTCCATCCATCACCTTGTTGTTAGTTACAATCTACTACAAGCTGGCTGCACATTGGTGCGTTCATGCCTATGGCACAGATTACATATTTGATATCTGTATCTGCACCGAGGATATCTCTTGTATCAGTTGGGGCAAGAGACCAAACACAGAAAGGCGGTACTGGTTTAATAAAAAAAGGACCTTCTACCTTAATTAAAAAGGCACTTTGAAATTCTCCACATTGTCAAGAACATTTGACCTTGTTCCTCTCTTTGATCACAGATCTCGTTGGTGTCTTGCAATATGCTTTTACCCAACTCAGTAGCAGTCACATTATTGAGCGAGACCATGAGAATGATTGGAACCACCAGGATTCCAACCTGTTACCATGGGGTCAAGCACAGATGCTTGTAGCAGTGAGCTCAGTAGCCAAGTGAGCCATCAGGCCCCCAAGAATATCCTATAGAAAGGCCATAATTCTCTTTCAGAATGAGAAATATTTATTATCGCTGAATTTGGGATCATTGGCAACAGGTGTTTAGCACTATATAAGCACCTTTCAGATGGTTTTCTAATAGGTAGTATTACATTAGGACTACAGTAATTTCACAGCAAAGACAACGGTGGATTACTAAGCGCTGTTGGGAACATATTAATTTATATTTTTCATATTGTCTTTGTGGGAGCAGAGACCTCATTTGGTGTTTTTAGATGGGTATGAACAAAATTATTTTTGAATAAGTTGAATGCTAAATTATTCCAAAGGTTTGAATGTACTTATTCGATGTTGTCTGAATTGAGATCTAATATTCTCCTATCATTGGAGACTTGTTCTAAATAACAAGCTCTCCATGTTTGGCCACGTAGATGCGGCATTCATATTAGGACTTGGTGTTTTCAAACAACATAACTGTTTTATTGAAAGTCAAATAGAAAGCAGACATTTATATCATGAAGAAAGTTTATACCTCTTTGATTGGTGTTATTAATATATCTTTGATTCTACTCCACTCTACTGTGCAGAAAACCCTTGGTCCCTTTGGATCTGGACTAGCGACATTAAGAACGCAGGGACGGATGCCAATATCCTGCTCCAGATTTATGGGGACAAAGGCAAATCAGACGAGATGAAACTGGACAACAACTCCGACAACTTCGAAACCGGACAAATTGACAAGTTTATGGTATGTTGCCAATATTTGTTAATTGTACTAAAGGTGAGGACTGCTTAAAGTCTAATTAAAGGATGGAATAATCTAAATCATGGATGATTTATGAGAGAAGTAGTGTTTTGGTAGAGCAGAGTTACCAGATGACATTCACTCTAATTGAGATTTAGCATTTCAGTCTGGAACTGATAGTTAAGTTGTACATCATCTCGATCTGTTGGCTTAGGCACTTTAAAAAAGCATGGACTGGGCTGAGCTTCTTGTCGGACAAGTTTGTCCGTGGGCAGTTATATAATAACTCAAGCGCAATCAGTGTTTTATCAGTGTTTATATGTTACATTCAGTGCTTATACCTAATGAGCATAGAAATAGTTATGTCTAGATATAGCTTTGATTTCTCATTCTTATTCTATTTCTAAAAGAGATGTGATGAGAAAAAAGATTCTCTACTTTTGTTTTTAGATTGAACTTCCTGACCTGGGCAACATCTTTAAGCTCAGGATATGGCATGAGAAGAGGAGCGCATTTGCAGGGTGGCATCTAAACAAGGTATGGAAGCAGTGAGGCCCCTCTTTCTATTGCCTTATAATGGCCAATACTGCTCCATCTAACATGGGCTATATTCATTACAAGTGTGCAGCATTGCACATTGCCACAACTAATCTACATTTCTGACTACTTTATTCTACATCCTGTGCTTATTAAGCTACCGATCCCTCACCATTTGTGCCTGGATATTCTTCCAAACATTTTTTAAGGAGTGTATGTAGGAACTGGTGCTTATGGTCTTACTAATAGGCTACTTACCGTCACTAACATGCTCCTATCAGGCGTTTTACTTTTACATATTCTTGGGAGGACATAGTCACTTCCTCAAGAGAGGATGCTAACTACAGAATTGATACCCAGTGACTCAGTTATTCTAGGTTTAAGTTTCGCATATGTTTTTATCATGAACTACCCTACAGTGTTATCCCTACGCATACAAATTGCTTACCTCTTGATTATGCTTTGCCTGTTTGCGTAGCCAAGATGTAGCTCTTTCTGGTATGTTATTGCCTGCTTCTTTCTTCACAATCATATCTCTTTGCTTCATCTTCTCCTGACTGTTCCCAGAGGTTCATTGACAGATCGTTCACTTCTCCTACTTAATTCTTGTAATCAGGGGCACTATATGTTGTCAGCATGGTAAAACAGTAGGTCCTGTTGCCTTTCAGCATATCACAGTGTCTTTCTTTTACTCCCACCTCTCTTACAACACCCTGGCAGTCCACCCTTTATCCAAGTGTTCTTGTTCATAGCTCCTGTACCTAAAAATAGGCCTGGGCATAGGTCGCGGAGTTTTGCTACGCGAAACTCCGCGAAGTTACAAAAAAGTCTGCGAATGTCCGCGAGCAGTGCGAACTGCAGTTTGTGCTGGTATTCCTGCTGCTCAGGTAGAAATTCTACCCAAGCAGCAGCTCGTGCTCGTAAACTTATCGTTCGTGATCACGAACTTCCCGCGAGCGGGGAAAAAACTCCGCTGCACATCGCAAAGTGGAGTTTTTTGTACTGCGCGAGCTTCGCGAAGTGCCGAAAACTCCGCAAACTCTGCGAACTGTGCGAAGTTCACCGCTCAGGCCTACCTAAAAAGTGTTCAACATTCTTAATTTCCCCTTCTCTAAGACTTGGCTGAAAGTAGGTTAGAAAGTTTGTCCGGCCTCTTATTTTGTTTCTTTACTACTTGGTTGAAAGTAGGTTAGAGAGTTTGTCCGGGCTCTAATTTCAAAGGCCCTTCACTGCGTTGCCATTTTGTCTTTCAAGATTGTGTACCGCTGAAGCATCAGGTCACTGCAAGACCATATGTAATCAGAATACACTTGTAATAATGCATTGGAAACTCCATAAGGCAAACATTTACTAATGGAAAGTTTAGTTATTGCAAATTAACATGAATAGGAACAATAATTGAAGAAAATATGTTTCAAGAAATGGAGCAGTAAAACCAACAAAATATTTATTGTGAGAGTGCTGATTCATGTGGTAGTTATTGCTAGTCCCTAATCTTTTTAACTCCGTGGACGTTATTTGTAAATTATTTTGTTTATTTAAGGTCTCTTTGCTGAAAACGCTCACCAAAGAGAAGTACACCTTCCACTGTAACCGCTGGCTGGACTTGAATGAGGACGACAATGAGATCCTCAGAGAGCTGCCGGCCGAAGGGGAGCTCGTCAAGGAAGTTCTGCCAGGTGAGGCGACAGAAGAGCTTTATTGAAGCTTGTGTGATGTGACAACCCAGTGACACACGTGTGCAATCCAGAACCTGTCTGATTGTGCTCAGCGTCATGACCACATAGGTCATCCCACATCAAGCTTAGTTTTGGAGCGATAATGACAAGTAAAGGCATTTGTATTTACTTATGCACTGATATTTGGGCCGAATGACATAACCAGCTATTCGTAAACGTCATAACGTTAGGAATACTTAAGAACAAGGAGCATATTGCTGGGTTTAATTAGGGTGCATTGGAAGGGAAATGCCTGCCCTCCCAGTACACATCAAAGGTCTGGATCAGAGTTGCTTAAATTGACTTCTAGTGCTGTGCTGGGAGGTGCAAAGGAACTGGTGTGTCCTGCAGCAAAATCCTGCCACCTCTTACTGTAGCTAACAGGAACTGTCGGGCATTCCTCGTTTTAGGGGATGTCCATGAGGAACAGTTCATTCTTGATTTCTCAGGAGCAGGAAACAAGTAGGACTGGGAGACACTGGTTGAAGACCTGCGATGGGTAATGGCGAGATCTGCACATAACAGTGGAACCTCATATAATCTGGGCAAAATACCAAGGGTCTTGAATCAGGAGCTAAGGGCCCGATGTACATTGACTTCCGTTTGTGATTTCCTAATTCGCTATTAGGAAATCGCAAACAACTATGTGCAACAGTGTGTTTTTCACTGTTTGCAATTCCCAATGGGTCTCAAGGGACCTGCCTCATTCATATTCATGAGTCAGTCACAATTTGCGACCCATTGGGAATGGCTAGTACTCACAGGGATGGTGGCCTGCTGGAGTTAGCAGAACCCATGTCTGTGACTGCTTTTAAATAAAGCAGTTTTTTTTTTATTATTAATTTTATTGATTGTTTACAAAGGAAACAATTTATACGGTTCACATCCTCATAGATAGATACAAGTACATTCCAATAAACTTATGACTTTCACATTCCGATTGTACATATAACCGATCTCCAAATTCAATTACCATTCTTACAGCATTATCACCTGTCTACACAATTTCTTCCTCAGATGTTTCCCCAGAGCGTGCCTTAGGAGGCTCACAAATATATCCCCTAAATTTATTCCATCCTCCCCATACTTTATTCCATTTACTCGGGCATCCACGGTTACTGTATACTGTGTTTTCAGTTATCATAACCCCATCCATTTCACTACACCAAGTTGTTATCGTCGGTATTTCCTCTGACCCCCATTTCTGTGCAATGTTCCGCTTTGCAATCATTATTCCCAGTGTAACCCACACCTGAGCCATGAGCATAAGATCATTTGACTCCCAGATGTTCAACAAGCAACTCTTGGGTTCTGGCAGCTGCGATATCCCCTCAACCTGCGATATTGTCCTCATAACCCTCGTCCAGTATTCCGCAATTCTTGGGCATTGCCATAGTGTATGAAAGAAGGTTCCCTCATTTCCACACCCTCTCAAACAGTACGGGTGAGAAGTTTTCCCAATTTTGCAGAGGAGGACTCTGGTGTAATAGACATGATGTAGGATTTTTAGCTGTATCAGCTTGAGCTTCGAAGCTATGCTCACTTCCCGCGGGGATGCCGTTGCATCTTGCCAATCCGCATCGTCCAGTTCTCCCACATCTTTGGACCACTTTTCCCTAAGTGCCTCAATGGGGTCTGCTAAGTTATTGACTAGTTTTCGATATGTGAGGGAAGTAGCACGCTTGTGCATATGGTCTGTCAGTAATCTTTCTTCTAACGGGGTAGATTCTGGAACCTTAACTCCCGCTGGCAAGGCAGCTTGTAGTGCATGCTTGATCTGCAGGTATCGAAACCATTCTGACTCTGCCAGTATTGCTCCTGAAGACCCTTGAATGAGATTATTTCTCCTTTACTCCACAAATCACCCACAGTGAAGATGCCGATTGCATCCCAGTGAGCGAAGCCCCTACTGTTCCTGAGTCGCCCCAGCCGCTTAGTGTCCCATAAGGGAGTGAGTTGGGTTATAACCGCCCGCCAACCTAATTTAGTATGTGCCTTATACCAGAGAGCGACAGTGTGTTTTGCAGGATCAAGGAAGGGGGGGGGGGGGGTCGGCTCTCGTTATATAGAGCCGACATCACACCCTCTGCCCCAAGCTCGTGTCTATCAGCTTTAAAGGCTGGGTCAGATTGTGGAGCATGTATCCATTGATTAACTATCTTCAATTGAGCTGCCCAGTAGTATAGCTGGATATTTGGGAGCGCAATTTCCCCCATCATACCAACCCTTTACCAGTTTGCTCTGTGCAATCCGTGCCGGTTTATTCCCCCACAGCAAGCTGGAGACCTGCGCCTCTATCGCCTTGAAGTAACTTGGGGGTACCAGGGAGGGCGCATTTTCCAATACATAAAGAAATCGAGGAAGCGCCATCATTTTGAAAAGCACCGCCTTGCCCAGGAGCGTCAATGGCAACGTGTCATATCCCGTCTGAAGCGATCCAGATGAGGCACCAGATTCAGCTTATAAAAGGCCTCTGGACTACTAGTTATATTGATTCCTAAGTATTTAAATGTGTCATCTGTGACAGACAATGGGCAGTCCTTGGGGAGCCGAGGGGGCGGCCCATGTAAAATGAATAAAACCGATTTAGACCAATTTATGGTGTACCCAGATGCCCGACCAAAGAGCTTACAGATGTTAAGTAACGCTGCAATTGAGCGACTGGCGGAGGCCATGTACAGTAATACGTCATCGGCATATAGTGAAATACGATCCCCCCAATCCGCCGTCCATCTCAGTCCCCGAATCAGTGGTTCCCACCTAATCCATGCCGCTAGTGGCTCAAGGACCAGAGCAAACAAGAGTGGCGACAGTGGCAACAGTGGACAGCCCTGCAGTGTGCCACGGGAAAGTGGGAAATCCCGAGAAATGTGTCCATTAGCTGTCACATGTGCCATTGGGTTAGTATACAGCAAGCGAACCCATGCACAAAATTTGGGACCAAAGCCCATGTGATCAAGCACCGCGAAGAGGAAGGTCCACTCCACCATATCAAACGCCATACAGGCGTCTAGGGAGAGTATGATTGCTGGCTCTTGTATATATGGTATACAAGCCATCACCCCGTGCAGGCGCCTCAAGTTCAATGCTGTACTTCTGCCAGGCATGAAGCCCGATTGGTCTGGATGTATCAGTGTCCCTAGGAGCGGCGCAAGTCGCATTGCCAGAAGTTTAGCCAGAATTTTGGCCTCCCCATTGATTAAGGATATGGGGCGATACGAGATACACTTCGCGGGAGGTTTTCCTGGCTTTGGGATCGCCACTATAGTGGTTAGTCTTTGGTCTAATGGAAATTCGCCATTCTTCAAGCTGTCCTGAAACATATTAAGTAAGTGCGGTGTAATTGTGCCCGCCGTTCTTTTGTATAATTCTATTGGTATACCATTGGGTCCCATGGCCTTCCCCGATTGTAGAGAGCCGATCGCCGACTGCAGTTCTGTAACCGTGAGATCAGCTTCAAGTTGGAGGGCCTCCCCAGGAGTGAGCCTGGGCATATCGATATCTTTAATCTACGACTGCGCTTCTTCCATGGACATAGTGGATGATGATGTATAAGCCTGCTGGAAGTGCCCTGCCAACATCTGCACTATTTCTTCCGGGTCCGTTACCACCTGTCCATTAGCCGTATGGAGTTGAGCTATGCACTTCTTACCCTTCTCCCGCCCATCCAACCATGCCAGGAGTTTACCAGCCTTATCGCCAGTTTCGTAAACCTTGTGCTGTGTCGCTGCCATTCGCTTTATAACCGTGTCTTTGAGATACTCCCTATATTCTTGTTGTCGGAGGGTTAGGTGTTGAGTCGCGGCTCGAGAGGGGTCGAGTGTGCATTGCCTTTCTGCCTCATGCAGTCTAAGTTCTATGTCAGTGAGTTCTCGCTGTTTATCACGCTTGTGACCAGTGATAGTTGCTATCACTTGCCCTCTAACCACAGTCTTGTAGGCCTCCCAGAGAATGGTAGGGGAACCAACTGATGACACATTATCCTGGAAGTACGTCTGGGTCGTTGTTATAATAGCCTTCTTGATGTGTGGGACTTGCAGATACCCCGGGTATATGGGGTAAATGCGCTGTCGTATTTTGTGACTAGTTGTATAGGGGAGTGATCCGAAATGCCCCTCAGTCTAATTTCCACTGTCGCTATATTCCTTAGACATTCCTGTGAGGCAAAAAAATAATCTATCCTAGAGAGACTATTGTGAACTCCGGATAGGAAAGTGAATTGACGTTCATCTGGGTGTCGATGCCTCCACGCGTCAGTGAGTCCCAGTGCCTCTATAAACCCTCCTACTGGGGAGACCCCATGTGTGCGTGGTCTAGGTGGGTAGCGGTCCTTGCCCGTGTCAATGGTGTCATTAAAGTCCCCCCCGATCACTAGTTCGCCCTCTGGCAGATCCAGCAAAAATTCACCAAGTGCTGCGAGCGTTACTGTGTGAAGGGCCGGAAGAATATAGATCGACACAATGTTAATTGACCTCCCCTCCCATTGGCCAGAAATGGCCGCAAAGCAGCCGTTTTTGTGCGATGGATTATCAAAGGGGACCGAGATTTTACAAGGATACCCACCCCTCTCGAGCCGGAGGTGAACTCCGAGTGCGTAACCATTTTAAATCCCCATCGATCCCTAGCTTTACTGGTGGTACCAGTCAGATGTGTCTCTTGCAGCAAGGACACATCGGGGGCACATTGTTTTAAACTATGCAGGACTAAACGACGTATTATTTTGTCCCCCAACCCATGGACATTCCAGGTAACCAGTGTCAGGGGGACCACGTGTGTCGTGTTGTGCATCTCGTGCTCCCAAGTACTCGGGCCATGTGATGTCGGTACTGTCATTCCGGGTTAGTAGTGGACCGGGTTTTCCGGCACAGCACACTATGTAACCATTGCCCGCGACTCTGCCACGTCTCGGTCTGGTAAGGAATGCGAACCTTTTGTAAGACATGCTTCAAAACAAACCATAACTTTAAACCCCTGAACTGAATCCCGTCCCCCGCCCCCCTCCCTGCTACCCTGCCTAATGGACTTTGAACTACCTGCCTCCCCAACTTAGCAGAGTGCTTTGTTCCCCAAACCATGTACTTGCGTGTAGGGGGGGAGCCACGACCGACCACTATGGGTTCCTCCCGTGAGTCCATCCTATCTGCCTGTAGGTGAACGCTTAACGTGCAAGTTGTCAAGTCCGGCACTACGTGGAGCGAAGCGCCTCCAAGAGGTTCAGTTTGTGACAGGTTTACGCCCATTTCACATCAGCACCTGTATTATCAATGACAGTCTGAGTCCTCCAGCCTGCGTGGGACTGTCTTGTCCGCCGTCGTCTCCATGGTCAGCACCTCTGATGTACCTGAGCCTCCGGATAACCGTCTCTGTCTGCGCCCATGTCGGTTGGTCCCTCCAGGCTTCCTCCACCCTTCAAGCCATTCCTGGGCCTCCTGCGGAGACGTGAAGAAGCATGTCTTACCGTCCGCCTCAACTTGGCCGGGAAGAGCATGGCGTATTTCAGATCACGGCTACGTAGTTCTTTTTTTACTTCAGTGAAGTCTCGCCTTTGCTTTGCCACCGCAGCCGTGTAGTCTGGGTACAGCATCACTGTACAGTTGTCAACTTTAAGGGGAGGTGCCACCCGGGCTGCTTGTAAGATCGCATCGCGGTCCCTGAAGTTGAAGAATCGGGCTAGGATAGGTCTGGGTGGTGCACCTGGCCTCGGTCTCCCGCCGGGCACCCGGTGCGCCCGTTCCACTAAAAAGAAATTAGACAATCCTCGGGGCTGGAGCTTGGTCTTAATCATGTCCTCCACAAACAGGTCAAGGCCCGGTCCTCTGATACTTTCCAGCCCTCACCAGGCGAACGTTGTTACGTCTAGAGCGCCCTTCTTGGTCGTCCAGTTTAGCTTCCATCTGTCTTTGGGCCTGTTCTAGTTTGAGAACCTGACGCTGCAGCACTGCTGTGTCTGAGGACAGTGTCGCCGTGGTGGATTCTACGTCCGACAGCCTGGTGTTTGTTTTGGAAACATCTGCCCGGAGTAGAGAGATATCCGTGGATATAGTCCCCATGGCGGTTTGCATTTGGGTCAACATGACCATGCTATCCTGTAGAGTGACTTCCTTGGCGTCCGCTGAGCGAACATCGTCAGTGTTACTCTTTTGTGGCACCGTATCGGTAGTTGGAGTGCCCCGGTAGGCATATTTGTCCAGCTTGCTTTGCTGCGGTGCACGCTGGCCCTTGCCACCTATGTTGGAAGGATCTAGCTCCGGCCAGGAGACTGCACCAGGCAAGAGGTAATCGCCGCTGCCTGACTGCGCAATCACCGACACGCACGGCCTTTCGGTTTTCCCTTCCGCCTGCCTTCACCGGATTGCGTAACTTGTGGCCGTTTCCTCTGTACCCCAAGGACTTTCACTTATACAATGGTGGGCAGGTCGTGGCTGGGGGAATCCACTCACTTTTCAACGCAAGTCAAGGATCGCGTCACCAGTGAATTCCCAAAGGCATGAACACCTATGTGCTGACCAGACAGTAACTGTGCTGTGAGTTCCTTCTTTTTCGTTTTTTATATATTTATTTATTTTTTGGGTGGGCTTTGCTAACAATGTCCGAGGCCGCTCCGGCAGCGCCCAGAGGCCCGCGGCGGTCACAGCGCATCCAAGCTCATGGAGAGGAGCCCCCTCCACCGCTCCCCAGCACTCCAGGCTACCCTAAAGCAATTGTCCAGCACGGGTCCCAGTCCAACTGAGGGCGCGGCAGAACCACACTGTACCCGCCCGGAAGGTGTCTGCTGTGGGCTGCAGTACGGTCGGCCAAAGTTCTCCTCTTTACAGGCGGGGCCCAACCCCGCCCGTACATACAATCGGATCCTGGCACTGCCGCCCATCCGCCGGGTATATGTGGGGCCTTTCCGCTGCCGGGTTGCACCCCCTCCACCGGTCACGCACTGCACGGCTCACCCGGGGGTTAGCGCTCGCCACCTACGCGCCTCTGGGCGCCGCCAACCGAGGTCCCAGTTTCAACGTCGCTGCCAGGCCGCGGACCTCCCACCTGCCGTTACTGCTCAGCTGAGCATCCGTGAGCGCTTGAATTTGCGGGAAATGATACCGCTGTTCTCCGGCTGTCGTTACCGGGCGATGCTAGTAAGCAAGCAGTGGATTAATTACAGGATTCATGGGGAGAAACTACGGTGGCCTTGGAGCTCCCTCAGGCGGCGGCCATCTTCGCAGGCTGCTAGCCACGCCCCCCCAGTTTTTATTTTTAAATGCAGCCCGTTTTCCTTAAAGGAAAATAAAATGCACTTAAGAAAGAAAAATGAAAAGTTTGTTTTTCATTTTTTAAGAGCAGCCATTGGTCTGTGGGGCCACTGCCTGCTCTTAGAAAATGTTGGCTCCCATATTCACATAGGGGAAGGGGTCCCATCGGGACCCCTTCCTGTTTGTGACTGGGTTACCACCTCCTTCGCGGAGTCGGTAAAGTAGGAATGTTTTGCGACCGCATTCCAGTCGCAAAACATTCATACATGCCCTTGAGGCTCATTATTAGGAATGCTCCTAAACCATCCTGGCTATATGTGTGCAAGCCTTTCCTACATACAACTGCCTTCATCCTTCATAAATCCCAAGAAGGCATGATTTACAGTTTTGTTTCACATGCAACTTAATTTAATCTATTTTACTCCCTCCAGTAATCCATAATGATATAAAAAGTTATTCTTTGTTTTCAAAAAGCTGAGTCAAAGCAATCATTCAAGTGACTATACATAAATTCTTTTTTAGCAGTATTTTGTGATTGGCCAAAATTTGTAAACTTACTCAATAGTGTAAATTGCTCAAAAGTGTAAGGTACCTTTGTGAGCCCTCTGGATTGGAATAGTGGGACAGGATGAGTAATGTAAAAGTCTGACTATGCTCCATTTGCCTAACCCACCCTGGGCTGCATCAACAAAGCTGAGTACAGAGGTCTTTGTTTGGGAGCAGGTTGTGGTAGCATGAGGCTAGGGCTGCATTAGTAGATTTGGACAAAGGAGTGAATAGCTCCAGCACAGATCTATCAAATATACATCATTATTGAGGTGTTGATAGTTGAGATTAGCTAAGTAGTACACTGCCATAGGAGTTCTACAGGCCATGAATGAAGACTAGAAAGAAAGTTTCATGTCTGATCACAGGACCTCATTGGAATGATAGAGAGTAGATAAAGTTACCAGTGCTCAGTTTGTATCCCAGCCCAGGTTTACACAAAACCCAACTCACCCTCCTTTGGACCTGATTGTCTCTAATATATTTATTAAAGACAACTACGTCCAAAGAAAACCATGGTACAAGACAAATGAACTCCAAACCCTGTACATTGCAGTCATAATACACGTGAAGTTAAGTGAAGTAGATAAGACCTCCAACAACTAGCAAGATCCTGATAAAGCAAACCAGATTTGGGGCCAGTTTCATTCCTTTGAATCAGGCATAATGCATGAATGTTTTTTACAAAAATATTAATGCATCAATCAGCCATTTGTGTGAGCTTCCATGCTAGAGTGCGTATCTATTTCATATACTGCCCAAGAAATTATATTTTAGTTTCAAGTGATTCTTGGTTACAATCAGTGTGCCACCCATTCTTGCCCACTCTATTTTCAGTGGTACAGGTTCAGTTCTGACAACGTTAAAAGAGGATTGTGTGCTAGAGGGCTTCTTGGTACTAATCATAACCCAAACACAAGAAAGAAATTGAAGATGGAGCCAAGTTTTTACAGGTTGCCTAAATTTCATGTGTCTTCTCTCTTGGAGGGTAGGAACGCACCCAAAGACGGTCTCCATACAGTGTGCTCTCCAAGAGTTGCCATTTAATTTCAAAGGCCATACTACCACTAAAGCAACTGCCTGCCACTGCTGTGTGACCATTTTATTTCCTTCGGTTAGTACAATCACACTCGAAATACCCTAAGATGGGATGGGAAGCCAGGACTTGGCTGTGAAGGACAAGGGTCTTGCAAGATTTATATGGAAGGCAGATGGAGACAGGGCATAGCCACAGGCCCCTGTGACAGGAGAGAGGTTGGTTACTACCAATGGAGTGAAATTGTCAACACAATTGAGTAAAACACTTCTTTCAAACAAAGTGCTTCAGAACAGTATATTAGACCTCATCTCATGTCCAAAGGAGAAGACTTCAAAGTAAATATACCAAAAGTCAGGAAGATTAAATGAGGCTAAACTGCATCCTCATTTTTAATGTTGTTTAGTTTTTGGTTAAGATTGCAGTTGTATCTCTTGCTGAAGAAGGAAAGTTCAGACCGTTTGGCTACGTTAACCAAATACGAGTATGTCGGTATTAAGTGGAAAGATGCTGAAGGGCTGAAATTCCCCATTCCAGCTAGTATCATTAGATTGAAAATGGAGGATTATGAGATTTCACTCTGGAATGGGGGATAACTGCACAGATCCAGTGATACTGGGGCCTTTGATGTGTGGGTTTTCCCTTTTCCAGGGAGAAAATTGCAGATGTTTTCTGACAACTATGAGAAGGCCAAAAGTGTCTGTCTTGGGAGATGGTGTTGGAATGGGATCAAAACACCCTCAAGTCTACTCCCCCCTTACTGTTGTAGGGGGTCAGACCAAAGCTGGACTGTGATGCTGCCCACATCCCTTGCCCCTTCAGCAGGAAAAAAGTCTCAGAGTCCAGAATGATCAGGATTAGAGTTTGTGGTGCCAATAATTTCCTGCCGGTAGACACTGGTGATTTAAGGTTGGAGGATTCCACGCATAGTTATCGCTCTGTGTGAAATTCTTCCAGTCCTAGTCAGGGCCTTTGTATGTTATGGCAGTGCATCTGATTCTGATCCTCCTTTTTTATTGTAATGAGTTGTAATGATTATGTATGTTTATTGACATGAAGAGTCAGGTTCAGAGTTGACTGGAACATATAATCATCCATGTAATTTCAATGGTGAATAGTCCAGGTGGAGAATCCTCTAGTAGCATTACCTCAGATGTAGCACTAGTCAGGCAAATTTAATTCTCTAGAATGCCCTACAACTGGTATAGAATTCTGGAAATGGAGGATTTAACACTTCTCCAAAAGGAGGATTTTCTGTTCTCACTTAGTTCTAATTCAGACCCTGAGAGTACTCCATGCTGCTTTTGTACTTCTCTGATACCTGGAAGTGTACTTAACGTTTCTGAGAGAGTACTTTCTATGCTGAGCTTTGTGATTGCTTCCTTGTTAGTGGTAAAGTACCGCATAACTGTCCACACTGGCAGCGTCAGCGGAGGCGGAACAGATGCCAACGTCTTCATCTGCCTCTTTGGAGACAAGGGCGACACCGGGGAGCGGCTCCTGGTTGACTGCAAGAACAACATGAATAAATTTGAAAAGGGCAATGTAAGTGAGCAAATGTTATATGTCACCACTTTTATCTGTCTACAAAATGATTGTTTTGCGGGATTTCTCTAGGTTTACATTGTAGAAAAATTATTTCCTTGCATAGCAGTGGCTGAGGCCCTTAATATGAGTCTGGCGGTCCACGGACCACCATACTCATGGTATCGGTCTCCCAACCACCCTATTATGGCTAGGGCAGTCGGGTCGTCCTGGGACCACTGCATCCACCACAATCGCCAGGGAACAGCCATTCCCTGGTGGTTGCACTGCAATCCTGAGGCCGCAATATGCTTGACGGGGCCGCTGCGGCCCATCCAAGCATATTACGAGTTTCCTCACCCCCACATTTTTCAAGGAGATGCGACCACAATGAAAAGTGTGGCGGTGAGGAAACGAAGGGGGTGCAACAGGGCACCCTGGTGCCTCATGCCATGTGGATGCACACAGGGGGGCACAACATGTGTCCCTCTGCGTGCATGCACACCTGTACCTCCACGCCATGGACGGCAGCAGTCCATGCCGTGCAAGTACTGGTTTTGACATTCCCATTGCGGTGTCTATTTCATAGGCAAGCCAAAGAATCGCTCGCCGGACGGGAGTAAACTCCTGATCTGGCAGGCGGTTCTTACATGGGTTTGGTGGTGCGGGAACCGGGAGGTCCTGCTCCCACACCACCAAACTCATAATGCGGCCTCATGTATTTTCGTTTTTTGTTTCCATGCAGTTCTCATTTTAGATCAGAGTATAGCTTTTGCCCATTTGTTTCTTCCCAAAAATATTAGTAATATTTTATTATTATGGCTGTGACATAAGGTTTTACTTGTAAATGTCTATCGAATTTATGCTTGCATAAGATTAAATGTATGTGGAATGTTTTCCTTTATTTCGTCTTTAAAAAAAATTGTATAACATGAATGATCAAATGAATGGCAAGAGTAAGAGCAGACTGTCGCTTGGGATGTGTGGATGGAAATTATTGAAATAATTTGTCATAACTTAGAAACATTGCTTTTTTCTGTTGAACACACTGAAGGTACCTTCTCTGACCTATCACTTCACATCCAGTGGTGAAAGAGTAGAGAAATCGTAATCTAATAAACAAATCGGCTAGCTAACCGCTAACCACAGTCAGGCTTAGCAGAATCTTATCTCTATAATAATGGTATGCAGTTCCTTATGTCTAAAGCAGGTAGTTGTGTATGATCAGGGGCTCCACATAGTGGTGTAGAGTTAGAAGTCAGGAGAAGAGTCTTGTCCTTTCGGAAAAAGACCCTTACACACCCAGCCAGCTAGGTGTCATGCTTCATCATCGGGTCTGCTCCTTATTGGGTCGGTGCTGCAATACCCGATCGGCACCCGAGACGGGGCCTTCTTGGCGGAGATCTTTATTCCTTATGCCGTAGGGTGAAGTGCGTGTGAGGGCCCTAGATCAGTGTAGGTGATAGTGATGTGTAGGGATGTGGATTAAAATAGGGAATGGAGGTCCACTCAAAATAATTTTAATGAAATATGGCCACCACCCTAATTAAAAGTAAAGAAGATGCGTATCTTCACTCTAAGGATGTGAGGTTATACGCTTGTGATATGGGTCAACATGTTTCTTGCCCTTTTATCTATTAGATGGCAATTCTTCAGGACTAAATAGGGTCTACCTACACTTTTTGGTGGTGGTCAACAACTAGGTGAAGTGAGGTAATGACCACCCTTACAGCACCCTAAAAAGTGGTACCTGTAGATCTAAAAACAACCTGCACAAAACAGAATAACAAACATTAATGTATCATGTCAGCAGATCCTAGTCTAAATGAGAAGCTTGTGCACCATTCAATATCTAAGGTGCACCACACGCATGCTGGACGCAAATGACTGGTGGCATGCGTGAGGTGAGAGCTCGATATGGTTAGAGCATTAAAAGCAACATATTGAAAATGACAGCTGAGAGCAGCATTAGTCGTAAAACTCACCCAATTAGGGTCAAGGACGCACGGCATCAGTACCGGCTGGCGTAGACACTAAAGTGTAGTGTCCTAATGAGTGAATAAAAAATGTAGAGGGTTTAGACATGGCCTCCCAGGCACACTGGCCTGTAGGTAAAGTCAGCAATACAGAGGAGGAGGCCACAACACCGGGTTCCTTAGTTGTGTCCCATCATGCATAAATGTACGCATTCCTAATGGAGACACACTGTCAAATATCCGTCCATGAAGAACGTGTGCTGTGCAGTTCCACCCTGGGTCTCCGACATCAACCACGGTTGAAGTCAGGTCTGAACCAGGTGCACGTCGCGGGATGCAAAAAAGAGCTGGCTAGACATTAATCATGGCAGTATCCAAACAACCAACCCGCGCAGAGTAAGTACTTCATGATTACACTTGCGGGGATCAACAAAGCTAGCGCTCACCCAACACCCCTACTGGCGTCTGAATGTCCGGTATATGGGGACGCGTCTAGGCCGGTTTATATACCGCATGGAACCAGGCTACTCACCACCGAATCGGGAGGGTGCCCTTTCAGAAGAAGCCCGAGTAAATGCACAGATCGAGTCAATCAGGGAGAAAGCCTAAACATTACTTACTGACTCATATCGGCGGATGTCCTACCCCTCACTCAGCCAGTCTGGGTAGTGCCAATAGTGTAAGTAACTCGGTCAGAAGTACCTATGGCCGGGGGGAAGTGGGGGCGGTACTTCCGGTGCTTCTTGAAAAGCTGTGCAATGTGACTAGAGTGCAAACCCCAAATCGGGCTCCATGTTGGGTCTGCCCCATCTCATGCGGGCCCCACAACACAGGCCAGCTGTATCCATGTGCCAAATGTCAAAAGCCCCGTTATGTAGTAGCTATATTTTCCATAGTGGGGAGATGTATTAACCCGCTCATGGCTGATACTAGGTCAAATTTAGGTTCAGATGGTAATAACTATAGTAATGTTGTATTGACGTGGTACTGCTTGGTAGGGGTTTATTTAGGCATCTGGATGTCTACGGATGCCAATTATGCCCGGTATGACACTCATACATGCCAATTATGCCCGGTATAACACTAGTACATCCACTGAACGATCCCGGGTGTTTACCTAGACTTTACTCCATGCCAGGGCTCCCTCTAGGTCAAATCGTGAGGTGTAGAGCTGTTCATGTCTAGAAATCTAGAGGTGAAATCCACTGCATGTTGGGGTTGAATCTTCATGCGCTAATGAGATGTTTGACTGGAAGTGCAGATGCAGTTAGGTGTGCATAAGGGATAAGCCCAGTTGTTCATGTCTAAAAATCTAGTGATACAACCCACTACATATTGGGGTTAATTCTTGATGCGCTAATGAGATGTTTTACTGGAAGAGCAGAAGCAGTTTGTATGCATAACGGATAAGCCTAGGTGGTCATTCAGGTCAATAGGCTCCACGGGATATCTTCGTTAAGCTCTGCCTTATCAGTTGCTAACCGTAGGACCCAACGTTGTTCTAAACAGAACAGTGCATTTCTGGACATCCCCGGGTGTGTTTCTAGTATGCCCCATTTGAAAGAGTCAGGAGGGTGTTTTGCCTGTTTGAAGTGTTTAGTGTTGGTTTTCTGGCATCTGAAGTTGCTTCTATGTTCCATTATCCGGACTTTAACTGGCCTTGAAGTCATTCCTATGTAAAGAAGACCACAGCGACAACCCAGTATGTAAATGCAGTTGGAGGTGTTGCAATTAGTATGTGTAGTCATTTTCCAACTAACTCCATTGGGAAACCTCAGTTCTTTGGTGACTTTAGTTTGGGGACATACTGAACAGGACCCGCAAGGATAATGCCCCCTGATAGGGGGTAAATCCCATAGTGTTCTTTGCATATTGCTCTGTTGTTTCCTGGGTCTCGTGTGTATCAGCATGTCTTTGAGGTTGTTAGTCCGTTTAAACGCGAACCTAGGTGTGGGTAGGTTAAGTGTTCCTGTATTGAGGATGTTCCAATGTTTGCAAATGATGTTCCTCATTTGGTTCGAGTCAGGGGTATATGTGGTAACACACGTGATGGTTTTATCAGGTTCTCTAGTTCTGTCTTCCAACAGGCTCTCATGGTTGTTGTGTTTAGCCCTTTTGCAAGCGACATCAATAACCTGTTTGGGCTTTTCACGTTGAAGAAGGTCTTTCTTCAGTGTGTTGGACTCTTTCTTGTAGTCAGTCAGTGTACTGGAATTCCTTCTGATGCGAAGGAATTGTCCAAAGGGTAAGTTTTGTCTTAGGGCCCTTGGGTGATGACTACTGAAAAGTAAGAGACTATTCCTGTCGATAGGTTTGCGATAAAGGGTGGTGGAGATTTTATCACCCTCTAGTTTAATCAGCAAATCAAGAAATGGAATCTCGGTTTCTGAAATAGTTTTGGTAAATTTCAGGAAAGGGTTCAATATATTGACCCATAAGCAGAACTCATCGCATTTTGTGCGTTCTCCTTTCCAAAGGATCAGAATATCGTCGATAAATCTTTTCCACAGTAACACATTGGTCATGTATGGATTTCTGGGGTTGTGGATCTCCCTCTCCTCGAACGCTGACATGTACATACATGCAAGGCTCGGCGCGAACGTGCTGCCCATTGAGGTGCCCTGCGTTTGATGGTAGAGTTGGGTGTCGTATTGAAAGAAATTTTCTGTTAGTGCTAAAGTGGCGCACTCCAGTATGAAGGCCACTGGGGTTGGTGAATCCCACTCACTATTGATAAGAGCATCCTCGATTACATCAAGGGTTGCCCTTTGAGGAATGTTGGTATACAGGGCTTCAACATCCAGGGTGACCAAAAGGTCTACTTCTTCTGGATGTTGGGCCCCCTCAAGTAAACGTAAAGTGTCCCTGATGAAGGAGGGAGTTATTCTTACCAGTGGTTGTACGAAATGGTCAACAAATTTTGACAGGGGTTCCAGAATGGACCCGATCCCTGACACGATGGGACGTCCAGGAACCGGGGTGACCCTCTTGTGAAATTGGGGCAGGCAGTAAAAGTAAGGGGTTTTGGGCTCTTTAGTTATTAGGAATTCAGCTTCCTTCTTTGTGATCCACCCTTCTGTTTTTGCAGACAAGACCATAGAAGATATAGTTCTGCTCAGTCTGGGAGTAGGATCTTCTCTTATAGGAGTGTAATATCTCCTATCACTCAATTGTCTGCGGCATTCAATGTCGTAGTCCACTGTGGACATGATCACCATAGCCCCACCTTTGTCTGGCTGCTTGATTGTGATATTCACATCACTCGCCAAATCCTTGATGGCAGCGGTCTCGTTGGAGTGTGATATGGAGCAAGTGTTGTTGTTCTGCTCAGATCTTTCAACACTGCTTGCTCAAATGTCAACACCTCGTTGGGAATCATGCTACTATTCGGTGTGAAAGTAGAAGGTCTGTGAAGACCCGAGTCGCCAGTAGGTGGTGGCGGTTGGTCTTGAAAGAAGGCTTGTAGGCGGATTTTGCAGAAAAAAACGTGTACTTCACATATGTCTCGAAATTTGTCATTTTTAGGTGTGGGGACATAACCTAGACCTTTTTGGAGAACCCTCTCCTCTGTAGGTGAAAGGGCTCTCGAGGAGAGGTTAATAATCAGTTTATCTTCCCCCTTGTCTGGCTCCTGGTCTCTGCTGATCGTATTGGCTGATCCTGCCATTGTACTCTTTTCTGACCTCTTCTGTGCCCTCTTACTCTGCCGCAACCTCTGTCTAAAAAAGGTGGCTCAGCCCCAGGTTGGAAGAAGGGAGAAGGCCCTTGTTGGTACATTGGGTATTGCCAATATGGAGGTCCCTGATATGGAGGTATATTGTACGGAGGATACACAGGGTTTTGGAAAGGTTTGTTTGCCTGTTATTCTCGCTACCAGTGCTGGAGTCACTGTTGGACGAGGAACCCCTTTGAGATGAATTGGAACTCTCATCAAAAGAGTAACTTGTAGCTGTAGCAGTATAGTCTGCCTTAAGGTAAGGATAGATCTTCTCTGTGGAGAATTTCTGGATATCCTTTTGAAGTTTCAAAATCTTTTGTTTCTATAGGTATTCCCTATTGTCTGCAATTTCTGCATTAATCTCTGCCAGTTTGCTTTTGTATGCTGCTGTTGGGACAATGACCTTGATCGCGCCTTCTGCTGTTTGTATTCTGATTAGCAGGGCGTCAGCAATTCTCTTTGCCGTATTGATTATGAGGATCAGCCAGTCCCTAGGGCACTTCCATGCTACAAGGGACCATTCTGTTTTAAAGACAGCATCCTCCAGAAATAAACGTGGGACATTGTTAACAATCAAGCCATTAGGGGCTACATTAGCCCTTAGGTACTCCGTCATCATTGCACCATGCAGGGTCACCTTCAGCCATTCATGTTTCATGTTAGCTAACGAAGTCCAGTCTTCTGACTGACTGCCGAAGGCTGAACTGCCATCAGGCCCCAGCAGTGATGGTGCTCTTAAGATCTCTGCTGCTGCTTCATCACCAAAGCTAATCTTACTCTGACAATCTTACTCTGACAAGAAGGCCTGAGCAGTCCCCACAGTGATAACAAGAGTTGTTTGACACTCTTTTATGTCTATTAGTACACTGCAGGTATTTAGACAAAACAACTGATTAAAAAAAATATTTTCTGGCCTTTTTTGACACACATAGACCTCCTAATCCTTCTGTTAGCGTTTCAGCTGACTCCAGAATTTCCAAGAAAATGTGGATGTTCTGAGCCAAAAAGGTGGGAATAAAGAGTCAGCCTGGGGGCTGAGATATGCCCCCCAGAAAGTCAGCGACCTTTGACCTGTGGCCAACCGACGACGAAGCACGTGGGGCTCAGCCACCAGTTCAGAGAATGCCCCCAGGGGTGGGTCAGGTCCTGGGGGGTGCCCCCCAAAGAAGAAAAGTCGGGGAGCGCCGTCGCGCTCCCCGTGCAAAATGCCCCCCGCGGGGTGCCAGGAGCCCACCCTGCCCCCCGCCGAAACTGGAGGCAGGGGAGCGCCGTCGCACCTGCCTGGTAATGGGAGACGGGCACGGGATCCCAACTCCTGGCCCCGCCGAAGCCGGGGAACGCCGTCGGGCTCACCGTGAAAATGATGGTGCGGAGGAGCGGCAGCATGTTATAGCGCGTCCCCCCTCGGGGGAATCAAGCTGGGGAGCGCCGTCGCGCTCCCCGTGAAGTATTCAGGGGCCTGGGACCCCAACTCTGGGCCCCGATGGTGACCGGGGGTACCAGGATCCCACCCTGGCCCCCGGCGAGAAGAATGAAGTCGGGGGGTGCCGATGCACCCCCCCGTGAAGAGGCAGAGAGGGCCCGGGACCCCATCTCCGGGCCCGAAGTGTGGAAGGAGGAAGAGGGAGTGCTGCCGCACTCCCCTGAGGTCCGCCTGGACTGGCGGGAACCTCTGGGTCTGCTGAGCAGACCAGAACTGCTGTGCCGCCTCCCGCGGCAGCACATGAGGGTGCTGGCCATGCAGGGAGCTCCCGGGGGCAGCCGGGTTTGGGCTCCCTAGGCTGCCCTCCAACTAAGAAGGCAGGCGGGGATCCCGGGTAGGACCGGGACCCCGGAACCAAGACACACAGCAACACGGGGCCCGGGTGGTACCGGGCCCCTGAAAAGCGGCAGAGCGGCCGGGGATGGGCTCCCCGAGCCGCTTACACTCACCTGGGGGTCCGGGTGGGACCGGGCCTCACCGGCACAGCGGGAGAGCCACTCATCAAATAAGCGGGAGCGCCCATAATGCCTTGCAGGCCTGGACCGGCCTGCAAGGGGAATCCAGCGTTTTTCTGCTTTTGGTGGCCCCCGGAGAGTGGGGTCACCACTACATGTGTGCTAAGGTGAAGGGGGAGCTGCAGGAGAACGCAGTTTCCCCCAGCACGAAAAATGGAAGTCCCTCCCTAAGTCTCATGGGGCCTGAAAAAGAATAACCCCTCAAGGGCTCAGACAGCTTTTTAACACCTCTTGGGCTGAAACCTTTGTTCTACAGCTGGAGGTGTATGGAGAAGTGCATCAAGGAGCGAAGGGCTGAGTTGGGGGATGTCTGGAGAAGGGCATCCCCTGGAGGTGAAGAGGTGTAATTGCACCAGAAATGCATTTACTAACCTTATTCCTTTTAGAGGGACTGAAGGTCACATGTGTAAGGTAAAGTACCTGTGTAAGGTGATGTCATAAGCAAAGTGGGGTTATGTTGTCAGACATTCCTGCTAGGGTGTCTGGCTGTATATGCGTAATCCTATGATTTCACCTTACACATGTGACCTTCAGTCCCTCCCAATTTTCGAAGGCCCGGTCCCACCAGGGCCCCGCCGTTCCGTGCCTCTTGGTTCCGGGGTCCCGGTCCCACCCAGGACCCCTGACTGCCATCTTGGTTGGAGGGCAGCCTAGAGAGCCCACCCCCGGCTGCCCCCGCCGGCTCCCCACGCAGCGAACACCCTCGTGTGCTGCCGTGGGAGACTGGCACAGCAGTTCTGGTCTGCCCAGCCGACCCGGATGTTCCTGCAAGTTCATGCGGACCTCGGGGGAGTGCGGCGGCACCCCCCCTTCTCCTTCCACACTTCGGGGCCCCGGAGATGGAGTCCTGGGCCCCATCCGCCTCTTCACGGGGGGGGGGGCGCATCGGCACCCCCCGGCTTCATTCTTCTCGCTGGGGGCCAGAGTGGGCTCCTGGTATCCATCGGGGCCCGAAGTTGGGGTCCCGGGCCCCTGAATACTTCAGGGGCCCGGGACCCCATCCCAGGGAATGCGACGCCGCTCCCTGGCTTGATTTCAGACCCGAGGGGGGACGTGCAACAGCACGCTCCCCTCCTCCTCCTTCGCACCATCATTTTCACGGGGAGCGCGACGGCACTCCCCAGGTTCGGCGATGCCCGGAGTTGGGATCCCGGGCCCCTCTCCCATTACCAGGGGGGCACGACAGCGCTCCCCTGCCTCCAGTTTCGGCGGGGGCCAGGTTGGGCTCCAGTCACCCCGCAGGGACATTTTTCACAGGGAGCGCTACGGCACTCCCCGACTTTTATTCTTTGGGGGGCAGCCCCCGGGACCTGACCCACCCCGGGGGCATTCTCTGAACTGGCGGCGGAGCCCCACGTACTTCGTCATCGGTTGGCCACAGGTCAAAGGTTGTTCACCTTCTGGGGGGCATATCACAGCCCCCGGGGGTCCGATCTTCCTGCTTTTGGCCTCTTCTTGCTCCTGGTGGCGCCCCCCACCCCCAGCCACTGGGAGCAATCTCCTTCACCCTCTGGGTCTCTGAGAGGGGGGACTCAGCAGGGAGCTGTTTTCACTGGCTCCCTGCGCCAGCCTTTCGCCTGCTCTCCTCCTGGGCCTCTCTTCTCCCTGCACAAATGCCCCTGCTTCTGCGCACTGGTCCTGGACTCTTCTTCCGGCACTGTTCAGGATCCTGGGGGCTGTCAGGGGGTTCCTCCTTCCAACTGCCCATTGCGCCAGCACCTTCTGCCTCAGCTGACCACACCCCAGAGAGAGCTTCTCTTCCTGTGCAAGTTCTTTTAAGAAGTTGGGGAGGGGGTTGGCAGGAAGTCTCTGTTTGCCCTATCACACAGCGCCACATCACTTCTCTGCCCCTGCTCTCTCCTTCCTGCCCAGGCCTCTGGGTTGGTTCAAGATGACGTAGTCCAGGGTCTCCTGCCCCATGGTCTCTGAAAAAGCCCCTTCCCCCCAGAGCTGCCTTTTCCCTGGTGCAGCCTAGTGCCTGGCACCCAGTGATAGCTGCTGATGGATGAGCCTGTAACTCCACCCATCTTCTCCTCCTTGGAGAGAAGGCCTTAGCTCGTGGAAGAAAGGTTATCAATCCAGCCTGCTGAGGGCAGGCCCCAGCCAGGCCCTGGTTATGGCAGAAATATGACAGTCCCGGATGACCCAAAAGCAGTACAAATATGACTTTGGACTCTGCAGAATACTTCTTCTCACACCTGTTAAAGTGGACTTTTGTGCGTGTCTGGAATTTGTAGGCCTTAGGAAAGTAAAACTAGCCCATGTGCTCCCTATCCCCATAAGATAATAATGGATTAAACACTGTAAAGCACACTGACTTTCCTTGGCATGTTTCTTCCCACTGTATAAAGCCTATTCCATGTCACCACTCAATTCTGCATAGGTTCTGCCTCACTATTCACTTTGTAGCTGCTCCTGGGCTGCGCACGCTAGAAATCTCCCCTGCGCAGCCCCTACACGTGTGCACACGCATGTACTCATGTGTCTGCATGTAACCAGCCCGGTCTCCCTTACTCCAGCTGCTGCGCAGTGGCCTGGTCAAGCCAGGGGGACACTATTAAAATCCCCATGCAGTCTCTTTCATTATGAGTTCACTGTGGGTGAGTCCCAAATTATGAGACTCCCCCACAGTAAAAGCTCAACAAGTAGGTGCTCAAAAAGCGAAAAATCCGGGCAGCCCATAGTGTCAGAACCACCTTCTAACACGGCACGCCCAGCTGATTCCTACAGGGAAGAAGTAGCCACTTTACATGGGTACACTTCCAGTAGTCAGCGATAACTAGTTATAAGGGGTTCTGACCAGACCCCCCTTACTCACCAGTTATCCGCTCAGACCACCTACCAAGAAAACCCCACTCAGTGAAAAAGACATCAACAAGATTCTTCAGAACATCAATCCATCTAACCATTTCATTGACCCGCTGCCACCAGCCATCCTCAAAGAAATCAAGAATGTACTCATCCCCATCTGGACAAGGATTGTAAACGCCTCTCTATCACAAGGCACGATCCCAGACTGCCTTAAAGCAGCTCAGGTTTCACCTATACTAAAAAAAACTAACGCAGATAAAACTGACCTCAATAATTTCCGCCCTATCTCCAACATCCCCACACTAGCCAAACTACTTGAAAAATGCGTACAATCCCAACTCTCTGCTCACATAGAGAATTTCCAATTCCTAGACCAGCATCAATCTGGTGTTCGGAAGGGGCACAGTACCGAATCGGCTTTGACGCACATTATGGATGACATTTTAAAAACGCTGGACCAAAATGATTCCTGCCTCCTATTTCTCCTTGACCTTTCATCCGCATTCAACACGGTTAAATGACGATAACCTCCTATCCATTTTGAACAACAGAATGGGTTTCTCGGGTCGGGTGTTACAATGGTTCCCATCCTTCCTTCACCACCGATCACAATGAATAAAGGCAAACCACTCCCTCTCCCAGCCCTCTCCAGTAATTAAGGGTTCGCCCTATCTCCTATCCTCTTCAACATTTTCTTGGAACCACTAGGAAATTCTCTAAACTCCACGAACACTCTCTTCCATATGTACACAGACGACAGAACTATATTTGAAAATCTTAATCCCGGACAGCATCATCTCACTCAACACTACCCTAAATTCTATGCAAAATTAACGGAGAACCATCTACTGCTCAACACCTCCAAAACAGTATTCCTTTTCATCTCCCCCTGAACCACATCCCCATGCTAGACCTTTGGCTGAAGCACCTCACTGCCTTCAGCTGCACCCCTCTCATCATAGACTCAGCCAAATCTCTTGGACAAGCACCTGAATATGAGAAATCATATCAGCGATGTGTGTAAGGGAGCTAACCACTTGTTGAGGACACTTAGAAATATCAAGCCATTCCTTCCTCAATACGATTTCAAACAGGTGGTACAAGCATTGGTCCTGCCGAGGCTAGACTATGGCAGCGCTACGCTTTGTGGCCTTCCCAAATACACCCTGGCTCCAGTAAGGGCATCACTGAACGCTGCGGCCAGACTGGTCACAGGTACCAAACAAAATGAGCACATATCCCCAATCCTTAAATCTCTCAAATGGATGCCCTACGAAGCTCGAATTCAGTTAAAGATTGCCGTTTTGGCGCACAAAGCCCTACATTTCAAAACCCCCAGGTACCTAGCACAAAAGCTTAAACTATCCTGTGGTGTGAGAGCCTCAAGAAGTGCTATCACTCTCCTCCTGAAACCACCCATCCTTAGGAAAAAGAGAACTTGTCTCCGAGCCTTCTCCGGCGCTGCCACCGGAAGTGCGCAGAATCTCATCAACGACTGCTTTCAAACTGGAAGCCAAAAGATTCCTAATGAACAAATTTTTACCTTAACAGGGTTAGGATCATTTGTTCGAAATCATTGATCCTACAACCATGGTACCTTCAGGTACCATCATGTGATGTTGCTCCTCTATACAGTATTATGTGCCCCCCTTCGTAGCCTGCTATCTTCCTGTTTATTGTATTACTCTCCTGGATTCTTTTGTATAGGAATCATGCGATTATTCCTGTTGTGTACTCCTACTTGATGTTGATATTGGATCTATGCTCTTCTTTTCCTCATTATGTGCCCCCCTTCATAGCCTGCGTTAAACCTGTTTATTGTACTACTCTCCTGATTCATCTGTCTGGGAATTATACTATTATTCTTGTGGTGTATTCTTACTTGATGTCGATATTGGATTTATGTCCTGCCTCCCATCCTTTGTAAAGCGCTCTGATATCATTCGGGATCTTGTTCGCGCTATATAAAACTTATAAATAAAATAAATATATGTTGTAATCTAAAATCTGTATGAGTTATGTTGAATAGTTTCTTATCGTGAAGTGTGTGGGCGAAGGTTGGAAAACCATCCCCTTCTTTGCAGGTTCTAACAGTAAAGTTTATAGCACTGCCCTCTTCAGTGTTCATTCAGCTACAGAACATTTAGAGCTATAGCTATTCTGCTCCTACCCACAATGCAATAAGGAACTAAAATTTACAAGGTATCTTGTAGTATGTTGCAATTTAGTGCTACTTTGTGATAAAGACTTCTAGCTGTAGATTACTCGCCTTTTGAATATTCCCCAGGCATCAGACTGGATCCATAAACTTTTGCACAGTAGCTCTGCATGCTGGAAGGTGGCACCGCTTGGCTCTGCACTATCTCTGTTCCACTTCAGACATGACATACGGAGCCTATATAGGCACTACTCCTGCACGTTGATGTCAGTTCCTTTCTTTCCCTGCCACCAGATGCGGATCCGCAGCTTCTTGACGTCCCTTAGAAACCCTTATCTTGATTTCTATTCTCTCAGAATTGTTTTTTTCAGTGTGCAAACGATGTCACCTCCCTCTCAAGACATAAGGTTTTAAACCTTGTAAGGACTGTCACCAACAGATGTCTGTGACAGATCCTCACCAGGTATGCTAGTGGTGTCTGGAGTCGGCCCATGACTCCAAGGCCTGAGAGACTGCTTTTTGATGAACCTAAAGGTGGTCATGGAACGTGCGGCAAAAATTTAGGGAAACAGCCATTACAACGCAGTTATTATAACGCACTACAGTTACAACTCAGTCATTACAACGCAACTGCCTTTACATCTCATGACATTACAACTCAGCCATTACAACGCATGTCACTACAACACATGCCATTACAAAGCATGTCTCTACAACGCATGCCATTACAAGCATTATAAGATAAGTAATGGGGAATAGTACTTTTTACCCCTACACTATCCAACACTTACCCTACTGTTGCACTCACTGGAGTGGGAATAGTAATTTTTACCCCTTCCTTATCCAACATTTACCCTACTGTTGCCCTAAAAGTATTATAAGGATGGTGCGATGTAAAAACTGTGTTGTAAAGCCATGCGTTGTAAATGTTTGCGTTGTAACGTGTTCTATTAAAAAATGTATGTCATCAAGTGTTGGGACCACTCCAAGTCCTGCTCGTATTCCCTAAGATGACGGAGTCGCTCTAGAGGCCGGTCTTTGTCGCACTCCAAAGCAGTAAGCATAACTAAAAAACAAGAAATTAAAGCGAAGTTCCGCTTTTCCGTGCCATCCCTACTCCCCTGACAAAGCTTGTGAGTGGCACCAATCATCACTTCTACTCTTTAAGTTGGCTGGCTTCTGAGCCAATTCCACAACCCAAGTTTCCAGGACCTTCAGCCACACCAGATCAAAGAGTTTCATTCACCTATCCTCCAACTATTCTGATCTCTACCACCTCCTTCTTGCCTGTCTTCGGGTCCCACAGAGCTGAGAATATGTGGACTACTACAAGCAGGTTCATCTTCTGCACCACTTGGACCCTCTGAGCCACTTCTGCCCTAGGCTCCAGTTCTGATGAAGCCGTCAGAACCCAAACTAACGTCGGGCCTGGAAACTTTGATGCCAATGAGGACCTCCCAAGGAGTGGGTCTGATTGTCCTCACCGACGCCACATTGACACCAGTGCAACACCGACCAATGCTGCACTCCAATCCGAATAAAGCACCAACTTTTACACTTGAACTCCCATGTGACAGGCAACATTCATTGCATTCTCTCTTCGTCACTGATTCTGACAATGACTATGACCGGGTGATGAATTCACTCGCCCATATGCCGAGGACAATTGGTATGAGGACTAGCAGGAGGTTAGTGGGCTACATACCTCCCTAGAGTCCACTCTTGTCTTTTCCCCTTGCCCTGCCACGTAAGAATCTGCCTCTTATGCTATGGTTATGCGTACGGCAGTGGAAATCCTTGATCTCCAGCTTCCCACCATGGAGGTGAAAACAAACCGTGCTAACTGAGGTCCTGCAACCAGGCCAGACTACCACTGAGCTCCCCCTCCCTCTCAAGAGGCCCTGGCTAATACCCTCCTAGGGGCTTGAGCCAAGCCTTTTACTGGACTTCCAGTTAACAGGCCCCATCGCCATGCTCCAGGCAATCCGGCCTTTCTGTCACAGCATCCTCTCAAGAGAGCAACATGGTGCAGGCTTCTACCAGAGAGACCAACCACGTGTTTCCTACCACTCCCTCTGACAGAGAATCAAAACAAATGGAGACCCAGGGTAAACGCCTCTTCTCATCAGCCAACTTGACCCTGTGATTGATCAATGGCTCCTATATGTTGGGCCGTTACCCTCATGCCCTTTGGGACTCATTGGCATAAGCCCTTCCTGGTGTACCGGAAGGCCTTTGCCCTGTCCTTTTGCAGGTGATCCAAGATGGGTGTGATGCAGCCACAAATCGGCTTGGAAACCACCGACTCCATTGGGCGATCTATAGGCACCAGCATTGCCATTTGATGCCATGTGGGGCTGCGATTGACTGGGTTCTTGGGTGATGTCCAGTTTTCCTTGAGGGCATGCCGTTCATCGGGAATCACATGCTTCGGGACAAGGCGCACTCTGCCCTTAAATGCTTCAATGAGAATAGTGCTGCTGCTCACTCTCTGGGCTCTCTACTCAGCCTCGCCAACTGCAATAATTCCACTGTCCCTTTCGTGGCTTGGGCCAAGTCATCCCTTACTGCAAGCCAGTCCCACCCCAGCAGGGAACCCAGCAGTTTTGTAGAAGAGGCTGAGTTGCCCTTCACCGCAAAGGTCAAGGTCAGCATGCTGCCCAGTCCAGCACCCCAAGCTGCGCCTTTAAAATATCTTTAGTGTTCCCTTAGATGGTCACAGCCACACAGTAGGTGGCAGTATCCACTGATTCCATCCAGGTGGCAAGCAATCACATTGAACAGGTGGGTCTTGCAGATTGTCTACAAAGGTTAGGCTTTACTCTTTCTTTTGTCCCTGCTGCACCTTAAACCGTCCACCTAGCGATTGATGGAGAACCATCGCTCCAATTTGCAGCAGGAAGTGCACATCCTTTTGGTCAAAGGGGCAGTCTGGAAGGTGCCTGCGGCAGAAGAAGGGTGTGGTTGTTATCCCCACTACTTTCTGGTGCCCAAGAAAGGCAGGGGTCTTCAGACTATTCTAGATCTGTACTCTCTCAACATTGAAAGAAGGAATTCAAAATGCTCACCCTCTGCCAGGTCTTTTCTGCCCTCCAACCTGGAGACTGGATGGTGGCGTTAGACCTGCAGGATGCCTACTTCCACATACCCATCCTGCCAGGCCATCAGTGCTACCTGTGGGTCGTGGTGGGACAGAAGTACTTTCAGTTCACTCTCCTTTGGTCTCACCAGTGATCCATCATCAAAGTGATGCCGGTGGCGACAGCAAACCTTTGAAGCACAGAGGTGCCATTTGATAACGGGGTGTTGAAGATAGGCTTACCCCAGGCAGTCGTCATCCACCTCCAGACTACTGTGAATGTCCTTTCATCTTTTGGGTTCATTATCAACGTGCGGAAGTCACATCTGATTCCTTCTCAGATGCTCCCCTCCATCTAAGCCATTCTGGACACAGTTCGGTTATGTGCCTTTCCCCAGGAAGAAGACTCCAGGACATTCAGGCTATGATCCCGATCTTTCATCCTCAGTCTTGGATCTGAGTGAGGTCGACTCTTAGGCTGCTGGGCCGAGGGCCTCTTGCATCCTGCTGGTCGAGACGACAGATGGCACAATTAGGCTCTCCAGTGGAATCCCAGTGGGCCCAATGTCAAGGCAAATTCTCTGATCAGGTTCAGATTTCAGAGGAGATTGTGAATAATCTGTAATGGTGGTTAGTGGACCACAATTGGGTCAGCAGTAGATGCTCTCCCTTCCAAACCCAGAGCTGACAGTGGTGATGGGTGTGCCACTTTCGGGCTGGGTTGTCCACGTGAGAGAAGTGAAGATCAGAGGCCTCTGGTCTCCAGCAGAGTCCCAGCTCCATATCAACCTTTCGGAGCTCAGGGCCATGCACTTGGTGGTGAAAGCATTCCTGCCATCCATCAAGGTGAGGCTGGTACATGTTCACATGGACAACCAGCGCCAGGTGGTACTGTAACAAACAGGGCAGAGTCATGAATCGTGTACCAGGAGGCCTTGCAACCCAGGAATTGGCTGGACATCTAAGGGATCTTCCTGGTCATAAGGTCCTAGTGAACCACAAGTGCAGTTTACACCTGGAGGTGGTACAAGGTCTCTTCCTCAAATGAGGAGAGCCTTGGCTCGATCTATTCGCCAATGCCGAGAACGCACAATGTCAGTATTTCTCCCCATTGGAGTTTCTAAGGCATATCTTGCTCAGAGTGGGACTCGGGACTCCTGTACACCTTTCCACTGCTACCACTTCTGCTCCGAGTTCTGAAGAAGATCAGAACCAACCGGGCCCAAGTCAACCTAGTGGCTCCAGACTAGGCATGGAGAGTATGGTATCCAGAACTCCTGGCTCGAGCATCTGCCCGCCAATCAGGCTGCCCCTCCAGGAGCATCTGCTGTCGCAGCAGAAAGGCCTGGTTTTCCACGCTGGCCTTTACAATCTACACCATTATGCATGGAGATTGAGCAGTGCCCAATGAATGCCTTTGATCTCCCGGCGTAGGCAGTTGATGTAATCTTGCCAGCCAGGTGTCCCTCGACAAAGACTGTATACCCCTGTCGCTGGAAAAATTTGGTGGTTTGGTGCGATGGACACCAAATTGACCACCTCCAAGTCCAATTGTCTGCTGTTTGTTCTGTCCCTCTCTCAGCAAGACCTTGCTTTAGACTCAGTTAAAGCTTATCCTTCAGCCTTTTCTGCCTTCCTGCGATTGGCCAATCAATCTTCCTTGTTTAAATCACAGGTTATGAGGTTTTTGAAAAGGTTGCAGCAGCTTGTTTTCCACTTCTTGTTTTGGGATGCCCTAATGGGACCTCAATCTTGTCTTTACTTAGTTAATGTGTGCGCCATTCAAGCCGCTCCACAGCTGTTCCCTACGGCTCCTCACTATAAAAACTGTGTTCCTGGTTGCCATCACCTCAGCGCAGGCTTCAGGCTTTGTGTGTTCATCCACCATATACCACCTTCTTCCCCGATAAGCTGGTTCTGTGAAAAGGAGCTTCCTTTCTACCGAAAGTTGTGATGCTGTTCCATGTCAGACAAATCATCACCTCCCAGCGTTGTGTGTTCTGCCTCACCCCTCTAAGGAGGAGTAAAGAATCCATCACTTGGACCCCTAGAAGTGTGCTCAGTTTCTACATCGATCGTACCAAAGACCACAGGATGGACGATAGAGCTCTTTGTGATGTTGACAGGTGCGAAAAACAACAAGCATGTCATCTTGGCGGGATCATTCTCTACATTAAGGTCTTATACACAGTGGCCAGAAAGCCGGCTCTGTACGGACTGTGCACATATTCTACCACGGCCAAAGCCGTTACTATTGCACTAGCACACGGAGTACCTATTTCTAGACATATGCCAGGCTGCTACGTGGGCGTCCCGCCATACGTTCACAAAGCACTACTGCTTGGACAGCCAGGTCTGCCCAAAAGAGCACATTGCTCACTCTGTCCTGCAGGATTTTCTGGTTTTAATCCATTCACAACCCGATTTCAATTAGCTATGGCTTTGGTATCTATTTAAAAGATGAGGAACTCGCAGCTAGAATTCTCAATCAGAAGAACAAGTTACTTACCTTCGGTAACGCTATTTCTGGTAGAGACTATGTCTAGCCACAGATTCCTCACCTACCCTCCCATCCTTCCCATTCTGTAATTGGACTGGACCGATCAATAAAATCCCAAGTCTAGCAATCTGCACACTGGTCTATCAATTTGCTTTTGGAGCTCCACTTCTGGGAGTGCGGACACTCTCAAAAGCAATTGATATCAACGTGCAGGAGTGGTGCCTATATAGACCCCACTCGTCACTTCGGCATCAGTGCATAGCCACACAGTGCCACACGCAGACATACTATGGAAAAGGTACTGGATACAGACTGACACTTAGAGAATATTTGAAAGGTGAGGAAAGGTGAGGAATCTACAAATAGAGTTTTTACCAACAAGCGTGAACAAAGGAAAGCAACTTGTTCAACAGCTCTGCGCACAATTATGCAAAATGCAGTACTAAAAAAATATATAAAAGACAAGGGGTCAAACATAAAACAAGATATAAGTATATTCCAGAAAACTGCAATAAATTTGTCCACACGGTAGCCTACAGTTTTTAAGAGGGAATGTTGAAACGGAAGCTGTTTACACTTCTATATTCACTTTTTCTCTCTCCAAAGGTGGATGAATTTATCATTGAAGCTGTCAGTCTGAAGCAGGTGAAGAGGGTGAGAATTGGGCACGACGGCAAAGGTGGCGGCTGTGGCTGGTATCTTAACAAGGTGGTAGTTCGGGAAGATGGACAACCAGAAACCCAGGCGGTGGAATTCCCATGTGACAGGTACAATACCTCTTAAATCTTGTTTGATCCAAAAGGGTATCACAATTACAGAAATTCTGATATTTGCCTGCCCACTATCAGAGAGGTTATCATAACCAATTTACCCCAATAAGGACATGTTCACTCTGAAATCAAATATCAGTTCGAAAAGTATGTTTTTTTTTAGTGCAAGGCAAATTAACACAGATTACCACTGGGAAAAATCTCAGCATTTAAATTGTGACTAATTTTGCATCATTCTAAGTCGGTCACCATGTAAATTGTGCACTTGGTAAATACTGATGCCACAGGGTACCATATTTACCATGTGCACAGTTTTGCATCATATGACACTTTATGCACCTTAGCATGGGAGATAACCTGCTAAAGCATGTGTTATTCTCCATTCCAAGCTGGCAAAACATGACATGTACGCTGCCCTTACAAATTGGACTGGTGTGTACTTTGCAGAAATCATTGCGGTAAAGACACCTTGTTTGCACAATTTTTGTCCAGGTTATAATCTTAGCCTATAATTGGGATAAGCACCCATTTTAGAATGAAGGAATTTACTTGAATTCAAAATGGCAGTTACATGTCATCTAAGAGCAATAGCCATAGAAAAACAAGAGTGATCCTGGAGAAGCAATGGGGTCTGCAACATAATTAAAGGGAGCAAGTGTTCATGACTGTCTCTATTAGCGCATATATGGTTAATTGAATATAGGGGTGTTAGAAAAGGGGTCACCGCAAACCTTTTGCCTTCGTCCTCCTATTTTTCTGACCTCCTTTTTGTTGGCCTTGGGACTCAGAGCAATTTACTACTGTTGATCAGTGCTTAAGTGTATGCGCTTTCCCCTAAATATGGTGACGTTGGTGTATACATGATTGGCATATTTAGTTTATATATAAATTCCTTGTAAAGTGGTATACCATATATTCAGGGCCTGAAATCTAAATGCTACTAGTGAATCTGTATCAATGGTTGTGCCACCCATACAAGTAGATTTCAAGCCTGTCTAAGGCCTGCCATTGCAAGGCCTGTGTGTGCAGTTTACCTCCACTTCGACTTGGCATTTAAAACCTCTTTCCAAACCATAAGCTCTGTAACTAAAAGGTAGGGCAAGTACTTTTAAGTGTTACATGTCCTAGTAGTGAAACACAGCATCATTCATTTTTCACTACTGTGAGGCCTACTTTTCTCATAGGCTAGCATTGGGAATTCCTTAATTCACTTTTAAGCTGTAATTTCTGATTGGAAAGGAGTAGCTGCATCACGTTTCATATCGTTGGAATGATATTAAGAAATCCTCTCTACTGGTAAAGTTGGATTTAATATTACTGTTTTAGAAATGCCACTTTTTGAAAGTGGACATTTCTTTGCTTTTACTGCTTTGCGTGCCTTGCAGCCTGTCTCTAATACATGTCTGGGGTAGGTGACAGCTACATTTTGTGCATTCCCACTTGACAGCCACATACATGGTGGGTATGACTGAGAACTCATCTGCATTCATCTGCATTCTGAAAGCTCTTCCTGGGCAGGAAGAGAGGGAGGCTGATGCTTACACCTGAATAGGCAGTATCCTGTTTCCCTCACAAAGGGCTGATTGCCCCCTACTGGTAGTCTGGAGCCAGGGCTGGAAAGAAAGGGGGACCTGTGCACTTCAATGGCCTGCATTGAAGTCATCCTCACTTCAAAGGCACAACTGGGTATAAGCAGTGGGGCTTTGACCCTACCTAGACAGTACACTACTGAACCTGTGGAGAACTCTGCCAAGAGAAGTAACTGGTGTGCTACAAGGATTGCTACTCTACTTGACTTCTGCTCTGTAAGAACTGCTTTTCTGCCTTGCTGCCCTGCAGCCTGCTGATCTCTGCCCTGCTGAGAACAAGGACTGTACCCATCTCACTTGAACGCAAAGTAACTCCAAGGGCTTGCTGACTTGCACCCAGTTTTGAAGTCTTAGGGTTATCAAAGACTTCCGCCAACCAATCTGGACTCTGCCATCTGTGAGTCCTGCCCTGCCAAGTGATGCCAATACAGTCATGGGCCCTTGAAAGGTGATTTCTGCTGTACAGAACCATCAAAATCGACGCAGTGATGACTTTGCAGTGATAGGAACCGAGGCATTGCCCTTTGATGCCAAAGCAGAAGCCCATCGACATCATCACTTCGACAAACTCTGCGGCTTGATGCCAATGGACAGCGTGGTTTGATGACTACACATTGTAAAGGTGTTCACCAATGCAGTCCTTGCATTGTAAAGGTGTTCGCCAACGAAACCTTCATCGTCTGCGTGGTTCGGAACTGGCGCATTGAATCTTCAACGACGATGCTTCCTGCATCCAATTTACTGCTGGCCTGCCCTACATTGCAGTCAGCCTTAAATTTGGATTTACCTCAAGTAGCCACTATGTGCTATTTGACTCTACACACTAGATTTTGATTTAATCGTTAAAAATTCATAACTCTTGTTCTACTTTTTGGATTTTTGTCATTTTGGTCTTCTTGTACTCATAAAAATATAACCTATTTGTCTAACACTGTGGAGTATTTTTGTGGTGTTTTCAATGTTCTACTGTGTGTGTGTGTGTGTTGCACAAATACTTTACACATTGCCTCTTTAGATAAGCCTGACTGCTTTTTGCCAGGCTACCAGAGGGTGAGCACAGGTTATCTCTTAGTGTGTATCTAGCTTACCCTGACTAGAGTGGTGGTTCATGCTTGTACAGGGTGCATACTCTTACAACCAGAGACCCCATATCTAACATAGGGTTATTAAGATTACAGCAACATTACATTTAGTGCACCTGGGGAGCAGTTCACATCTTGTTTGTGCACCTAAGCCAAATTTAGGAGTGCAAAAATTCATCCGTAGTCACGAAAGAAAAATCCAGATTCACTGGTTTGGACATTTAATCCGGCAGAGGATACACAGCACCACAAGAAATCCACCACTGTCACAGCTTTTGTACACTACTAAGTTTAGGAGGATCAACACATGTCTTAGGGGGTGCGTGTTGTGAACGTCGTGACCACCCACAAAGTACAGCGGTTTTGGGATTTACAAACCTAGAGAGTGTTTTTTTCAAACCCGGTTTAGACATGTACAGTAGGTGCCTAAATAGCTGGCACTGAGATACTGTTTATTAAAAACGTTTGATGGACTATTGCATATTTCTGCCATTTCTTGCTCCTGTTAATAATCCATTCTCAGGCCCTCTGCAGGTACACGTTGAGAAGATATGGAAGCCTGCATTGTAATCCACTGCATGCCTAGATTGCTAGCCGTACTCCTGGGGATATTTGTGATGTCTCTAAAAAGTGGAAAATCCACCAAATCATTGTAAGAAACCCACTTTTTAAAATGAGTCAGTGACCCTGGCCTTAAATGCCACATTTACATTCAACTCCTGGTGACTGATATTTAAAAGTTGGCTTGAAAATCATGAACTTCACCTTTGGCATGGGCACTAAGAGGACCACAGGACACTTGAGATGTGCTAGCCGTGGCCATGAGCACTGCACTCTCCCTACCACAGGAAGCAAGGACTTGCTTGACTGTGACTGTGACTGAGCCTAGCTCCTGGAACTGGTCTTGGTCAGTCACCCAGCTGACACAAGAGATGCTCCTCCAAGTTTCCTTGGCTACTCTGGCTTCCATGATTTGGACTGCCCTGCCACTTGCAGGCAGCACGAGAGACCAACTGGGCACTCTTCAAAAGAATACACCCTCTAATTTATGCCTGACAGGGGGCTCCTCCACTGCGAAGAAGAGCCAGTTTACAGACACAGAAGATGCAGGTTGTGTCTCCGATAACCAGGTGGAGCAGGCTTGAAGACAGGCACACGTTGCCTATGAAAAAGTGGATGGCTCTTGTTTGCAGCATGGAGCAAGTAGATCCTTAGAAGGCTCTAATCAGCGACCACTCAACCTCTCTGTATTTGGGTGATGCGGTGGAGGCCCTGCTAATTATTAGTGCGGTCTTCCAGCTTCTAAAGAATGAATAAGGGAATTTATAACAAGAGCAATCAATGTGGCTCAGAGAAGCAGCACAGAGTAGTATAACAAAAAAGGTGCTACTTTCACCAATCCACTTGTGAGCTTCCAAGTCAATCTTTCAGGCTGATCTAAGGAAGGCTTGTTTATCCAGGTTTATCCTTTCTGCTCTCAGAAGCAAGCCAGCTCCCTGAGGTGGTGGGGATACTTCATTGCAACTGAATGAGCTTTGTTAGGAGTGAGTAGTTTGGTTTTGTTTCATTTGGAAGTCTGTGAATATTTCATTGCTATCACTCCAGCTAGAGCTGGCACTAACAAAAGGCTAGGTAAGGTAGCTGCACTATGCAACCACCAGTAGATGACAGATTTAGTCTGAGGGCATAAAATGATAGCTCTCTTCTTCATCTGGGCATGTACTCCATCAATCAACCAACCAATAAATCAATCAGGGGCTTATAAAGCGCAGGCTACTCACCCAGGAAAGTGGTCTTAAGGTGCTGAGGGATTAGGTTGGGGGGGGGTCCGCATCTCCTGAAGGGTCACTGAGTTCCATCAAAGAAGCAGGTCTTGAGGTGTACTCTGAGTTAATGTCCCAGTTACAGCAGCGGTGGCCGCCACATAGACAAAGTGGTGGGGTGGGGGGAGAGGGTGCTGGGGAGGCACAAGAGGGGAAGTGTGGGGGGAGTTTAATAATATATATATTTTTTTAATTAAACTTACCTGCTGCCTTGTCGTGCCTCCAGGTTGGTTCTTCCTTGTCCCAGCAGACATTGGGACTACGTCACAGACTCCCTATCCAATCCCCGTGCTGCTCGAGAGCAGTGCGGGGATTGGCCAGAGCTGGCTGAAAAGACGCTCCGCTCAGGTCAGGAAGTCTGTGGGGTTTCTCCAGCTAACTGTTCAATACAGCTAGGTAAGAGAAACCTAAATGTGCATGTGTGTTTGGCCGGCATGAGATGGGACTTAGAGAATGCACATAGCACTCCTCCTCCCCCCTCCCATGCCCTGGCCCGGCCCCTCCCTGCACGTGTTGCCCAAGCCAGCTGCTTAAAAATAAAACGATAACGAAATATTGTTTTATTTTTTATAGTTGCTGGCTCTTAACCAGTGGGGCAACGCTCTTCAGCCATTGCGGAGTAGCCGCCCTTGAGCTACAGAGGGCAAGAACTTTGGTCCGGATTTAGAAGGGCGGTACATGTCTGCATGTTAGGCGCCCAACAGAAGCACACAGGATTATTCTCCGAGCGTGGTAAAGGGACAGAAGGGGTTAAATACAATTTATAACCAGAAATAGAAAAATACAACTATGGCAGCTCATCGGTGATAGACAACCACCAGTTTTTTGGTCTCTCGCCTAGCAGTGCAGTGCCCAGAACTTCTCACGCAGCGCGAGACCTTTAGTATCTGGAAAACGGGGTTTTCAAGCTGACCTAGGAATCGTACACGCTCGTGCGTGTGCTTTTCCTTATGTGCGACGCGATTGGCCTTTGCGTGCGTCTTTTTATAAAAGACTGCACGCAATAGGCCAAAGGCGGGAGCATTGCTCCACCCATGGCCTATTGGTGTCTATTACATGCTTGGTGCACGTAATAGACACCAATAGGCCATGTGGTTTCAATTATCGTGCCCAGACACGGGCCCGATAATTGAAACCACTTGTGACGCTGTGGTGCGCGCGCGTGCAGCACTTGCGGGCTTGTTTTGTATAATAGCGATCGTTTTCACTGCCGCTTGTTGGTTTAAGGCACCTCGCACACAATCCTTACTGGCACAGTTCTTAACCTCTTGGCTTCAATAGATGAGCTGTTTATACTGGTTATGTCCACAGCAGTACAGTCTCACTGCGGTGAATGTGGATGGTTCTTCCGCCTCAATGCACAAGAAAGTCCTTCTTCTGTAAGCATCAGAAGGATTTACTTTCTTTATTTCTTTATTTTTAAACCGGACATAAGAGAAAACTTCCCTCGCATCATAGTATGTATTTTTTTGTTCTTTTTCTTACTTGCATGTGCAGCGCGCTGACGTCACAATAACTGCTGTTACTTTGATTTGTGCTTGGGTGGGGGGGGGGGCATATCTGTGCACTCCACCCAACCCCTCGAGCACATATCTGTGCGTGAGCGATGCATCCCAAGAGGATCCTGTTGGTGATCGATCCTCTAAACACTATGAAAGATTTTGGGGGGCTGCACCTTGTGTACATCTTAGTGCTCCTCGCTCCTACAGGGTCAGCCTGGCCTATCGGCAGCTCATTCTCATTGGTCCATTTAATCTGCTGTGGAGAGTAAAGTTAGTCCTTGATGCCAACCATACGCAAACCTTCCATATTGAAGGTTCTAAAACCATCCTGCTTGACTGCGAGTGCCCATGTGGACGAGATCTATTTGCAGATCTGCTTCCTGTTTCACAGGAAGTGACCCAATCAAAATGGAAAGAAACGTCCTACAATAGGTTAATTGAAAACCACAAAATATTACTGTCTAGAAAAAGGCTGAGGCTGCTTTAGTTACCCTTTGGTATTTTAGCAATGGAGTTGCCATCAAGTGTGATGTGTGCGGTCACTGTAAGCCCTGGCGCTTCTTAACAGGTGTGTGCGCTGTCAGTGTCAATCACTGCTCCTCCTCTCGTGACCTCCTTCTCAAAGGCTTGTGGGCTCTCAGCCTCATTGTGTTTCTGATGGGTCCGGAATGCCGGTGGAGCCTAGCACTTCCTGTCATTAGCGAAGCTCCCACGTTTACTTCCAGCCATAGCCTAAGGCACATGGGATGCAACGGAGCCCTCTTTAGTCACATGGTTTGTATACTTCCTGCCTTGTCTTGGTCCCAGTTCCTACTTACCACGTCAGTCTGACATGGTCCCTCCGCTTGTCCCCATGTAGACCAGCCAGCAGGGGGCTACTGAGCTGTGTGCCTGCTCTCGCCTCTTGCAGCTGATGGTACTCTTTATGGTACCACGGTGATTCATAGAACCACCCTATCGCTATTATTATATTATGCACACTAGTTTCTTAATCAATCTTGCAGTAAACACCAAAGCGCCCAGGGTAGCAGCTGGGATGCAGGACTGCCTCTTTCCCGATATTGGTAACTGAACCGCAACTAAACTTGCGTTAAGTCCCACAAAGATAAAGATAAGTTTGACTACATTCAAGATGTCGTTATTAAAAATGTTACTTTGTATTTGTACAGTTATTCCAAGATCCTACAGCGTCATGGTTAAACAAGCATTTACAATGCAATAGGTCTCGCATTTGCGAGAGTTTAAGCTATTGGCATTGTTAAATGCCTTTTATTTATGTTTTAAAAATCAACACATAAATAAAAGGCATCGTCATCTACAATGCCAATAGCTCAAACTCTTGTAAATGTGAGACCTAGTGCATTGCAAATACTTGTTTAGCTTGTATGTGCTAGGTTAATATAGGAGATTTGAAGCTGCTAACTAAAAGTCTGATATGAGCACTTTCAAATAAACCACTGCAGAAATATCTAAAATCTTTTTGGCAAGGATTAAAAGCCGGTGGATTCCAGACAGACATATAGGCCTCAGTCCCAAACATATTCGTACACCGCTGTCTAACTTAGTTGGGCAAATAGCGATATTTACAAATTGGGCTATATGTAAATAGCTTTTTTTAGGTCGCATAGGGTCTGATTCGCAGAATCGGGTCGTTAGCTACCGCAAAAGGACTTTTCTATATGAACAAACCACAAAGTGCAATTCGATAACATGTTACCAAATCATCTTTTGGGTTTATGACCAAAGTCCGAATCGGTATTTGGGAGGGGTGTTGCTCTCTTTCATTGGAATGTATTAATGTGAATTCCAGTCTCAAAACATTAACCTTTTTTTTTTTTTGTCCTCATTTGCCATATCCCTCATTTTCTGCGTACACCGACCACCTAGCGTGCCCACCGGTAGAAGACATGATTAATTCCTCAACCGAACCTAAGCACGATGGTATATTGGTGGATGATGGTAAGCCAGAAGAGGAAACACATCCCGACTGGATTTTAATACCAGCTATAGGATCTAAATGGAGTAAAAACCGGACATTGAAGACCTAAGATCCTTGGGTTTTTTTTAGGCATAATCATTGGACCCGGGGGAAAAAAAAAAAAAAAAAAACCCCGCGCCCTATCTATGATGAATCAAAATGTCCCAAAATGCTCGATTGCCTTTGTTGCCTGGCCTGGCTAAGTCCATCTTTGATGTCTCGATCAGGGACGTCAGCCAGCCGGCATGCTGAGGCGCAGATGGGTCAACCCAGACTTTACAAATCTGTCTTCAAGCCAGAAGTATTGCATAGAATAAAAAGAGTCTGGCCTGACCCGTAATATTAGAGTCCAAACCAAAAACTATTAATGGCAAGGTGAGAGTCAGGTTGGCATCTAGCATGGAATTCAGCGATGTTATTACTTCATCCCAAAACCGGGCGATAGAGGGGCAATCTTTAAACATATGAATATCAGATGCATTGGGAAGATTGCATTTATTACACTTTTTATTTTGCTGGTACTTTGAAAGCCTTAACGGGGAGAGATAGGCCCGATGTACTGTGAAAAGATGGTTCCGTCTAAACCATGCAGGTTTCACAATTTTGTATAGTATGGAGAAAGATTTAATCCAGTCCTCTTTGCAATTATAGTCCAGATCTTTTCCCCAAAGATCATCAGGAAGGGTGAAATCGCCATCAATATCTTCGAGCAAACTCCAATACCACAAGGCAACCTCCTTACCCCCCCCTTTGCCGCTCTACCAGTAGTTGTTCTATGTTGCTAATGGCCCCCAAAGGAACCCCTTTTTCACCAAGAGCCCTGACCCAGCTTACAAGTTGTATATACTTAAATCTTGCCAATCCGGATCCAACCTTGCCCAGCAAATCGTCCCAAGATATTATGTCGCCTTCTAACAGAAGTTCCCCCCACCTTACAATTCCTGCATCCCTCAAAGGTATGGCCAGTTGGTCTTTCAGCCAGGCCGGTGGGCCTGGGGAGTCCCAGATTGGTGCATAGTTGGAATAATAAGAGAGCCCCAGGTTCTTCCTAACCGATGCCCAGGTCTTAGCCAAAGATTTTAAGATTTTTAATTTCACCTTTTTGAAAAAATTTTGGTCTACATATTTAAACAAAAATCCATCTAATGGTAGGTCCGCCCCCACTAGCATTGCATTATACATTAGCCCCAGTGAGATATTAGATGGAGACTTCAAGAGCATCCTTGAATATGAAAGCATAAAAGCCCATGCGTAATATTCTATATCTGGAAGTGCCAGCCCCCCCTTCTCTCTTCTCCTCCTCAGCTTTTTCCATGCAAGCCTGGTGGTTCTATAGTTCCAAATAAAGGAATTTATCTCTTTCTGACATCTGTTCAAGATTTTAGAGTCGAAAACCAAGGGGATAGTATTAAAGAGAAAAATGTATTTGGGCAGGATAGACATTTTAATAAGGTTTACCCTCCCAATGATGGAAAGTTGGAGATGGGCCCATGATTTTAAAAGATTCCGACAATCCTTAAATACTCGATCCATATTGCTTTGTGCAATATTTTCGATGTCCTGTGTTATCCAAATACCAAGGTATCTCATAGAGGAGGTCGTCTTCAGATGTTCACTGGCGATGTTCCATGCCATAATTTCTGTTTTTCCAGGGTTGATTTCATACCCGGAAAAGCGACCAAATTCCTCAGCCCTTTTAATAACCGTTGGGAATGCTAGACCCGGGTCAGATGTTAAAATAAGAATATCGTCTGCATACAGAGCGACCCTCCTCTCCCACCCCTCAAATCTAAATGGTGGAATATTCACGTCAGTTCTCAGGACCTGCGCAAAAGGTTCTATATACAGATCGAAGAGTAAGGGAGAGAGAGGGCAGCCCTGCCTGGTACCTCTCATAATAGTAAAAGGCTCTGTTAAGACTCCATTGATTAATAATCTAGCTGATGGTGCCCCGTACAACAGAGAGATAGTGCGTCAAAAAAATTTCCCAAAATTAAATTTCTTCAAAACCGCGTCCAGGTAACTCCAATTAACCCTGTCAAACGCTTTGGTAGCATCCAACGTAAGGGTTGCCAAGGGAGTGGAAAAAGTAGTGGCGATATCAATTGCGCCAATCAGCTCCCTTGTCAACTCAGCCAGTTGTCGCCCTTTTATAAATCCCTTCTGGTCTTGGTGTATAATAGACCCAATTACACTCCCTAATCTTGCTGACAAGATGGTTGCAAAGATTTTATAGTCACTATTGAGGAGTGAGATTGGCCGATATGAATCGCACTCACACGGGTTTTTACCTGGCTTGAGTATCAACACAATGATTGCCTCATTCCATGACTTGGGAGGAGTATTGCCCTTGACTAAGATCTCGTTAAAGAGGGCCGTAAGTGTTGAAACCAAAGTTGGTGAGAGCACCCGGAAGATCTCACCAGGTAAGCCATCGGGACCTGCTGCCTTCCCCTTTTTAAGTGAGCCTATGGCTGTGATGACTTCAGCCTCTGAGATTTCCTTCTCCAAATATTTGCTTTGAATCTCAGTGAAAGTTGGCAGAGGTATTTTCCCCAGCCAAAGATCTCTTGCATCTTGGTCCTCAACGATGTCCTCTTTGTAAATGTCTCTAAAAAATTCCAGAAAAGCGTTGCCTATGTCTGAATTAGAGGATCTAAGGTCTGTCTCGCCTTCCACTTTTATCTCTCTAATATAGTTTTTAGCCTGATCTGCTTTCACTTTCCAGGCCAACAGCTTCCCTGCAACTTCCCCTAGCTCGAACTGGGCAAGTTTACTCACCTCCCACCTCCTTGTGACCCTCTCTTGAAGGATAAATTCCATCTGATTCTTGAGATCCAAAAGCCTATCTTGCTCAACAACTGAACCCATAGAGAGGCCAAGATTTTGTTCTATTACCTTCATCTCAGATTCTAAAGCTGTGAGCTTTTCCCTATATATCTTCCGCCTATAAGAGGCTCTGTTGGTAATGACGCCTCTGAGAAATGCTTTCAGTGCCTCCCATACCATAGTTATTACAGCAGAATCCAAATTTATCTCCAAAAAGATTTTACTTTCATCTGCTAAATGCTTGATTTCATCTTCATCTAATAATATCGTACGATCGAAAGACCACGTTGCATATCTAGGCTGCTGATCACCTCTTAAAGAAAATGAAATAGCTGAATGATCAGACAAGTGAGACGGGAGATAGTCTATTGAAATCACCGAACTATTAAGTGAGAAACTGAATAATGCATAATCTATTCTGGACTTCTGCTTATATTTAAAGTTCCGAAAGGAAACCCCCAGTTTGTTTCCCGATCTCTCTCTCCAAATATCTGCTAGCCCCAACTGCGTCATAATTGAAATCAATGTTTGTCTAGAATTAGATAGAACTTGGGCTCTGGAGCTACTTGATTTATCTAGTTTGGTATTGATAACAATATTACAATCTCCCATCCATATTATAGGGTCCTGGTATGTAACCAGATGGTTTCTTATACAATCCAGATAATAAGGATCATCTTGATTGTGCCCATAATATCCTACTAGTATGTAGACCTGCCCATATACTAAGATACGAGTTATAATCCACCTACCACTTTGATCTTCTTTATGACCCAAAATTTGCACTTTCACTGATTTTTTGAAGATGATAATAATCCCTCGTATGTTTGCATTGTGGTCCGTGGATATACATTTATCGATCCATCTCTGTTTCCCCAAGATTTCAGAGGCTTCAGTCCTAAGAAGATGTGATTCCTGAATGACAATAATCTGCGCGGGGGAATCTCTCAAATACTGGAAGATACGATCTCTTCTGCTCCTCACGCGCAGACCATTAACATTCCAGGATAAATACCGTATAACAGCCATGACCTTAAGTAGCTACCCACCACCACCCAAGCACACTAACCATCCCTTCCATATAGCTTGCAATTGACAATTGAGGATTATTTGAGGTTTCAGCCAAATTTGGGGACATCTTGATCTTAAAGAGATGTGACAAATGAGAATTTTTAATTTGATCCCATCACCAAACCCCCTTCCCCGCCACCCCCCCCTGGAAAACCCTCCCTTACTTTCTCATTAACCTTTTATCACCTCCTCAAAGCAGGTGGTTAGCCATTTGCAAATGGGAAAGGCTCCCCAAGTTATTCCTTACCCTTTGTGAATGTTGACAGAAACATTTTTGAATAGTAGGCAGTGTTCACAGGGACCGCTGCCTGCTCTAAAAAATGAGATATACTTTTCAAATATTTATTTTAACGCAACCAATTTTCCTTTAGGAAAACGGGTTGCGTTTAAAAAAAATGCTTTTTTTAAAAGCAATTACAGACAAGGTATTCTGCTTACCTCAGCAGGCCACCATCCCTGTGATGGCTGCGATTCAGAGTCAGAGGCAATATGCAACCAGCCTCACTAATATTCATCAAGTATGTCTAATTGCGACCCCACTAGGAATCTTCCATTTCAAACCGACCTACACCACAAAGACACATGGGGCAGATTTACAAGCCCCTTGCGACACTTTTGTGCCGACGTTGCGTGACGTTTATGATGCAGTAGTGGTGTAAACAATGCAGCCAATTTACAATGTGACGCATCTAGGGAGATGCGTCACGTTGTAAAGTGCTGCATCACATTTTACCTGCGTCAGGTATCATAGATGCAGGGTGGGCGTTCCCACGCAGGAAAGCCTCATAGAAGTGACGCAGTGAAATCTACAAGATTTCACTGCGTAACTTCTAGGATGCCACTACGTCAAAACCTTACGCCTGCTGGAAGCAGGTGTAAGGAGTGACGCAGTACAATGTGTATAGGCCTTCCCACGCATTGCTGGAGTTGTGTTGTGCTTGTGACACGACTCAAGCAATGCATGACTTTTGGACCAACAGATGCTTCAGAATTTCTGATGCATCTGTCAATCCTTGCGCCATAGTGCGCTCTATTGTAAATACGGCGCATCCATGGTGGCACAAGGGTATCGCAGGCTTTCTAAGTATTTATTTTCATGCCTTGAGTCCACCTACTTACATAGATTGGGGTGCATGTGTGCACAAAATAAAATAAGAAAATAAAAACTTACCTGAATGCGACGTCCTTCGCTCCTCTTCTCACCACCGGAGCTGGAATAGGGGTGGGCGGAATTTGCGAAATTCACTTTTGCAAATTATCGCGAAAATGTTAAAAATCTCCGCAAACACGCGGAAATATCGCGAAGATGCGGAAGTTTTTTTCCCGCCCGTTCGCGGTATTTTCTGCGTGATCGCGGCTCGCCAACTTACCCATGCGGTTGCTCGTGGTCGCGGCCATCTTGTTTTTACTTGTCTCGCGGTGCATGATCGCGAGAAGAAAGATGTGATCGCGCGATGAATGGCGTTACTGCGGGCGCGAACTGCCACGAGACAGCGCAAATGGCTACCAACAATCCAACTTCTCGTGGAGAACACGACCGGATCGGGAATTCTTGTCGGTGAACGGGGGGATTCAGGTAAGGCGATCGCGCGCACGTGAGAATGTATTATTTTACAGCGCGAGCAAGCAAAAAATTTCCGGTAAAATGCAGATTGTGGAAATTTTGACATTTTCGCGCTCTCCGCGACACGCGAAAATGTCAAATTATCGCAATTTCCGCGAGCGGAGCGGAATTTTAGCCCAGGCCTAAGCTGGAAGCAGCATTTCCCTTCACCAATTAGGGCACTGCTCTCATGCAGCATAAGAGCAGGGCCCTGATTGGAGGGAGAGGCCTTACTAGGCGCTCCACAGCGCTTTGGAGGCTTTGGCTTGCTCTAACCCAGCTGTGTTAGATCTGTTTAAAATGCGCATGTGTGGCTGGCTGGCCCAAGACTGCCAGCTAAAAAGACATGCACACTTTAAACAGTGCTATACCCGCCCATCCTCCTCCCTGCTGAGTGGCATGCTGCTGTCACTCAGCAATGGCCCCGCCCCCATCCTGATGTTCTGTTCAGGACGGGGAAGAAAAATAAAATGGTAATAAATTACCATTTTATTTTTCTGGGGTTTGGGGGAATTTTAAGTGGGGGCGACGCTCCTCCGCACCAACGGACGAGCGGCCCCTGGCTTAATTTTGAGTTGACAGAATTGCAAATAATCATTTAAATTTCATTTTCCAATATTTTGAGTTATTTTCGTTTTTGCAAATTCCTAAACAACTGTTATTTATACCAGTCTTGATATATAGTTGTGGGATAAAGGAATATTACTCCAGATATCCACTTCACTTTCACCCTGCTCTGAGTTTGACTTTAAAGTGATTGGTATAGTGGCATATAATGTGACTAGATTTTTAAAGTGATGTATATTTACACCAAAACTCTAATTTATGAGAATTGGGCTGAAAGATTGTTTAGGACCCAGTATTTAAACATATCTTGAATTCACTGAAAAAGCACAAACATTAAAAAATGTTTAAAAAAGTACAACAACTGTTTTAATCACAGAGAGAGTGTAGAAAAAACACGGTTTTTATAATGTTAAAATGACTAATATTAAAAATTATGCATTGAATTTTAAGTCATTTGCTACTGAATTCTCAAAACTTTTGAGAATAATACTTTCACAAATGAATGTTAAAAACATGGTCCGAACACGAAAAACAACATTTCAAAGGTCTCTGTCTTTTACAGTTAGAAAAAGTCAAAGTTCAAAGAAAGTTCACAACTGACTTTGTCATTCTGAGGATAAATGATGTGTGTCACTATTACCTAGACGAATGTTGCTCACTCTATCTACTTCAGGCAGATGACCTAGATCTCCACAACTGGAACCCAACTCACTACACTGCCATAATGGCGTGTGGGATACGCGTTTTTGGAAATGCGCAGATGTATTTACAAGATGAATCTCCAGATCTGCGCCAGTAAAACTATTGTTGAATAAGGTCAACAACCTCTGGTGCAATTTAAAAATTCCTTAAATTGATCTACAACAAAAATTAGTGACATCGAATGTGACAAATGCCTTGCTCTAGGGGTATGTTTCTTGCTACTGCTCTGTGTGGAATGGTCCATCTAGCTGTTGGTGAGATATCCTTAATCTGTTGGTTTTTAAAGCGATATATATTCAAATGTGAAAGATTTCTTCTAAAAATCACACAAAATTATTAAATGGGTATCTTCTTTTTCAAATGAAAAAGATTTTCAAACTAAAGTCAGAGGCTAATAAATATGTGGACCTGACAATGCAGTACTTCTTGAGACCCCGCCCACCCCCACCCCCCCGCATTTCCAAAAACCACTGTCCCCGGGGATGTCATACAAAGTCCTATGAAAGGGGATTTATCAGAGCATTGAAATGATACAATTCAGCAGATGTCTCGCTTGACTCCACATTTAATCTGTGCACAGAGGTACACAGATGGTGGAGCTCCCTCGATGCTAATTACTTATTGCATATGTGTAGCTACCTAGGGTGATGTGTTTTTCATGTTTGGAAAAACGGGTAAGTAATCTTGTATTGTTGTCCAACAATAACTGCCACCTGAACCCCCCCACCCCAAAAAATTCGACCAGACCTATTAGCATATAGGTCGGTTTGCAAATTTGCCAGACTGTTTGCAAAAATACTGTTTGTAAATGGCGACCATTATTTTGCGACAAATGCTACGTACATTTAGCCCAAAGTGCTGCTGTTGATTCGCAGAATCTGAAGCGTGGGAGTAGATTGACTACATCTTCTAACTGGTGGGTGATAGGCATTGCAGAACGAGAATACTTGTAACATTCCCACCTTTATAAGTACCTACAAACTTTTCAGGAATTTTCTCACTCTGAAACAGTTGCAGATTTACTCAGTCTAATGGAGAAAATCGCTTTTGATGGTAAGAAAGGGAGAGGATTCCTCCAAAATAGTTTCCCACATATAAACAAAAACAGAAAAACAAAATTCTGTGAAAATAGTATACACATAAGCATGACATTTCGGCAAGTACAAATGCAGGTTGATTTGTGTGTCATGGGCACGTGAAATGCTAATTGTTTTGTTTATCCATTTGTGCCATAGGTGGTTTGACAGGAACGAAGACGACGGTCACATCGTTCGTGAGCTGGTTCCAGCTGGGGATTCACCAATGCTGAAAAGTAAGACTTTTATTCAGTTCTATGACTTCCTCATTTTATCACTTTCAAAAGCAGCACAATGCCAGTGGCATAGCAAGGTGTGCGGGGGTGGTCCGCTCCGGGCGGCATGAGTTTTGGGGGCAGCTCTTATCTGCGGCTGCCGTGGGGGAGCAAACGCAGGAATCGCCAGCCACCCGCCCCCCGCTCTTACATGCACACGGGAGGCAAAAGGTCTAGCTACGCCACTGTTCAACGCATATATGTCAGGTCACAAAGGTATTTTGAAGTTTGTAAAATAGTACTCCTGTAGTTCTCTTTTACGTGTCCCTCCACGCCTTTGTGTATTTTCTCAAAACACATAAAATGTGAATAATCATATATAATTAGTACAAATATGCCCTCTTTGGACTGAAGGTCCATTAGTCATTCTGAGAATAAAGCAGACTTGTGTGAACATTGTTATAAGGATTGTGTACAAAATGTGTAGTAAATGGAATTACTATCATCATCTCAGAACAAGGATTCAGAAATGTCTTTTCTAAGGCACTTGGTTTATATACTAAGGGCAAAGCCACCCTGCTATTAGCCAATGACCTACCAACAATGCCTGGCTTTGTGCATGAATCACATCAACTGCACATGTAATAATAAAGTGCTCTCTTTCTCCTTGAATGTCGGTAAGAATATGTTGCCCCTTCAATTACCAGTGTTTGCACTGGGGGTGAGGGGAATGCTGCTTTCTTCCTGTGGAATTTGGCGACTCTGCGTTACTCTTGTAACGTGGAATTCCGGACAAATTCCTCCAATCACTGCGTGGAAGATTTTTCCTGCAAGGCTCCAGACCTGCGAGCTGGCACGTGTGTGCAAGATTTAGCATCCCTTACTGAGATTTTCTAACTAGAACAGTTATGGTCAGAGGGCTGCTTTTCTAATAGGTGTGCTGAAGCTCGAGTAGATTTTCTACTCGAGCGGCAGGAAAATCAACCCGAATGGCCGAGCACTCTTGCTAAATTGCAGCGCGAGCAGGGCACTATGCATATATATTTTTTTAATTATGTTTATTGACATTTTCTAACATAATCAAAATGTAATCGGCATTGCTTATCATGAGAATCAAACCATTGACAAGTATATGGTCCTTTGACATATGATATATCATTTCGATGACATTGTTTTTATATTGAACCCCTCCTTGCGCCCCAGTCCCTGCACACATAATTAAATTATATAATATCATACATTCCGCTTCAATGGTCCCTTCAATCGCTTACTTCTGAGTCTGGATCCTCCCTCGGGGGCTCGCACACATTCCCACAATAGGCATTCCATCCTCCCCATATCAGAGACCATTTTTTTGGGCACCCTCTGTGAATATATACTGTCTTTTCAACAATCATTGCATTATCCATGGCCTCACTCCACTGAGGAAGGGTAGGAGTCTGTCGGGACCCCCATTGCTGTGCTATATTTCTCTTCGCCAGCATCATACCCGGTGTTACCCATGTTTGCGCTCTACGAGTCAGGTCCGTCGGCTCCTATACGTTAAGGAGACATCTCCTTGGGTCTGGGAGAATCGTAATTTTTGTGACCTGCGAGAGGGTGCGCATGACTGCCTTCCAATAACAGACAATTGCGGGACATAGCCAGAGGGTGTGAAAGAGAGTCCCCTCTTCTCCACATTGAGACAAAGCAGTGAGTCCGTCCAATGCAGTTTATGTAATAGTGTTCGGGTGTAATAAGTACGGTGTAGGATTTTTATTTGTATCAACTTTAGTTGTGAAGATATCGCTACTGTCTTAGGGGATGAGAGCGCGTCCTGCCAGTCTGTGTCGTCTAATTCTCCTATCTCTGCTTCCCATTTGGATTTGAGGGCTTTCAGGGGTTCCGGCTGGTTGTTTATTATTTTCCGATATGTTTGAGATATGGCTTTTTTGTTGAGATGCTCTGTGAGAAGTCTGTCTTCTAGCGGTGACGACTCCGCTAGCTGTGTGCCTGGTGGGATTGCGGCCATGAGAGCGTGTCTGATCTGTAGGTATCGTATTTTTCAGTATCCGACAAACCATATGTAGCCTGTAGGTGAGCAAATGTGACTACTTCTTTTTTCTTCCACAGATCCCCGACTCATGAGATTCCTATCAAGTCCCATTGGCGAAAGCCCTTAGTATTACGTAGCATACCTAGTCATTTTGTGTCCCATAGTGGCATCGCCTGTGTTATCTTTCCCTCCCATCCTAACGCACGTTGAGCCTCAAACCAGATTTTTACCGTATGGGCTGTTGGGCCCGTAAGATTATGCCTTCTAACCTTGTTGTACAACGCACCCATTATTCCTACAGTGTCTAGCAGATGTCTATCCATGCGATAGGCCGGGTCGTCACCGGGAACGTGTAGCCACTGGTTCACCACCGTGAGCTGCGAGGCCCAGTAGTATATCTTGATATTGGGGAGCGCAATACCCCCATCTTACCAGCTCCTTGTTAATTTGTGGAGTGCCATCCGCGGGGTTTTCCCATCCCACAGTAGACTGGTCACTTCTGTGTTTATTGCTTTGATGTATGCTGGAGATACTGGGAAGGGAGTGTTCTGCAGTGCATACAGGAACCTGGGGAGCGCCATCATTTTAAAAAGAGCCGCTCTTCCCAGAAGTGTTAGTTGAATTGCGATCTATCAGGTGTATACGTATATCCCTAGGTATTTAAATCCATTTTCCGCTATCTGTATTACACATCCACTTGGGAGCTGCGTTGGGGAACCCTGCAGTACATAAAGGTCTGACTTTGCCCAGTTAATGGTATACCCAGTGACCCGCCCATACGACCTACAGATGTCTAGGAGACTATTAATGGAGCACGCCGGGGATGCCAGCTATAATAATATGTCATCCGCATATAGGGAAATGCGGTCCTCCCATCCCATTGCCCATCTCAGGCCACGGATCACCAGGTCCTGACGTATCCATGCCGCCAATGGTTCCAAAACCAGCGCAAACAGAAGCGGCGCGAGGGGGCAGCCCTGTCGTGTTCCCCTCCCCAACGGGAAGTCGGTTGATATATGGCCATTCACCACCACCTGCGCCAGCGGTCGCGTGTATAATAGTTGGATCCAGGCACAGATCTTGAGTCCGAATCCCTAGTGCTGTAAAACTGCAAATAGGAATGGCCATTCTACCAAGTCAAACGCCATACTGGCATCAAGAGACAGAATGACGGCATCTTCCCCTATGGTGGACCGACGCGCGATGACCCCATGGAGTCGTCGCAGATTAAGGGCGGTATTACGATTCGGCATAACCCTGACTGATCCGGGGGCACCACTGTTGCTAGGTGTGCCTGCAGCCTCGTTGCCAACACTTTAGCCAAGATCTTGGCTTCGGCATTAATCAAGGAGATTGGTCTATAGGACGTGCATTTGTGCGGCGGTTTGTTTGGTTTATGAATAGCCACTGTAGTGGCCAGCCTCTGATCTCTGGGGAGGATCCCCTTCTCTAGGCTGTCGTTGTACATATGCAGTAGACGAGGAACAAGCTGCGTTGCTGCTTTTTTATATAATTCCACTGGGATCCCGTTCGGTCCTAGCGCCTTCCCGGTGTGGAGTGCTGCTATCGCGAATGTTAACTCTTCCGGCTCTAAGTCTTTCTCGAGGGCCTCAACCGCAGATGGAGCCAGTACGGGCATTTTTATGTCTTTGAGAAATTCTAGATTGTCCTCCACTGTAGCCGAGGCCTCTTGTGTATATATCTTTCTGTAATGCTCCGCTAGTGCCCCCGCGATCCGCTGGGGATCCGCAGTTAAGCTACCGTCTTCTAATTGGATTTGCGCCACCCATCTAGTAGCCCGCTCCTCTTGTTCCAGCCAGGCCAGTAGCCTACCCGCCTTGTCACCTAGTTCATAAATAGTATGCTGTGTCTTGAGGTGTCTAGTTTTCGCCATCTCCCACATATATGACTTGTATTCTTGTCGCACCATGTGCACCCTATGGGTCGTATTTCCACCTGTATGCAACACGTGGTCTGCTTCTGCCAGGGATACCTGCCGCTAAGGACCCTCTATTTCCTTCTTCTGGGATTGTTTGTAGTTCGTCACTATCGAGATGACCTGTCCCCGAAGGACTGTTTTATAGGCTTCCCATAGTGTCGTAGGGGATGTCACTAAGTGCTCATTTCCTGCGAAAAAATTTTGGGTCGTCGCCAGGAGGGCTTTACTGATTTTCCAGATTTTTAAATACCCTGGATGGAGTGGGAACAGCCTATGTTTCTTCAATGTGGAGGCAGCGTAGGCAACAAGCACTAGCGAATGGTCCGATATACCCCTGGGCAAGTGTGTTACCTCTGTCACTCCCATGAGCCCCGTCCCTAATTTAAAGATATAGTCTAGTCTGGAGAGGGTATTGTGCGCCCCAGAGTGGAATGTGTATTGCCGCACTGTCGGGTGTAGAGTTCTCCATACATCTATTAGGCCCAGTGCCTCAATGAATTCGTGTAACTTAGGATTAGTAGTGCTGGGTTCTCTGGGTGGCAGTCTATCTACGGACGCATCCATCGTCGCATTGAAATCACCTCCCATTTTTAATTGTCCGTGCGGAAGTGACAAGAGGAATTCCCCCAAATCCAGGAAGGCAGTCTGGTGTAGCGCCGGGGGGACATATACTGATACCAAGTTATAGGTTTTTCCCTCCCACTGGCAGGTCATTGAAGCCCTTGTTCATCTTTTCGGGAGTCAATAACTATTAGTGTGAAGCGTTTATTGATTAGTATACCCACTCCCTGTGACCCTGAGGTAAAATCGGAATGCACCACCATTTTGAAGCCCCATCTATCTAGGGCTCTACAGGCCGATCCTGTCAAGTGGGACTCCTGGAGAAGCCCCACCGCCGGCCCTTTGCGCTTCAGATATTGCAGCACCAGCCCTCGCTTTATTTTGTCCCCCAGGCCATTCACATTCCAGGACAACACTTTTAAGGGGGGACTTGTGGCTTATCTATCATCTATGTCAGTGCGGTGTTGTGCAACACGTGTATCTCCCATCACATCAATGCCATAAACGTCATCTATCAACATACTGTATATGATAATCAAACCTAAAACTAAACTTCTAATGAACTCAATGAACCTTACCCCTCCCCCCACCCCCCTTCCTGCCTCCCTGCATCGCGGACTTAAAACTACCCGCCACCCCAACTGAGCAGAGTGCTTAATCCCCATAACTGTATACTTGCGTAGGGGGGGGAAGAGTCACTCCTTGTTCTCAGCCCACTCCCCGATTATCTCAAAGTTCGGTGCGAAAAGTCTATAATGCAAAGTATTTCGACCCAGTCTCCAAATATTATAGCTGAAGCGCCCGCTGTGTCGTCGACGGGAGCCCACGGCCACGCCGGGGCCCGACGCCCGTGAATCAGGCTGAACTCCCTGTCTCAGTCTGCTGTGATCCCTCTGCCGCTCCCAGTCTGTCTTCTCCTGACAGTGACGGTGTTTGGGATTGGAATTTAGGCCTGGTTCCCGGTCGCTTTATGTCTTTCGCTGGTTGCCAGCCTTCCAGCCAGTCAGAGGCTTCTGCCGGCGTGTTAAAAAACCATGTCTTTCCTTCCGCCTCAACTCTCACCTTCGCCGGGTATAACATTGCATATTTGAGTTCACGGTTGCGGAGTTCCCTTTTTATATCCATGAAGTCCCGTCGTTGTTTAGTTACTGCGGCCGTATAATCCGGGTACAGCGCTACAGTGCCATTGCCCACTCGTATTGGAGGAGCTACTCTTGCAGCCTGCAGGATTGTGTCCCTGTAGCGGTAGTTGAATATACGTGCCAGGATCGGTCGTGGGGAGGCCCCCGGTCGGGGCCTTCCTCCAGGAACTCGGTGTGCTCTTTCCATCGAGAAGAAGCTGGACAGCCCACGTGGCTGTAGCTGGTCTGTGATCAGTGTTTCGACAAGAGGTCCAGTGCCGGCCCCCTCACACTCTCCGGTATCCCGACCAGTCGTATATTATTCCTTCTAGATCTCCCCTCCTGATCATCAAGCTTCGCAATGAGCTGCTTTTGCGTGACTTCCAGTGTCTGTATTATGTTCTTCAACACTACCGTGTCCTTAGCGAGAGTCTCCGTGGTCGTTTCGACCTCAGTATGCATATTTAACGTCCGTTGGCGGAAGTCCGCAGAATCTGACTGAGTTTTTATGTAACTCTGCTTAATTCTGCAGAGTGAAACTCTATGAGTTCCACCCAGCCCTACTTTGCACCAACCTTTACCTGTTATTACTGGTGATATCTCACCTAGGTTTTAGTGAAACTGCTGTTATTGCACTCTTTGACCCTCAGATAGTATCACAAACAAATCCTTATATGACTTTTGTCCCTGTTGAATTCACCAGAAGTGACATGCCACAGCCCTTGACCTTGAGTAAATGAAAAAAGCATAAGTACAGAATCTTGCAGAAGCCTATAGATGTCACCAGAAGTGATCTCACACAGCCCTTGACCCTGAGTAAATGAAAAAAGCATAAGTACAGAGCCTTGCAGAAGCCTAGTGATATCACCAGAAGTGATCTCACACAGCCCTTGACCTTGAGTAAATGAAAAAAGCAGAAGTACAGAATCTTGCAGAATCCTGGTGACATCACCAGAAGTGAAATCACACAGCCCCTTGATGCTGAGTAAATTAAAAAAGCGGAAGTACAGAGCCTGAGTAAATGAAAAAAGCATAAGTACAGAGCCTTGCAGAAGCCTAGTGATATCACCAGAAGTGACCTCACACAGCCCTTGACCCTGAGTAAATGAAAAAAGCAGAAGTACAGAATCTTGCAGAATCCTGGTGACATCACCAGAAGTGAAATCACACAGCCCCTTGATGCTGAGTAAATTAAAAAAGCGGAAGTACAGAGTCTGAGTATATTAAAAAAGCATAAGTACAGAACCTTGCAGAAGCCTAGTGATATCACCAGAAGTGATCTCACACAGCCCTTGACCCTGAGTAAATGAAAAAAGCATAAGTACAGAACCTTGCAGAAGCCTAGTGATATCACCAGAAGTGACATCACACAGCCCTTGACCCTGAGTAAATGAAAAAAGCATAAGTACAGAATCTTGCATAATCCTGGTGACATCACCAGAAGTGACATCACACAGCCCTTGACCCTGAGTAAATTAAAAAAACATAAGTGTAGAACCTTCCAGAAACAGACACACAGAAAAAGGGGTCGTGGGTGAGAGTTCAATTCTTGTTTGCCCATAGTTCATACTCCTACCATTAGTTATGGTGTCACAAATGTATTGCTTCTAGTTCCCTGCTGGTGCTTGCTTCTTCCCTCTCTTGGGCAAAAGAGCCTCAAGAGGCAGCTTATCTGAAGGCAGTTCTGGTCTCAAGAACATAACAAACACTGGATCCTATCTGTGACCTTCCAGACCCCTCAAGGCAGTACACGCCTTAAGAACGACGTTGTAGTAGACAACGCAAGAGTTTTATGCAAGATCCACTTGACTATATTAGGACCCTCCACGGACCCCCACCCTCTCCAGTGCAGTAGCGGTCCGTGGAGGGAGTTCCGTGGGGCGGGGAAATGTAAACACCGGAATATGGATGAACGGAGGTAAGTACACATTTAAATAAATAAAACGAATTCCTTTGTCCTATCTGTGACCTTCCAGACCCCTCAAGGCAGTAAATGCCTTAAGAACGACGTTGTAGTAGACAACGCAAGAGTTTTATACAAGATTCACTTGACTATATTAGGACCCTCCACGGACCCCCACCCTCTCCAGTGTCTGATGTATCTGACTTAAAAAATGTGTGGTTGGAAAAGGATTATAGAAGGCAACAACCATAAGAATGTATTACTGCTGGAGGTAACATTACAGAAGTACTCTTCTGTGCACGCTTGCATGTCTTGGTGAATCATTCCTGAAGCGCCCGAATCCTTATTAGTAAAAGTGCAAAGAGGCCACAGTCCCTTCTATTTGTAGCAATTGTAATTTAAGATAGCCGTATATTGGTATTGTATTCCCTTTATAGTGGCTTTGTGCCTGATTCGCAGAAGCAAGTAACATTACATAAAAGAGTAGGACAGGAGTAATCATTTATTTATACTTCTATCCTTTGTGAATCGGCCCGGAACGTCCAACTCCCGATTAGTGAAAATGCAAAGAGGGCACACTCCTTTCTGTTTGTACTGATTTTATATTCATTGTCCCTCGTTCATTAGATTACTGAGTTATGTATTTAAAGGCTACTTTTTCTATCTGTTGGTGCAATTCATTAAGGTTTTTGTAAGTTATTTTAAAATTAAAGGCGCGAGAAAAAAAAATACATCTGTAAATATAAGATTAGGGCGACGATTTTTGTAGATTTACTAACGTTGGTAAATTCCACGAAATCAGATATTTTCAAGCATATGTCTATTTTCCAAATCGTTCTCAAACTAATCTGCTAGTGAGCAATCCACAGAGTTAGTGTAAAAGCATTTACACGTTTCTCTCCATTCCCCGTTTTTCCTCCCCCTAGAAAACATTTTGTGAGTGAGTTTGAAACCAGTATTGAGCATTTATAAAAACGAAACATTTTTGAGGTTTAGTAGTAGGACTGCTGCTGTTTAACCTTTCTCTGTAAAAATGTATAACAGGCGATGATCTAAACATTATTTAAAACATAGTTTCGATTTTATTATTGCTTTATTTGTAGGGCAGTAGTTATTTTAAGAGACACTGGTCCCTTACAAGGTAAATAATTACGATTAAGCCACAATATTACAGTGAAGATTGGGTCTGGTTGTGTCAGAAATTGACAGTTTCAAAGATTTATTCACAATTTAATTAAAACAAAACATAACATAAACCGGTGAGTGAGCAGAACATGACAGGGTATTGGGAAATCAGCCGATTTTCTTACCACAGGCAGGTGACTTAAAAGTGACTTCTAGTGAAAAATGTAAATTAGCAAAAGTCACAATCAAAAATACATCTTGTACTCCACATATATTAAGAATTACAGTTTAGAGTTAAGATGTGAGTGTCCCTTTTTTGACTGTAAGGGTTTCCTTGTTTCTTTTTCCTACCTTATTTGTACGGCAGGCTGAGGTTTTCCTTTTCTTTTCCATTGATAAATGTTGTGAGGAATCCTTCTGCTACTTACTTGGCATTCACTTTTCATTTTAATCCTATAAAATTCAGAATCTAGAAATGGTCTTTCTGTAATTTTTCGTTTGTTTAAATTTGTTATCCTACTTTGATTGACTGGTTGAGTTAATAATAATCTAACATGTAAGCTACACAGTGGATGGAAGATGGATGGACAAGGTGGGCTAGAAAGAAGATAGAAACCATATTTAACCAGGATAGAAAAACATTTGAGCCTGTAAATGCTACTGACGAGTCTGATCTGTGTGACAGAAGGGAAAGTTAGATTTGCTTCATATTTCCAGAAACACATACGGATGGGCAGATGGAGTAAGGGCAGAGTAATCTTGTGTTATCCTCTTGGAGCATGGAGACATTACTTATGCCCCTCCACTGCTTACTTTTGAAGCACAATTTGTTTCTTTTTGTTTAAGTCTTTTGTTTTTGTTAAGAGAGTGCATGTATTTTCCAGTTATTTCCCTTGAGTACTGCTCTTTCCCACCGTACGCCATGCTCCTCTCACTGGCCTGTGAGCATATCCCCTGCTTCCTCCTTGTTGTGGTCTCCTTCATGTTCTTCTTCCTTCTGCATTATTTTCTTCTCCCTCAGCAGCTCCACATTCCTCTCTCTAACCCCTGTGCTTCTCTTTCTCCCTCGCACTCCACGTTGTTCCTCTCTCTCATCCTTGTTGCTTACTCGTCCTGTATTGCTTCCCCCACCTGCACCCTTCGAGTCGTTTCTACCCCTCAGCCCTCCGTCTTGCTTCTGCCGTCATTTTGCTTCTAGCCCTTATTGCTTTCTTCCCCAACTGTGATCTACGTTGACCCACACATCAAAAAAGTAAAGAAAAAAAAGGTGCTGTGTCATTTTGATGACGCGTGCATGCGTGTTTGCCTGTGCTTTCAAAATTAGGTGGACAGACGTTTCATGGTGCCTTTATTTTGTTTACTCTTTAGCCATGCTGCATAACATTGCTGGTGCTAAATGGCATTGTTAAAATAATTGGCAAAGCCAATAGAGGGTGAGACCTGTTGATGGTTGTTTGATCAGAGTCTCTTTGAGCTCAGTGCTTGCCCCAGGGATATTTTAGTGTACCACTTGCTCAGTTTCCCCAAAGTAATCTAATTTTTCTTTCCACAGGCATCCGATACCACTTCCAGATCAAGACGGGGGATGTCAGTGGCGCCAGCTCCGATTCTAAAGTCTTTGTCAAACTTTATGGTGAAAAGGGGGACACAAACAAGCAGTTTCTTTTAGTGTCTGACAATGACCTTGGTGATAACTTTGAAAGAGGAAGAGTGGACGAGTATACTGTGGACACACTGGACATTGGAAAGGTGAGGAATCAAATCGCGGTGCTTGTTGGAGCTAGCCTTAGCACAACAAGTGCAGCCCCACTGGGAGGCCCAGGGTGTAAGGAGTCCTGAACATCTAAATTATTGTCAGCTTTTAACTTCCTATCCAGGCCGGTAAAGCGGGGACGTACAAACGCCCTTATGGTGCAGGAAGCCCCTCAACATTTCAAGCGGTCCTCAAACCTTCTGGGGGCCTCATTCAGCCCAAAGCCAATGACTATATGTGATACATGTGACATTCAGGGGCCACACATCCCATTCTGCATGGGGTCCCATAATTATTTTGCGTTATGCCACTGCTGCAGAGCCGATTACACTTGATTACTTTATGGCTTGTGACCCCCTTGCTACGCCACTGTCCAAGGCGCGGTTGCATATTACTTTATGGCATGGCCACTAGATCGTCTCCACTACATGATGTGGGAGTACTTTGTTTCAGGGATTGGAGACCACAACCCTCTTTTATTTACTTTTACTTGATTTAAATTCATTTGCTTTACACTATTCTTCAATACAATAACGTTTACACTTAACTGACGTATCTAAAGCAGTACATGGCACGCCCTGCAGTAGAGATGGTGTAGTCGGGAAGAAACCATGTTGCTTGTTAGCAATGTTCTTTCTCTCTTTCTCCTCCAAAACCAATGGACAGTATTTTGCAAATTAAATATTTGTTAGGCCAAATCAGCAAGGTGGATTTAGTAAAAGCAAATTTTAGGGTTGAGCCAACTCAATTTTGCATATTTTGTCTCAGATAGGTATTGTTTCGTTCTTTAAGAGTGATAATCTTTTTTTAAATGTGTCTGAACATATAATTCACTCAAAGTACTTTGCCTTAAAGCTAAGTTTCACTCTAAAGGCTATCTTGTACTTTGTGTCATTCAGTCAACATACCTGCGGACCTGTGACATTCAGTCAATATATCTGCTGCAATGAGACTTGTATATTTATGGCATGGTGACTTTCTTTCTGTGAAACCAGGCTATTTCTTAAAAAAAAATGACCATTTTAGTGCACACACTCTGGTCATTATATGCTGTTTACGGTGCACCAGAATGGCTCTTTTCAAGATCTCCCGGGTTAAAAGGCGTGAACTTCTCTGTGCTGTTCACGAGCCTCTGGATCTCAGTGCTGCCCTCTTATAGACATATCTCTGGATAGAGAAAGTTTCAGAAGGTTATCTATATTTAGCTGTTTGCATCTGCCTATGCTTAGTGATTGGCTACAGTCTCAATGCGTTCTGTTGTCCAGAAATGCTAATGCGTGCATGTGAGCTTCATCAACAGCCTGTTAATGTAGCACAATTGCAAAAATATGCCTGCTGGGCCCGGGACATTACTTGATACAGTGCCCAGGGCAAATATTATACAGAGGTAACATCTTTTGCATCAATTGTTACATCACCAGGTGACATTAAGCACAATACCACCAACATCTGTCAGAATACCACCTCATTTCCCTATTTAATAAGAATGAACGACAATAATAACTTGAATGAAAGTTGGTCTGAGGCCAAAGTTAGCTGTCACCATTGGAAATTGTGGACAGTGTTTACCTGTCATTGCCAAACACCTCAGCTAGAAGAAGTAATGGCAGCAGTAGCAAGTCATGGGTTGTATTTACGTTCGTTATAAGTTTTGGTGCACTCAACCGGCAATGATAATTCTTTATTGCACCACACACAAGCTAATGATTATTTTTTTTAATTAAGCAAAGAAAGAAACTCCCTTGCCAAAATCACTTGCCAGTCTCACATAACATCTGCAGTCAATGGAGCAAGTTTACTGCTTAGTTCGTGGGGTTTAACAATCATATATTCATTTCTGGACTTGCTGCTAGTGTTACTAACTGGTCATCGTCATTGCGTCAAGCAATATTCTCTGTGGCGGTTTTATACTTGTGGGCAAATCCATCGATGTCAACTAAGGTTGGCCAGAGGTAGAAGCTGCTACCCTTTGCTTATCCTATGGTACCCGTTGCACCTATGTTGCTTCCCTTGGTCTCAAGAGATCTTGACTGCAGAAGCAGAAATCAAACAAGGATTTTAAATATTTGCTTTCAGGCGTTTTTACTAATTGCCCTTACTCTTGCCCCTGAGGGACCTAGAATGGTGGGGTTAGCAGGAACCGTTTGGATTTATCAATGGTCAAGGAATTAGTGGTGTAATTTTCATCACCCCTGGCATTTGGCTAATTAATTAATCGTGTTTCTGCATGGTCGACTACGGGTTACTCTTGGTCCCTTTTTTGTTGAAGCGGAAATAAATTGAGATACTTGAATCAATAAGGATTCTAAAGAATTAAATATTGAAGCTAGTTCCCAACCTGTATTCAGAAAATTCCTGAAAAGTCATTCAGACAGACCTTTGAAAACATTTGCACTATTATTACTCTGTAGACCTCAGACCAGGTCTGTCTATATGGGTTAATATTGGGTCTGAACACCCTTGACTGAAAGTCCTTATTACTTGAAATCCCTCTGCTGTTACAATAGTTAATCCATTGACCACTTTGTCTTAGCTTCTCCCTCTTTACCAAGTTTTAAGATGCCCATAGTCATGTAGTCCTAACAAGCAGCACTGTACACCCTGAAGATCCCGACACCTGAGTCCTAGATCAAGACGGGTAAGAGGAGGCATTTGGAAAAAAGATATCAGTGGTCTTCCTGCCAGCACTATGTTATGCACAATACTTCCCTGCAATATCACAATCCTGGCCCTTTTGGCATTTAATAATAATTGATAGCAGGAACAATTGTCCTCACATGCTTCTCAGGTGGCGGTTTTCTTAAAATCCTATTTCTACAGCTCTAGATGTTGTTTGGATGCTGCTCATGGACACAGATGCCCCTTATTTCCATTCTTTCTGGTCAGAGGGTGGGGTGTTTCTGTAGACGTCTGTGTTCATTCTTCAAGTGCTGTTGAACGAGTACTTACCGCTCAGTTGGGTAACAGTTTCAGTCTTTAGAACTAGAATGTGTTCTGTACACGGCGCTACAATGAGACGCTATGCCTTTTCTGTCCCCTATTCTGTATGCAATTTACAAAGTTTGATGTTCTGTAAAACATGAAGTTTGTATTTACTGTCATCATATCTTAACAATATAATTATCGATATGGGAGTTCAAAATAGGATACAGATATTTCTTAGGTGTTAAAAATATTCTGTTTTATGGATAGATATTGAAACTAATGTTATTAAGCCAGAAAATGTATTGTAAACAGTTTGTATGTATGTACTGGCATTTATATAGAAGAATTCTAGCTGGGGAGCAACAGAGTTCTGTCAATCCAAGTGAAGATGTAAACTTTTGAATTACTGAAATTTACTTTGCATATTTATATTTTCAGGCCCAGGGACGTTAGGTCATTTGCTCTGAATTCCATGAATGACAGCCAAGTCCAGGTTTAGAACCCAGTTAAGCCACTAAACCATACCGCTTCCATTTTGTTCAGGAGTAAAAGCAATGCAGTTACATTGTTCATGCACAGAAAAATACAAATACTTTATATTGAAACTCCCAATATAAATCAATACATAATTACATCCTAGCCTTCCAGACACCACTAGATGCCCTTTGGTTATTTTGACCAGGGTTTCATTAATACCCTCAGGTAAACCCAACCTAAACAAAACAACAATTTTCTGATGATTGTGAAGGACTTTAAGTCTGTGGATTAAGCCTTAAGAAGGCACAGTACAGTTCTTTGATAATACTGAAGATAGTTGTCTTATCCATCTCATATCTTAGAACCTGTGCTAGATTAGATAGTCACGGTGGCCACATGATGATGAAGGTTCAAGTTTGGGGCATCACTTAAAATGTATCGCACAGATTTACTGTCAGTGCCTTCCCAGATGGGGTGCTCTACCCCCCCCCTCCCCCCCCCCACAAACGTCCTCAGCCCTCTTCTATGCAAGGTTATTTTTTTTGCATTAGGGGCCTTCTTGTCTTGTACTTTTCAAACCCAGTCTCAGAACAGATATTCTTCTACTACATCAAATCTCCACTGAAATTGGCAAAGTTTCTTCCTATAAGGCAAAGTCTTTAGAAGGTGAGCTCTAACGCAGTCAGTGCGAGTCTATGGAAACTGATCATGTACCTATTTCTTAGCCAGAGAAGGATTACATTTCTAGGTATAAGTACCTGTATGGCCTGTCTTGCAGCTAGAATGCAGGAAGAGAAGAACGCAAATCCCCCCTACCCAAGTCTGCCATAAATAGATTTCAGGTAGATCTCGTCACATATGATTGACAATGAAGCCTACCTCTTATATTTATAAAGTAAAACCTGCCATGTATGTATTGAAGGAGAACCTGCAATTTATAGAGCTAGGACAAGACGGTCCCATGTTTAGACTGAAAGCATTTCTAAATGTAAAGTGAAAGCTGATGCACGGAGAACGAAGGGGCATCCTTCCACCTATATATTTAAGGTGTCACCTTTCAAAAATAGAGTGAAGCGACAGACTAGCACATATCAGAGAACAGACTCTTAAGGACCCCCCCCCCTCCCACCCCAGATGATGAAGATCTGGTGTCCATAGGCAAGGGGCTCTATGGGCGAACGAGGAACATCAAGAATGAGCAACAATCCTCAGAAGGACAGGATAGCATAGCCTGATGAAGACCCCAACTGTGGGTCAATCAGTTTGGAGAGCAGGGTCTCCCAGCAGGGGCCACTAGGCGCCGACAACGACCTTTTGCGCCCTCCCTGTGGAATGCTACAGCCTCTGCTTTAACCACTGAGCCAGAGGTTGGAGGGATGGGAGACTTCCAGCGAAATGTGATTGTCGTCTTTGCCAATATGAGAGCCAAGTCAAGGAAATGGGCCACCCTGCGGTTGAGTGGTTTAGAGTAAATGCCCAAGGCACCCACCTTTCAAGTAGAAGGATTCGGAATGCCAATAAGGTGCTCCAGTTGTGTAGGAACACAGGGCCAATTTGTGTGTAAACGTGTCTAGTCTTATTGGATATGTTACATGCATCTGGGACAAGTGTCGAAAGTACTGGGAAAGACCTGTGCAATCTGTTGTGGGGAGAAATATGCTCGGTGAAGAATATAAAACTGGATACGTTTGAGGGAGGCATTGTGAGACAACCTCCACGGGTACGCCAATGCCTTCTCCCACTCCCTGTCATGAAGTGATCTGTCAAACTCCTCCTCCCAAACCTTCCACAAGGGATGGAGAGATAGCTGTGTTTGTGCTAGGATGGCCTTAGTAAGCCAAGTGATTAACCTATGACCTGCACTCATAGTATGGAGTGTGTGCAGGAGCATTGGTGCATGACTGATTCAGGACCCTGCGCTTCCCAGCTGTACTTTAGCACCCCCTCAGTGAAGCATAATGGAGAAACTGGCACTCGAGGGGCACATACTGTTCCAACAGGACCTCGAACTGTAAGAGATGTCCATCCGCATAAAGATCACCCATACAGGAGATGACAGGTTCTTCCCACCGGCAGAGGTGGCCACCGGTGAGGCAGCCCCCCCCGCCCACAGCAGGGAACCAAAGCAGTGGAATCACTGGGGCATATGTTGAATGTGCCAGGAGAGGTGAAGCACGCACTTCAAGCACGTGAGGGCTACCCATAGGAGAAGAGGCAAATCCTGGGGGGCTCGCACTAAGGCATGGAGGTGGTGAAGAAGGAGTGTCCTCAAAAGGGGAGATAGATCCTCCTGGTGTAATCCAAGTAGTGGCCCACCAACCAGCAAGAGACCCACTGGGCTGCCAAGTAATAGTGTTTGAAGTTGGATGCGCCGAGGGGAGCTGAAGTTTTACAAGCGTCCCACCCCCCCATCTCCATAACCCATGCCATGAGAGGTCCACAGAAGAGTATGAAGACCAAGAAAAAAGGAGTGAAGGAGGAAAAGGAGAAGGTTTTACAAAATAATGGAGGCGGTGGGCTAGATATTCATCTTGGAGATCTCTGCCTGGCCTGCCAACGATAAGGGAAGTGACGCCCAGAATGGGATTGACAAGCGAATCGAGGTGACAGCTGCCACCCCTTACCACCAAGAAGGTCCAGGCTTGTGTGTTACACCCCAATCCCCAAGTATCGAACAGATGAAGGCTCCCAAAAGCAAAAGCCTAACATGCAGAAATATAAGGTGATAGCTGCCGCATACATATTTAGGGTGAGGGAAATCTGTCACCTCCATGGATGCCACAGAAGGTTGACTTGGAAGTCTGTTTCATATGGATTAAAGGTGAAGTCTGCTCCATATATACTGAGTAAGGGTGGTGGCATGGCAAATCAGAGAAAAAATGCATTCAGCACTGTGGAACTACAATAGGGAAAGGATGATATTAACCGTATTTCAGGATGGTTTATAAAACCAAGGACCTTGTTTATAGTTGGGCGGACAGGGTAATGCATTGCACGACTAGCATTGGTAGTTTACTGCAATAATGTATTGAGCCCTAAAGACTCCATATTGTGAATGGCTGCCTGATATTAACACCCTGCCTGTTGAATTGGGATTTCTGATATATCAAGTAAAGAAAGTATGAGCATTCTTAATCAATTTAGAAACTTGAGTTATTCTATCTTGTATCATTGCTCTATGTTGACATTTCATTTGTTTAGAGTGCATAAAGCAATCTTTTATGTAAGGAAACATGCTAGAAGTATTGAAGTGTCAAGATAAAAGATTGAAAGTTTTTATTCCTGTTTTATAATTTCTTTAAAATGTCTTTGAAATGAGTGATAAAGTTTAACTGATAAACCATTCTTTGCAGATCACAAAACTCTTGATTGGCCATGACAATGTTGGTATTCGAGCTGGCTGGTTCTTGGCCAACGTCGTCGTTCAGGTGCACGCTCACGGGAAGCAGTACATGTTCCCCTGCAACCGTTGGCTCTGCAAGGACGAATGTGATGGCAAGGTGGAGGTTGAGCTTTACCCAAGTGAAATCCTGGACATTGAAAAATGTAAGAAAGAATCATTGTAATAAGAAGGTAGCAAGTCTGGTAGAAACACACTGCAGGTCTCTCACCGCATTCCCAACCGCATTACTAATTTTCTTGATATAACGGTTACTCTTCACTTCACAGTTATGTATTGCATTTGTGTGTTGGTGATTTCTGTTGCACATTCCTGTCTAGGGAGCAATAGGGCACTCAACATGGAGATAAGAAAATGGAGCAACTATGTTGAAAGGCGTAATGGAATGGTGTGAGATCATGTGCAACCTTGAAAAGAGGAGAAAATAGGTTCTTTGGGGCTAGTGGGCAGTGAATCTGGGAGGTAATTTATAAATGTGCCATGGAACGGTTTGGTGATTGAGCGCTATAGATATAGGTATTAACATAAACTGATTGATAAGGTGATGGGTCTTCTGGACTGCATGAGTGACCAGTGTACGCATGGGATGTTAAAGATGTTATTCAAGAAATCTTTACTCCTGATTTCATGAACCAGGAAGGCATTCGGGCACAGTGGTCTTCCTTTATATGATATGTTTGTAATATTAATTTCTAAAATGCAATATAAGGTTAAGCTTGTTGTTATCCGAACACCTAGGCACCCAGTGTGGTCAATGTTCAAGTTAGTAAAACAGTATTTGGTTATATTCGATAGAGCAAAAGACAGCTGCCCTTTAGGTGTTAGTACAACAAGAAGGACAGGGCAGTTCTGAAATGTAATTCCATAATTTTACAGCCATATTGCTCATTTGCAGAGCGTGGTCAAAATGATCATGCTAGATAGTGATAAACCAAGGTGATCCATGTCTGACCAGGTATAAACAATGGACAGTTAGGGCTTATCCATGAACAGAAAGTTAGGGATGCGTGAAGGTGCTGAAGACGGACTTCGCCAATTGCATGAAGAAAATGCTGTCAACTTCATCAATGTTTTAAAAACAATTTCATCAAAAGAGTACGTTTATAGGAGAAAAAAATATTTACTGGAAAATCTATTACAAAAACATTTTTAAGAAATGTCACATATAGACATAGTTGGGAATCAGTAGCAAATTTCACAACTTTGTAAACTTGCAAAAATTGTTCTATTCACAAAATTTCCCTAAAGTTCTAATTTCACACATCCGTGCTAAAAATTGGGTTGATTCCAATGAGTCATGCTTTTGTGATGAGGCAAATTAATGCTAGGGGATATCTTGTATGACCAGTGCTTGTCATTGTGTTTTTATGGGATGCCTTTTCGATCACGTCAAGCTTATAGTCTCCAGGCTTGAAGGCCAAATCTCACCACTCTTGCAGACAGAGTATAGTCAGTCATTAGCAAGGTAACGAATACAGTGCAAGCCATGGGCAACAAGACTGGAAGAGAGGGGTTACATCCATGAGTGGGTATGCTTGAGTATATGTTGTTCTTCCGATATGAGACCAAAAGAGGTAGAAATGTTACCATCCAAGAATTACTCTTGCAGTTGGAGTAAAGGTATGACTTTTGAGGATTCACAACCAATCTAGTAGACTCCAGGAAATTATGTAAGCCATAGATTAACTGAGTACTCCAGTGTGAAATACTTATGCTTGAGGATTTTTTATTAAATGAATGGAGAATACCACTTGTGCATCTGTAACTTTTGTTTCTTCATGAATAAAATAGTTTTCCCCGTACAGAAATGTCTTTCTTCCCAATCCCATACAATTTGCCTTTGACAGGGACATACTTGTGGGAAACAATATGCAAAAGGATTGTGAACGTACACATGTTTGTGAGTGTTCATCTACCTTTGCCATCAAATCCACCCAGAAAAACATAGAATGCCACCCTTAACTCTAAACTTGTTATGCAGCATACTTGTTACATCTCTACATTTATAAGTGCACTCTATGATTATTATATATGGGATAAAGTACCCCCTATTGTACATTATGAGGATATTGGCAGTCACTGAGGGGTTCCAGAATCATATTGAGGCATGAGGCCTTTCTAAGGGTATTGGGCTCCGAGGTGACTTGAAGTATGCTTATAATGTACACCAGCGGGACCTTCATCCTACCATACCATCACCTTTCCCACAAACCAGTTAAAACCTTGGTGCGTAGATCTTTCATAAGAAAGAGCGATCATGTTTGCAAACATGAATAATAAACATAAAACCTCTAGTGCAAAATGAAACACATCAAAACCTGTTAGATATTTGTTGCAAACAGATATTAGAAACAGTTCAGTACAAGTGAGTTTAAAAATACAAATAAAGTTGCAGTAGCTTGGAATGTGTAGAAACATGCAGAAAGATTCTAGCTTTTCTGTAATTATCTAACGAGTGCAAAAAATAAACGTTCTTTCTGCTTGTCATTATAAGCTATTAAAAAAGAACAGAAGAAAGAAAAGCAACCTTTTGCTTTTGTTGCTTTAAACAGCTGCTTCAGCTATGCTCTGTGACCTGACCTGCCTTTCACCTCCATCGCTGATTCTGGTGGCAGGCATTGTGACATCAGAAGTCGACTGTAATAAATTCTGACGTCTTTTCTTTATAATCTGCGAATAGGTGCGCCACAAGTTGCCGATTATAAAGAAATTAGTCAGGCATATATACGGGGATTACATAAATCATGAATTATATATACCATTTTTAACTCTGGTATTTTAAAACACCACCTTAATCAAGAGGTTCGGGGCAAATAATAAAGCATATCCAGTTGAGCCATTTTATTACTGCTTGTGTGTTAGGGAATGTAGCTAAGAATATTTGGTCCTAAATAAAATATTGTACGAGTGAAAATAGGGCACCAAATTTCGCCCTAGTTTTGGCGTTTTAAAAAATATTTTAAAAAATTCAACAGGGCAAAGGACGACATTTCAAGCAAAATCTATTTTAGATATATAACCGATAAATATTATATACACTATTTTTATGCATTTATGGATGGGCCAAAATATGTTTTTTAAAGCCTGTAATGAACACAAAGATCCATTCTTTCTCTCCATTGTACCCTGGTGATAAAATAATACGTACTGTCCTAAGGACATAAGAAATATGTTTTAGTTCCATTCTGCATTACACAAGTAGAATAATAGAGCAACGTGGATTCTCTGTTTTTTTGTACTGGAGAAAAGTTTCTTTTATATGATCCTTGAAGGTCTTCTCATGCTTTAAGTGCAGTGGCACTACACCCAGTATGATGCCATGCCAAGCAGCAACCTCTTTTTCCTTATTCACTGCACTGATTGAATGGGAAGGGCTATCTTTACAAGTTTATTGGGAACTTATCAGATTTGATTGCTAAAGGGTAGTGTGACAAAACTGGCAATCTTTATGCCAACAGGCGTATTTAAACATACTGATATTTATTGTTTGAGTGATACTAGCTCTTGATCAGCAATCCCTGTGTAAATGTATTGAACCTAGGCTTGAAGGTCACAAGTTTGACCTAATCTGACAAGGTATCTGTATGCGACTGGGACAAAGGAAGTGACATTCAAGCTTTTATGCCTTGTCTTCAAGTGTTACAATGGTTGGTTCCTTTGTATCTTAAGGAACTTTGGGCAGGTGTATGAAGTCTTTGTGTGATTGCAAATGGCCCGATTTGCGACCACAGAAAAGGTTTTTCTGGTGTATCAAGCCCAAATAGCGATTCAGTAATACGTTACCAAATCACAATTTTGGCTTGCGACTAAATATCGATTCAGTATTTAGAGATGGCGTGGTTTGGGCACCCCTTTCAATTACTGAATCGCAGTGGTATGTATTAATGTTTTGCAACCGAATTCCGGTTTCAAACCATTAATATTTTACTAGCAGTTCAAAACTGGTGGGAACCCATTCGCCTTTGAGAATGTTAAACAATAATTTGCAATGCAATAGGTCTCGCATTTGCGAGAGTTTAGCTATTGGCATTGTAAATGACAATGTCTTTTATTTATCTGTTTTGATATTTAACACATAAATAAAAGGCATTGTTATTTACAATGTCAATAGCTCAAACTCTTGTAAGTGTGAGACCTATTACATTTCAAAGGAGTGGACACCATTGTCCCGGGCTGCTTAGAAAGTGAAAGCACGCATGGCGCACTGAATGTTGCAGGAAAGCATGTCATGCCAGATGTGGGAGAAACTCATTAAAGAAAATAGTGCTTACAGACTAAATAAAACATACCGTGTAACAACAGAAGTAAAAGGGCCAGTCCTCATGTGAGGTTACAAAAGAGGACAAGGTGTTACTAAGGAGGGAATAACTAGCCTAATAACGAATCAGAGCCCAGCATTTACAAAGGACAGTGACACAAGCCAATTAAAATATGGACAGAGAGTGGGTGGAGCTTCAAGTCCATACTCGAATACAGCATGCCTCTCAGAGCAGTGCATGCGCTGCCCTGACTCAACCTAAAAATAATTAATTTAAGCGCAGACAGAAGACCAGTGTCCACTCTTGAAAAATGACGCATCCCATTTTTTAAAAGAAAAATGCATATTTAAAAAAAAAAAAAAAGATTGCTTTAGTCAAGAGCAGTCACAGACATGGTGATCTGCTGGCCCTGCAGGCCATCCTCCCTGTTACGGCTATCACTCCTAATCGGTCGCAAACAGCGACCTATCTCATTATTATTGATGCAGTAAGCCAATTTGCGACCCACTAGAAATTGGCAATTTAAAAATAAAAGTTTAATACAAAGGGAATAGCAATTTCCTTTTGGCGATTCGGAGAAAACAGCAATTTGGAAATCATTGTTCCCAATGTTAGTACATCTTATTTCCCAAACTGCACCTTGAGCTCGTGCAGGTAGCAATTTTTTCTTATTGTTAAGTCCAAGCATAAATAGGGCAGAGAGTATACATTCTAATGATAGACTCTCAACTATGACATGCACGTCCCTTTGAAATTAGATTTTATCCACTAATTTCTTTCAGGATGAATCTAAAACCCTTAGCTTTCTAGAACAGGTGAAACAGTTTATTTTGCTATATGCAACATATCAAAATTCAAACCAAAGTTGTTTGCCTCTATAGGTCCCTGAGAACTGTTTAGGATGATCCAGCACTAGAATTCTTTCTTATTCTTTCACACTTTATTCTGACGACAGCATCTACTGACCTCAAGCAAGAAATCAAGTTTCAGCACGTGTGTCTAGGAGAGATAGTAACCAATGCATATCTTGACTTCTGACGCAGAAGCTTTTCTTTACCACAATTCTACTTGTTTTCCTACTAGTGGTCAATTATGAAGTGGTCGTAACCACGGGTAGCGTCAGAGGAGCTGGCACCAATGCCCGCGTTTTCATGCAGCTCTACGGTGACAGAGGTAAAACAGATGAGATTTTCTTAAAGAGCAGGTCCAATGACTTCGAAAAAAGGGCAGTGGATATATTTAAGGTAAGCTGTTCTCTCTTTTGGTAGTTTTTGTAATGCTACTTTTGTCCACCCCCATGTCAAGAACGAACCCAGCAGCTTCGCTTTATGTAAGAAACAAGTCCTTATTCTTTGTCATCCTGGGTGCAATGTGACTCTCCAATAAATAGAGATGTATCTACTGGTTGTTCCAAGTCAAGGAGGCTACTCACAAGACCTCAAGTCAATGAAAACAAGGAAATACTTGTTTAGGAAAGGGTGGTAAAGGTATGGAATAATGTGACTATGTTGAAGCCTGAAACTAACACAGGAGTAATCAAACCAAAACAGTAAAGGCAGAGGCAAAGAGTCTGGCTGTAGAGCAGGCAGGAAAATGGACACATGGACTATGATAATCTGCCTTACCATCTGTGTCTGGAGGAAGCATTTAGTTGATGAAACATATAAACGTAGTCTTTTTTCTCATAAACCTGCTTTTAAGCTCAACTCACAGCTTCTGTTGGTACCATATCTGACCACAAGATGCCTTGGGAAAGACTCAGTGCCCTATCGGTCTACCCAAATGTTTACACCTTTGTGTGGAGTAGATGTACAAATTCCTTGAAACGATTCCAAGAGTACTCCTGGGAACCTTCAACAGTTGCAGATTTCCAGGAGTGCTCACCTTCATAAGCATTGTCACATGCTTCAAATATACATAGCGAACATGTATAGATATGTAAATTGATAGCCAATTACATTTACACATTCCATTTTATTTCTTCTTCCCAAAAGAGGCAATGTGTTTTCTCCTAGATACACTCCTTCCACCACATTCCTACCAACTTTGGGAGCGACCCCTTCCTTTTCCAATTCAAAACATGAATTTACACTCACACTATGTCAATTATGCATCTAGTTTGAACTCAGGTAACTAAATAGCTGTGTGAATCGAGCAGATGATGCCTTACCTAGATATGGCTTGCTGCGGATTTCCTCTTTAACCTGTAGTTTGAATACACACAATAATGTATTCATTGTTCTTAGCAGATAGAGATCTCAACAGTTCTCGTGTGGTGCGTATAATGAGTTACATCACTGGGTATTCACTCAAATGAAATAAGTTATGCTCTCTTTATGTATATGTCTGGATCCTTAGTGTGATGTATTCAGTCCTGATTGTCAGCAAGATTCATTGACTGAAGAAACTGAGCCTGAGTATATGGTGCAAACCCTGTAACCCCAACTAAGTATATGAGGCCAATAGAAAACATATCACTTTAACAAATGAGGCCTTAAAAAAGCTTTATGTTATTACTTAACCAGAGGGAAACATGTGTCAACTGTATAGAGCACAAATTCTGTTGGGTACAGAAAAAAGAATTCTTGTTTGGTTAATACATTCGCGTTTAATCAACATATGTGATTCTGGTTTTGTATATTCACAACAGAGACACCACAGACACTGGAATCTACTTGTGATGTTGTAAATAATACTGGGTAGGGAAGTTACTCTCAGCCAGTCTACCAGCACCTCCTCAGTTGACCATCAATTACATGTTGATATCAATCACAGTTTTAGACTAACGCTGCTGACAAACACATATCTTTTCTCATGAAATCAAAGACATTGGTATACGTTATTTCCTATTCATTCTTCTGATCACCGGTGCTAGAAGGCAACATTTTGTTTTACCTTACTTGATGGGACAGAGTAAGGGGCATATGTACAAGGGAAGTGGCGGAGTGAGGCGTTAGCCGTCATGGCCTAATGCCTCACTCCGCCTTTTCAGAAACGCAAGGCTGCCCCATATTTACGAGAATATGGTGCAGCCTTTCGTTTCCCCCTGCGCTGTGTAGCGCCAACGCAGGCACCCCTGCACCATAGTGTAAGGGTGTCTGCATGCAGGGGAAAGATTGTTTATGTACAGGAAGGGGGACCTTTCTTCACATAAACAATCCAAGGCTTTTTGCTTTTTCCATGTTTGCTGCACAAGGCAGCACACATGGAAAAAGCAAAACCGAGGACAAATAAAGCATTTCTCCTCGTTTCGCCTGTATAAGACCAGGTTTTTCCTGGTCCTTTGGTGCTGCCTCCTGTTTACACTGCCCTTGTAAATACGGGGCAGCGTCAAAATCAAGGGGTGTTTCACTGGAATGCCCACGGCAACACCCACTGCCCACCCCTTTCACATTAAGTATAGCATGAAAGGGTGCCTTATTTGCAAGGCGGTCTTAAGCCACGTTAAGTGGCTTAACCCTGGCTTATAAATAAGGCAAGGCCCTTATCTCCATGGGAATGTCACAAAAAGTGATGTTCCCAGGGCGATAGGGGCTTGCACATCTGTCATCTATGCTTGCTAATCTATGTCTCTTACTATTTGTTTCCTATTTCAATGTTATCATGAACCTAGGAGTATGTCACATTACGGGCAAACTTTTGTTTATTTTCATTGTCATCTAACGCAATCTACGGTTAGACTGTACTATTTTGGGAATAGGTTTTCTACTTAGGTAGGTCACAATATAATGTATTTATATTCTCATTTCCTCCATGCATTTGATGAGGTATGATTTTTTAAACCTCTAGTTCCAAATCAGACATCCCTTAAGATTACAAAAAAACTAAAGAATGTGTTGATCTGTGACCCCTTGAAGGTATACCTGCTGTATGCTTTGAGGTTTGGTTCTCAGACAAGGTAAACATAGTTAATTTGATAACATATTTCCATTTTTGTCTTAGGTGGAAGCTGCCGATGTTGGGAAGATCCTCAAGCTTCGGATTGGCCATGACGGTAGAGGCATCGGGGATGGCTGGTACCTGGAAAGCGTCATGGTTAAGCGATTAGAGGTGAAAATGGTGGAGGTGGATAAGAAAAAAAAGAAAAAGAAGAAGAAGTCTAGTGAGGAGGATGAAGAGCCAAAAATGGACGAAGTGGTGGAAGTGTACAATTTCTTGTGCCAGCGGTGGTTGGCCAAAGGGGAAGGTGATAATGAAATAGTCGTGGAGCTGCTGCCTGAAGAATCAACAGGACTGGAAGGTTTGTTAAAATCATGAAAAATCACGAACACACTGCTGCATGATACCAGCTTATTTTATAACATTAATTTACATGTAGTACATTAATAATACATACAAAAGAAGATGTCACCCTGGCTTAGGAAAATCTCTATGAAGAGATAGGCATAGGCACTGGCAGTGAGGATGCGGGGAGTGCTGCAGAACCCCTAAAATAACCAAGCTGCAGTTCAGAAGCTAGATGAGCAATAAAGGTGCCTTTAATTATTTAAAATTTTGTCTCATTTGCTGTGCTTTAACAACAGAGGTCACATATCAGACTGTCTCTTATGACAAGTTGCTGCTTATTCTTTTTAAATGAATATTATTTTTTAAAGGTATCTGACTGTAAAGGCAGAGGATTTGTTTTTATAACCACTTTTTATTAGCATTTTGAACAACACAATATTGCACAACTCATCTGCTCCCTCCCGCCCCCCGCTTGCCATCTACCAACAGTACAGCAGGATCTGCAAAAAGACCTGTGTCAGTTCTCAAATGTAGCATCACCTCTTAGTCCATAGTAGTGGCACCATGTGCCCATACTCAAGCATGATTCTGTGGACATCCCCAAGCTCTGTACACAGTCTCCCCCAATTTGGAGCACTAATCCATTTACCCTTAGCCATTCCATAATTGTAGGCCGGCCGGAAAATTCCACCTTTGTGTGATGTCACGCTTGACCAGGGCAGAGCCAACACCAACCAACGTCCTTCCCCCCCAACTCTGCCAAGATCCCTTGGAGCCCCCCGGGCATAGGATGAATATGTCTCCCGAGCACCAGTATTCGTGCTATACGCTCCCAAAAGGGCACAAAATTTGGGTACAGCCAGACCACATGAAACAAATCTACAGCAGGGTGGGAGCAGTGGAAGCTTTGGGGTCTAGGGAGTCTTCCTGCCTGCCAGAGGCGGCAGGGGGAGTCAAATAGGTTGCATGTAGGAAGTTCATTTGGATAAATTGCTGCATGTCGGCATGACAGTTTCCCTATGGGCCATCAGCGCATCTCAACAGTCAGCATCATCAAGCTCCCCATCCCAGCCCTCCCATTTCAGTTCCAGGGAACCAAATGTATGTGGGGCATCATGTACAAAAGAGTGATATATCTTAGACACACCACTGCTGCTGATGCTACCCATCAGCAAGCGCACCTCAAGCGGGTTGTAGTCGGGAAGAGCTGTAAGGTCAGAGCAACTAGCAGCCAGTGCGTGACGGACCTGTAGGTATTTGGGAAATTGTGTACAGCTAAGCTGGAAAAGGGTCGGTAGCTCGGCAAAGGCAGTATGTGGGCATCGCTCCACACATTGCCCAAGACTTAACCCTCCAGGCTGGGCTGCATGATGTAGCCAGCGTCTACTTCACAGAGGGGTCTGCTGCGTGAGAGTGAGATCCTAATCAGTGAATCTGAGTGCCACGTGCCAGCATAATAGAACCACTTTAATGGGTTCCAGCGTGGTGGCGGAAATGGGACAACCATACAGGTATCCCAGGACCCTATCCAGGTTCAACGGAGCCAGCTCCACTCTATAAGTGGTATCACTCCAACACCCCCCGTCATCCAATAGTTGATGGCCAAAAGGTGAGATGACCAGTAATAGAGCTTAACATCAGCCAGCCCCAGTCTCCATCAGACATGAAACAACAGCACTTAGCCCACACGATACACGGGGATCACCCCTGCCAAATAAAGGACCAAATGAGTACATTGAGTTGTTTAAACCAGGTGGAAGGAAGGAAACTTCTAGAGGGCATGACCCCAGGAATTATACACAATCGCATCCCGCCAATGGTGAGCCAGTGAAGGAGCTTCCCATTCTTATCACCTTGCTTGTACAGTCTCTGAGTGGACACCCACCAGCACTGTCAAGCCTCATCAAGCAGCAGTTGGTGCAGGGAGGCACACTCAACCTCAAGTAGCCGATAGATCCCCTCAGAGGCCCGTGCAGCACATCGCTTTTCAGTGGCAAGAATGCGGGATTCCAAGCGTGCAAGCTTCTCCCGCTTAAGCCTCTCTGCCCTGTGGATGTAAGATTAATCGATCCCCCTGAATCATGGCCTTGCTAGCTGCCGGTAGAGAGGTGGAAAAGGCAACTGAGTCAAAAGGGTCTTAGTTAAGGTTTCCATGTGCGTCCACTCCCTGTCAGTAGCATGACGGGCTTGCCAGGCATTGCAGAGACTCAGGGAAACTGTTGCGTCCCTGCTGTCAATGTTCTGCAGAAGGGCCTGAGGTATCTAGTTGGGGTGGGGCAGTGTGCTGAAGTCCCCTCTCAGAATAGTAATCCCCTGGGGGAACCCCTGAAACAATCCCTGTGAACATCATGAGGGTCTTGATAGCAAATGAGTCGGTACATATACACTCAATAAGTTTACAGGTTTGCCACCTAGCATGCCCTCCACCACAACATAGCCACCCTGTGGTTCCAAGGCTATCCGAGACATAACCAAGGGGAATGATCTTTGGACAAGAATAACCATCCCCCTGGAACTCCTGACGCACCCCGCGTGGTAGGCCCGGTCATGATCCAACCTATACTGGAATTAATAATTAGTGACCATAAGATGAGTCTCCTGTAGCATCAAGACCGCCAGACACTTTCTCTTAGCATAGCAAAGGACAGCCACACACATGATCTGGTCCAGCAGAACGTTGACGTTCAACACCTGGAAACTATCCATAGCAACAATGAGAAGGCCCAGGCCCTGGGTCAAGGTGGGTGGGCCGAACACGGCCCCCCAGCAAGGTGCACAAGGGGGTGGGGCATATGCGAGCGAGCGTGTGCAGCGTGTGCAGCGTGCAGCGTGAGCAACATAACAAAGAAATGACCCACAAGAAAAACTATAGAATCTCCCATTCTCCCCAATTCTGTCGCCCCAACATAATCCTACAAACATAACCTGTATCATAAGAACAGGTATTAGAGGTGGACCGCCTCCCACATAAGATGAATCAACAGTTAGTCTGGGGGGATGCCCCTGGATCAACCCTTACAAGGGCCCCAGCTGCCCCTCAATCAACAGAAAAAGGAAGAAACTACCCTTCAGATCACAGCAGAGACAGAATCCTGTGAGCCACCTGAAGGGGCATGACTCCAGCCCGAGACCCCACTAAAGTTCAAGACGAATCAGGCGAGTCCCTGTTGCGTCTCTGACCCTTGGCTGGGTAGATCATCATTTATAGCAAGGCAAACTCCCTCCGTTTGGCTTAGACCTCGTCAAAGGATTTTAGCTGAGTCTGAACCAATTTGGTTGACTCAAGCCGAATCATAATTTTCTTGGACTCTAAGTGAAAAGCTCCTTTCTTGCCGGCCTCCCGGAGGATCACATCAGGGTCCCGGTGGTTCAGGATCTGCGCAAAGGTCAAAGGGGAGCTCCAGGAGGCAGACGCTAGCCCAGGGCCCTATGAGCTCTCTCTATGACAAAACATGGGGAGAGGACGTCATCCAGGATTTGAGCCACCCATCAAGAAAGTGCTCAGGGTCTGAAGCTTCAACCCCCTCAGAAACCCCACAAAGCAAAGATTCTTGCGGTGTGAACTGTTTTCGGCATCCTCTGCCCTGGCTTCAAGGGTCCAGGAGGTGGTAGGCAGGTTAGCGTCTGAGTTCTTGAGATCAGCAACCTCATCTTCAAGTTGAGAGACCCGCCCCTCAGTCTCAGACACTCTGCCCACAACGTTCCAGAGGTACTGGTGCAAAAGCACCCTGTCCATCCCTCTCTCCCTGACTTTATCCCCACCTCCCTGACTTTCACCACTTCTCGGGATGTCTAGATGGCCTGGAGGATAGCTGACACATCAGCGGTATCCAGGTGGCGCTTCCCAGTAGAGTCAATAGGAAGTCTGGGGTGGTGCACCCTCAGTATTGCGAGCTTGTCAATATGACTGCATGTGCAAAGGCATGGCCCTCACCGCTAGTATTCCAAAGACTCTAGTCAGGCACCCAGTCTAAAGTGGGGACAGGACATGGCTCAACCCGCACTCGTTCAGCCCCTAACCAGGGGATGCCCCACTGTCCAAGGAGCCAAGTACCACCAGACCAAGGTAAGCAAAGTCTCAGGCTCAGGTTCAGAGGCCAGAAAAAGCAAGGAGAGAAGACCGACACCTAGGTGCCCACAGGCTGCAACGTGTCTCTTCGTGACACTGCGACGGCAAGCAACTGTCCCAGAGAAGTCCACGGGGGAACCAACCGTCAACATCACCACGGCTAGGAAGTCAGTTGCGCTACAGGGGCAACCCAGCCCGCTTTCCCCCCAGACATGGCGGGGCAGCACGAGCAGCCAGGTCCCCCCATGGCTTGAAGTCTGGGTGAAGGTCAGTCAGGGATTACCTGCAGGCGAGTGGGTGGAGGGCAGCCACAGATACCCCCACAGAGCTCCTCACTCAGCCCGGCCTTTCAGGGTCCAGGGGCAGCAGCGGCAGACCCTTCACATGGGTGGGGGCGCAGTAGAAGATGCAGAGAGGCAGTAAGCAGGAGGGGCCACCAAGCAAGCCAAGGCCCTGCTGAAGAAGGGTCGGAGGATTTGGGCCTGATTCAGTGCGGGACACCGGTCCGTGCAACCTAGCATGCTCCCTCATCATGGGCGGCTGCTGCAGAAGGCTGCCAGAGTGCTTCTCACCCACCGAGGCCCCCGGAGTCCGAGACACTGGTTTAAATCAAGACTCCGTGCCACACGGGTGCCAGCCCCACCTCTGGCTGCCACAAGCTTCCTTCAGACGGCGGTCGCCATCTTGAGGGGCCCTTGCTTGCCTCCGTGGTCATCGCCGTTCACAGTGTACCTAACCCACGGAGGATGGGCAGTCTGCCTGACAAGCACCCAAGGAGCATAGATGTCAGGCCCGGACTAAGGATGACCATAGCAGGCAGCTGGGGATTCTGGATGGCAAAGGAGGTCCAGAACTCTATTAGAATGCATCCGCCATCTTGGCTTCCCTGGCCATGCCCCATCAGAGGATTTTCTAAAGGGAACTATGAGACACTCTTGCTGGGGTACAGGGAGTGTGAAAGAGAAGTCTGTAGAATATAATTATTTTCTAATGCATAACAAAATCTAAATACCTATAAATTAACTGTACGCATATTTTAGAATATACTAGCAGTCATAAAAGTAAAAATGAAGCACCCTTTTTTGTAATTTTGAAGTGTGATGGAAACAAAGAGTTTAATTGGATCAAAAGAAATCAAGACGCCTTACTTGGTGATGTGCAAATGATAAATATTCACTGAAACTCAATTTCCACACATTATCGTTTGTGCGCTATAATCAGTAACACTATATGTGTGTTCAAATGTAGTTGCTATATTAATGGAAAGTGTGCTGTCTGTAAATGACATTGCACTACCACACCATGCTTTAGTACTATATATTCACGAGAGGGTGCTCCGAAATGCACCATCAGCTACATTTTTCACCCTTATCACTCTCTTGCTGAATACATTTGCTACACTTGTTCTTAGTGTGATGCTTGGATTTTTCACAATCCCCAAGACTCAAATGAGGTAACATTGATTGCAGCACCCCCCCTCTGAAAAATTCTATTCCAGGACCACTGTAGATAGGTGGACCATTCAAGCTCCTAAAATGAACTCGGTATATATGAAGGATTCAGAGGCCCCTTGTAGAAGAGGCGAGGCAACCCTGACTGCAAAGCACCTATAAGTAGTAGAAATACTCATGCTGTTTCTTACAGTCGGGATTTAAGGTATTGATGTCTTTGCTGTATTACATTTCTGCGTAAGCTCAGGCCACTTTGAAGGCCCTCATTTACTTTCAGAGTGACCTTCAACATGGGTGGTGAGAACCTTAAAAATCCTTCATCCTTGGTATTTGCATTGTATAGTGCCTACAGGGTGCCCCAAGAACCTACTGCTCTAAAAATCAAAGATTTCTTAATAGTGAGGTGATCAATAAGGTCAAACTACCTAAGACTCATGAAAACATGTCCCAATCTAACCAGTCTTAAAGGTACATAGCAAAAGATTTACAATGTGGTGAAATACAGGTACCGCGCCAGTAAGATAAAATAAAATAGTTTTCAAAGGTATGAAAAGACAAATGTCTGAATAAAAATATAAACACAGCCTTTCATGCATGGAGCAGCACACTCTCTTGAAGGTTATCCTACTGAAATTGGAACTGAAATCCTTCCACCTCAGTCTTGAATTCTGCCTTCTCAGACACATTTAAAGATGTACTATTTTTGAAGACCTTACCATACGTTTTCAAGCTCTCTTACTCCAGCAAGGGCAGATTTACACATGAGGGGCACTGCTCCTTCTAGTACACTTGGCGCGTGTGGCGAATGCCGACACTATTGGCCCGCCAGAGCCCCAAAGAAAAAGCTGGGAAGATGCATCACTGTGAATATGGAACATTGAGAGAGCACATTTTAAAGGGCACTCAAAATATGAAACTGCAAATGTTAATGCAAATTGTTACTTTTTTGTCCTCTTTTAATTTGTAGACCCGTTTTTTCTTTTCCGCATCTATTATAAAAGACACACATTGGGACTCTGATGTAATGAATCTGGTGCACTTTATTATTCTTTATGTTTGTATCACCGTTGTAAAAGGGGGATTGGAACAGCTCAGGATGCTTTACATGTGTGTTCCATAAACAGAGTTTGTGCGCCTCTTGTTTTGCAGAAAATGCGTATGAGGTTCATGTCTACACTGGGAGTGTTTGGGGTGCTGGGACTGATGCCAATGTTTATGTCAACATCTATGGAGAGATTGGAGACACAGGAGAGCGCCAGCTCAAGAAGTCCAACCACCTGAACAAGTTTGAGAAGGGTCAGGTATGGTAATGCTTTATTTTCTGGGCACTGCCATCTGAAGGCTGACTCGGCGCATCCAGAAAGTTGTGGCTTTTTTCCGTACATGAAGGAGTGATGAGTGTTTGCATGTTTACAGAACAGCTATTGCTTTTTAGGTCTAGGACAACTTTTAGCTGTCTGTTGTTGAGAGACCTGTGGTGGAAGATACCTAAACTTGCAGTGGGCTTAAAGCCAGCCCATTGATTACCATTGGCTGGCTTTCTTGTCACTCTCGTTTACTTGATTATTAATTGGCTTTCCTTCTTCTTCTTGTGTTTGTCCCTACCATCCTTTTGATTGGATGATTTGTATCCATGCACTGCTCAGATCCAGGCAACTACTTTTTTTCTTATTCTTTTAGCACTCCAAGAGTATGGATGTGTTTTTTAGCTCTCTCTCTCTTGCATGCTGCTTTCCCCCGCAGGTATTGCCCCGCTCAGCAGGCTGCATGTTGCACAGCATCAGCAAAAAAACCTTGGCTAATTCAATAGGACAAAAAAGCTAGACCTATTGGCTTTGCTAGTGTTCGTTTCTGTTTGTTTGGTGCCTGACTTGGTGTAATCTTGATTGTAGGCAGTGCCATAGACGAATTTTGATTGTTTGCAGCAATAAAAAAGAGTTCCTTACCTGATCCTGGTCTTTTTGGCGCACAACAATGACATGGCATTTTCATAGAGACATTTCAGGAAGTTCTGAAGTTTCCTGGAGCACCGAATATTGTCCCCAATCATTGCTTTATGTAGTTTGATTCATTATTTCTCAATTTATCATGATCTCGTATTGGTTGATTTTTAACTCTTTTTTCTAGAGAACCATCAGGCACATGCATCAATGTTGGTTTTTGCGATTTCTTAATTGCGATTTATAAGGAATCTCAATTAAGGAATAGCAAAAGCCTATGCATGTAGAAATCGCTTTAAAAATAGCGATTTCTAAACATTCCTTAATTGCGACCCGCAAATTGCGAGTCGCAATTAAGGAATACAACCCCATTCATTCCTATAGGCCTAGAGGCCCATAGGAATGAATGGGAAGACATTCTCAATTTGCGATTCTCAATTTGAGAATCGCAAATTGAGAATGCAATTTCAAGGGTGCCAGGGTGTCAAAAGGACACCCGGTTGCACCCCTGAAATCTGCATATGAGTACATCTTGCACAAGGGCATGTGTGTGTGTAAAATGGAACTTTGAAAAATGCTCTTTAGTGCAAGTTTTTGCAAATTACCATGAAGTTTAACTTCATGGTAATTTGCGCCCCCTATTAGCGAAACCGCAAATTTTTGTTCTTTAATGCATTGCATTTAAGGAATCTCAATTTGCGATTCCTTAAATGCAATTGCAATTTAAGTAATCGCTATTTAGATATTACTTAAATTGCGATTTTTGCATTTGGGATGATGCATCCCAAATGCAAAAATACCGGTCGCAAAGGGGCAGATTCTGAGAAACTGCCTGTTTGCGACCGGTTTTTCTTTTGATGCATGTGCCAGCATGACTTTTGTTTTTTTCTGCTACAATTGTGTGCACCACAATCTGCAGTAGATTATACATATGTATAGACTTTTTTATGGACCTCATTTTGTTAGTATAAAGAGAATCTCTCAGCATGAATCCTGGGACTGGTGATTGTTGTAAGGAGAATGCCAGGAATGTACATGCACCCTGACAGCATCCTGTTTAAATTCTTGCTACTGGGGGGGGGGAGGAGGGTAATGGGGGAGTCAGGTCCATAAAGTAAATATCACGTCTGCTTGAAAAGTGTATCTGGTGTTGGTTGGTAGAGTTACTACTGTGGAATTTTATGTTTCCAAAATTGTGGGATGCAAGGGAGAAGTAGTCAGGTCCAGAGCCTGAGGAGCCATTGTAGTTGCAGCTTGCATATGACTTTAGAGCTGCACTTAGCGAGTGTGTTTCATGTAATGAATGTAACTACTTTTAGAGCTGTCGGAATGGAAAAAATCTATACAAAAATTGTATACCAACAGGGGATTCAGATTCAATTTAAAGAAAGTCCAACACATATGATCATGCCCAGTTGTAACCCATTTACTTTGAGTCTGGTGATACTGAGCTTGATGTCTTCCAACCCTTCCATGAACATTGTGCATTTCTATTACTTGATGCCCGCAGGAAGATGTGTTCCTTATCAAGGCCATTGAACTTGGAGCACTGAAGAAGCTTCGTATCCGTCATGATAACTCCGGTGGAAATGCCGCCTGGTTCCTTGACCGAGTGGAGATTGTAGATCTGAAGGATGATACTAGGTAAGCCATCTACTCATGGTTTCAATTAGCAGGACTGAAGATAGAAGTACACTAAACTCGAAGTAGTGCATGAGACCTTTGATGGCCTCACCAGGGTCAGATCAATTGCCAGAAAGGTCTCACCTGCGGCAGATGCCATCTGCTGCCATAAAATCAAAATGCTTCCTCTCACTCAAATGCAGAGCCTTGGAGAATCTTGTTCTGCTTGGCTTTATATTGTTATCAACAATTAAATTGCAAAACGTGGGGGTAGGGGGTGGGCAATGCCTTCCTCACACTGAATGAGTCCCAGACTTGCAATCTCCGCTCTGAGAGCTTCGCTACCTTTGAGATTGTCTCAGCGAAAGCATACTAGACATAAACTTACCCTTCATCAAAGGAGCCCTTTACCAACCACTCGGCAGTCACTCTGCTTTAGATACAATCAGTATAATTCTTTGACAGAATGATGCCTACGATGGGTCTCTAGACCAGTAGCCACCAGAACCTACCTCCACCCCAGCAGTCTCTGTCCCTTCAAACACCAGTACCTCTGCTTTCCCCTAACATGCAGTTGTGGCCACATGTTGCTCTTCATTTGGACGCCAGCCTCCTCGTGACAACCCAGATCCTTTGGTCTCCTCATTTCCTTCTCACCTTTGAAGCTAGCCAGACGCATGAGGAGAAAAAAGAAATGTAATACTTCATCAATCCTTAATACAGAATTACAGAAGCGTTCTTCAACTTCTCCAACCTTCTCACCCCACAAGGAGCTATGCTCAGAACCAAAGCCGTCCTTTACGCTAAAGCCCTCCCTGTCAAAGAGGCCCTGGATATGTTGGCCTTTTCTGTTCACAGGCTAGCCAAGTCAGATAACTAAAGAATAATGAATGAAAACACGACAAATTCACTGATAAGAGCTCACACACAGAGCCCTGCATGGCAAAGACCCTTTGTGCCATAAGGCTGAGGTCTCCAGACGAACACACAATCACGTAAAACAGCTCGGGCTTTAAAGACTGCACCCCTGGAAGTGCCAATATTCCTTCTGCGTACAGTGTTGTTAAAGCCTTTCTTTCTACACAAGTCTCCATAGGACTGCCTCTTATGTGCTCCAATTTAAGAAATGAACACGCACATACATGAACATACATCAGAGGACTGTAGTAGTCCACTGTTGCTCTTAGAAATCACCTGCCCAGTGTGTCACGTTTACTGTGTCTTCTCCTTTTTGTCTGGAACAGCTCTCTGCTGCCCTTAGGCTAGGTCTGTGCTTTAGAAATACCGCATTCATACATTCCTACATTCTTGGCTCCAATATTACGTAATTCCCTATTTAAAGCCCTTCTGGAGGAACACACCTTTTCATATTTAGAAAGCTCCTTAACTCTACTTTTTTAAAATATATCAGTTCCTTTTGTTTCCTGCTGGATCCACACGCCCCTTTTCCTGTCTTTCTTCCTCCCTTCTTCTCACATGCCTAAAAGGGTCACAACTGACAAGTAAATATAGCCATATAGAAGGATTTACAGATTGCCTATCCCTTGTAGAAACAGTGCAAAAGTACCAGGGTGCTTAGTTTGTGTTACCACATGATAAACTCCACATGTGTAATTTCCTCTTCACATATTCTGTCTTACAGGTACTTTTTTCCATGCCAGCGCTGGCTAGCGGTTGATGAAGATGATGGCCAAATTGCCAGACAGTTGGTGCCAGTGGATGAAGCCTTCATGAAGAAGGGCGATGACAGTGATGATGATGATGATGACGAGCAACCTATTGCCACACTTGGCCTGGAGCAGAAAGGTCTGCACCCAGTTTATATTTCTGCACACAATTATTATGCTCACTAAGCAATTCATGAATCACAATAAGTCGAAAGCAGTCATGGTTCTGTTTATAAAGCTTCTGTATTGCACGACCGGTTGTATGTCGAAACATCAAATGATAAAATAATAAAATAGCGACCTGCAAGAATAGTGCACAATGCAGATAACCACTATCTCATCAATGTATAGAAAAGCATACATATTTATTATACTTAAATCCACATCTATGTGCCCTGATTATATATATATATATATATATATATATATATATATATATATATATATATATATATATATATATATATATAATATATATATATATATGTGTGTGTGTTCCTATTCCTAGCAAATGTGTGCGTGTGTGTGTGTGTACCTATTCCTAGCATATATGGATGCATTTACACATGCTTAACATACGCCTGCCATCTAGTTTTGGGCTCGAACATGTGCAAGTTGTTTTTCTTAAAAGAAATCTCTTGAGTTACGAGACTCCTCCTCTCATAGTGCATTGCGCATGGACACTGACTCCATGTTAGATTCTTTTTTCCACCATCGGGCTCAGACGAACACTGAATGGGTGCCAAGTTCACTGTGTTTCCACATGCACTACTGGTCCTGCCAATGTGCTTATTGATCTCTTTCACTTGGCACTTTCAAGATCCATTATCATCCAAGCATCTATCGGAAACCACTCAAACCTTAAGGACCATTCTCATAGTCGGGGGCCCAGCACACTTTCAGTCTCTACATTGCTCAAGAATGCAGACCGAGAAATGGAACTAACACCATTCCAATACTGTCCTCAACGTCACACAAAATACTTGTAGACTGATCAACATGAGGTGTGCAACTTTTACCAGTCTCATGACTAAAACAACCACCTGTACCTAATTTCTTGCCTTCTGGTCGAAGAAGATGCTCCGGTACCGGTGGGAACTCCATTGGGTGCACAGCAACATGCAGTCGTGGCCCCTTGAGTCTCACCTCTTACAACGGTTGCCCATCCCCAACCTGCTGTTGCCCTGCGGGTCTGAAGAATGCAAGCCACGTGCCAAAGACTGAGCTCCGGGTCAAACCATGCTGAGCTGTGAGCATTTCAGCGACTCCGGAAATACATAAGACATTACTTCGCACTGAGGCACAACACTGCTTTCACGTGAGTAGGGCATCAAGCCTCAAACATGGTTGTTGAGACAAAACCACATACTGGCAAGGTCTGCCTACTGGCTATGGTTGGCACCCATAGAAGCCTGCAGAGGACAGCAAGCCTTCTAGAAAGGTCGTTGACACCCACACACCGGCATTGATGGCAAAGGCTACATCGACTCCAAAGCACTCCACTGAGCCCTCAGTCAATGCCAAAGGCCACGACCGCTCCAAGCTGCCTTCAGCATTGAAGTAGGCCTCGACACCAAAACTCAGTTCAGCACTGAAGCAGTAATTCGCTCTGAACCTCATTGAGGCCCTATGGATGAAGATTCATGCAAGACTTCTGCAGCATCTTCTGAGGAGGATGTCGACGCTTCAGTGGCTACAAACAAGAGTTGAATGCTAGGCAACAGCACCTCTATATTGCCCCACTCACTGGCAAGACTCCACCAGGAGCCCTTACTCCTACAGCCAATCCACCGCATAACAAAGCTTACCCTTAGGGAGGAGCCTCACAATGCCTTTTTTCACTGGAACCTTCACCTAAGAGCCACAGAGACATAGTCACCAGTCTGTTTCTCTTCCACACCTTCCATCCTCCCCTCCACCACTGCCTGTTCCAGGCTCTCCAGAGAGGTCTCCTAATTCAGCTTCTACTCCTGGCAGCCCTTATGGGCTATTTGACCCTATACCAGCCAATAGAGGAGGGTTCTACTGATAACCCATGGGATGATTATAACCTAGTCTCGCCATGGGACCCTGGCCTAGACCATTATCCCATCAGACCTTCTCCCACCCGATGATACAGCTGCATACTACAAAGTTATTCAGCAGGCAGCCACTTACCACAAGTGGACGTGCTCATGATACAGGAGGGAGAAGATTTCCTCATGGAGATGCTCTTCAAATCAGAGCGCTTGGTCTACTTACTCCTGTTGCTAAAGTCTGCTCCTGAAAATTTCAGAGAGCCCCTCACAACTAGAGTAGAAACCTTCCGGGTGGAAAAAAAATTCAAACCATCCCCAGAATGCTAATTTGGTTACTTTCTTAAAGATATGCGGTAGGACACAATGGGAGGAGATGGGGGACCTCCATTAACACCTCCCTGAAGAATTCCAAAAGAGAGGGGAAGAGACTCTGCCAGAGGGCTAAATCATCTCCAACGCCAACATCCATTCTGCGATGGACGTCTCACCTGGCTCCATATCTATGTGTTTAAAACTCAAAATGCAGCAGCATCTCCTCAACCTCCCATTTGATGGGGATAACCTTTTCAGGCCAGACTGGTAAGATCATTAAAATAAAAAGGTACGGAGACCGCCAAGTCCATAGGGGCTCTCCAGCCTGCAAGATTTAGTAGCTCCTTTTGGAGTGACCAACCCAGAGGCGGAACCAAAACCATCTCCCCTGAATAGCCCCACTCGTATAAGAGGCAACAGGCTAAGCACCATGAAGCCGACAAGGAATACAGTAGCAGATCCTACAAATGATACAATGGAGGGTAAAGGTAAGGGAGGCTCCAGCAAGGGGCCTGCTTCTATCAAACAGTGACATGCACCGCATCCTCCCTGATCATACATTAGCTTTCAGGGGAGAGTACACCATTTCCTGCCTCCGTGGCAGGAAATTACATTAGACAAATGGATACTACCTGTAATTGAAACAAATCTAGCCTCAAACTGCATTGCACTTGTCCCCGCAACATCCTACTGCGATCACACAGGCTCCGCAAGGAGCAGCTCTCTTTTTTCAAGGAAGATGTGCATGCAGTCCTGCAAAAGGAGGCCATAGAATCCATACCCCACAACATAAAGACACAGGGATATACTCGTTGTACTGCCTCACATTAAAAAAGGATGACTCCAAAAGACATATTCCCAATCTCAGGCCCCTCACCCTTTACATCATATCAGAATATTTACAGATGACACCCCTGCAGGAGGTTTTCCCCCTCCTCTTACCAGGGGATTACATAGCGGTGCTTGATCTTAAGGACCCCTTCTTTCATATTCCCATCTGCCCTGCCCACTGGAAGTACCTTCTCCTCGGAGTCACCATGGTCCCATGAGTGTTCACAAAATGTCTGGCAGTGGTGGCAGCCCATCTCTGCCATTAGGGAAGCCAAGAGTAGCAGCAGTCTGTAGTATCTGGCACACACGCAAGTGATGATATACTTTATTCAAACATTGGTGTCAGATTCCGGTATCCTCAGGGTTGTACTGATGCTCAATGGGGTCCACCTCTCGACTGCCCCAAGTACGACAAATTGTATATTCACACGGACTAGTGAGATAGTCGAGCGAGGGAAGGGAAGGATGGGAACTGCTGGGAGGGAGATCTGTGAATGACACAAAGAGAAATACAGTAAATATATTGAGAGGGAGTATATATCATACTCTAGCATTCAGCGCTTTGCCCACCCCCCAAAGTCTTAATGTCACTATACCTGAAAAGGAAAAAAGGTGCAGCTGGACCAGGAGAGAGAAGGAGGGTGTGTGTTCTGTCAATTCTTAACATGCATCTAAACAATAAGAAAACATGTAGTGAAATTTAGGATCATTCATAGAACCATCAACCTCCAGTGAACACATAGGGACCTGTCCCACCTACCCTTCGTATGAGTTGACATGTCTGATATGCCAGGCCAATCACAGCTTGGACACCCTCACATACAACTCTCCTGAGCTTCAAAAGAGAAAAGAAAGATACTTTGTATAGCCTCATGGTACGGTACAATGTAATCTTGCACTTAACACCACTGTAGTCCTGCAATCTTAATTGCACTTTCTATTGTAAACTCTTAGTCTCTGTACATTGCTAGCAGGGGAATTCACCCCCGCCTCCTGGTTCATCCGAGAGCTTAGAGAGTGGTTAACCCCTCAGAACATTAAATGATATCCAAAGTAAATGCAGAACATACTGAGCGCCAGCAAAGCTCTTGTTAGTTCCTAGAGCGCACCAACGAACAGTTCAAAGCCAAAAGGTGTGTTCCCTGCATGAGATCTCGTAACTCGGATCTCTCCAACAGGGAACACAAGGATTAAAGTTCTCTGGCACCAGACCCTCCTTCTCCTCCGCAAAGACCGCTGACACTGCGGTCTCGCCAACGGAAGAGACGAGGAAGCGGCTGGGCGTCGGGACAAAGGAATAATGAACGGAACAGAAGTCAAGGTGGTGCTTGAGCACCTAGGCACTAACCCCGCCTTCTCCTCCGCAAAGACCGCTAACACTGCGGCCACACCAACGGAGGAGACAAGGAAGCGGCTATGCGACAGGATACCGAATCAATAGTGGGACAGAAAATAGAGTTGGTGCTAGAGCATCCTTACTGCCTCTTGCGCTGCCCCCACTAACCAAGCGAGATTTCACCAGAATTATCGGCAGCGGCTCTTTTCTCTGTTGCCGCTATATCCCGTTCCCAGTGCGGCGTCCCAGTCAACTGGGGCGTCACTGGCGCATGGAATGCCGGGAAACGTAGTCCGTCCTGACTCGTAATCCAGGCGGACTCTAAAAGTGGCAGTCAGTGTGAGCCTACGCAATGTGCCCTGACAATTGGGCTTTACCATAAGCACCACCAAAATCCACCTCCAACACCTTCAGATCCAACCCTACCTCGGCTCCATTTCAAATACTGTCAAAGGCAAAAAAGGGTACCAATGAGCAAAGAATCTAAGCTTTTCAGCACCTGCTTGCTTTTTTCAACCCAAGCATCACCACAGTTATGCATCTTTTTGGAACAATGGTATCTTGCATTGCAATAGTTCCCTGCGCAAGGTTGCACATGCAACTCCTGCAAGTGTGTCTGGCAGTCTAATGATCACAAGCCGAGGTCAATGGGAAGATATAGTATTGTCACAGGCCAAGGTGCATCTCTGTCTTCAAGGGTGGTCAACTGGTGCAAGGCAGGCCTTTCACAGACCCAGTTTCGAAGGTGACCATTAGCACGGATGGCTGTCTTATAGGCTGGGGCACACGTCTATCACAGTAACAGAACAGTTCAGGGACAGTGGCCATTTCAATACCAGGATCACCACTTCAATTTCTTGGAACTACTAGACATTCAGCTGGCTCTCAAAGCCTTTCCCTAACTAATTTGGGCAAAGGTAGTCCTGATCAGCATGGACAACATGACAGCCATGTATTACACCCAGAAACAGGGCCGCACATAGAGCATCTGGCATTGGGAGCTCTGCTACAACATTCACCTTCTGATAGACCATCTGCCAGCAGTAGCCAACAAATTTGCCAACCTGCTCAGCAGAATGCAACAAGTCAAAGAGTGGGAACTCCACTTCCTGGTCCTCCTCATATACTTTGACCGTTGGGGTACTCCACGAATAGACCTCTTCGCCAGGCCAGAAAATGCAAAATGCCTAGGCTTTGTCACCAGATAACCTCACCTACAGTCCATGGGCAATGCAATATGGATGAACTGGTCAGGGATATTTACCTATGTTTTTAACCTCGCACACTGCTTCCATTTGTCGTCATGAAGCTCATATGAACATTCCTAACTTTAATCATAGTAACTGCTAGGCTGCTTTTCTAGTGCTTTCAATTAGCCTGAAACAAGGTCAGGTCAGCCGTCCGGATACAGCCCAATTCAATCTTGCAATTTGGAACTTGAGGTCCTAGATTTCTGTTACCTCCACTTACCCCCAAGAATGTATGTCCATCCTGAAGTAGACCAGTTGGCCTACAATGCATGCTGCTATGCAACTAAATGGAGGCATTTCATCCATTACTGTATTTCCAACAAATATGATCCTTTAAATCCTACTGTTCAGAAACAGTCTCCTACCTTCTGCACCTGCAGAAGGCAAGCTTGACCTACTCAACAATTCTCCTCCAACTAACTAGTCGAATCTTACATGCTGAACAGACAACACACATCCTTTTTTAGGATTTCATTGATTAAAGGATTTACGGAGAGTCTAAAATAGGATCATACCCCCAGAGTACCTTCTGCTTCAGTCTGGAACCTCAAGATAGTCTTTACCAGTCTTATGGAGACAACATTTGAGCCTTTGCAAGCATGCCCTCTTCAGTTCTTTTCCCAGAAGGTAGCCATCCTGATGGCTATCACATTGATTATGCACATTAGCGAGCTGCAAACCTTAACCATTCACAAGCCTTTCATACAGTTAGGTGCACAGGGATAGGGTGGTTGTTTGAGCCCACCCCATGTTCCTCTCTAAGGTAGTGGCACCCTTGCCTCTTAACCAAACCATAGAACTGCCTGTCTTCTTCCCAAAGCCCGATTCTGTGACAGAAAGAACACTGCATACCTTAGAATTTAAGAGGTCCTTTATATACTGCTTAGATAGGGCCAAATCATTCTGCAAGTAAGACCAGCTATTTGTTTTCTTTGCTAAACCTCCCCAGGGGCAGCCAGGTGGATTGCCAAATGCATTCAAAGGTGTTACCTCAAGGAGAAGAAAGCCCTCCATGTTTCTCCTAGGGCACACTATATGTACAAGAAGGGGCTACTATCGCCTTTCTAGGCAAGATCCCTTTATCCAATATCTGCAAAGCAGCTACCTGGTCAATCTCACACTCTTTTTTAAAAACTATATCTTTATTGGCATTTGCGACAAAAATAGCAAATATAGCATTTTAACATATTCAGGTCTATGCATTAAAGAACATAAGTTAGCCATGAACACGGAGAAGAGTAGGGCAAATACAGGCTGCCTACCTACATTATGTTAGTCATCGTGAATCATCAACCCCGATTTTAGTTGCCCCCTTCCATCTCCTACCCCAGTGAGGCACCGCCCTTTGTTAAGTGTCTCTAAAATGCCCAAAGACAAACCTATATCATATAAACTAAACTACCCCTCCCTCCTTTAACAAAACATACCCCCCTTCCATGTCTGGGTCCCACACATTTTTACTAAACATTATTGTGTGGACCTCTTGGCCCGTCAGCAATCTTTAGTTGGCCAAGGAGTGTTAAGGACATTATTCCAAACATCTGCATCATTCACCCTTGAGCCACTGTGGCTCGGAGGATACTGCAATACAATCTATGATAAGCATGTGCATCTACAGCCACACAAGCCATGTACAGAAAATGCTGTCATAAAAATGTAGTGCTGTAGATTCACATGCACCCAGCTTCCTCCCTGGATGAATGTGCATTTGGAAGATCATTTCATGATCATCATATTTACTCAACATTGTGCTAACGCATCATACTTTTGGTTCACACTCCTCATAGTCTCTCACTCACTGTGCCGAACAAAATCTAACATGGAGTCAGTGCCCATGCTCAATGTACACTGAGAGGACATTTTCAGAGAAAAAAAAATTTCAAACGCCCAACCCAAGCCCGATACTAGATGCAGCAAAATACTAAGCATGTAAATCTACAACACTACATACTGATGCCTACAGGGTAAATAGCAGTATATATATATAAATATATATATAAACCCACACACTGAACGAGTTATCCATTGCATGATTAAGGCAGGCATGCCGAAACGCGTCGCAAAGGATTGGAATCATTAAAACTGTGGATTTGGTGATAATCGTTGGTGTCGGCGTCCTTTCTTTGATAGAAGACGGGAGTTGGAGGTTGATATATATATATATATATATAGATATATATATATATATGTATGTATATATATATATATGTGTGTGTGTGTGTATATATATATAGGATCTTAGACCTGATCAAATTCTGCCTTTATGAAAATATCTTTTTAATTGGAGGACAGTACTATACACAGAAACAGGGGACTGCCAAGGGCAACTGCTTCACCCCCAGTTATGCAAATTTGTTTGTGGGCTATTGGGAGAGGCAGAAGGGATAGGAAGCTAGGCAGATCACCACAACCAGTGAATGGAACACCTTATTTTATAGGTTCACTACATTGATTACCTTTTTATTCTTTGGAAGGGAGGATTGGAACAGGCAGAACACTATATTTCCATCCATAATTAGAATAATTTCAGTCTTCAGTTCAAAAGCCACATAAATAAATACAAGGCCAATTTCTTAGACTTGACATTGTCAGTTTAGCATAAAACAATGCAGAGCTCCCCATTTAGGAAACCTACAGCGAGGAATAGTATTCTTCAGGGTGATAGTAATCATCCTAAAAGCCTTGAAGTGGAGATTCCCTTTTGGGGAGTTACTCCACTCTAAACACACTTGCAGTAATAGCGGGACTTTGATAGCATGCATAGTGGCATGACTGAAACATTTCAAACAAGAGGGTATCCCATCTCGGTACTTGAGACAGCGAAGGAGAAAGTTAAACAACATTCTCACCAGGATCTGCTATTAGACAAAATCAAAGAGAAAGAGAAACCTAAGGTCAGATTGATTACCAATATCTCAGCAGACACAGCTGAGATATGTAAAATATTTAGCAGGAATTAGGAAATACTAGATCAGATAACATCATAATATATTAGTCTAAACACACACCCCCAGGACACCGCGACTAGAGACAGAACAAGTCATTGACGATGAAGGATCGACAAGGGTCCCTTCCTCGCTCTCCGGTGCCCCGAGGAAGCCAAATAACGGCATATCTTAAAGTTTCAGATACAACAGATCTGACTACAAATAATACAGAAGTGGTAAATTAACCACTCAAATTAGGAGGCATAATGAGCTCCTAAACATACCTGGTCCTGATGAAAGCCTCAAGAAAACGCAAGAAGGCTGAAACATGTTGACCTATTAGTGCGGTAGTCTAGTAACTAGGTCTACACACGCACAACCCTTTTCATTTTAATTTCCCACATCACCCATTTTTTCCTAATACTTTTTTTTGCATTAGAGTGATGTAGGGAGTTTTAAATTTCACTGCACTTGAGCACATGCACGCCCCTCTTTTTGATATCGGGACACTACTGGCAAATCAGTTTGTCTACCTCCAGGCGGAGGACAGCATATATACAATAATAAAACCCTATGATGATACTGTGACAGTACACCAAGGCAGAGAATCAAGATATACCCCCCCTGACCTGTGTATGTATATGAGTGTTTTTTTATAAGGTTACGCAACGATAAAGACACTGATTTCACAGGACAAGTGATCCATTCTCCCCCTCCTTGATTTTTTAAACACACACCCACAAGTAAAATACAGGAGGAGTACTTCTCTACGGGATCATCTAGTACCTACCCATTTCACATCAAAGTCCAACTTTCAATTGAATATATCTGAAACAGATTTTTATCCATGCATGGACCGTAAAGCATGCAAATACATCAGTAAGGTTACTATGTTTAGAGAACCAGGCAGAATAAAGCAGGTTAGGATCAACAAATTGCTTAGCTGTAATTCAGATTATCGGCATACTATCTTACATGTCCTTAAAAAATACAATACATTAGAGGCACTAAACAGCCAACTAAGATGTGCATTTTAGGACATATGTGAGCCATAACTAAAGGGGATTCATCATACCCAGTGGCTAGACATTTTCAAGTGTTTCAGTAATCGCAATCACTTGAGGTTTTTCAGCCTGGATGGAATAGTTCCTAATGAAAGAAGAGGTAACAGTGATGAACTTTGGTTTAATTAAATTTTATCTGCTGTTGATTTGCACTATTTTACCATTTCTGTTGACTATCAGCAGAAAAATAGATTTTGTCTCTAAGGGTTGTAACATAAATTGTATGATTACATATGACTTTAGAGTTAACCCTCATGACTTCTAGGTTAGCCAATGTACACAACAGGCTTCAATGTGATATTAATTGTCTATCCAAAAATCCTGTTATTTACATAGTTGGTATACAAAATGACGTGTAATCATTTGAATTCATGGAGCACTTTCATCAGACGAAGATGGCCGAAATGTAACAGTCAATCTTGTTTCTCTTTCAGAGCCTTTCTTTATTTTTATGGTTTTATCTAACTTGCACTTAAGGGAAAAGGAAACACACAAACACAGTGATCATGGCATATTAGATTAAATGCATCTGTGTGTTTGCTGCTACGAGGCGATTAAACAAGCATTTTAAAACCCCTTGGTGTGCCTGTAAAGTTTGTTTGTGAGAAGGGTACATTACATGAGAATTCACTCTCGCGTATGGAGACAACCACCCCACGAGGGTCTGCAGCGGTGAATGGCACTGAGTACTGAGAAAAAAACAGAAATATATATATATATATACATATGTATATATATGTATACATCCAAATTGCTCCCACAACGTCCGTAGCGCACACACGAGTTAATTCAAATCATTTGAGATTTATTTCAAATATTTCACAGTGGCTGACAGATATTAGAAACAGTTCAATACTAGTCAGTTTAAAAAAACATAAAAGCTGCAGTAGCTCTGAACGTGTAAAAACATGCAGAAAGAATCTAGCTTTCTCTATCTAAGGAGTACAAAAAATAAACACATTCTCTCTGCTTGTCATTGTAAGCTGTTAAAATAGTGCAGAAGAAAGAAAAGCAAAGTTCTTTTAGTTGCTTTAAACAGCTGCTCCGTGACCTGACCTGCCTTTAACCTCGGCGCTGGCAGCAGGCATTGTGACATCAGAACTTGACTGTAATAACTTATAGTAGTCGAGTTCTGACATCTTTTCATTATAATTGGCGACTTTGTGCATCACAAGTTGTGGATTTGAAGGAATTAATGACTGGCGTTTAGACAGAGATTACAGAATCCCCTTGTAGTAATGACATACACGAATGTATTGGTTCCATTATGTTTACTTCATGTATCTCTGTACGAGGCTGTACACAACCTTCTCAGCTCTGCTCCATCTCTTACTGCCGTATAGCATTCCATGGCATCACATATATATTGGAACCTCACTCCATTCTACCTGTTCTACTCATTACACTCAAAGGGAACTATACACACCCTACCTATACCATACCCCACTACTAAACCTGTGTATTATAATAATCATCAGTAGCATTTCTGGTATCCATATCTTCTTAGATAATTGAGGTCTGCTCCCTGGAAGTGCTGAATGCAGACTGGGGTGGTAAATAGTAGATGTAGTCATTTCAGGTGATGTGTGAGTAGTAAAAATTGATCAATATTTTTGTGGTACAATTGCTCTTCAATTGCTCTTGATCGGTCCAACGCATTCAAGGAAGTACTCAGACTGGGTTCTGCTCTTTCACAGCTAAGTCCACCACCTACACCGTGAGTGTGAAGACCGGAGACAAGAAGAACTCTGGGACCGATGCTAACGTCTACCTCATTCTGTATGGAGAGAAGGATGACACCGGTAAGAAAGATGCAGATGGTCATTATGTGAGTGGACAAACCGAATGTACAGTGTACAAACTTAGAAAGAAGGGTTGTTGTGTGTGGAGGGGAGTGTGAGAACACAAGACCTATTCAGAAGGAACGTCTGAGGAACAACTTGCTCTCTTTGGTTTTCTCCATGGGGAAAACAGGTTTCTCTTTGGTGAAGCCTCTACCTCTAAACCCAATATTATTCAGGGGTGTTCCATGCCCTCTGATATGACTAAAAAAACAGCTGCTTCAGGGGTGGCCAACTACTTGCACATGTTCTGCTGTTCACCATCTTTATCCAGGGGAAGGGTGGCTGAAATACCCATAAACCAAATGTAAAATGTCATGATTTCACATGAGAGTTAATCCATTTGCGAGTGCAAATTCACGTTTTGTGTATAACAAATTAAGGCTGTGATTTACGTACTTTAATGTCACTTGGGTGATCAGATTTGACACCCTGAGTTATATAAAACTGTGGCCAGTGTAAATATTTGATTGATTTAATAACAAGTCTTTGAAAACAATTTTTTTATGTTTGAAAAGCTTTATTCAAGGAAATGTTAATACAAAGATATCAGCATAGACTTAAGAAATAAGCAAACATGAGTAAAATAGCATTAAGCAAGCTAATATCATAAAGAAACAAGCAAAAGCCTTTTTTAACAGTTTTTTAAGGAGAAATGGGAAAAAAGAGAAGGAGAAGGAAAGATGAAAAAAAAAAAGGGGGAAAAAGGGGAAATGGTAATAACAGATTATGAGAAAATAAAAGTATGTCCAAAACGTAGGTGCTGTAAGCAAAATAACAATCAAATAACTTAGAAGAACAACTGTAACAGTAAGTAAATCATGTACTATTGATATAATAAAAAAGTAGGTAATTTCCTCAAGGCGGTTCAAAATTCTCCGAAGTGGTACATGATACATTCTTCCGAACCATCCGGTCTAAGTATAAGGTAAGAGGTAACCAGAAGAGATCCCTATTGTGTGTAGGATTACAAGAGGAAAGAGAGAATTCCACCAATAACGTGTAGAGAGCTTTGTGAGGGATTTCCAGTGTGAAGAGATGTGTTGAAAAGCCAGAGCAAGCATAAGGTCAAAAAGACCGCGAGAGTGCAGAGGAAGATCTAAAGCATCAGATAAACTGCCTAGAAAAAGGGTAGAAATTGAATACTGAGAGGATAGCGTGAAAATACGAGAGATATATAGCCAAACATTATTCCAGAATAGAGAGACAGGAGGACATAAAAATAAAAGATGAAAGAGGTTAGCGTTGGGGGCAGAACACGTCCAACAATTAGACTGCGAAGAAGAAGAAAAACGACCTAGAGAAAGTGGAGAGAAATATAATCTGTGGTACAGGTAAAACAAAGATTGGGTGAGAGAAGCAGAGCGAGAGATTTTCAAAGATCTGGACCAGAGCTTATCCCATAGGGCAACGGACCAGACACAACCCAAGTCCGCCTCCCAAGAGAGTTCCAGTTTAGATTTAAGGCGATCTGGATTAGGAGATGAAAAGAATTTATAATTGAGAGAGGCTTTGGGGAGGGTTGAAAGAATTTGAAGGAGAGAAGCTTGGGAAGCAGAGGAAGAGGAAGAAGGAAGAGAATAAAAAATATCAAGGATAAGTGTAATCAGAGTAACAAACTTTTGCAAAAAGGAACGAGGACAGCGAAAGGACATCTGAAATTGGGGAAAAGAACAAGGAGTCACTCCGTCAAAAAACTGGTTAACCCATATGATGCCCTTAGACCTCCAAGAATTCCAAAAAATGGGTCTATTATTTATAAGGATGAGCGAGTTGTACCAGACCGTTGAACCCAGAAAAGATTCCCGAGTGGTAGGTGTAGAAGTGAAAAGAGGCTTTAAAAGAGAAGAAGTATGTTTAAATAAAGGAAATGACATATGTGGAGCCTTGGCAGAAAAGCGTATAAACTCTCCAAAAGAAAAAGGCAGCAACAGTGCTTGTTCGATGTGAAGCCAAAGAGGAGCCAAAGGAGAAGGAACTGTCGCAAGCCATCTGGACGCCTGACGAAGAGAGAATGACTTATGGTAGAGACGAAAGTCTGGAAAGTTGACACCGCCATTGGACTTGGGTTTATGGAGCTGTGTTAAAGAGATTCTGGATTTCTTTTTGTTCCAAAGAAATCTTGACAAACAAGAATCAATGCGTTTAAAATAAATTGCGGGGATGTGAACGGGTAACATGGACAAAGTGTAAATTAAAATGGGAGCTATCATCATCTTAATTGAGTCCAATCGCCCCCACCAAGAGAGAAAGAGGGGGTTCCATGAGGAAAATAATCGTTCAATACGAGATAAAACCGTAGACATGTTTAGGGTAATTGAAGAGGAAATAGAGTTGGAAAACCATACTCCTAAATATTTAATTTTAGAGCTATTCCAAGCAAATCCAGTAGAGGAAAAGACATGAGGGGTGCAGAATTTTGTAAGAAGAAGAATTTCAGTTTTATCCGAATTGATTTTATATCCCGAGACCAGTGAAAAAGAAGCAAACTCAGACAATAGAGAAGGAATAGAAGTTTCTGGAGCAGAGATGAATAGAAGAATATCATCTGCATACGCAGAAAGCTTCAACTGCCCGTCTCCATAAGGGAAACCAAAAATAGAGGTATTGCTACAGATAGAGGACAAGAAGGGTTCAAGGGCGAGAACAAAAAGTAAAGGGGATAAGGGGCAACCTTGACGAACACCACGTGGAAGAGGAAAATATGAGGAAACCTGACCATTGACCAAAACCGAAGCTTTAGGAGAAGAATACAGCAAAGAAATAAGAGAAATGAAATGGGGATCAAAACCATGCCAACGCAATGAAGCAAATAGAAAAGACCAATCAACTCTATCAAAGGCCTTCTCCGCATCAACAGAAATAGCCGCTAGGGGAATAGAAAGAGAAGAAACCTTATTCAAAACATTAAGGAAGAGGCGAGAGTTATCAGAGGTAAGCCGGCCTTTAACAAAACCACACTGCTCTTTACCAATGAGATGGGGCATTAGAAGATCTAAGCGTAAAGCCAGTAGTTTAGCAAACAGCTTATAGTCCACATTAACTAAAGAGATCGGGCGAAAATTCTTGCAGAATTTGGGATCACGACCATCCTTGGGAATAAGACATATGGTGGCTTCTTGAAACGTACCTTCTGCCTTACCCAACAGACAAAACGATTGAAAGAGAGAAAGGAGTTTGGGAAGTAGAAGGTCAGAAAAGTGTAAATAAAATTCAACTGAAAAACCGTCAGGGCCTGGAGTTTTGCCCTTGGTGAGAGTATCCAAAGCCGCAGAGAGCTCATGTAAAGATAGATCAACTTCCAGATCCGGGAAACTAAGATGGGACGTCGAGGGTTTAGGAAGGTTATCAAAATAAGCTTGGACAAGAGAGGGAGAAGGAGAAGATTCCGGTGTGTAAAGAGTACGATAAAATAACTGAAACTGGTCCAGAATATCCTGAGATTTATGCAGTAAAGTGTTATCCGAAGAGTAAATAGAGTCAATAAAAGAGCGTTCCTTGCGTGACTTAAGATAATTAGCTAGAAGCTTCCCTGCCCTGTTACGACCGCCATAGTAACGAGCACTGCTACGAAGAAGCATCGACGAAGCATTATCCGTAGTAGACTTATTAAACTCTAACTTGGCCCGAATAAGTTCGGGAGAGACAGAATTATTAGGAGAAGAGTAGAACTTATGCTCCAAAGATTTAATGTGGGTTAAAGTAGATTTCTGCTTCTGAAGAAAATGTTTCTTCTTCTTGGAGACAAAATCAATAACAAACCCGCGAGCCGTAGCTTTAAAGGAGTCCCAGAGAAGATGGGAGGCGATATTAGAAACATCATTTAACAGGAAGAAATCAGTAGCAAAAGAACAAAAAGAAGAGGAGAAAAAAGGATCAATAAGAAGAGAATTGTTAAAACGCCAGCGAGAGGGTTTGGGACGCGGAGGAAGGAGATCAAGGTCCGTTACAATAGGAGCATGGTCCGAAATGAGTATAGGTTCAATAGAAGAAGATAGCAGGCTTTGTGATAAGGAAAGAGAAAGAAAAATATAGTCGAGGCGAGAGAAAGATGAATGAGGAGGAGAGAAAAAGGAAAAATCAAGAGAGTCAGGGTGTGAGAGTCTCCAAGAGTCAGTAAGACATGCTTGAGAAATGGTATCTAAAAATTGTTTGTGAGGTTTGTGAGGTAAGAACCGGACCGCTGATTTACGGTCAAGAAAGGGGTTTACAATCTGGTTACAGTCACCACCTAGAATGAAGAAGTCATCTTTATGTTGAATACATTTGCTCGTAATTAAGAGCCAGAAAAGTAAGTCAGGTTGTGTAGGGCCATATACATTAAACACAGTCAGAGGAATAGAATTAATTGATAACTTAGCTAATATCCACCTACCATCAGAATCTATTTCCTGTAGTAAAACCTTACATTTTAACTTTTTATGACACAAAATAACAACACCATTCTTCTTATTAATAGAAGGAGAAAATAAAACCGTACCCACCCATCCACGCCTTAACTTGAGAGATTCAGCCTCAGAGAGGTGAGTCTCTTGTAAGAGAACTATGTCAGGGCTATATGAAGCGAGGTGGGAAAGAATCCTCTGACGTTTAATGAGGTTATTAAAGCCTTTAACATTCCAGGAAATTACTCTGAATTTAAACACTAATAGGAACAATACCTACAGCTACAGATAAAAAGAAAGAAAATATCAAAAAGTGGAAAAGACTAGAAGTTAGATAAAAGGGCTGAAGTAAGGTAAAGGAGAAGAAAAAAAAAATAGAAGGTGCAAAACTAAAATATAACCAACAAAAAAAGAGGACAGTAAGACAAACAGAGAAAGAATGAAAGGAAGTAATAAGAAGAACAGATACAAAGGGAAGAGAGAGGAAGGGTAAAAAGAGATAAATACAAGAAGAGACAGTACAAATCCAAAAAGGACGACTGAAAATGACATACCTGAAGGGGACATGAAGAGGATAAAAGGGCAATGGAGGGACGAAACAAGAATGACCATCCGGAACCAGGAGACCAGACCACACCGGGACGAGAGCTGAAGAGGACGAACCATGTAAGGGGATAGGGGAGCACACCAATCAATCTAGATAAGAAAAATAAATATAAGAAATGCTTATATTGACACGACAAACTAAACAAATTAAAGATGACATTAAAAACGGAATATAAACGAGAATTTAAATGAAAGAAAACCAGCAAAGGTAGCAACAGACAGCGAAAGGTGTCATAATAGAAATTCTGAAATATTGGTCAAAGACAATTTAACAGTATAATGAACGAAGGCAATGTAAAAACCTTGTCAGAAAAAACCTGCAAGAAAAAAGTAGAGATAAACATTCAACCACAAACAGAAGCAGAAGTATCCATGCCGGCGTTAGACTGAATGTGAATAAAAGTTTTAAGTTCAGCAGGATCTCGAAAACTCCAAGTCTGATTTTGATGAGTGACTTTGAAGGTGCAGGGGTGGAATAAGCCATATCTGGCACCAAGAGAGCGTAGAGGGGCACGAAGGCTCAAAAACTCTTTCCTTCTTGCTGCGGTAACCGTAGAAACATCTTGAGTAAGGAAAACCCTCTGGCCCAACCAGGAAACTTGGCGTTTGGATCGAGCCGCAGAGAGGACTAGAAGTAGATCTGTGAATTTCAGAAAAAGAATAATGACTCCTCGAGGCTTAGTTGAAGTGGATGAACGAGGACCAAGTCGATGAGCCCTTTGGATAGTGAGAGAGGTGGTTGCAGGCATGTCCAAAAGTTTCAGAAGGAAGGAGGAGAAAAATGAGACAGGGTCATCACCTTCCAAGGACTCAGGTAAACCATAAATGCGTAGGTTATTTCTCCTGTTTCTATTTTCCAAATCCTCAGTGTGCTGCTGGAGGGCAAGAACGGACTTTTCCAGTGAAGAGATACGTTGAGAGTTAACTTGGATCTCTGAAATCTGTTGCTCCACGGAAGACACTCTATTTTCCATAGTCGACCATTTCATTTCATAAAGCTGCATTTTATTGTTGGTCTCCTCAACAAACGGTCGGAGAGCACGAATCTCTTCCAAGAGAAGTTCCATGGAGATGGGAGACGACGATTTGTCTGTAGGAGGAGAGTCGTGTTTCAAGCGCTTGGATGACGTGGTAGGAGGAGAGGACTTACTTGAAGGCGGCTGGGATGAGGAAGGGCGATTAGGGGCAGGTGACGCCATTTGATCCGAAGTAGAAGAAGAGTCAGTTATTGAGGAAGATGAAGATGATGCAGAACCTTTTGAGGGCACAAAAACGAACTTCGGGTTGCGTAGTTTGCCCATAGATATGTGAGCGAACAGACTGTATAGTAGATGAAGGGAATAATGTAGCACAGGCCCAGGCACAGACGTGACTAGATGATAGAGGTCTTCACTAGCAATAGACAGGTTGAGTAGATAGGAGCCACAATATGAGAAAAGAAGATGCGCAGCTGAGACAGATACAAGTATGAATATGAAAGAGCAACTCCAGATTTATGTATCAACTCTGCGTAAACATATCCTAAATATCCAAATTGAGGAGGCGTAATACAGCAGAACAGTAAGACTTTCGCAGGAGTTGTCCACCAATGGTAATTGAGGAAAGACTTGTTGGAAAACCAAGAACCATCATAAGAAGCAAGGAGGCAGTGCAGAAATCAACATGAGCACTAAAGGATCCGCCCAGGCAGAATGGAGCACAGGGACCAGGTGGCCTTCTTAATCGGAGTCAGAGACATGCTTCTGATAAAGTGAGTCAAAAGACAAGTGATTTAGCTGATATCCTCCACACCGTTTCAACTGCACTGCGCCTCGATGAAATACAAAATAGTGTTAATACTATGAGGTTCTTACTGGTTTCCAACCAAATCCATAAAGACTCCCAGTGCTTCAATAAAGAACAAGAAGCTCCAGAGGAGCTGATACCAGGAAAAGCATCGTATGGTGTCTAATGACATATTCCCCTATCATATCTACCAGTAGTAACTCATTCCAGGTTGGCGACAAAATAACATTGCCCAATAGCAGGTATAGCTCCGTTTGAGGCTCGTTTGACAGGTAAAGTAAGCTCTGTGGTGCCTCAGGAGATTTACACAAACGCCACAGCAAAAGAGTCCATTCAGTAAAATCTATCGCTATGTGCCCACAATGTCCAAAAATCAGATTAGTTCACCTCTCAGGAACATCAGAGCAGACGGGGAGGACTCAGGGAGAAAGCAAGGAGCCGCAGCAGAAGTGTTCCACTCAAGCGTGCTGGCATCGTGAGAGCGTCGCGAAAGAGACAAAATGGCGGACGCGCTGAGGCGTTTAGAAAATACGCCGAAAATGAAGCATTCTTCAATAAATAAACGTGCTCCCAGACCTCACCAAGTGCACCTCACATTCCGACCTTGAATACTGCCGTGGAAGTCAGTAAAGGAGTAGAAAAAACCTCCGTAAAACATGTAGGTTCGCCCCGGTACGGCGGAGCTCCGGATTCAAGCGGCCATCCCAGCCGGCGTCCAAGCCACACCCCTTTGAAAACTATTTTTGATGTACAGGAGGTTCCCTCCTTGGTATGAAGTTTTTGCTCGAAGTAAATGGGTTTCTTTTATTAGTTCAGGATGTATTTTTTCTTAGGTCTGGCCTAGAGAAACATTTAGCAGACTCATGTTGTCCAAAAAGAATCATATTAACAATTTACAAAAATATACAAGTAGAGAATTCGGTCAGTGTACATCCAATGTCCTATTTGTGTACTCACATTTTACTTCCGCCCAACACAGTCTACAGCCGGAAGCACTGGGCAGTGGTTCAACCCATCCAGCATTTGGCATTCAGAGGGATGCCTTGATTCTCTTGCACAGTTGCCCATCTGCCCACTCTACTTCAGAGGCAGCGGTGGGAGGCCAATCAGTGCTTTAATTTCTGCTTTCTTTTCATGTGTTTTTTCTGTTTTTGTGACGGTTCATTTTTTACGTACCTTTTTGGCAAACGTTCCACTTTTAGACAGTGGTAAATTTACTTTTTATTACTTTTTATTACTTTTGCACTTTTAATTTCTATTGTAGATGTTTGCCAAAAATATATATATATATTACAGGCTTGCCTAGGCGAAAACTATTGGCTTTGAGAAATGCTTATTTCTTTGTGACAGCTTTAATGTACTATTACACTCAGTGGGATGACCGCAGTGGAGAGCCAATGCTGGCACTACTTCACAGTCTGGTCTTATGTGATCCATGGCTGTCTTGGGTGCCAATATGTTTAACCTTTAATGTGTTGAACATGTTGTAGTGTCATGAGTGACAGTCTAAACTGAATATGCCGTTCAGGATTAAGATGGTTCAGGTAACATCATCAAAATAAAATAGCACATGGCCAGTTACCTGTGAGAAAACCAGCAAAACTATTATAATTCATTCAGAATGATCAGCATACGAATTGTGTAACCATAGAGATTTGTTGACTAATGTTAATTTCCCATCAGATGTCTCTGGAATGCTTGAAAGCTGCTGTGAAATGCTTGGAGTTTTGGAGCACAGGCTAAAAAGTGGGAATTCTTGGATTCTCCTTGACGCTGGCGGCCCTTCTGCCCCTTTATGCTAGTCTCTGTCCTTACATAGGATGCCGAAATCTGCAGTGGAAAAAAGAGATTTTGAAAGCATAACAATTGGGGAATTTCCACAGTACAGGATATGGACATGGATGGTTTGTTCTGAAACATGGGGAGTTTGGGAGTGAGTAGGTTCCACATGACAGCCATGTCTGTACCACGAGATTGGGATGTTTCGAGCACTAAGAAGGGATCCGTTTTAGAACGGGCACCATTGGTGGCTGGGTAGTCCGTGAGCTAGTGGATATATTCCATGTGGAAAACGTAAAATAGAGTTGGATTATATTTGCTATTTCATTGCTAGGGACATCCATCTCTATACGGAGTCTAAAGCCTGCAGGTGATAGGACGGAGCTCTTTAAAACCCTAGTGACAAATTGTGGTAGATGTTCAGGTCCCTTTACCACGCACACATGTTCTTTGGGTAGCAAATGATGAATAAATATAGACTTTACACTAATGAAGGAAGGAGAGGAGTTACTGGAGCAATATGCATTCATGTACTTCCTATAACTGGACAAAGAGTAGTATTCACTGTAGTATGTAGCATACAGGAGGCGAGCACCAAATGACCCCCCCTGGCCCCTCCCCCCCCTCCGGTGTATGGGGAATAATGAGGACCACTTTCCAGTTAATGGAGGGATGCTGAAATATGAAGTTTCATGCCCAACAGTAACATAAGGCATGCAGGAAAGCTTTACATGACTTGGCATATGCAAATAAACTAATACAACTACAGTTTTAGACAGCTAGTTATAACTCAAGTAGGGTTTAAGCTAATTAAGTAGAGATTTGCGATTAAATGTGATTCAGGCTTAATCAACCTTTGCTTTATTGTGCTTGCTGAGTTGTTCACATTATTTACAATCATGGTGTGGCATGTGTGTATACTGATTCGGGGATTGGGTTGTGACTCTGTTATATTAACTGCAGAAAAGAGATTCTCTGGCAGATTTTGTCTGACTCAAAACGCTTCTACCCATAGAAGCCTAACTCAGAGAGGATGGGCTAGAGACACCAAGCAGGTTTTCTTCCTCTGTAAAGGTCTCTTTGGGGCTTCACAAATATACTTGATTTGACACTGTTAGACCTTTTTGCTGATTCATTTTGTTGGTCTTAGGACTCTGCACTTTACTACTCCTAACCACTGCTAAAGTTCATGTGCTTCTACTCTAAACATGGTGACAATGGTGTGTAGCTGATTGGCATATTTGTTGTACTGGTAAGTCTCTTGTAAAGTGGTATACCATATACACAGGGCCTGTACCTCAAATGCTACTATTGGGCGGCAGCACTGATTGTTCCACCCACAGAAGTAGCCTTTCAAACCTGCCTCAGGCCTGCCACTGCAGTACCTGTGTGTGCAGCTTACTACCACTTCAACTTGACATTGAAAACTACTTGCCACGCCTTAAACTCCCCTTTTATTACATATAAGTCACCCCTAATGTTGGCCCTAAGTTACCCTAAGGGCAGGGTGCTATGTAAGTAAAAGGTAGGACATGTACCTTTATGTTTTGCATGTCCTAGTAGTGACAAACAGCCTATTTAATTTTTCACTACTGTGAGGCCTACCCCTCTCATAGGTCAGCATTGGGAATTCCATAATAATCTTTTAAGCTGTAATTCCTGATCAGAGAGGAGTAGCTTTTTCATGTTTGATATGATTGGAATGGTGACAATAAATCCTTCTTACTGGTGAAGTTGGAATTAACATTACTGTTTTAGAAATGCCACTTTTACTGTTTAACAAAGAAAGAAGGGGTTGGGCTAGTATCGGTCAGCAAGGCTAGACCGTACGAACAAGGAAAAATGCCAATGCTGATGGTCATTTAATACTCACACAGGCTTTGAATTTGTATCACCCCATGAAAAAGCTACTCCTCTCTGATCAGGAATTACAGCTTAAAAGTATATTATGGAATTCCCAATGCTGACCTATGAGAGGGGTAGGCCTCACAGTAGTGAAAAATTAAATAGGCTTTGAATTTGTATCACCCCAATTTCGGTACTCGGGAAGTCAGGGGTAGCCACTTGGTCTCCACTGCCTCCTTGAGGAGAGCCTCCAGTGGGTTTCCCAGTTTATACATGAACCGTTTGTGGAATTCCTTAGGAAAGCCATTTGTCTTGGGTGTTTTTCTCAAGTTGAGGCGGCCCAAGGCTTTCCATAATTCCTCAGCCCGCCCTGCAGGGAGTGTTGTTGTGCATCTATGAGGGTCCGTAGAGGAAGGTCATACACAAAGTCAGCTATCGATGATTCAGGAAGTGTGTCCCACCCAGCGTACAACCGGCGTAGAATTGTGCGAATGCGTGGCCTACCTCCATGTCTCCTGTAAATTTTGCGCCATTTTGGTCACTCAGGTATAGGAAACGGTCATAGTGCTGCAAGTTGAAGCACAGGTGAAGTAATTTACTCACCCTTTCCCCCATTGGCATATACAGGATTGGGAGATGAGCCATATGGCCTGCGCCTCATCCATGAGTGTGTGGTTGAGCACTCTGGGCATGGATCAGCTACCTGCGTAGCTCTTGGTCTGGGTCACTCAAGCAGCGGACCTCAAGGTCCATGATCTGGGCTCCTAGCACTCTCACAGCATGTTGCTTACTGCGATTCATGCCTATCATGTTTTTCCAAAGGGATGCCTTGAAGGCCTCCCAGAGGTGACAGAGGAGGTCACTGAGTGTCCATTTTGGGAAAAGTAGGTGCCAATAGTCTCACTAAGCTATGTAATAAAAGTGTTAACCTGCAGGGACCATGAATTGAGCCTCAATTGTAGCGGGGGTCTTTGGAGGCCTGTTGTGAGACCCATCTCCACCAGGGAATGATCTGAGAGGCCCAGGGTAGGATCCGCTTGGCCGTCACCTTGTGTGTTAGGGATTTCAGTATTAAGAAGTAGTCAAGATGTGGGTACATGTTATGCGCCCCGGAGTAATACGTGTACCCCCTCTCCTGCAGGTGATAATGTTGCCAGATGTCAATCAGACCTAATACTTCCATGAAGGATGCCATCAGTGTGCGGCCAGTCACGATTTGGGCTCCTGTTCTGTGTCTGTCGAATTCACCATCTACTACCCCATTCCAGTCATTCCCGATAAGACAGGCCCCTCTGGGAGGTTCCCGACCAGTCTCGTTATGGCCTCTAAAAAGGATGCACTAAGGGGTAGTGGGCCATAAACGTTGACTTGTGTAAGGGGGTCCCCTGTCAAAAGGCCGATGAAATGCTATGTATTTACACCATGACTCATGCCATTCCTTGAGAGGGACAAAGGGGGAGCCCTTCTTGAGCAGAATGGCTACTCCCCGAGACCCCCTCCTGAAACTAGCATGACAGGCACAGTTATAGCCGTAGCTGGCGAGGAAAGGGATTTTACTGACTAGTAGGTGGGTGTCTTGCAGAAACAGAATGTACGCCTTCACCTTCCTCGCAGCCTTGAGGACCGCTATCTGCTTGAGCTTGTCTGAGAGGCTATTCACATTATAGGTGACTATGCGAATTTGGGCAGTTTGGGCTCCCTTATTGTGGTCGTGGCATGAGGGTACTGTGGGGGTACTTTGTCAGGGTGGTGGTCACTATCTCCTCGAGAACAAGTATATGCCAGCAGTGTGAACCACAAAAAAGAACTTACACATAAACACCTCCTTCCTCCCGCCCTATACATGAAGCATCTTTTGCAGGTAGTGCGCGTCCAGCACGAACTAGGCCCTGGCCCTGCACCACCCCAAGTGGAGCCCATCCCAACTGTTTAAAACAAGTGCTCGTCTCCCCCGCACCCTGGGAGACCCAGTCATCTGAGCTCAGGTAGTCCTCAAGCGCTGAAGGGGAGTCAAGTGGTCTCATCTGGGCTCCTTTGCCATCCAACCTTGAACAAGTATCGGTCCATCCCCAATTGGTAGCAAGGAGTGAGCGAGACAGCCCCTCCACCGTCTGCCATGTCCACAATGTCCACCAGTTAGGTCTGCGGCAGCTCCGGTGGTGCCACAGCACTATCCGTTTCTGCCGATGAAGGGTCTGGGGTGTCCACTGGTCAGTGTCTATAGGTCGTCTGACTTCCCCCTGTTGTTCCTCCATTAGGAGCGTGAGCGGCTTCTATTGCCACCATGATTGCGGAAGCGTCTCAGACGGTATGATGCTCTGTGTCCTAATGTTGTGCAACGCTGAACTGGGCTGGTGTATGCAGGCAGATATCAATTTTTTCATCAGTTCACTGGAACCTTGCTGCTGGTGAATCAAAGAAGGTTTGGTTTAGAAAGTGTTTAGAAGGTTTGGTCCTGATATTTAACCTTGAGTCGAGCAAGGTAAAAGAGCTTGATTCGATGTTGAGCTCGCACAGTTTCCAGGAAGGATTTGCGTTGTTGTAGGACAAGTTTGGTGTAATTTGGGAAGACCAGTATTTTGTGAGACTGGTACAGTAATGTGGCTTGACTATAAGCGTGCCAGAGGATGGCATCCCTATCGTGATAGTTCAGGATGTGAATGATGATGGGTCTGGCCAGTGCCCCCCGGGGGTGGCCTCAGGGCCAGAGCCCAGTGCGCCCACTCCACAATGAAGCAGCAGGACAGGGCATCTGTCAGCATAATGAAACGCAGCCATCAATCCATAAAGGCTTCAGGGGAGGGCCTTTTACAGCCCTCTTTAAAGCCAATAAGGCAGATGTTATTTCACTGGTCCCTTCCCTGTGCGTCTTCGACCCATGCTGCCAGTTCTTTAGAGATGGTGGCGAGTTTGGAGAAAGACAGCTGTAGTGCAGACACCTTTGGGCATCTGTTGTTCTGCCCACATCTCGGCGCAGGTCTTGGCCAGAGAAGCATGACATCTGAGCTCACAGTTCAAATCTTGCCCTTGAGGGCTTCCCCATGTGGGTAATGGCAGCGAGGTTCATAGTCATGTCAGCCCCGCCACTATGTGCTCCGTTCCCTGATCCCAGAGTCTCCGCAGGCTTTGCAGTCGCTTGTGCAAACTTGTCCAAGTTCCCTTGCTTGCCCTGTGGTGGAATCTTGTCTTTGGCCATGTCAAGGCCACCGATGCCGGCAAGCTGGGATCGTCGTCTCTGGCCGGCTGCACCTTCCAGCCCCTGGGGGCAGCCCAGTGCGGCACGAGCAGTCCCACAGGGGCCCTAGCGACATACCAGCAGACCAAGTCTGTTTCACGGGCATTCAGCCACTGGCTGAACCCCAGCACTCTCTGGCATTCGTTTCAGCAGGTGCCCCCATGTAGTTGACACACTCGGGGGGCTCAGATGTTGTGCCTGTCTGTGGGGCAGCGTGGTGCTCACTCCTCTGTTAGCGACACCTGCCGGCCGCTTCACCGGTGCCGAGAAACTCACATCAGGTGCAAGAAGGCCACACTGGGGCCTGCCAGCCGTGCACAGTTCCCCGCTCTTTGTCCTTGGACCAGTTTCGTGTGTGTCAATTGTCACGGAGGGAGGACTGAGATGCACCCCTCTCGGATGGCTGCGGTCATAGTCTTCTCTTTGGCTGTCAAATGCCTTCTGACAGGTGTGTGTTTTGGATACAGAGGCAGTAGCCTCATTACTCCACATCCATTTTGAGTTTTTTAGTCGCTGTTTCGGTTTTCTTATTGATCTGTGACACTTTGTCACAGTTGAAGTTGGTTAACAAGGTCAGCGCTGTGATGGGCCGCGGCTAGCGTTCAGAAGAGTTTGCAGAAGTGTCAGCAAGTTTCTTCGAAGAGTCTTGTCTTTGTCTGTGAAATGCCTTCTGACAGTGATGAGTTTTGGGTGCCGAGGCGGTAGCCTTCTGGCAGTGGTGAGTTTTGCATGCAGAGGCAGTATCCTCATTGCTCCACATTCATTTTGAGTTTTGTTTTTAGTGACTGTTTTGGGTTCACAAGGTCATCACTGTGATGGGACGGTCAAATGGGTTTGCAGAAATGTCTGCAAGTTTCCTGATCAGTGGGTTGTCTTTTTGACCCAATCCTTTGTAGAAATTCTTGTTGAGTTTGCAGAGATGGTCGTCCAACATCTCAACGCCTAGGTCTCTGTGTGTGGAAATCTGCTGTTCTTGTGAAGCTGGGAGCACCTACTGCAATACGTTGTTGAGTGGTCTTTCCGGAACCCAAACTGTTATTTGGAGAGGAGGTTTTCACTTGATGCAAAGTTGATGAGACAGGCGAGAATAACTTTTTCAAAAAGCTTTGATAGTCCTGACAGGAGACTTATAGGGCAGTAGTTTGCAGGGTCTCGTAGTGGTTTTCCAGCCTTAGAGCAAACTATGGCTCTTGCTTCTTTCCAAACATTGGGGAAGTACTGATACTGCATACACCCATTGATTATCTCTGCAAGCCGATCCACTGCGGCATCTGGGAGCATCTTGATGGCTTGGTTGGTTATTCCGTCCTTTCCTGAAGCCTTGCTTTCTTTACCAGGGCTAGAACTTCATCAGTAGAGCATTCCTCAATGGTTGAGGCTTCTGTTTATGACAGCGAAGACCTCAGCTTTGTCCCTGTTGCTACATGCCAGGTGAGTCTTTCCTTATATCGGTGGGTTTGGTTCCTTCTTCCCAGTCAAGCGTCGGGTCATTCTCCAGAGAGAGTTGTCCGAGTCCTTCAAGTTAGATGTAGCTGCTTCCCATTTTTCACCTCTGTGCTGGCTTATTTGCATCTTCAGCTGTCTTGTCAGTTCTTTGTACTTCTTCAGCAGATCAGGGGTGCGATACCTTTGCTTTGTTCTTGTCAGCTATCGACTTCTTGATGCCGTTCGGGAGGTCGTAGATGGGGCAGCGTTGGAGTTTTCTGCTGAGGGACACTGCGTTCAATACAAGTGTGAACTGCAACTGTGAAGTGGTGAATAGCCTGGTCAATGTCTTCAATGCAGTATACGGGACCAGGGACCAGTGTCTCTTCCAGGCTTCTCTTGTATAGTCTCCAATCTGCCTTCTTGAAGTTGTGACTGGTGCCCTGTTCTTGGCTTTCAATCACATCTCCAAATGTGATCAATACTGTGTTGTGATCGGACATCAGTGCTGTCAAAGTCTCCAGCTCCATAGGTTAGGATAGTTTCTTCATGACGACTATGTCTAGAACATCGGTATTATACCGTGCAGCACCTGGGTAGTGAGTTGGGTAAGTTGGGCCAGCCACTACAAAGTCCTTCCTTGAGTGGGCAAGTAGAGAGTCTCCTTTCCTGTTTGAAGTGCGAGAGTTCCAGCACTGGTGCTTGGCATTAAGATCGCCTCCAATTAATGTTAGGATGTTGGGGTCCAGTAAGGCATCTAGGTCCTTTGGGTGTAGCTGGTCTGGGGGTAAGTAGGCGGCAATTAACCATAGTGGGCCTGCTGATGTCTGGATCTGTATACCAGTTGCTTCAATGCTCCCCACTAGTGGTAGTGCAATCTCGTGGTGCTTCATTTTTTTGCTGACAATCACCGCTGTTACTCTGCCCTTGGCTCCAGTGGTGCGATCTGTGCGGTACACTCTGTGGTTTCCTAGGTTAAGCTTCTGGTTTCCTTGGAGATAGGTCTCGGAGATAAGCGCCATATTCACATCCATGGTCTCCATCAGGTGCAGGAGTTCCACAGTTTTCTTCTGAATGTGTTGGCCTTCCACATCAAGAAGATGGAGTTTCCATTAGATTTGGCTGCCATAGCGGTTGTTTTCTTCACCGTGGAAAAGTCTGGCAATTCGCCTCAATTGTCACCACAGGGTAGATGTCCATGTCTGCGAATACTTTCGCAATCTTCACAATGAGTTCCTGCCAGTTGATGGCCATGCCTATTTCACAGGATGATGCCGGGGCAGTTGTTGTTGGTGGGCTGTCTTGTTTGGGTCCTGTAACTTCTGCGTATGTCCTTCCATCCACACACGCTTTGCTTTGGCTGTTGGTTAAGTTGCATGTTTAAATACTGTGTGCCAATGTAGGTTTGTGGTTGTCTGTCTTCCTTTGACCTTGGTCTGTTGCCGGTGAGTGTCGAGAAGCCTTTTGTGGTTGGGGGAGTTGCTTGGGTGATTCATCCTTCTTTGCCTTCTGCATGTAGGGACAGCCACGATAGGTTGCTGGGTGATTTCCTGTGCAATTTGCACATATCGCTGGTTCTGTTTCTCTGTTCCTGGTGCATTGGCTGGAGGTGTGCTCGCCTCCACAGCGTACACACCGTGACTTCTGGTGGCAGAATGCAGAGGTGTGCCCCAAGCGTTGGCAGTTGTAGCACATGAATGAGCTCTGTTTCCCCCGGGCACTTCTGTGGTGACGGTGCAGCCGCAGAGCCTTGTGACTGCTGAGAGATCTACTGGTTTCCCATCCTGGCTTGTCGACAGGATTACGACGAACAGGGGAAATGTATTTTTCTTGTATGTCAGTGAGGCAATCTGTGTAATACTTTTAACCATAAGTCCAAGTTCCGCTAAGTCCTGAGTGATGTGCCCAAGGATGCGTTTACTGGGAGTCCCTGTATCACGAAGCACTGGGCTTTTGCAGCTGACAATGAGAAGGTGTGATATTCAATTTTCTGTTCTATGAGCATGCTGGTCACACTACTGTAATCCTCTGGTGTGGTGAGCATCATGTTGGCGGGGTCCTGCCGGGGCTTGATTGTGAAAGTGGATGTGCAGTGTTCCTCCAGTAGCACCACGAGGTCCTTGTGAGTGGCTAAGTTCTTCAGAATGATGGGAGGGATCCGCTGTCACTTTGTAGAACCTGAAGAGGTTCCAGCTTCAGCTGTCTTGTGGTCCTGAGGACTGACGTCGCAGTCCTGGGCATTTTAAAGAACCTGGAAACTGTTTGGGGTCGCAATTGCAGCGCTTCTGGCAGGTGTGCGGGCAACCTTTGGGGCTTTTTCTGGGGAATTTGGGCACGAGACGCATCCTCTCTTTGTCTTTGTGTGCCATTCCATGTTGTCCTCATTGGCATCGATTGGGTTTGCCATGGCTTCTGTGTTCATCGTTGGTGATGCTTTGGTGGGGCTGGAGTGAAGCTCATTGCGTAGACATTTTAGCTCAGATATTCTATCTCAGTTGCTTCTCTGGTTGCTGTCCCTTTGGTCTGTCTTGTGGCCCTACAGCTGACCGTGGTGTCTATTAGAGGTGCTCACCCTTCGGTTTCTTCCCCCTCAGCACAGCCTTGCTCCGGGTAAGCCAGAGAACGAAGGCCCAGCCTCACACAGAGTTTGGACTTATCAGCCCTTCACCACGGGGTGCGCAGCCTGGCCCGGTCAAGCCAAGGTGACGGAGGCCCAGCACCTGGGTAGGACTGGGGAAAGTCCTTTCATTATTCGGTATTCAGCCCTTCCCCTCTCTGGTGTGCAACCTGGCCCTGGTCAAGCCAGGGAGACGTAGGCCCAGCACCCAAGGGGAGCCAGCTGGATAATGATCCTAGCACTTCCCTTCATTTGCCACCCTTGGCACGCAGCCTGGCCCCAGGCAAGCCAGGGAGATGCAGGCCCAGCACCCAGGAGGAGCGGAGAGAGAGTTGTGATCGGAGCGCGAGTCAAAATTTAGCTGCTCAATCAATCTCAATGACTCATCCTGAGCTGCACCAATGAGCAATCTCTCCTATCAATCTCAATCTGAGCATCCTCTCGGTTGGCTTCGTAGTTGACGGTTTAAATAAGGGAGGATGAGACAGGAAGATTGGCAGGTGGCACGGATGTTGCCATCTTTGATATCCAGACCATGCCCCCTGTACTATCTATCTTTAAGTTTAATTGTTTATTAATACCTTTCTAGAATAATGCCATTGAGTGACTTGTGTATGCCAAACTGTTTTATTTCCTTTACTAAGAAAATATTTTGCACTGTGGAAAAACCCCTTTCCGTGACAGCCCTACCATTTTTGGGGGTGTTCCTGACACTTTCTTGCTTTCCATGGATACACATTTACTAATGCCCTTAACTGACATACATTTAGAATGTATTTGAGGAGAGAGACTTCCGGCAAATGTTCATCAATTTGTGGGTGTTCATCTACTTTTGCAGGTGTTCCCTCCCAAAAATGGTTGCATATCAGATATCGGATACCGAAATATTGTTAGTCATAAATACACTGTCCTAAATATCCTTTAAATGAATATCATCTAATGGGGTGTAGATTTTTGATTATTAACTCCAGTGGGGAGATAATTTAGTTGACGATATTTAGGACATACCATCTATGTCAGACAATATTCTGACAATGATATCCCAGAAACATTCACTAGCCACCTGTGTCAGTAGATTTAGTCTTGCTTAAAATTACACCTTACTGGCATAGGAGGTATCATGTGTAAATCCATTTTCTAGTGGTATTCCACATTGTTTAAATATCAGTAGTGAATTTGCACTCATAACTTTTCCTATTTGAACACCTGACTAAACATAGATGTTAACTTTTCTTTGTCAGCCTTAACTACTGCCTCTAATTTAGCACTATACTCTACGATTGTGATATAATTTTGATGCAATAAAGTCTTCAATTTATATTTTACTTCCTGCATTCTTTTCCTGCTAAAAATAGGATTCATGAATCTGAAAGCATCCAAAACAAATAAAAACAAATTTGAGCGTGGAAAAATAGACGTCTTCACTGTGGAAGCTGTTGATATTGGGGATCTAAAGAAAATAAAAATAGGACATGATAACAAAGGTAAGAAAGATTTCTAAGTTTGTGTTTTTACAGCAACACATGACTATACAGAATTTCTTTGAAAAAGTTGTAGAACATGTATTGTGGCCCTGAATGGCAGTGAAATCAATGTGTTAAAATGGGTGACAATGAGCCTGTTCCTGTAAATCTGAGATGCTAAGTTCCACCTTTTTAAGTATTGCCCTTATATTGTTTTATATGTAGGTCCACCTTAGTGCTTAAGTTTAAGTTGTCACCAGGACTGGGGTTTTCAGTAACTCTAAATGTTGTATATAGATTCAACCCATCATCAGGAGTGAACTGACTTGATAGATTTTCTGAATTGCTGCATGCTAGCTATGTCAGTCCTAGATATTGATGTAGTCTGGCACTTTTTGGCAAACATGAGTAAAAGCTAAGCATATGTTATTACAGGATTCAATGGAGTTTGACTGAAAGGTTTTGTTTAATGCTGCACCTTCACCATCAGGCAAGATTGAGTCCCGAACAAAAAATCCTTAGGTCCTCAAGACTTTACTTTGCCTCCTAGCTAATATTTCTAATGTCTTGCTTGACATCATCAAAAGGGCATAGGTTTCAAGGAACATTTGATGAAAATCAAGTTCACTGATGGAAAAAAACAGTGTTAGTGTGAGGGCATCTTGGAGTTTGATTGACTTTATTCAATCTGCATATTATAGATGATGTCTAAATCTTTGTGTCGCTGGAATGCCAACTCCACCTTTCATCCTTAATCGTTTAAAAGAGAATTATTGTGTTATGTCACATTCTTACATCTGCTTTTGGAAGTGTTTAAAGTGTTTCATCATGTTTACAGGCTAGTTTATTTCACTAATGTACAGGCTATATTATTGGACCTATAATTAGTGAGGCAAAAGACCGATATCTGGCTGGTAAATTGGAATTCTCCATTTGATACTTTCAAGAGAATCAATGGATGTAACAGAATGAAAGGGCCCTACAATTAAGACATCATATGAAATAAAATGAAGATAAAATGAGAATATATCAATCAATCAGGGGCTTGTAAAGCACCGCTACTCACCCGTGAGGGTCTCGAGGCGCCGGGGGTGGGGGTGGCTGCACGTTAGACTGGGTGGAGGATCATTCAAAGAGCCATTCGAACAGCCAGATCATATAGTTGGAATGCTATTAATAAAAAACATTTCTAGATAAAAAAAAATTATGTTCCTTAAGCCTGAATACAAAGCTAGATATTCTATATCTGTCAAAGCTAAAGTAAAGGTGAGATATTTTATCACCCAAAACCTCTGGCTCGAATGCAGCACCCACTACCATCTTTACTCCTTGCTCTGCAGTTATGGAAACAACTCCTTTTGTGCTGTGTTTGATGCTATATTGCTGACTCGGTCTCTCGAGGCTAGGTAGACTTGGCTTCTAACAGTTCTTGAGTAACAGTAACCTCTACAGAGTTGTGTCAATTCCCATTGCACATAAGCAGATTTACAAAACACACGAGACCCTTATGGGTACTCTTTTGTCCCAGTCCACCCATGAAGCAAAGCTTTGTCACTTAAAGAGGGCATGCAAACTTGCAAATGCACTTCAGATTTATTTTTAATTGTTTATCTACTAATACTCAGTCTATTAAATATTCCATATGGCAATAAAGGATGATCCAAAATGGTTAATGCTCTCTACATTTTTCAGGGAGGTAATAATCCCTTCATTAGCAGACTACTTGTATTTTGCATCATAAGATCATCACAGCACCATGAGGACTTAGCACACTTGTCCGGCTCTTTTGGTGCAAAATACACGTTGGACCCTAACGAAGGGATAATTACGTACCCGAAACGCAGAGCACTTATTACCCATCAGGATTGTTCTTTTTTTAGAATAATAAATAGAAAAGCCAAAGGGAAATGAAGATGAGCGGATAAATAATAAAAAAATAAGTACGAAGCGCATTCACGAAAATGTGTAAATTCTACAAAGTATCATAGGTATATGAAATTAACATTCATCTGAATGCAAGTGATCTCTTGTACTATTGTAAGCCTGGCAGGGATATTTAATGTTTATGCAATAATGGGGGAGCAATGATAATATTAGCCATGAATGTATTTAGAAATAATGTAGGCAGGGCCAGGCATTAGTATTTAAAAAATGAGAACTGTATTTAATAAACATATAGATTAAGGATACATAACTAGTAACTGTATACTGTGGACCCAACCCCCTGTGAACCCAGCACCTCTCTGAGCATGCAGTTAACCAGCTATATTCAGGTCTGACATCTATCCTGGATCTGTTTTTAACACGGACCGGTGTTAAAAACCTAGGCTGATTGGAAGTTGGCAGTTTTGGCATTCAAGCTTCCAGATGCTTGTAAATATTATTCTGTTCCTTTTTGACCTGGTTGTAGTTGCAGTTTATTCTCTAATGTTATCTATAAATGCACAACAAAGCAGTTCAGATTTACCTATGTTTTCTGAAAACTGTCTAATTAAAATACTAAAAACTGATCCTGTGTTCTGACATGAGATGAAAAGCCAATGGGGTTTCATGTTTTGATGCAGGGAGCTCAGCAGGCTGGTTCCTGGACTGGGTGGAAATAGATGCTCCGTCTCTTGGACAACGCATGAAGTTTCCATGTGGTCGCTGGCTGGACAAAAAAGAGGATGACGGTGCCACAGAGAGGTTTCTTTTTCCTTCAGAACTTCAAAAGGAGGAATATGTTCCATGTATGTATTACTCACTTTGTTGTATTATCATCATCCTATTGCAAAGCATAAAGTTAACATTTATATACATTTCCTAAGCCATTGATGCCACATACTAGAGGTACGCAAAAACATGTGCCTTGCTTTTTGGCTTATATATGCCTTTATTCCTTAAGTTCAGTCCTTAATTATGCACAGCATTTCAGAAATATAAGAGCATTTCTTACCAAGGATGAATACGCCACCGATTTACTAAGAAACTCAGATAACTATTTTTGTCTGTTTCTTTTTAACAGATCTTTACAAACAGCAAAATTGCCTCTTAAGTCAATATAATTCTGCTTTTAAAATCCCAATGACCAACCAAAATTCTTATGTTTATGTAGAGTTTCCTACTATAATTTGTGTTGTGTCCAAAACCAAACTATTAGCAAAGCACTAAAAATATTAATTAGTAATGTGTTACAATAAAATATGCAATCATCTAATGTGACTAATGGGAATTAACATCATGGGTTTGAATCCCAGTCTACCAATACAGCTTCATATCCTTTGGACGTCTAAGGAACGAGTACTTCTGTGTTGGAATATAGGAGTACCTGCAGAAACAGTGGAAAATAAGCACATATTATTATTTAATTATGTGTTTATTTACTTAGTTCCACTTCATAGTATTGATACATGGATAGGCAGTACCACATTATCACCAACACTTTCCCAGGTAGCTCAAGATCCCTGTAAGAACGTTTTGGGATCTCTTAATGTAAGTTTACATCCTAACCTCAGTAAAGATGATAGTATTATGAATCTATACAACAGGGAAAGCAGGGAACATAGACTAACCATCTCATGGCTCAATCTATAGGTAGTGTTTCTAAGGCCCTGACAGGTGCTATGGGGGTTATGAATGGTCTAAAGTTGTTATATGGACATTTGTATCAATCAAACTATAGGAATTGTACCCAATATTTGTTGAGTAGGATGGCTAGCGTTCCATTCCTCTTCAACGACAGGTGTCTCAGCCGGCGGGCACTCCTTTTGACAATAATCCAAATGCAGACTCTGACACAGAGGGGTGCCTCAGCCTTTCGGGTCGGAGCCTTCAGGTGTGTCAGACACCTCCAATATTCCATAGAAGAGGAATGGATGGAAGGGCCTCGCTGAAAGGCCCGCCTCGCTTGAGAAATGAACTTGTAATCAGCCAGGGTTTGCAAAAGGGATTCCCTGTGCACTTCGTGCTGCTGCTGGACATCGGTTTTAAAGGCAAGTGATAAACATCTAAGAATGTGGTGGTAGCGGGATTTCCTTGTTTTCTTCTGTGACCACTGAATGCAGCCGTATTACAGAACTATTCCTAGTAAAGACGCTTAAGGCATTTGGCACACGGAGAAAACGAGTTAAAGTTCTGCCAAAAACAACACTAAAGAAATCAAGTTTTGAATGACAGTTATGAGGCGTTGTGGGTAATGTAGTCTCAGAGAACCATGGAATATAAGAAACGAAGAGTGCAGTGATGGGAACATAAGACACAGGAAAATACTTGATTTTCAAAAGGACTATCCTTAATTTAAGCAAAGACAGTACTTACCATCGCTGTAAAACAAATGTGCAAAACCTGAATACGGTCTGCCTCTTTAAATGAAACAAATGGACACTGGTCCTTCTTTACTGTTTGAGTTTCATTTTTTAAAAGCTAACGAACCCAGCCCTGATTAGTGGCATATGATTAGGACTTGCACGAGTCGAAAAGCGTAATACTGTGTTACCTTGCAATAAAGAAACTTTGAAGCACGTCGGTGTGACCGGTTCACGTTGCTGAAGGGTGCGTGTGTTCTATGGAATATTGGAGGTGTCTGACACACCTGTAACAGGCTCCGAAACGAAAGGCTGAGGCACCCCTCTGTGTCACAGTCTGCATTTGAATATATATATATCTAATATATATTTACATATATATATAAATTCACTGAAAAAACCATAGGTTTCACACACGTTATAGTTAGGAATTAGCATTTAAAAAACCTTTCAAATTCACTGAAAAAAACATAGGTTTCACACACGTTATAGTTAGGAATTAGCATTTAAAAAACCTTGCAAATTCAGTGAAAAAACCATAGATTTCACACATGTTATAGTTAGCTGGACATTTTACTCGTAAAAAACCAATGAAATTCCCCCGTTATAGTTAGTTCAGCTAACTATAACTCGCGCGCCCGCAATGCACTGCTGATGACGTCACATATTACATCACTCATGACATGGTCAGTGACATCACTCATGACATCACTGATGACATCTCAAATGACATCACTGATGACATCACTGATGACATCATCCTTGTGATAGAGTGGCAGACCTCCTCTCACCCTAATATATCCTTTGATACACACATTCAAAAATAGAGACTAAAATGTTCAAAACAATGGATATACCAATATCAGTTACAACAACCTATTCAGTAATTCTAAGATCCACATACACATACACTCATTCACCAACAGTCCTATACAGTCACTCATACATGTACTCACTCATCATATGTACTCATGCACCTATACATCCTGTTACACAATGCCACTCATTCATAGAGTTACTCACACACATAGTCACTCATGCTAATAAGGAATCAAACATACATTTACTTGCATATACAGTTATACACACACAACCACACTTACTTCTACGGAAACTTACACATACTTAGTCTTTTAAACATTCACTTATAGAACCACATACTTATTCATACAGGAACCCTTTCAATCTCTCTCTCTCACATATACTCACTTATATACACCAATAGTCACATATACTAGTTTAAAACATATGTAGTTACTCATAAAGACACTATTGAGACAGTCATTCACTCACTAACACACCCGTACACACACTCATCCACCCATAGAGTCCTGCACACATGCTGTCTTCAACACATACAAACAGTGAGTCACTCATTCATGCACCTATGCACTACGTAATACCCCCCACCGAACCATGCAGACACTCAGACTGATACTCAAAAAACCAACTAACACCTTTACAGACACCCATGTAGCTACTCACCAACCCATGCAGCCACTTATACACAAAGTGAGAAACTGATACAGATATTTACATATTTAAACATTACTCACTAAGCCATGTATTCACTAAGATACACTTAATCAGTCAGTTACACAATCAATTTTTCAAAAACAAATCATCCATTTAGACACTTATATACCCATTTATTCTTCCATCGACCTGGAGATATACATATATAAAACATATGTAATTTTCAGAAAAACACACATTCACTGGATGATGTCATCAGTGATGTCATCAGTGATGTCATTTGAGATGTCATCAGTGATGTCATGAGTGATGTCACTGACCATGTCATGAGTGATGTAATATGTGACGTCATCAGCAGTGCATTGCGGGCGCGCGAGTTATAGTTAGCTGAACTAACTATAACGGGGGAATTTCATTGGTTTTTTACGAGTAAAATGTCCAGCTAACTATAACATGTGTGAAATCTATGGTTTTTTCACTGAATTTGCAAGGTTTTTTAAATGCTAATTCCTAACTATAACGTGTGTGAAACCTATGGTTTTTTCAGTGAATTTGAAAGGTTTTTTAAATGCTAATTCCTAACTATAACGTGTGTGAAACCTATGGTTTTTTCAGTGAATTTGCAAGGTTTTTTAAATGCTAATTTCTAACTATAACGTGTGTGAAACCCATGGTTTTTTCAGTGAATTTGTATGGTTTTTTAAATGCTAATTCTTACCTATAACATATGTGATTCCGATAGTTTTTTTATTGATTTTGTATGATTTTTTTATTATAAATTCTTATATTAAATGTGTTTTTTTTTTTAAAAAAAACATTTTTTTTTTTAATCTTTTTATTCTCTTAAAATACTATGTTTTTTTAAAAAAAAATCTGCAATATATCAATTTTTCTCTTTTTTTTTTTTACCAAACAGGTAAGATATATTAGTATCACATAGAAAATATTTTTTTTTTTTTTTTTTTTTTTAGTGCGCGTACGGTAAGCGTACGGTAAGCGTACGGTTTACACAATGTTCGTAATTTATCTACTCTGTTTGCGTATAGTTACGCAATTTGCGTAGCCGTGCGTACTGCGCGTGGGGCTCGTAGGCGTGTACGCTACACGCGCACGTTACGCGGAAGTGTTGTGGAGTGACTGTTTTGCGCATGCGCGCGAGCGCGTGTCTTTTTTACGCGCATGCGTACTTTTACCGTAAGCGCACCGTAAGCGCACCGTAAGCGTAACGTACGCGCACGGTGGGTCATGTGATCATGAAACACAACTTTTGATTGGTTGAAACTACTTTCAGTTCTAGAACTCTCCTACACCACACCCATTCCCCTCATTTCTGCTTGTGATCCCTTTGGAGAAGGAGCTGAGTTGTCTTTGTGATACGATGGCAGAACAGCAGACCTCTTCAGAGAGTGAGGCTAGCAGCACTACCTTGAGGCAGAGAAGGAGGAAACAAAAGAGCTCTTTCATATGGGAGTATTTTTCTTTTCCAGAGGGCAAGAAAAAGGTAAATGCACCTTTAGTGACTTGTAAGCTGTGTGACCGTGTACTTTCAAGAGGAAATCCTAACAAGAAGTATTCCTTCGGGAATCACACTATGTTGAGACACCTTCATGATGTACATGGTAGGACATATGCTCGACATACTGGAGGAAACCCTTCAGTAAGTCAACCAAGCACATCCACAGCAGCTCAGCCTGGTCCATCATCTGCAAGGCCGAGTCCATCTTCGGCAGGTCAGCTGAGCCCTTCATCTGTGGGGGGAGCATCTCCTTTTTCTGGTCCTCTGGAAACTAACCCTCGGTTTGCGAGGGTTACAATGCGGTGTGCCCATTGTCATGGTCTAATTTGTAATAGGGAGACCAGTGTTGCCCTAGTTAACAATAAAATAGACCAGCACATTTGTCCTACCGACTAATATTCCCATTCTTTCTTTCCTCTGTCCCTGTACGAACACAACGGCTCTTTTAAGAGCCAACCTTACCTTTCAACTTTTTTTTATATATTTTTTTAAACTTTTTTTTGATTTTTTTTTTTACCGTACGCGTACGGTGCGCATAATTTTTTTAAAAACACTAAAAATCAATTATCACATTACAAGGTCCTTGAGAGATTACAATGAAAAACTGAAAATGTGATTGTGGAGAAGTGGAAAAAAGGGACCATGAAATTTCTGACTTACCATACCCACTCAAAAAATTATTTATTAATTAAAATATAATTTTATTTGCTATAAAAATAGTTCAAGTTTTCGTAAATTTTCTTTCTCAATCTTAAAAAAAAGAAAAAAGTATTAATATTTAATAAAACATTTTATAATACAGTACACATATTTACATATTTTCCAAAAACAATTTTTTGCCTTTTTTTTGCTGTTTTCAGAATATATTGCATTTCACTATAAATCGCTGGGTGACTGACTACACTTCAGCAAGGGCAACCAGCCTTAGTGATGGTAAATGTATTTGCATTACTGACTGCAACCTCAAACCCCACTCGGTTGTGAATACTGTGCATGATACCACAGGATAAGCAGCTGGCTGTGTGCTAAGAGTCTGCTTCTGCATAAAAAAATAGCTCCCCCTTTCCATCTAATGCAAATGTAAAATCACCAGAGCAATACCAAAAAGCTTTCTGAGACCAGCAACATGTGTAACCTGGGTGACTGACTACACTCCAGCAAGGGCAACCAGCCTTAGTGATGCTGAATGTATTTGCATTACTGACTGGAACCTCAAACCCCACTCGGTTGTGAATACTGTGCATGATTCCACAGGATAAGCAACAGGCTGTGTGCTAAGAGTCTGCTTCTGCAGAAAAAAATAGCTCCCCCTTTTACATCTAATGCAACTGTAAAATTACCAGAGTAGTACGCAATAAATCTCTGCCTGTAATTCCTCTTTGCACACAGAGTCATGTTTTCATATTAGTCTGAAAACGTAATTTCTTTGCCAATTTGAAACCACACTTACTACTCTTTTTTTTGGCAAGTGATAAATACTTTTACAGTCTGACACATTTTAAATCCACTTTTCAGATTCTTAAAAAAGCACATGTCCAAACAACATTTTCAGACCAGCAACATGTGTAACCTGGGTGACTGAGTACACTCCAGCAAGGGCAACCAGCCTTAGTGATGCTGAATGTATTTGCATTACTGACTGCAACCTCAAACCCCACTCGGTTGTGAATACTGTGCATGATTCCACAGGATAAGCAGCTGGCTGTGTGCTAAGAGTCTGCTTCTGCACAAAAAAATAGCTCCCCCTTTACATCTAATGCAAATGTAAAATCACCAGAGCAATACGCAATAAATCTCTGCCTGTAATTCCTATTTGCACACAGAGTCATGTTTTCATATTAGTCACAAAACGAAATTTCTTTGCCAATTTGAAAGCACACTTACTACTCTTTTTTTTGGCAAGTGATAAGTACTTTTACAGACTGACACATTATGAATCCACTTTTCAGATTCTTAAAAAAGCACATGTCCAAACAACATTTTCAGACCAGCAACATGTGTAACCTGGGTGACTGACTACACTCCAGCAAGGGCAACCAGCCTTAGTGATGCTGAATGTATTTGCATTACTGACTGAAACCTCAAACCCCACTCGGTTGTGAATACTATGCATGATTCCACAGGATATGCAGCTGGCTGTGTGCTAAGAGTCTGCTTCTGCAGAAAAAAATACCTCCCCCTTTCCATCTAATGCAAATGTAAAATCACCAGAGCAATACCAAACAGCTTTCTGAGACCAACAACATGTGTAGCCTGGGTGACTGACTACACTCCAGCAAGGGCAACCAGCCTTACTGATGCTGAATGTATTTGCATTACTGAGTGCAACCTCAAACCCTTAAAGTATTCCTTATATATACCAGTACACCTTAATTTATCGTGAAAACATAGTCCATATTATTTTACATGTTCCTCACATTTAAATTTCTCCCAAAACAGAAAATGATAAACACAACTTCAACAAAAGGAATTCCAATTCTATTATTCATTTCTTAATTTACCATATACATCCCCTCTCAAACTCTTAACTCACCTTTAAAATTAGTTAGCTGTGAAAGAAATGTGGCACTCAAACAGCAGATTATCAGAGCCAGGATCTCTGTTCTGTACACCTCTCTCCTCTCAGCAGAACCAGATAATGGCAAAATTTCCCTCTCTTTTTCCACACATATACATGTTAGTTTCAAATCTCAGTGCTTCCCCCTTTTTTAGGTCTCGCGAGCCAAAGGCTCGAAGAGACATTTTATATGTGGGATTTTCAAAGTGCTACCCACACTTTTGGCTGGCCTAAACCTTGAGTGCACGAGATCACATGCACGTGCACAGCTGCTCCTCTGCTAATTGCATTCCCCCCTCCCTTCTCACCCAGTCCTTTGATGCTCTGCTCGATTACTTTCACTTTCGCTGCTTTGACCCCTGCATTCCCCCCTCCCTTCTCACCCAGCCCTTTGATGCTCTGCTCGCATCTCCCTCCTCCCTGGGCGTGAAGGGAGACAGAGACATCCTCCTTAATTGCTGTTTCCCCTCTGAGCCGAGAACACATCGGGTCCTGTGGACACGTTATTGATCAGCTCCAAACTCCGATACATTGCTCTCAAGTGACCATCTGTCAGAGGAAACAAGCAGCAGGCACTTAAATGACCTCTATACATAATTATGCTTTATTATATGCCACATAATTTTACACCACTCAATGCAACACAATTCCACTCCATGCTACACAATTCTATGTCACATAATTCTACTCCACATCACATAATGCCACTCCACATCATGCCACATAATTTGACAGAACACCACATAATTCAACAAAGTGTAACATAATTCCACTCCTCCCTACATGACTCCACTCCACACAATGGCATTCCACATCACACAATTGCACTCCAAGTTACACATCTGCCCTTCATGCCACACAATTGCTCTCCATGCTGCACAATTCCATGTCTCACAATTCGACTCCACACCACAGAATCCCACGCAACCAAGTTCCACGCAACGTAATTCAACTCCACACCACATAATTTCATGCCATATATTACCCCTCCTAGTCACATAATTCCACTCCACCTATTTTCAATCCACTCCATACCACATCATTTCACCCCATGCCACATAATTCCACACCACTCAAGGCCTCGCAGTTCCATGCAACACAATTCCACATCTCATAATTCCACTCATGCCACAAATTTCCACTCACACAATTCCATGCCACATAATTCTACTCCATACCACATAATTCCACTTCAGTGCACAACATATAATTCCACATCATGCCACATACTATGCCACATAATTTCACTCCCTACAACATAATTCCACTCTGTGTCACATAATGCCTCTTCCCTTTCGTGCCACATAATTCAGATCAACATATTTCCACTCAACTCAATTCCTTGCCATGCGACACAATTGCACATCACATAAATCCATGCCACATAATTCTACTATATGCCACACACTTTCACTCCACACCACATAATTCCACACCACGTCACGTAATTCCACTCCACATCACTTAATCCCACTCCACACAATTGCACTCCATGTCACACCGTGGCACTCCTCACAATTCCATGTCTCAAAATTTCACTCCATGGCACACAATTGCACGCCATACAATTTCACACCACACAATTCCATGCCAAAAAATTCTGCGCCACTTAAAGCCAATCCATGGCATGTAATGCCATGCCACACAATTCAAATCAACATAATTCGGCTCCATGCCACATAATTCCACGGCACGTAATTCCACTCAACACCACACAATTCATTACCATGTCACATAATTCCACTCCATGCTATATGATTTCCACTCCACTCAGTGACACTCCATGTCACCCAATTGCACTCCACATCACACAATTGCATTTCACGCCACACAATTCCACGTTGCACAATTCCACTCCAGTCAACACAATTACACTCCATGCAACACAATTCTGAACCACACAATTCAACTCCATGCCACCTAAGTGCACTCCACCCTCATATTTCCAATCCAAGCCACATAATTCCACTCCATGTCGCATAATTCCAATCCTCTCAATGCCGCACAATACCATGCCAAACAATTCCATGCAACACAATTCTTCTCCACATAATTTCACGCCACCTAATTCTACTCTACACCACATAATTCCACTAGTCAACACCCCACAATTCCATGCCACACAATTCAACTCCATTCCACATAATTTCACTCCATGCAACATCACGACTCCACATCATGCTACATAATTCCACTCCATGAGACATAATTCCACTCCATACCACATAATTCCACATTGTACCACACTGTACCACCTAAATTTAATCTCCCCAAACCAACATAATTTCACACCACACAATTCCACACCAGACAATTCCATGCCAGACCATTCCATGTCACATCTCATAATTCTACTCCACGGAGCATAATTCCACTCCTTGCCACACCACTTGATTTCACACCATGTCACATAATTCCACTTCACGGCACTGAATTCCTCTCCACACAATTGCACACCACGTCACATAATTGTAGTTCACGCCACACAGTAACATGTCTATCTCAGTGAATGCAAAATAATTCCACTCCACATAATTCCATGCCACATAAAGTGCTCTCCACTTCTCATAAATCCATACCACATAATTCCATTCCATGGCACACAATTGCATGCCACATAATTCCATACCACACCCCATAATTCCACACCACATCACATAATTCCACTCCACCCCCATACTTCCTCTCCGCAGAATTGCACTCCATGTCACACAATTGCATACCACGCCACACAATTCCATGTCTCACAATTTTCCTCAACACCCCACAATTCTAGGCCACACCACACAAATCCACACCAATAAATTCCATGCCATACCACATAATTACACTCCATGGAACGTAATTCCATGCCACATAATTCCACTCCACTATTAATGAATCCACTCAATAACATAATTCCACTCAGCGGCACATAATTCAAGTCCACCACATAATTTCATTTCATGCCACATATTTCCACTCCATTCCATGACACATACTTCCATTCCTCTCAACACAATTCCATGCCACACAATTCCATGCCACACAATTCCACTCCACACAATTCCACACCACACCATATAATCCTACTCCACGCCATGCCAACTAATTCCACACCACATCCCTTAATTCCACACCATGCCACATAATTTAACTCCAGGTAACATAATTCATTTCCATACAATTGCAGTCTATGCCACACCACGCCAAAGAATTCCACATCTCACAATTCAGCTCCATGCCACACAGTTCCAAGCCACTCAACATACTTTCATGCCACATAATTTCACCCCACACATCATAATTTCACTCTGCATATTTCCACTCTACTTGACAACACGTAATTCTACTCCCCTCTACATTTGCAGAACAAGCATTTGAAATGCAATAGGTCTCGCATTTACGCAAGTTTGAGCTACTCACATTACAAATAACAATGCCTTTTATTTTTGTTTGACTTCTGCCTGCTACCATAGCAACAGCTCTTGGAACACTGCTGTGTAGAGTTAGGTCAGAAGTTCACCAAACAATGTTTCATTTCCAAAGAGCAGGAGTGCTTGACTTTTCAAACCTAACAGCAAATCCATAGTACTGTTCTTTGGTAACACATTTTTCTGTACCAATAAAAAACATGCTTCTATAAATTTACACACACAGCCTAGTTTTTATTGTAGAATGGTATGAAACAGCCAATCAGTTCTTTTTTTAAAAAAAAAATATGTATGCCTCCATTTCCAAACTGTCTTTCATTTCTTTTTACCATTCTACTGAAATACACCTCCTGAGTGCATCCAGTTCTCCTTGGAAGATGTTCACAGTGTGGATTGTAGGACACAGCTATGTCTTCTGGAGTGAAAAGTATGCAGAGAAAACAGGTATGGTGAGAGACCTTGCTTTGCCAAATGTAGACATTAAATGGATTGGTCAGAGAGGGTTAAAGTGGCACCAATTGATGCCATTGGTGAAATCCTTCATGCAAATCCAACACCCTGACCTCATAATAGTGCACTGTGGTGGCAATGACCTAGGCACTTTGACTGGGGTAGGTCTGGAAATGCTTATGAAGGAGACCTTTGCACAACTGTTTTCACTTTTCCCTAAAACTGCCTTTGTGTATTCTAACATATGCCAAAGGCAAAAATGGAACTGGTCCAATAATTTTTGTCCGCAGATTGACAAAGCAAGGAAGCACGTCAACAAATCTGTTTCTGCTTTCCTCCGTGACTATGGTATGGGTTCCATTTACCACAACAACTTGCGTTACGACATGCAAGACATTTATAGAGGAGATGGTGTACACTTCAATGATGAAGGGAACAGAGTCTTCCTCTTGAACCTTAGACTCTGCATCGGTACTTACTTGTAGGTACCACTAAAAAATCACTTCATAAACACAACGGCTCTTTTTAGAGCCCCCTAATATCTAAACACTTAAATCTGCATTTCATTTCTTTTTTTATTTTTTTTCTACCGTACGCGTACGGTGAGCTTACCGTACGCGTACCCCGCGATTTTTTTTAAAATTAATAAATGTTTTTTTTGTACTTTTCTGTCCTTCTTTGACCCCCTTTCAAATGTTATGGGGTCTGTAACTCTATTCCTTGCCCCCTTTTCAAGTTATCACCCTTTTTTTTCTGAGTGAAACACACAAAATGGCGGCCGCCGCTTCCTGGTTTCGACCGATTCGAATGTTTACTAAGATCTAACAGCCAATCAGAATCGCGCTCGCGCACGTCACCGTACGCGTACGGTAAGCGCACCGTAAGCGCACCGTAAGCTGGCTCAGATATATATATTGATTTCAAGGCTATTTTCTCAAAATCTACTGAACAGATTTACACCAAACCTACAAAAGGCACTTCCTTGACCTGAGGACTACCTCTCTGCCAAATTTCATTTAACTCTGTTCAGCCGTTCGGGCTGTAGCTGTGTCTAAAGGTCCTATGGAAAAATGCATGGGAAAAACGCGTTTTGGGACCCCCCTTTTATCTCAGCCCCCGCTTGACGAATCCCCCCGAGACTTTCAGGGTAGGAGCGGAGCGCAGCGACCCCACCTATTTTGAAAATTTGGCGAGGATTCGTCGACCGGCGCCAAAGTTATTCAAAATAGAATGTTGCGGTTTTCCTATGGAAACAGGGTCCTAACTATAACTACCTACTGGCGACCGCCAGTAGGTAATATATATATATATTACCCAATGGCGGTCGACATTAAGTAGTTATAGTTAGGTCTGCTTTTTCATCATAGTAAGAGCATTTTTTGGTTTGCTAATAACTTTGGCCCCATTTGACGAATCTTAACAGACCTTTGCAAATGAAAAAAAGTCCATCCACTTCAGAGCTTCTTCCTGTAAAGTTTCAGGGTGAACCGTTAAGCGGGGGCAAGGAAAAAGGGGGGGGGGGGAGGTCCCAAACCACAAAATTCCCATGCATTTTCCATAGACTTCTTAGGCAGGGCTATAGCAAAAAATGCTGAACCAAATAACAGCAAATTTGGCAGGAGGCTAGATCTTGGTCTGCAGATTGTGCTATTTGTGATTTGGTGTATGTCCGTTGAGTAGTTTTGGGGAAATTAAGGAAATAAATATTTGTATATCTGAAACAGTGGGCTCCCCGAGAGTCTTGAGAGGCTCTCGCGGGAGCGCCAGTTTAAAAATGGAGTGTTCTGATTGGCCCAGGCAGCTTTATTTCCCTTGGGCCATCTCGCTCCTGCGGGAGTCAGGCTACGGTGGAAACGAGCACTCTGATTTGGCTGCCAGCAACTTGAGAAAAATGTTGCTGGTAGCATTACAGGACTAAGGGATTTAGTCCCCATCCTGAAGTTTAAAAAAAATAATAATATAAGGTGGAAGGGTAAGGATACGCTGACAGCCTAGGCTCCATGAGGGGGACCCAGAGGGACTTCCCAGAGTCAAAAAGAAAAAGAATTTAGCAAAAAATGCCACAATCCCGCGACACTTTGGTGGGGAAAAAATTATGTGAAAACCAAAATGGTAGCGGCATTTAATAACCATATGCCCTGTGGAGCCGATGCCCGGGGCTGTGTTCATAAAGGGGAGGGGACTGCTTGGCACCCCACCCGGAACTTCCAGAGGCCCCGGGAAGCCCACCCCTGGGGCCAAAATTACTTTATATGGGGAGTGTGGAATAGGTGTGGCGCAGTGGCCAGGATGCCTGACTCCGGACCACGGGGTTCACGGTTTGATCGCTGGCGGCAGGTTAGCCCAGCACCATGTGACTCTGGGCAATAGCTCGCTTAATCTTCCCGTCGACCCCCAGTGCCGGGACACCTCTCCGGAGGTAGCTATGCACTTTACAAATGTTGGTATTTCATATCAATGGGGTGTCCCGGCCCCCCTCTCCGAACCTCAAGAGGCCCTGGGCCCACAGGCCAATTACTATAAGAGATGGAGGCTACATGCCCCCCTCCCTAAGACACTGATGGCCCCTGGGTCCCCATCCCCAGGGCTGGCTCTCATTCTATGTTCCCCGGGAGTGTACGCGTGGGACATAGCGGTTTCACTACCCAGAGCCTCACGGTCAGGGAGACCTGTAATTGCTCTCACTTGCGGGAGTATTTTTGAATTTCTCGCTAAGCAGGAGCAAACACCAAGTCTGCTTCCAGTGGACAGGAGCTTTGAAAATGCTCCCACCTACTGAAAGCGGACATCTGAAAGAAACACGTTAGTTAGATTCCTCACCTTAGAATATCCCCAGGCGTCAGACTGGATCTGGAAGATTTTTCGTCAGCAATACCCCTTGCGCGTCGCTAGGCGTCGTCTGCGGCTCCGCGTCCGTCGTCGGCGTCGTGCGCCGGAATGACGTCGTCGGAGTACTTAGACGCCGCCCTCGCGCGCTGACGTCAGTTCTTCTTTTTTCCGCGCCTGTAAGCGCAGATCCGGGAGAGCTACCCCTTTAGTCAATTTTTGACTAACTTTTTTGATCCTTTTTGATCTTGTCTCGACTCCGGTGCCGGTAGGATGCCTGGTTTTAAAGCCTGTGCTGACTGTAGCCGCTTGATGTCGGTTACGGACCATCACCGCCGGTGCCTTTACTGCTTGGGCCTCGACCACGACGCGGAGTCGTGCTCGGACTGCAAGGCCCTGACCTCGAAGGCTAGACGGGAGCGGTCCCGTAAGCTTCTCGAGATTCGCCACTCGGCTCCGCGCGCCTCTCGATCCCGGTCCAGGAGGAGGTCCAAGGATCATTCGCGGAGCCGCAGCCGACGTCACCATCGGTCGTCGGGATCCAAGTCTTCGGGTAAGTCGAAGCATTCCAAGAAGTCCAAGAGGCGACACCGCTCTTCGGACTCCCCTCGCCGGTCGCGCGACTTGGCCGAGGGTCTGGGTGGTTCCACCCCCGCGGCTCCGGCGGAGCCTCAGGCGCCGCGCACGTCCCCATACCCTCCGGTCCCTGGGACTGACGCGACGCCGGCGGAAGTCAGTGCCTTCCTCTCGGCCATGAAGAACCTGGCTCCGCCGTCGACGCCCGCTGGCGCGCCTTCGGGCCCCGCGGACCCGACTGGGCTGCCTTGCCTGCCGGTGGCTCCGGCCCCGGCGCCGTTGACGGCTCCGGCCTCGACGCCGCAAGCGCCCGAGGGACCCGTTCCCGAGTCCCCGCCGACGCCGGTCGACCTCGTCACGCCACCTCCGCCTGCGTCGACACCGGTACCACCCCCGACGTCGACTCCGCTCGACGTCGAGCCCCAGCTCAGCCCCACTCCGGGCCCGGCGCCGGTACGGCGTCGATGGACGCCGCGTTCGGCGCCGCTAGAGACACATTATGTCTATCGCCCGGCTCCGTTACTTCCTCCTGTATACCAGGAATCGGATGATGGGGACAACTGGGAGGGATTCGAGGATCCTATGGCCGTTCAGGCTCAACTGTCACAGGACTGGGCAGATGAACTGGGGGAGGCCAGTGGCCTGGATACCTCTCCAGACACTGGATTTGTCTCTCCTCCGACTGTGGCTTCGGAGGAGAGCGCTGCATTCTCTGTGGTGCTGCTCAAGGCGGCCGCAGCCCTTGGGCTCGAGCTGCCTGCCGTGGCTGTGAGGACTAACGTCCTTACTGAGGTGCTTCAGTCTGCAGCAAGCTCCACTGAGCCTCTGCTGCAATTCAATGAGGCCCTCATTGACGTTCTGCAGGGCACCTGGTCCAAGCCCTCCACAGTTCCTCCTGTGGACAGGAACGTCGCCAGGCGCCACCGCCCTGCTCCGGGCGACCCCAGTTTTCTGTCCCAACACCCTACCCCTGAGAGCCTGGTGATCCAGGCCTCTACCTCCCAATCCTCTTTCCCGACCGCCCCGCCGGACCGGGATTCCAAGAGACTGGAACAGTTTGGCAAGAAGCTGTTCTCCTCCCTTAGTTTGGGCCTGCGGTCTTTGAACACCGCTTGTCTCTTGGACCGTTATTCCCACTCTCTGTGGGATGCGGTGGAGAACGTGCTGCCCCTGTGTCCGGAGGAGGTCCGGACACGACTTACCCAGGCTCTGGCCGATGGGAGGGATGTAGCGCGACATGCTATCCGATGTGGGCTTGACACCACGGACTCGCTGGGTAGGGCCATTTCTACCACAGTGGCGCTTAGACGTCACGCCTGGCTGCAGTCCACGTCATTTTCGGGCGATGTCCAGAGCACTCTCATGGACATGCCCTTTGATGGCACTCGCCTTTTTGGCGAGAAAGCGGACAGTACGCTGAATCGCTCTAAGGACTCCCGGGCTACGGCCAAGTCCTTGGGCCTCTCGGCCCGCGGTCGCAAACTTCCGCCTTTCGCCCCTTTCGTGGCCAAGGAAGGGGTGCCTCCTCACGTGCGCCTAGCCACCAGCCGCAGAACCAACCTGCGCGCGGACGTGGTTTCCGCCGAGGCGGTTCTGGAGGACGACGAGGTCAGCCCACATCCACCCCGGCAGCATCCGCCTCAAAGCCTTCCTAGTCCGAGCTTTCAGGCCCATTCCACGCCAGTGGGCGGCAGAGTTCGCCATCACCTGCTCCACTGGCGGTCCATCACATCAGACAGGTGGGTGCTGCAAATCGTCCGAAGGGGCTACTCCCTCCCCTTCGAGACGACCCCTCCAGCCATGCCACCGCAGCACCACCGTATCTCGGGGGATCATTTGAATCTTCTCCACGAGGAAGTTTCGGCCCTCTTGGCCAAGGGGGCCGTCGAGCGCGTTCCGAGCCCAGAAGTAGGTCGTGGTTGTTATTCCCACTACTTTCTGGTTCCCAAGAAGGGCAAAGGGGGCCTATGCCCTATCTTGGACCTCCGGAACGTCAATGCCTTCCTCCGGAAGGAGAGGTTCAAGATGTTAACTTTGGCTCAGGTTCTAGCTGCCCTAGACCCTGGAGACTGGATGGTAGCGTTGGACTTGCAGGACGCATATTTCCACATCCCCGTCCTGCCGGCCCACCGGCGTTACCTGCGGTTCACGGTGGGCCAAGAGCACTTTCAGTTTACCGTGCTCCCCTTCGGCCTCACCAGTGCCCCTCGGGTGTTCACGAAAGTGATGGCGGTGGTCGCAGCTCATCTGCGCAGATCAGGGGTTCCAGTCTTCCCCTATCTCGACGACTGGTTGTTGAAGGCGGGCTCGCCCCAGACAGTCGTCTCCCACCTCCAGACTACGGCGGATCTCCTGCATTTGCTGGGATTTTCCATCAACGTGCCGAAGTCACACTTGAGTCCCTCTCAGAGGCTCCTCTTCATCGGAGCAGTTCTCGATTCGGCGCAGTTCCGGGTCTATCCACCGGAACAGCGGGTCTGGGATATTCAGGCCCTGATTCCCATCTTTCGGCCTCTATCCTGGGTTTCGGTCAGGCTAGTGTTGCGGCTTCTGGGGCTGATGGCCTCCTGCATCCTACTAGTGCATCACGCCAGGCGGCGCATGCGGGCTCTGCAGTGGGACCTGAAGTTTCAGTGGGCCCAGCATCACGGCAACCTGTCCGACCATGTCTTGATCTCGGAGGGCACTGCACAGCAGTTGCAGTGGTGGCTCACGGACCGCGATTGGGTCACGGGCAAGAGCCTCTCCGTACCCCAACCGGAGCATGTCGTAGTGATGGATGCGTCCCTCCTGGGATGGGGTGGCCATATGGGAGAGGCGGAGATCAGAGGCCTCTGGTCTCCGGCGGAGTCTCGTCTCCACATCAACCTGTTGGAGTTGAGAGCGATCCGGCTTGCACTGAAAGCCTTCCTTCCCTCTGTCAGGGGAAGTGTCGTGCAGGTGTTCACGGACAACACCACCGCCATGTAGTATTGCAACAAACAAGGCGGGGTGGGGTCGTGGACCCTTTGTCAGGAGGCTCTGCGCCTCTGGACGTGGCTGGAACACCAGGGCGTCACCCTAGTGGTTCAACATCTGGCGGGCTCTCTGAACGCCAGAGCAGACGAACTCAGCCGCCGGTGCATGATGGATCACGAATGGCGTCTGAACTCCGAAGTGGCGCAAGGTCTCTTTCAGCAGTGGGGAGAGCCTTGGTTAGATCTATTCGCCACCGAAGAGAACGTGCAATGTCAGCAGTTCTGCGCGTTGGAATTTCCAAGGCGGCACTCGCTCGGCGACGCTTTTCGTCACGAGTGGAGTTGCGGTCTGTTGTACGCCTTTCCGCCTATACCAATTCTGCCCAGAGTGCTGAAGAAGATCAGGCACGACCGGGCCCAAGTCATCTTGGTGGCTCCGGATTGGGCACGAAGGTACTGGTATCCCGAGCTACTCAGTATGTTGACCGATCCTCCGATACGTCTGCCCCTTCGGGAGGATCTTCTGTCGCAGCAGCAGGGGACGGTCCTCCACCCGAACCTGTCCAGCCTCCACCTCCATGCGTGGAGATGAGCAGCGACAGTTGATGCCATTTGACTTGCCTCCTGAAGTCTGTGATATCATTCTGGCAGCCAGGCGTCCCTCCACAAAGACGGTATACGCCTGCCGGTGGAACAAATTTGTGGCATGGTGCACAGCAAAGGCTGTGGATCCCCTTTCCGCCCCTCTTTCTGAGGTTCTCCTCTTTCTTCTTTCTTTGGTCCGGCAGGGCTCTGCCCTGGGCACCCTGAAAGGTTATCTTGCTGCCATCTCTGCCTTCTTGCGGCTTCCTGATCAGCCTTCTCTTTTCAAGTCCCCTGTAGTTACACGCTTTCTAAAGGGCATTACTCACACGTTCCCTCCTGTCCCTTTTGTAATGCCTCAGTGGGACTTGAATCTTGTTCTCACATTTCTCATGTGCGCTCCCTTTGAGCCTCTTCATAATTGTCTTCTTCGTCTGCTGACGCTTAAGACTGCTTTTCTGGTAGCCATCTTCTCGGCTAGACGGGTGAGTGAGCTCCAGGCTTTATCTTCAAAGCCTCCTTTTCTCTCTGTTCATCCGGACAAGGTTGTCCTTCGGCCTCGTCCCTCATTTCTTCCGAAAGTGGTGACTCCATTTCATCTTGGGCAGTCTGTCACCTTGCCCACCTTCTTTCCGCCTCCTCATCCTTCCAAAGAGGAAGAGAGGCTCCACCGTCTGGACCCAAAACGTGCGCTCTCCTTTTATTTGCACCGCACAAAGCAGTTCCGGGTGGACGACCAACTTTTCGTTGGATACGTGGGTGCTAAGAAGGGAAAAGCTGTGCACAAACGGACCATCTCTCGGTGGGTCGTTTTGTGCATCAAAATTTGTTACTCCTTGGCAAAAAAGGACCCTCCTGTTGGGCTGCGCGCCCACTCCACTCGGGCCACAGCGGCTACTACTGCTTTGGGACGGGGTGTCCCTTTGCAGGACATCTGTCAGGCGGCGACGTGGGCTTCGCTACACACGTTTGCCAGGCATTATTGCCTTGACAGCCAAGTCCGGAGGGATGGCTTCTTTGGCCGTTCTGTCCTCCAGGACTTTCTGGTGTGATCTTGGTTCGCAGACCCACCACCGGGGAAGGTATTGCTTGGGTATCTATTCTAAGGTGAGGAATCTAACTAACGTGTTTCTTTCAGATGAACAAGTTACTTACCTTCGGTAACGATGTATCTGTAAGAAACATTAGTTAGTTAGATTCCTCACCGACCCACCCATCCTCCCCGTTCTGCGAACTGACATCTAGGGTTAAGGTTATCCTTTTCAGGCCCCTAGATTTTATTTTTGGCACCAGTGTCGGTCTTTGCATGGCTCTGCGTTCCTGGTGCGGAAAGCTATGTACAAGAACTGACGTCAGCGCGCGAGGGCGGCATCTAAGTACTCCGACGACGTCATTCCGGCGCACGGCGCCGACGACGGACGCGGAGCCGCAGACGACGCCTAGCGACGCGCAAGGGGTATTGCTGACGAAAAATCTTCCGGATCCAGTCTGACGCCTGGGGATATTCTAAGGTGAGGAATCTAACTAACTAATGTTTCTTACAGAGACATCGTTACCGAAGGTAAGTAACTTGTTCTTTTGATCTGTTTCCCTGCCCGAACTGAAGCTGGCAGGGAAATATATCAAATATTGCTCCCACCCGGTGGGAGCAGCGTTAGGAGTTGCTCCCTGCGGCTACCGCTGTATGTAGGGAGCTGGCTGGGGCCACGGGGTTGTGGTGGGTGACTTGGGTGGGCATCAGAGCACCCACCTTTCACAGTGGATGTCCCAGTTGATGTCAGAGGAGTTGAAGAGTGAGGCTGAACAAGATGATCACATTCTCACTGCATGTACCTTCTCAGTCAACAGAATGGAAATCAAAAGAAAGATGCTCCAATCCTGCTGCAAGCCTTACAAATAAAATACTCACAACCAACTGGGTATTAGACTAATTTCTTCATTTTACTGCTTCAGGGCTCAGCTTATTTTCTGAGACATAGGGGCAAATGTATACACTCCTTACATCATGAGTTAAGGAACCATTCTGAGACACATGGAGATCTGCATGGGTGTGTGCAAGTACATACATGCAGATAAAATTAGTACGGTGGTGATGGGTTCTTAAAAAATGTTTTGCCACACATACAGACAGAAAAGCTCTGTAACTTTCTCTGGGCAATACCCCAAAACCTTCCCAATCACTTTAAGTTCCAATCGTTTGAGCCTTTCACTCACTTAGGCTACCCGGTGAAATCGGCCTCACATGTAAACTGACGTAAACCCCAGCAATGATGGCGGTCAATGGGAGATGATGTCTGTAGACAAATGCAACTCTATCTATCTTACTCTCTTGTGCATCACTGAGGTGCCCGAGTGCAACAACAAACCTGCAGCAATATGGCTGAAGTAGGTGTCTGACCATCATCACGCCACCCAACACTTTCTGAGATGTCCCCTCTATGAACACACATTATCCCACCCATACACTCAATTCTGGGCACCAATTACTGCAATCCCTCTTTCTCACATGTTGTTATAACCATGCATACTGAGTAGGCTGTTACCCAACAGTACCAAACTGTGATTTTGGTATGAAACACAAACCAAAAGCTACAATAAACATTTAAGTTTACAATGTTTCTAGGGGGTATCTAGGATCTTTACCTGTTATACCTGCCTGGAATACAAGATTGCAGCATAGAAGACCAGAAAGGTTTCCTTACCTACTTACCTTGTCCTCTGTAGTTCATTTGCTGTGGTTTATGAGAATGTACCATTTGTTTGTCTTTGACATCCCTGCTTCCAGGTATGCTATTCTCATGAACACATGATATATATTACCATGTCCCCATTCCAACCTTGAAAACTTAGGCCGATGTTTAACCAAGATTTCATGAAACGCAGTAAGGGAAGTTGTGCTGTGTTGCGTGAAAGGGAGAGAGCAAGACTGCACCATATTTACAAAGATATGGCGCTGTTCAACTTCTTGCGCTGGTGAACTTTGGACTGCCTCGCACCAACGCAGGCACCCTGGCGCCATGGCACTTCTTGCAAGGCTGCATGTGTTACAGTCTGGATAGTTTTTGTGCAGGAAGGAGTAGCTTCCTACATAAAAAAACTATCCTTTGAGTCTTTTTCCTCATATGTGTGCTGCAGAATGTAGCACACATGCATAGAGGAAGTAACAGGCAGAAATAAAGACATTTCTCCTCAGTACTCCAGCCTCGGTCAGACGCACCATTTTGCCATAAACCCATGTTTACTGACTTCAGTAAAATGGGTTTGCACCAAAACACATGGCTGGATGCACAGGAACGCCGCTCCATGCATGTAATGCCTTCCAGACACAAGGTAATGTAAGACAATGCTATGAGTAAAATCCTGAAAAATCTTGAATTGCTGATTTGGTAAATCCCAACATGGATTCTGAGTCGGGGCTGCACCCTGCAACCCTGACAGAAAATCTAAGTAAATGTGAGCCTTAGAGTTGGATGTAGGGTGTACGTAATGGACACGCCTCTCGACTGCACAGTACTCCAGCCTTTCTTAGGCCCTCATTACAGGACCCACAGTTATAAACGGTGTTTGCACCCGAAACAGTATCATAAGCATTGATAAAAAGGCTGTGATGCAGCAGTTTATTCCCTCAAAATATAGAAAAGAAATATTTTGTGAAGGCAAACAGATATTATTTCAAATTTTTTGCTTGAAATGGGGGAAAACGTGCATTACTACTACTTTTATTTCCATTCTGACCACAGAACTCAAAATGGAGAGGTAATGCCACAGTGGGGTAAAAGCGAACCCTGCGGTATCCGTATTTCCAGAGGCGCTGCTTCCTCCTGGCATTACCGCAGGTCCTCTAATAACGTTTAGCATCAAGGATTACTGTCATATCAGGCATGCTTGCCAGAGTCCTGCTGTGAAGGGTATAAACCTGCAGGTCATGCCTGGCATCTTTGCAGGCAGCTTGTACTGCATGCCTCGCTGCACAGATGTCCTAGTCCCCTGCACTCCAAGCTCAGCGACATGTCCAGAACCAGCTGCCAATCTTCGTCGCCCCTGACATACTACATTGTGCAGCCTCGGAACACCAGGGGACATGTTAAGACATCCTCAGCTGCCACTTGGCAGCCTGGAGATGCATTCAGTATTTATTATCATAAAAAACAGCACAGTGCATTAGCTGATTTACTCTGGCTCATTGCTACTGTGCTGCTACTCCCTTTATATACTGATTACCTTAACCCACAGGAACACGGTTTCACATTGCGACACACCCAGTGGCAACGCTACACTCATAGACTGTTGACTTCAGTGTATAAAATGTATTACTCTATATATACATATATATATATATATATATATGTACACACATATATATATATTGAGGCTGGACACTTGTCTTTGCACTTTGAAATGCTGATATGATTTAATTTCAGCAATAAAGCACTGCGATCCACTTCGACGAACACGTTGTGGTCCGTACCTGTTTTTTACGCACATGAGGTGAACCAGGAGTGTGGTTTTGTTTTTTATATATATATATATATATATATATATATTATCTACTGGCGGTCGCCAGTAGATAGTAATAGTTAGGACCGTGTTTCCATAGGAAATCTCAAAATTCTATTTTGAATAACTTTGGCGCCGGTTGACGAATCCTTGCGAAATTTTCAAAACTAATGGGGCGCTCCGTTCAGCTCCAACCCTGAAAGTCTCGGGGTGATTCGTCAAGCGGGGGCCGATAAAAAAGGGGGGTCCTAAAACGCGTTTTCCCCATGCATTTTTCCATAGGACCTTTAGACACAGCTACAGCCCGAATGGCTGAACAGAATTACTTGAAATTTGGCAGAGAGGTAGCCATAAGGTCAAGGAAGTGCCTTTTGCAGGTCTGGTGTAAATCTGTTCAGTATTTCCTGAGAAAATAGCATTTAAAAGCATATCAATATCTATACGCGCGCAGGGTGCGCGCACCGTGCGAGCACCGTGCGAGCACCCTAACGTGCGCGAGTGTAATTCTGATTGGTGGTTACATGTTAGTCAACGTTCGAATCGGTCGAAATCAGGAAGTGTTGGCCGCCATTTTGTTTGTTTTCAGTGCGAGAGTGAAAAAGGAAGGTGGCGAACGTGAAAAGGGGGCCGGGTAGAGAGTTCCTGACCCCCTAGCCTTTGTCAGGGGGTCCCTGAAGGACCCCGAAGGCAGAATTATTATTTTTTTTTTAAATCGCGGGGGTGCGCGCACTGTGCGCGCACGGTGAAAAACCAAAACAAAAGAAAAAAATTATTATTTTTTTTTTAAAATCGCGGGGGTGCGCGGTGAAAAAAAATCAATTTTTAATACGTCGTTTATTGTAAAATAAATATTTAAAAAAAATAATAATACATAAATAAATTAGCATTTAAAAAACCGTACAAATTCACTGAAAAAACCATAGGTTTCACACACGTTCTAGTTAGGAATTAGCATCTAAAAAACCTTGCAAATTCACTTTAAAAACCATAGGTTTCACACATGTTATAGTTAGGTGGATATTTCACTCGTAAAAAAACAATGAAATTCCCCCGTTATAGTTAGTTCAGATAACTATAACTCGTGCGACCGCCACTCTATCACAAGGATGATGTCATCAGTGATGTCATGAATGATGCCACTGACCATGTCATGAGTGATGTAATATGTGACGTCATGAGCAGTGGATTGCGGGCGCGCGAATTATAGTTATCTGAACTAACTATAACGGGGGAATTTCATTGTTTTTTTACGAGTGAAATATCCACCTAACTATAACATGTGTGAAACCTATGGTTTTTTAAGTGAATATATATATATATATATATATATATATATATATATATATATATATATATATATATTATCTACTGGCGGTCGCCAGTAGATAGTTATAGTTAGGACCGTGTTTCCATAGGAAATCCGCAACATTCTATTTGGAATAACTTTGGCGCCGGTTGACGAATCCTCGCGAAATTTTCAATATATATATATATATATACCTCCAGACAACTATATAATGTATGTATAAATATAGCCATGTTTGGCAATAAATCGTGGTTGACTTAGTCACTGTTCTTCAGTCTTCTCACTGTTCGCTATAACACAATGTTTTATCCCCAAGGTTTTCCCAACGCTATAAAGAGTAAGTTTGCCAGCACCAGGACATGCACTGTTGAAATAACATGGATCTAGCCTGTTGCACGTGTGTATAGCCATGTCCTACAACGACTCGCTCTACTAGTCGTCCTACTAGTAATACAGTACCAGTTTTAATACTATTTATCTGCTACTGCTGGGCGATCCAACTACTACAGGGTGATCCAACAACCGTATACAGATACCTGGATGAGAGTCAGACTGGGCTGCGGTTCAACAGTCTAAGAAAAATCCCTACATGGAACGGTTTAAAACAAGGAAGTGTAATGGTCCCCTTTTGTTTAACTTTACCTTGCTGAAATTACCCCTGCTTTGAACAGTATTAACTCGCACTCTCCGACTGTGGCCAGTTTTAATGTTTCCCATCTACTGTATGCTGAAAATATTGTCTTGTCTAGCTATGCATAGGTGAGGCTTCAGCGCTAAATTAATAAAACTGCACAGTATGCTGCGGATCATGGGTTAAAAGTCAACTTAAGGAAAACAAAAACCATGCCAGTCTCAAGGGGTATAGCTTCTCGCCCAACATTGTGTATAGAAGGGACAGCGTTAGAATTGGTACCAGAGAACAGATATTTGGGGGTGATATTCGACTTTAGAGGTTCGGTTAAGAATCAGTGTGCTGCAATTTCAAAAAGGTACAATTCATTAGTTGTTGCATTTGCTTCACTAAAGAACACCTTAAGAGGGTTGTTGTCCCTTAAGCCGCTTTAGCAAATAATGGGCAGCTAAACATGCTCCTTCCTTGACGTATGCGCGGAGATATTAAGAGAGAAAGCCGATAAAATTGTAGATAACCTCATGGTAGGAACTTATCGTCGCCTGTTCAATCTACCTCGGCTGGCCTCGCCATCCCAAATCCGATTAGAGTTTGGCCTTAGGAGACAAAACATAAGTATTCTTGGAGCATATTTGAAGTTTTGTCATAAAATAAAAAATACCACAAGACAAGCACAGCAGCATGGAAGGCAATAAATGACCCTAGAAATACTGCAGCACATGAATACCGTAAACTGGCTGTATCCACTTTTAAGGCAGAGGAACTCTGGGCTTTGTCTCTTTCAAAAAACTGCATTTACTAGAATCATTGAAGGTATCAGCTTAAAGGTGTCATCTTTGATGGACAGAGAGGTGTTAGAAAAGAGCCCATGCATGGATGGTTATCACTACGTATGGCCCATTAAAATCCCAGAATTACCTGGGTGACCTGAATGGATTAAACACAAAATTAAAGCTTGGTGACTCCGGCTTGGAAACTTCAAATTTCGCTATCATATACCAGCTTGGAAAAGGCTGAGCAAAGAAATGTCATGCCGTCTTTGTAATTATTTTGGAGCTGTCATATCGTCTGCTGTTGCCCAGCCCAACAAGGCAAACGCAAAAGTTTGTTGAGAAAGTATTTTAACCAGAACACTATATGTACAAGTGGGCAAGCAGTTCTAGCTGGTCTTCAGAGAGAAGAACGGATTTTTTCTGGTACATTTTTAAAATAAATGTCCATAGCTGAGGGGAAACATGTAACGTGCGAACAGTAATGTCCCCGGACAAGACGCTAGTAGATTGTATGCGGCACAACTATAATGAGTGATTTCTTAGTTTTATTTAATCCAATGGGCATTTCTGATATACGAATATATGGGATGGTTTTTAACGAACATATAGTATTAATATGAAAAATGATTTTTATAAAAGGCATGCTGCACTTTCATTTTCTGGATAAATTAAATCCCTGTTCACTTATTACCAGGGTCAGAACCTAACTCTAGGTGCCGTGGTATTGAACCAGGGGCTACAAGGCTAACGAAATGCAACAACTGCAGATCTCTGCCCTCAGAATTAGTACAACTGCATGCACTGATTAATGACCATTAAATAGTATTCGGACAATAGAGGAATCCAGCAGGGCACGTTGCACTTTATTGACTATTTTGCCCAGAATGACGAATGGTTTAATCAATAATAGTCTGAATAGGATACCTAGGGCGTAAGGAGCCTAAAAAGTGCAATAAGATCTATGAAATGAAATTACTGTAGATTGGTGTCTTTAAAATCAGTCTCCACTTTGAAGCTTTGAATACATTATGAAGTTTTTTAACTGTATTTCAAGATGCTCCTTTTAAAATTATATTTATGTATGACGTGTTTTAGTTGTGTCATATTGTAAGTTTTAATTAACTGAAGAATAAACTTATTCAGTCATTCCTGCTACTGCTGGTAAAAGTGAGGCTACAACTACTAGTGAAACTACGGTTACTGGCAATCCCATTTCACATACCAAAGTTAACTCTGTGTGTTTCGTAAAAAAAAGTCTAAGAGTCCTTTCATCAGAGCCCTTTGCAGTAATACTGAGTATGTCGTAGACCTACAAATTTAATCCCTGTCCCATATGCCCTTTCTAACAGGAAATCTCAGCATATGGACTGATACGCAAGCTTCAGAAACCTTGGGGTTCAACCCTTGATATAGTGTTTTTCTATGGCTTGCATATCACAGCGCTTCCAATTTAACCTCTTCAATGAGAGATCACCCTCTGATTACATTCCACACAACGCGGTCTAACTCACCTCCAACTCCAAAGCTGTAAGGCTATATCTCAGATCCCTCCAGACGTCCTAAAAGCATCTCCTATGATATGATCCATGAGTCCCAACTCCAAACTTAGGTTTAAAGGAATGTCACATGACACCGATGCCAGGAAACAACTAATGCTTGACAGAGTTTTATTTAGACCAGAATTTGTGGTATTTTGCCTAATAACATGTAGTCCTGTTCTAAGTTATTTCATTTAGTAGTTGGTTCCTTGATCGCCTCAGCTAGAATCTTGGTCAGCATCTCCCTGGGAGTTTTAGACAATAACCTCAAAATGAAAGCACAGATTAGTAGTTAACCACCAGAAATAGCCTTTCAGAATATCTATTGTTAATTCCCTTCACAGCTATTGTGAATGATTCTCTTCTGGATCACTCGCTCAACAACATCTAAGAAAGATATGCACCTCATCAGACCTCTCTTCGCTTCTTCTTAACCTCTCATGCCCCTCTTAGTGACCTGTTTTCATTGGAACATAAATAAATAAATACTCAGATATGTAGAGGGCAGCTTATCTCCCTTGAGGGTATCCAGGTGCTGTTCATTGGCACGGGGAGATTTAGGGCTTTATTACAAGTCCGGCCTTCCACAGGACCGCTGTATTCGCGGTGGCGGTCCTGCAGTATTCAGAGTGTGGCGCTAATACTGCTCGAACCGCAAGGGATCCAGGATCCCGCAGCAGTCATGCAGCCTAAGGGGGCAGCAATATGCTTGTGGTGCCACTGTAGCATCGCCGTGCATTTTACGAGTTGCCTGCCCACCGCCCCTTTCATGGCAGTGAGCCCGCTATGAAAAGGGTGGCAAAGAGGCAACTAAGGGGGCCTTAACAGGGCCCCCTGCCACTCCTCGGCCTGGGGGTGCATGCGGTTGGGGGGGCACATGATGTGCCTCCCTGGAAGTGCACCCCAATTCCTGCACCGTGCAGGAACGTGCTCCAGGCACTGTCACTGCGGCATCTACAGTTAAGGATCACCTATGAGCCTCATACACTATACGCCATTAGACCGTCGCAGTACCGTCTGCCCACCACGGATTTGCTTGGCGGGCCTCCTATCGGCGCAGCAGTGGCAGGCCAGCAGGAGGACCGCCAAGCTCTTAATAAGGCCCTAAGTGATTTGCCCAGAATCACAGGATGTTGAGCCAAAGCTGAGATTGAAACCATGTACTATTCTATTAGAAAATGACCCTTCCCTAACGTTTTTAAGGATGCAAGTGTTAACCTGCTTAAAAAAATGGAATGCTGATCCCCACAAATCTGTCAATTCTTAGCTAATTTCTAATCTCCTGCTCCTAAGAATATCTTGGAAGGTGAAATTCCTTCACAACTCAGGAAATGTGTGGAATATGCAGTATCTTTCACAGCCATCAATCAGGGTTCATACATGGAAGGGGCACTGTTGTCAGAGAAGACCCGCTTACAACCTACAAGACTGCACCAGTGTAATGAGCCAAGTATGCCAATGGAGCAAGTCAGTTCTGTTTGATCAAAGCCAATACATTTTAATGTGCAATGTCACTTCATCAACCAAGTTCATCCCACGTGGAGTTCCTCCGAGTTCTTTCCTGTCCCGCTATTGTTCAACATTTACATGCAACCTTTAGCTGAAGGGATCTTCCAACATTGGTTCCATTTGCACATGTAAGGACACTAAAATACATTTTTATTTCGAAAATAATCAAGATCAACTTGTTGAGGTCCCAAACAACCCAAGGTTTATCTATACTTATGATTGAACGTGTCCTATGCCTGTATGGGTTAAAAACAGAGGCTGCAACTACAGGAAATGCAAGTATTTCTGGCTCACTATTCAGTTGGCATAAGGTTTTGGGAGTGACACCACCACCAGTAAAATTTGTAAAAAAACCTTGGGAGTGTGGTGCGACTCTGCGCTCTAGTGCAGCCAGTACATCACTGCAGCGTCAAAGAGCACTAACTTGCAGCTCATGAAGCCAAGAAAGCTTTTTCTTTACTATTACTAATCCATAAAATCGAGTTTACAAGAATTCTGGTCCTGACTAAGCCGGACTAGTCAACATTCGCACCACAAAAAAATACTTGCATAAAAGAATTTCCCGAAATGTAAAAATTGTAAAGTTTTTAAAAAGTGGCATCTCCAGTAGCCTTTCAACCCGTTTATGCTGCTGCGAAGCACAGCTCAGGGCGGCAGCTACCGCCTCCACTAGAGGTGTTCCCTGTCATAGTACCCCCATCTCCTCCATTATTGCCCCACTGTCTGCTCACTGCTCACCTCCCCTCCATGCATATTGTGACCGTGCACTTGATTTTCTGCCACTGGTGTTCCGCCCATGGGATATTCTGTGGTCGGAAAAATGCAGATCTTTAGTCAGTTGCATGACCGAGGCAAAGCGTCCCATCTGTGCCCAACTTCATTGGGAAATAAAAAAAACTTTGCTCATCCTTAATCCCTATTCCATCATCTGTGAAGGTTAGCACAAGTGCTCGGGGACAGCATATTGGCCATATTTCCGTGAGACAGTACGTGGGCGCAGCGTGGTGGTTCCAACATGTGTTTCTAAGACAGGGTCTAGGTGGCCCCTTACTCCTGGACCGTGATGCGATCCACTGACCTGCACTGGCAAGTGAGAATGACAGTTCCAAGTCAGTGAACTGAGGTTCACTTGTCAAGTTGGGCATCAAACATGGAAGGGAGCAGTGTCAGCTCCTCCTACATCACACGCAACTACCCGGCCGCTCAGCATTACTGGCAGCACTGTCGGCTGCAGTGAGGAGACCCTTTTACATTTATTTGGGTGGCAGCAGTTGCATCAGTTCTGTGGAGACAGAATTACTCACACAGTACAATACCTCAAGTGACTACTCATGCTCATTTGTCGACGAGTGTAACCCAGTGTCAGTAACCCAATGTGGATGGCCTTGGTGCCTCTCAGTCAGTCATGTTAAGTAGATGTAGTGTTAAGAACAGTACATCGAAGCATACCTATATATACTGTTATTATTGTGCATGCAGTATTTTTAAAGGTCGATATTGTTGACCTCGATATTGTGACATGCAACTGTTGTGTTAGTACACATAATGTCTTACAATAGCCTAACCTAAAACCACATAATGTCTTGCCAGCAGCCTAACCTAAAAACCTAAAATGTGTGTGAATGGTTGTGATGAGCTGTAAGTAGGTTAATGGTCAATGTTGGTCAATGTTAGTTTTTAAAGCTTCTCTAACACACGCCATGTTTTCCGCGGTATAAGGGATGATCTTTCCCTTCATAGACAAATAATTCCATGTGAACAGAAACTACAAACAAAATTAAGGGACATCTCCACCCTTGCCCTAACCAAAAGTCGATGGATATACCGCGGACAGGCAATTAGTTGTAGTACCAATGTGAAGATTGTAGGCGTGAGCCATTGAATTGCATTTTTTTTTCTTGATATTTTCTGGTTACAAGCCTTTGATCTACTTAGATAGTAAGCTTCCTGCCGCCCAATAATATATGAGTGTCTTGGGGCAAACATGATTACTGCAAATAAAACTGGATTGCTGTTGTTCTGCACTGTGCTTTATTGAAGCCTTCATGATTGCAAGCTATGTTACTGCTTGCTATAAACTTTAAAAATGCTAATAAAAAAGAAACTAGGCATCTAAAGGGCCATTATGACGGTTAAGGCAGTTAAGTCAGGACGGTTACTGGTATGTTTTATGCCTGGCAACAATGTTACTTGATTAGGAAATGTATTGGTAGCTACTAAATTTCCAGAAGGGATGTGATTGATCCTGCTTCTGAGTCTTCCATTCTCCTTTTCCTCTGTATTTGTCTCAGTACCTCTCTCTTCGTCTGCCCATTTCACATTTCTCTCCCCAATTAGCTCTCCTTCTATACTTCACCCTGCCTGTTTTGTTCCCCTCCATTTGGTTCTTTTTTGTTCATGTATAATGCGCCCTACCAAGAAACAGTACCCTGCCCGTACTCATATCAGGTCATACTCAATAAATGATTATAAAGCCCTTTCTTGAAAAGTCGACACAATTAAGATATTTTAACATCAATTAGAAGAAGACTCCAAGGGCATACCCTAGCCATGTGCAGTCGTTTACCGTAGGCGATGCACCTATGCATACCTGCCAACTTGAACAAAAATCTCACCATGTGAGGAGGGGGACGGGTCATCGTGCCAAGAAGTACCTTCAAGGCACTTTTGCCCGCACCCTGCCCTTAAGCCCCTCCTCTAAAAAGAAAACAAAAAGCTTGCTGAGGCTAGCGTCGATGTCCTGGTTTTTTTTCACACCCCTTAATGCACGTCGGCAGTTCAATGAATCGAGAAACAAGCTGCAAAGCCACTACTTCCAGTAGTTTTTGGCTAATTTTCCCTGCCACCGTATGATATTGGCTCCTCATCGGATGACTGTGTGATGTGAGCGAATATCGTGTGTCACGCGGTGGCATCGTGTAAGTTAGCAGGTCTGCCTATGGATCAGAGGGACTTCCAGCGATTTTATTGGTTAATGGTGCTGAGCAAGATCAGAAGATATCTCTTGCTGTCTCATTCAGGTCCAGTATCTGCCTGCTCTATTGATGGCTTTACCCTGTTGGATACAGTAGGCACAGATCAGGTCTAGACCATAATCTGTGGACATGGACAAAGCGCATTCTAAAGACATGAACTACACAATCTGGAAAACTGTGTGAACGAATTTGTGGATTTTATGCAACATTCTTGGTGCCACGCTATGTACTATCTGGAAACGTGAAATTGGCCAGACCTAGATAGACTATATTCCCATAATCCAGGCATGCTGGCACAAAAGCATCAATGACTGTAACACAGTGAGAAAGAAGGAAAACAAGAATTTGTCTCTAAAGTTTCAGCTGGTTGAAAGATGCTTTATTAGATGAGCTGATTGTTGTTTCAGATATCGCTATGAAGCAACCTAGATACCAACTTTGCAACCAACCCTGGTCAGAACAAGGCATTGCACCATAGCCAGAGACTAGAATGTGAGCTAGGGAAACCAGTAGAATACCTTCTAATCAAAAGGCAATCCTACTGTCTACATCAACCAGAAATGTACTTTCCTACCTTCTTCTAGGTCCATGAACAATTAATATAAGTCCAGGGCCTGATTCGGCATCAGCGGAGAAGTAGCAAGGGAGGCGTCGGCCTGGGGCAAAGCGGCCGTAAGGCTTGTGTGAGGCAATGCAATGAGAGAGGCAGAGGCCTCAAGTGCAGTGCCACGGACCAGTGGTGATCGTGGCGATGCAGACAAGCGGCTGCTACAGTGGGGGGGGCCCCCATGGATCAGAGCGGTGGAGGATGCCCGTAGTGGCCCAGACTGGTGTGGCGGGGACCGCCTGAGGTGGCAAGGAGGCCTGGAGCAGCCGAACTGAAAGGTGCACCGGTGTGCCCTGATTTCTTTCTTCTCCCCCCTACCTCATCGGACACAGGCCAGGTGAGTAGCCAGGGAGCCGGTAAGTGCCCTCTGAAGATGTAGCAAGCGTGAAGGACATCTGGACATCACCAGCTCGGGGATCGCTCCAGGCCCAAGATCAATGCCCGTGTTTGCAACAACACCCTGAAGGCTGGGCTGAAAGAAAGAACCACAGCAATGACGAGAAGATTATGCTGTGTAAATATGTGATATATATATATATATATATATATATATACATATATATATATATATATTCACTGAAAAAAACATAGGTTTCAGGGACGTTATAGTTAGTTGGACATTTTACTCATACAAAACCAGAGAAATTCCACCGTTATAGTTAGTTAGTTCAGCTAACTATAACTCGTGCCCCCTATAACGGTGGAATTTCTCTGGTTTTGTATGAGTGAAATGTCCAACTAACTATAACGTCCCTGAAACCTATGGTTTTTTTGTGTGAATTTTAAAGGTTTTTTAAATGCTAATTTCTAACTATAATGTCTGTAAAACCTATGGTTTTTTCAGTGAATTTCAAAGGTTTTGTAAATGCTAATTTCTAACTATAACGTCCCTAAAACCTATGGTTTTTTCAGTGAATTTCAAAGGTTTTTTTAATGCTAATTTCTAACTATAATGTCTGTAAAACCTATGGTTTTTTCAGTGAATTTCAAAGGTTTTTTTTAAATATTAAACTACTATTCTGCTATTTGTCATTAGTACCATTTTTTCTAACTTGCGGGACAGTGATGTGGGAAGAGGTAGCGTAAAGGGGGTATCTCGCAGAGAGAGAGCTGCAGTATATTTCCAGTCTTGGCTTCAGAGATACAACTGCGGGCCCGAGAACTCGCACACGAAGAGCTGCGAGCTGACCGGTGGTTCGCAGTGGGAGAGTTGCGGGCCCGAGAAGGTTGTTGGGGGCTATTCTTCAGAGAGCTGTGGTCTAACTCGCACAGAGAGGGCAACGGGCCGACGGGCCTGCTAGCAGACACACAGCTACGAGCTAACGGACTGGCTCGCAGAGGTAGAGCTGCGGGCCCGACGAGTGAATGCACCAACATCAGTTCATCCACATCGTGCATGGTGCAAAGTGTAATTAATACTGCTCAATAGCGTTGCTTTAGCCCAAATGTCACGAAAATCACGGGTGCATTTAAAATCAAAAGCAAAGTGCATATGATGGCAAAATCTTATTTGTGCTTGAAATGCGGTGATACCAGAGAGAGGAGAAACGCCTCCCTCATCTCCCTTTCTCATACCCAATGCCAAATATCCACGAAAGTCCACTGGCTGGTGCTTGGGCTCGAGCAGGTCATGCCCCCTCCATCAAAATTACACACAGAGGTTCCATTTTACCGGGGGCCCCCGACCCTGCAGGGCGGGCTCTACGTGCAGGAATGGAGATCCTGTTACTTAGAATTTCGCCACAAAGGATTGCAGAGCCACACCACCGACTTCTTTTCAAGCAGACTTTATTCGTCAAAATAGCATCATTGGTTCCCACTCATTTATATCCTTAGGCGTTTCTGCGGATTTCCGCCTTGCTCACAGGTGAGTGAATTTAGTGTCCAACTGGTCACATGGCCTCTGAAGTAACTACTGGCCCCAGAATGCACCAACATCAGTTCATCCACATCGTGCATGGTGTAAAGTGTAATTAATACTGCTCAATAGCGTTGCTTTAGCCCAAATGTCACGAAAATCACGGGTGCATTTAAAATCAAAAGCAAAGTGCATATGATGCCAACATCTTATTTGTGCTTGAAATGCGGTGATACCAGAGAGAGGAGAAACGCCTCCCTCATCTCCCTTTCTCATACCCAATGCCAAATATCCACGGAAGTCCACTGGCTGGTGCTTGGGCTCGAGCAGGTCATGCCCACTCCATCAAAATTACACACAGAGGTTCTATTTTACCGAGGGCCCCCGACCCTGCAGGGCGGGCTCTACGTGCAGGAATGGAGATCCTGTTACTTAGAATTTCGCCACAAAAGATTGCAGAGCCACACCACCGACTTCTTTTCAAGCAGACTTTATTCGTCAAAATAGCATCATTGGTTCCCACTCATTTATATCCTTACGCGTTTCAGCGGATTTCCCCCTTGCTCACAGGTGAGTGAATTTAGTGTCCAACTGGTCACATGGCCTCTGAAGTAACTACTGGCCCCAGAATGCACCAACATCAGTTCATCCACATCGTGGATGGTGCTAAGTGTAATTAATACTGCTCAATAGCGTTGCTTTAGCCCAAATGTCACGAAAATCACGGGTGCATTTAAAATCAAAAGCAAAGTGCATATGATGCCAAAATCTTATTTGTGCTTGAAATGCGGTGATACCAGAGAGAGGAGAAACGCCTCCCTCATCTCCCTTTCTCATACCCAATGCCAAATATCCACGGAAGTCCACTGGCTGGTGCTTGGGCTCGAGCAGGTCATGCCCCCTCCATCAAAATTACACACAGAGGTTCCATTTTACCGGGGGCCCCCGACCCTGCAGGGCGGGCACTACGTGCAGGAATGGAGATCCTGTTACTTAGAATTTCGCCACAAAGGATTGCAGAGCTACACCACCGACTTCTTTTCAAGCAGACTTTATTCGTCAAAATAGCATCATTGGTTCCCACTCATTTATATCCTTACGCGTTTCAGCGGATTTCCGCCTTGCTCACAGGTGAGTGAATTTAGTGTCCAACTGGTCACATGGCCTCTGAAGTAACTACTGGCCCCAGAATGCACCAACATCAGTTCATCCATATATATATTGTTAGAAATGGGATTTCTGGTTGGCTAGGGCTTGCGCCAAAGCCAGACAGAAACCACCACTCTAGTCAGGGCTGGGGAGTTACACGCCAAAGATAACCCCTGCTCATCCCCTTGGTAGCTTGGCACGAGCAGTCAGGCTTATCTCTGAGGCAATGTGTAAAGCGTTTGCGCGCGCACCCAGCAACAACACCCAAGGCCCACCACAAAAGAAACTCCACACAAGGTATTATATAAAAATAACCTTTGTATTAGACCACAACACATTAGATAAAAACACACACTTTACAATGTGCCAACAGGCACGGGAAGAATTTACAAGGGATTATATGTACAGGGGACAGGGCCACATGGACCACTGTCAGGAATTAGCACTTTGTAGAAATTAGCACATAGGATATAAAATACTGTAGTACAAAATAGCAAATGTAGCACACAACCAGTAACTACTGGTATCAGGTAAGTACCACCTACGCAACCCTAACCACCCTAGGAAAACATCACGCAGGGAAACATGAACACACTAGCATAACCACAACTAGTAAAACAATCTCCAATGCATAAACACAGTTTAGGAAGAAAAATATCATGAAGACATTGCGCAGGCGCAAAAGTACATATATGAAAATCACCAGGTGCCCTAGGGGATGGCACAACACAGCAAAACTGTCCCCAGGCCAACTGGCCTCTCAGGGGTGCAGAAATGACCAATAGCCAATAATGTCAGGGCGCGACTGCGCAGGCTGCGCAAGCCAGGCGCACAATGCACAACCTAAACGTTGCAGCAGCCCACTAAGTGCTGGGCAGCTGGGAAAGGAGCGTGGGCACCACTGTGCCCTTGGAACACAAATATCGCAGTTACGGGGGGGGGGGGGCCTCTCTGGGCTCTACCCCCAAGAAATGCCCCCTAGAGCCTTCGTGGCTCTAAACAAACAATGCGCCGTCGTTGGAGTCCCTCTGAACTCTGAACTACTGATGGCCCCATTGGAGCCTCAGGGCTCTGGAGTAATGATGCCCGGTAACGTGGGAGCCCCTCTGGGCTCTAAAACCAATGTAGCCCCCGTCGTTGGAGCGCACTAGCGCTCTGAAACAAGTAATGCCCCCAAAAGTGCTGCCGCTGCCCCCCTCTCAGGCGGGGCAGCGGAAGGGAGGGATGAGCCCTGCGCCCGCAGTGCCTGATTTACTCACGGGGCGGGCACCGAAAATCATGCCCCGACACACCCCTACATGGAGCGCCACTCACCCTGCAGATTGGGGACCTTGGAGGCTGCTTGAGTTGACGCTGCGTCTTCGCACGGAGCCCAGGCGCACTATCCCCCTCTGGCCCCCACTCACCGGGACCGTCGGATCTGGAGGCAGCAGCACGCACGGGGCTCTTTTCCTCGTTGCTGGGGATCCGGGAGCCGGGACTTCCTACTTCCGCTCAGCGTCGGGATGACGTGGCGGTTGGAGTCCTGGTTGCCGGGTAACCCCGTGGCTTCCCCAGAGTCCGGCGTCACTTCCCTTTTCTGCGGCTCGGGCTGCGGCGGTGATGCGGTGACAATGAGGGGTAGACTCCCTCGTCCTTTATCATACGAGCGGGGTGGGCACCCGCTCGAGGTCGCAATAATGCGGGGTGGGCACCCGCCAACCAAATAATTAAATAAGCGGGGTAGGCACCCGCGTAGTACACGGCATCAACAGCGGGGTGGGCTCCCGCTGTAAAAATAATCAATTAAGCGGGGCAAATGCCGGGTGGGCACCGGCCTCCAGAAATAAAGCGCTACTAGCGCTACGGCCAAAAGTGAAAGCGCTCTAGAAGCGCTGGGGGTCCAAATAAAGCGCTCTTAGCGCTATAAGCCAAAGAAAAGCGCTCCCAGGCGCTTAGGGATAAAACAAGTTCCAGCAGAGTTTTAGGAAGGTAGGCAAGGGGCAAGGCTGGGCCCAGAGCCAGCTCACTGGGCCTCCAGGCAGGGAGGTAGTCCAAGTGGCGGTCCTCTGGCCCAGCAGCAGCAGCAGCCCCCTCAGGCAGGATCCTGGGAGAGAACAGTTTCTGTGGGGACACAGCCCCATTTTTATACAGTAAAAACCCTTTGTTCTGGGTTCAGGGTGAGGGGGAAAACCAGTCGCAGCTGGTTGGGGAGCACCCTTGATGTGCTCAGCCCCTCACTCTATTCACTGGCAGGGCTAGGGTCATCAGTCGCACCACAGGGGGCGGAGCCAGCATTGTGTGGGGAAAGCCCTGCCCTATTCAGGTCCAGGTGTACTCCTCCCCAGCCATCAGCAGGCTAATCTCACACTCACCACTGGGGCAGACCCAACCAGACTCCTGGAGCCAGGCTCACCAGCCAGCTCCAGCCAATCACACGCCAGACACACTGCACACAGAAGTGCCCACTTCTAGAAGTGGCACTTCCACACTAGGTACATGCATGCCGCACACATCATCGTGCAGCATTCAATCACACGAGTCCGCACATACCAAACTCGGGCCTGCACACCCCACGCATCAGGAACTACTAGGGACACATACATTCCCCATGCATTCCTATGGGAGGGCAGGCCTATCTCACCACATGCACTCAGAGTGCGCACGCACTTTACCCTGGGACACAGGAAAAGTGCGCAGAAACCAAAAACCACTATCACCAAGTCACCAATAAAAAGCAAAAAGTTCAGGGGTGAACCTGCCAGAAGGGCCAAGTCCAACACATATATATACCCAACTCGAATTGCTTCTACCTTCCTTAATATGTAATCTTGAGTGAATTTGCAACTTGTATAGGAACGGGCTTCTTGTGCACATCCCCATCTGTCCGAACTACTGCCAATTTAGGAAATTATTTAAAGCTTCTCTCTTCTAATGTATGTATGTATGTATGTATGTTCTAATGGTGACCTCCGTTGGTAGATGCTGTCTGTTACTGTCTTGTAGTGCCGAAATGCCTACTGGTGATTCAAGTGCTATATCAAGTATAAATAACATAACATCTATTTAGATGGGTTGCCCCCACGAATTTCTGTCTGCTCTCTCCACAGTGTTTTTTTGGTGTGTCATATTGGGCTCTGTTTAATTATTTCGAGGTATGACAAAAAATTGCTCCTTAGGAATATTCACTTTTTAATGCATTAATCCCTTTTAACCATTGTCTTTTTCTATGACAGAACTTCAATACATTACAAAAAGAGTGTTTATCTGTGCATTGCATCAGTGCTTGGGCTGTTTGTAAAACTGCAATCTCGCAGACTGTTCATCTATAAATCAGATATTGTGTTGTTGAATAGTGTATTGATTCTGAGACTAAATATTGTTTGCGCATCTGCACCTAAATGGAGAATCGAGATTCTTCCATCGACGTGAAGCAAGGTTAGTATAGTGTAATAGGTATGTTTTAGCAAACATGGCAGGTCTCCACAAAAAGATGTTCTTATTTTTTTTTGAGGGAGGGAAGGAACTTTTATTCTCCCTAAGATACATTTTAAAGGTATAGAAAAATCTTGTTTCCCGCTGTTGACGGACACCAGAGCATTTTTCTCATCAGTCAACAGTCTGTACTTAACCACAAGGTCACGGGTTCAAATATCAGTGCCTCCACTGAGCCTTCCATCCTCCAGAGATGGGTAAAATGCGTCCCATTAAGTTATATAACAATAAACTTTAGTTATCTTTTTATTTGCCACCAAAGCAACCTGCTGAGTTCCAGAAAATGGCTAGAGTACCGACTGACAATTGCACAGACCACTGACAGAGGCAAAGTGCAAACGTTCATTGTTGGTCATTGTCGAGTGCTCAATAATTGTGCTCGACACGAGGTGATTGCTGGAAAAACCTTCTTTATTTTACTATGCACTCAGTGCGAGGTGGCAGCATGCTGTCAGTCGCCTGAGCTGTGTATGTATAGCCTGATCAGTTCCGGGGACCCCCGCCTCCTGCTCAGGCAGTGGCGACACATCTGGCCTGGGGCAGAGTCAGGGTCCTACAGACCAGACTCTACACCACCACCCCCCGTTCAAACACAGCCCACCAAGCATTATGAATCAGATGTCTTCAATGAGTCTATGAGGTCTCGTCACCCCTCTGCCAGACCGAGTGGTCAGTGGAGGGATTGTCAGTTCGGCATCCCTTTGGTCAGGAAGATTAGGAGTTGCCACATCAGGTAGTGCTGTCAATGGTGAGGAGTCATTGGGGTCCGGAATGTTTTTGGTAGTTCAGAAGTGTGATGCGTTCTGGGTTATTGACTTCCCAGGGCATGATGCTGTGACCATATTTCCTTTAACTGAGGTGACTTGCAGTGGTTGAGTGTTGAAAGGGGAGTCTACCTTCTTTTGTTGTTGTTGCTTAGCTGCCATACAGTCACCGTGTTCAAAAGAATATCTTGTGCCCGCTGTCTGATATCGACATTTGCTTTCATTTGGTAGTCAGATATCCACTGTGGTACCTTGATGCACACAGTTCGTCCCAAAATGAGAGTTGCTGGGCTTTCTCCCGTTGTTGAGTGTGGTGTGGCCCAGTATGCTCACAGGACCTGACTGAGGGCATCATCCAGCACAAGTCATTCTTCATTGGTTCTTTGAACAGTTTGTTTACGTGTTTCCATGAATCGTTCTACGATGCCATTGGCCTGTGGCCATAGAGGTCTTATGCGTTGGTGTCTGATATCAATTCCTCTAAAAAAGTTTCTGAAGTCTCCACTGGTGAATGGTGGTCCATTGTCAAACTTTAAAATTATGGAAGATCTCCAGGTTGTGAAAATGTCATTCAGAATCTTGAAGACCTTGGCTGCGCTAGCCGAGGAGACCACCTTGACTAGAGGGAACCTGGAGTATTCATCTATCAGCACTAGGAGGTATTTGCTAGATTCAAGAGAGCCAAAGTTGATGGCTAAACTCTCCCGCACACCTGCAGGCAAATACGACATCTCCAAGGGCAAGGGGCACGAGACTTGCACTAGACATGTGCATAAATGGCATTTTCACAGTTCTGACTCTACCATCTACCATCTAGCCCAGGAAAACAAAGTCTTTCCTGGAGAGCCCTCTTACTGGCAAATATCCCTCTGTGTCTTTCGAGAGCTATGTCAATGGCTTGTTTGAGAAGTGTTTTAGGCATCACTATCCGTGACCCTCTCAGGACTAGTCCTTCACAGGTAACCGTCAGCTCATCCTTGATGTTGTGTAATGCCCTGATTTCCTTAGAGCGGTCACTGCACTCCGAGCTGTGTTTCCACTTGTTTTGGTCGATAAGACGTATTACAAGAGCCAGTTTGCCATAATTCCTCGCGGCTTCAGCTATCTGGGGGATGGAAAGGGAATCAGGCATGATTTTGCTGATTATGAATTGTAAGTATTCCTCAGCCATGGATGATGTGTCTCTTTGGCGAGGCTTGAGGTTGCCTAAAGAAGTAGTTGGCTGGATTGTGCTCATTGCCAGTTTTGTGAACGATCAGGTAGTGGTATTCTTGGAGACGGATTCCTCATTGTTGGATTCTAGGGGGCATCTTGGCTTGGGGTTCCTAAAGATGGTCACGAGAGCCTGATCGTGTGTGATGATGGTGAATTTCATGCAGTACAAGAAAATATGGAAGTGCTCACCGGCCCATTCCACTTCTAGACTTTCTTTCTCAGGTTGTAAGCCTTTTCAGTGTCACACAAGCTTCTGATGGAATACGCAACTATGTGTTGATGAGCTTCCGGGGTTCCGGAGCTCTGAGTTAGGATGGCGCAAAGACCCACTGGGCTCGTGCAATCGTCACTTCTGTGTGCAACTTGGGGATGAAGTACGCCATGATGGTGTCTTTAGTTTGGGCAGTTTTTATTTGTTGAAAACTCCTTTCACAGTCCAGCGACCACTGGAAACCACCCCTTGTCTCGTGAGATGTCGAAGAGGGGCACTGATGGTGGCATAATTTGATATGTCTGCCTAGGAAGGAGTGGAGTATGAGATCACCGTCAGCTGGGTTGGAGGAGCTAAGGGCAGCGCCCTTGTCCGGGTCGGGTGTCATGCGTTCTTCTTAGAAGAGGTTTCCAAAGGATTTGTACTTGGTCTTATGGAACTCACAATTGCTGGAGGTATGAGTATGGCCAGCTTCACAGAGGAGATGACAGACCTGGTCTAGCACACCATCATGCACCTTGGGGTGGCCCCTAAGACAAGTATTCATCGCTGTAGTTGAAAGCATTGGGTATGGGCTGGATGGTCTTGCAGATTGCTTCTTGGAATATTTCAGCTGCGGACGAAATGTCAAAATTCAGTCTCTTATAGTGGAACAAACCCATGTGCATGGTAATGTTATGATATATCAGCACCCTTCGTCCAGTTCAATCTGATGGTAACCCTTATTAAGTTCTAGTTTGGAAAACAGCTTGGAGCCATTAAGTTGCGTAATCATGCCCGCAACGTGTGGGATCGGGATGTCTACAGCCCCTGGATTGTCCTTCTTTGGGACAATCACAATGGGAGACACCCACCGTGTGGGCCCTTCAGATGGTTCAATGATGTTAAGACTTTGTCAATTTCCTTCTCAACCACTTCCTGTAGATAAAACAAAGACTTTCCTATGTCACTGTGCCCCTGGGAGGACACCCTCATCTATGTGAAAGCAAACACAGGTTTCTTTCAGTCTATGAAGGCCAGTTAAGAGGGCTGGAAAATAATGAGTGAGTTCAGGGACTGTCTCGAGGTGAACATTGACGGAGATTAGTCCCATTGCTGCTGTAGTGGCAAAACTGAGAAGGCATGCTCCAGATGTCTTGCCCTGTAGTACATGCATGAGAGTTGTAATGGATTTTGTGCCATGTGACAGGCGTGCAGTGAAGGAACCACGGCTGTGTAGTTGTTTGGCCGCAGCCCATGTGTAGAATTTTACAGGTGAGTGTTCAAGAAGCGGTGCTGGGTCAAGTGTGTTGAATTGATCCAGGGACATGACATGGATTGGCACCCCACTATCAAGGATGAAAGTTCTGGATTGTTTGTTCAGGAGCAGGTCAACGACCGGGCAGGTGCTTGATGCGTTTGGGAGATAAACATGATGAATTGCATAGATTCCTGCATGTACTTTTATGAGTCCAAGGTTAGTGGCAGTATCAAGGCATAGGACCCTAGGGACAGGTATTCGACAGTCCAGAACATAGAAAGTGGCACAGCAACATAGGAGAGTCGTTTTTTATCTACAGGAAGCGGCAGAGAAGATAATAGACAACCTCATCAATCTCAAAATCATTGAACCATCTAATGGCCCCAAACCATGGATGAGTCACATTTGTTTATCTGGTAAAAAATATTGGCTAATCTCTAAGATCCCTGCTTTAGACACCATAGATGTTCCATTCTAATCTCATTTTTCAGCAGTTGATCAAAGGTTGTAATTCTGGACAAGTTGGTTTATCTCATCGTCTTTCTGTGTGAAGTATCGACAACCCCCAGGTGACAGCATGCCATCTTGCGTTTCTGCCATGACCAGAGGGACCTATTCTGCTGCTACCAATCATGCTGCAAGTCATGCGAGGCCTGACCAGACTGCCGTAGCCCCCACTAGCTTGGAAACTGCAATCAAAAAAGACGCATGACCACTACTGAGGCTTGCTAAGCTGTTCTTCACCAGCTACAAGATCCAACAGGCAGGGCCTCTGCCCAAAATTCTACGCTAAGTGGCTAAGGCCCTGACTGTGCAACCACGCAGGATGCACTACCAGTCACCACACCAAATTGTACCTCAGGAAACAATTAACACAGGGTCTGAAGTGAGAGACTGAGTCACAGCGTCTGCCGAAAGAGCAGTTATTCCTGAAAGGTCTAACCACAACGCCATAGCGGAGGATCCATGCTGGCTTTTAAGCTGCAACTAACAAAGATGCGTGACCAGTACTGAAGACTAGTGAGCTGTTCTTCCTTAGCTGCAAGATTCAAGAGACAAGTACGCTAGCCGTAATTCCACACTTAATGGCTGAGTCCCCAATAGTGCGACCATGAAGGTTGCACCACCAATCTATGCACCAAACTGTAGCTCAGCAATCAGGTAACACAAGGCCGGAAGTGAGAGACTGCCACTGTGTCTGCCCAATGTGCAACAATTCCTGCAGCTCTAACCGCTATCCCATAGCAGAGGATCCTGACTCTCCTGGAGGATGCAACTGGTAAAGATACGTGACCACTACCGAGGACTAGTGTGCTGTTCTTACCAAGTTGCAATATCCAAGAGGCAGCAACGCCTCTGAATGAGCTTCTTCAGCTTTGATGACCCTGATGCTGGTTCCAGGTGGGTCAGCTGTTTGACCCTTGGAGTCACTTCTTTGGTTTTAGGCTCGTGAGTGACTTTTTCCTGAGCCACAGGCGCAGTCCTTTCTTCCCTGGCCCAAGGTATAGCAGATATAGTTCAGCAGATGGTGCAGCCTCTCTTGTCAACTCCAGGGGTCAGCAGGGCAGCCCTTCTTTGGTACTTTCTCCAGTTCTGGTGTGATCTGAGGTTCAAGGCTCCAGGGGTGCCATATGTATGCTCAGAAAGTGCCCTGGGGGGATGATGCAGTCACTTGCCAATAAGCTACCAGGATCCCTCCTGCCCGGTGACAACTTCTGGCAATGTGTGACATCTAGAAACCCCAGGGTGTCCTCTCCGAAGATGTCTGAAACCTTCCTTGGATGTTAGAAGCCTGGTAGCTCACCTAGAGGTGTGGCTACCTGTGGGTTACATACCCACGGGAAAACCGGTTTGGACACTGGTCTCCCCTCTCTGTTCCCGCCGCCAGCCTGTCTACCTGAACAAAGGGGCAACCCTTCAGGAAGTCGATCGCCATTGCCCATCAAAGGCGGCTTTGCTTTTGAGGGGCGCCTTTTGGGCCAACACCCTGAGTGTCTTCCTGCAACGGGGAGGTAGTACCATTCCCTGTAGCAGGCTTCTATTGTTTCTGAGCCTGGGAGTCGTTCACAGTACTCCCCAGCAAGGCAGAAGACTGTTTGGTGGCCAGCAACTGTGTGAGGCCACTGGACAAACTGGGCAACAGAATGGCAGCTTTCTAAGAGTTGCCTTTCCTTAAAAGTACCATTAAATTCGACTTGGTCATCAAGCCTCTTTTAATGCCACAATTAATTTCATACCTTGAAGTACCCATTTTAGTAGTCCCATTCAGAAACTAGAGGTCAGCCAGTAACTATGTGTTAGCCAATGGGGCTACTAACTTTTACACAGCAAAAACAACAATTTGGACGTTTTGCTGTTAGGACATATCTAAAGTAATAATACTTAATAATATACAGGTCCCTGCCTTAAGGTGCAATAGGCATCCTTTAGGGGAGACATATATATTTTTATGGCAAGTGGGGTCTTTGCCATTGGTTTAAATGGCAAAGTGTAACTAGCAGTTTAAAACTGCTCTTCCAGGCTGCAGTGGCAGGCTGCGAGACATTTTGCAATTTGTGGCACACCGGGTGGCACAATCAGTGCTGCAGCCATTGGGGATACGCTGTCTTATATGCCCTGGGTATCCTCAGTACCATATACTAGGGACTTATAAGTCAGTTCGTGCCGATTGAGCGTAGTCAGTTCAACATACCTTTTTGTAATGGGTTAGAGCACTGGCACTGAGGTCTGGGTAGCAGGCCACAGTGTACTCTCAGAGTCGAAAACCAGCAGCATCAGTCCAAAACTCTGGGGGTGGTCATGCAAAAATAGTCATTTCCTTACATCAATGATCTTTTCCTTGCTACCAGATCTCAGTAGTGGGTGTGAGAACTGTAGAGCCAGACTAGGACTATGTTATTGTCCACTGTATAACCCTTTAGCTGATCACACATTACTGTGTATAGTATTTCATTGTGTTGTCTTATTAAATGAGTCTTTTTTTACTAAGGCAAGTACTGGGTTGGACAGTGGGTTATTGTGCCTAATGGTCAACTGCTGGCTTCTGAGTCTCTACCCCTGTACTTCTTTCCTGATAAGTCTCTGACTGCTCTCGCTGACTACCCTATGAATCAAGTGCAGAAGGAATATACTAATCCCAGTTTGCTGACCCATATTAAGAAGGAACCATAGGCAAATGACACCATCCACCCAGGTTGTGGTACACTAGCCCCTGCCTGCCTTGTTGCCCACTGTACAGGGTCTAAGACATGACATTTTACAGCAAATGGATGGATTACTTAAACAAAACTGTCATATCTCCTAAAATCACAGCAAGTCTAAAACCTTGGTCCTCACCCTGGATTCCAAATTTAGGGCCTAATTTATGTGTTGGTGGTATGTATACTCCGGCGCAATGGCGACGGAGTATTCATACTGCCAATATCATGGTGCACCTGCTGAATTTAGATCACTTGTGACCATGAAATCAGAGACCAAGCTTTATTCAGATTAGTGCAATGCAATGCCGTGCAGAAATCTGCAGGAATGCGCTGCATGAATGTCAAAAAAGAATGCAGCATTGTATTTTTCTATTTATTTTTCGCAAACTCGACATGGCAGTATTGGAGCGCTTTATTTGAGCACCAGTTACGTTACAGAAGGTCATATTCCTTTTTTAAGCACAGGGAGATTACGGGCCTACTTTATATATTGGCTGAAAGGGTACTCCATGGCGATGCCAATGAAGTGCCTTTTTGCTAACATAATGGTCCATCCACCCGATTTAAAATGCTGGCAGACCTTTGGTGTAACAACGGCGGAGACAACTCTGTCTCCACCATGATTAAACCCCTCCGACGGCAACATGATAGTGCGGGGCTCTGTCATGTTGACATAACCCTGCGCCACACTGCAAAAAGCATTGACAGAAACCGCCGGGATAGCGGTCCCTGGCAGTGCCTTGGAAATGATCGCCTGCTTGCAATCATTTCTAAATCTGCCAGGTGGCATCACCTCCAGGGCGACAGATTAATGTACTCTGTCCCCCTGGTGGAGATAGAGACCTTCTGCCAGAAATTAAATTAGGCCCCTAGTCTTGCTAGCCATATCCAATCCAGTGGCAATTTCACGTCTCACGGCATGATGGATTTGCTACCACATGATTTCCCGAGAGGTAATTCCTGCCATAACAGTTAAAGCTGCATCTGTGGAAAACATGCAGTGTAATGGTGGCCATCTTGCAATTCAGCACTTGCTTACACTGTAGGAACACGTAAAAAGACCCAAAGTCTGTCTTTTTTCTTAATAGTAACTTGAATATTCTAAAGAAGATCCAAAATACAGCTGCCCGGGTGATATTGAATATCCCGAGGCGTGCATCGATGGGAGCAGCCTTGAGGGAATTACACTGGCTACCAGTACAGGCCAAAATTACTTTCAAGGCTTTGTGTTTCTGCCACAGGATTTTCAATGAGAAAGGGCCGAGGTACCTGCGCCCGCTACTTGCTGCTTACAGACCCACCCGGAATCTTAGGTCTATGGGCACTGCTAAGTTGGTAGTTCCAAAAGTTCAAAAGGCACGTTTGGGAGGTAGATCCTTTGGTTTTCTTGCGGCTAAGGCCTGGAATAACCTACCTATGGAATTCAGGATGTATCCATCTGAAGTAGTGTTTCGTAAAAAACTTAAAACCTGTTTTTTTCAGTCATCCCCGGGGGATAGGCGTTAAGCGCTCCGGTTGCAAATTTTTCGCATATTCTAGGGCCAGTGGTTCCCAGGGGGGTAGGATTCTGTTGTCATGGACTGAGATGTCTCAGCCTGGGGACACTCCGTTGGAGTAACCATGCGCTTTATAGACTTTAATCTAATCTAATAGCAAAGATAAAAAATAATCTAATCAGCACTTCGCATTATTAATTTCAGGGTTTTACTTTGTCTGCTATTTCTTGAAGACTTCTTAACATCAATAATTATTTTTAATTTATTTAAAGCCTGAAATATGGACTCCTTCATAATGTAATTTGCAGGTATTTGAATATGCTGAACGTTTCTGCATTCTTTTTCCCTGATTTCATTATTTGTTAATCTATGCCCCTGAAATCAACGTCACCTTCTGCTTCTTAGCAGCGGCCTCACTATGGGGGTGCGGGGTTGCGGACCGCACCGGGTGACACCCTCACATGGGGTGACACCAACAGGGCCGGTGTGCGCAGAGCAACCTAACCTTTTAGGAGGAGGAGGTGCCTGTGCGCAGTGCACACTGTCTCCTCTCCTTTCTCTTATTTGCTTCCCTGTGAAATGGATCCAAAAAAGAAAATCACTTTTGCTGGAAATCAATGTCGTATTTTTCTGACATTTAATTCCAAAATGCAGCATCGGGAATAAAAGTTAAAAAATATGAACAATAAATAACTAAATAAAGTAAGACAGAGTGGTAGCAAACTGTCCAGTTTGATTTTATTCACACCCAAACACATTAGCGCCACTTTTACAGAGTTTGCCAGTGAAGCGCTATTTTTGTTGTCTTGGCTATATTTTCCCTGGCCTTGGAACTAGTGCACCAATCCTGGAGGTACTGCAATGTGAGGATTGAAAAACAAAATTTGTACTGCTGCTCTGTATTTAGGGATGTTGTCTTTTTTTACCATACTGCTTACGTTTTGTAAGGATATAAGCAATGGCCATTGAAATGGGTCCATTCAGGGCCCTGTTGTCTTGTCCTTAACTTTTCAGGCAAAAGCACTCAATGATTTCTGAACAGTGAGTGTAAAAGCGTTAAGGTAACCATGTTGTTCCTGCTTACATTTCACATGGTTTGCAAAATGTTGCATTCCCTATGAGTGTTTGCTTTTTCCAGGATGCTGTCACTTTTTTTTGTAGGCCACATATTGCTCTTGCCCAGTGCGTAATTTAAATTGAGCCGCATCCAGGTGTTTATAGCTGGCAACAATTGGGTTGTAGTTGGAGGCAGTCTGAGTTTTTCTCAGTGGGGTAGTATGGTGTTCAGTGGGGGAGAGGATGTGGCACTATGGCCAGAGCTGCTGAATTTGGAACTGGGGAACCAGGTTCAGCCTTAATAACCAGTCCGCCAGACCACTCTCCTGAGAGAGCACTATCTCATGCTAGACCTTAGAAGGCTTCGCAAGACATTAGAAGCCCCGGTGTCGTACCACCAGCAGGTGGACCCTAGCATGACAAGTGTAGGTTAACCTTCAAGGCTTGTACACCACTATTCATACTGAAGTTCACCTCCAGTCTTGCGGGCAGGCCTATGAGGCAGTATACCCTAGAACAGTGACCCTGTCACTGAGATCACAGGGCCCTTGAGAAGGGCCAGCTCTAGGGCGGTGCAACCGGTGTGACCGCACCAGGTGCTGACTTTAGGTGGAGGCATCATTTTTGCAAGTATATTATGGTTTTAAAAGCGCTTGCTGCCTCCTTCCTGGCCTCCAGTAATTTTCGGTAACAATAAAAATGGCATGATGACTCTGGTGATTAATGTTCTTCCTAGAGTGAGATCGGAATTTTGTCTAATGGAAGATTTGACTCATGGAAAGGTAGCTCAGAGGGTTAATGTAGCTGCTGCAAATTACATGTACAATGCAGATCACAAAGTGCACATAATGTAAATAAGCCAGTGGGCTACTGCTTTTGTCAGAGAGATCCTTTTGTTACTTGCAGTTTATAAGTTAAAATCCTAACATAGAACAGTGAGCTATTAACTGTCATCTACTCTGCAGCAACACAAGTCACATTTTTTATTAACTTTTGATACGTTTGAGCTACAAACAATTTATTAGTTTAAATGGTCAGATCATGCAGCAGATCTTGCATTATGAGGCAAATATGGCAGAGATATTATTATTTAGAAAACATTTGCAAACTAGGATTTTTAGCCATTCATGTTTGAACTGCTGTTTTGGAAAAGGGAGAAGTGCTGATTACAAACTCCATGGCTCGGAGACAAATGTCTTGTGCTTCCACATTTTATCGTATTTGGGGACATTCTGTGATTAGAAGCATATCCCACTTTGTGAACACATTTTACTGTCAATAACTCATTATACCCTTAAATAATCATGTGTATCCATTGGTTGATAAAACTGGGCAGTGAAACCAAACAAATACAAAAAATTGGGATGTTTGCGCATTCTGGCCACGCCTCTGGCTCTGCCCACTGATCCAATCCTTGGGTTATTCCCGCCCTCTGATTCTCCGCCCACAGTTCCCCTACTTTTTTTCCCCCACTTCGACCATTGATATATAGTGTTGCTGGATAGTGGGAACACCACACCAGTAAAAAGTACCATACCTATGATATTATAAATTCCAATAAACTGTTGACTAGCAGGTAGCCCACTGTACAACCTGATTAATGAATCATTATCACACTGTTGTTAACAGGCACATTTTGTAAATATAGGACCTACATTTACAAACGTTACTAAGGATTCTGTATGGTCCCGTTATTTGCCAACTTTGTCCACTGGCGGACTCGGGCGGAGGAGGTCCATGCGGTAAGTCGTGAGGGGGTGACACCATGAGTTACCCGCACCGGGTGACACCAACCCTAGTGACGCCACTGCTTCTTAGGAGAATACTGGGTATGAGAGCCAACATTACTCATGTTTGCTGGAAGTGAAGACATGGTTTGTGCACACTTTCGGGTTTTTACAGGTTCAAACAGAAGTTGTTCTCGTCCTCTTAGACCTTTGCCTTGACGAGGAGCCCTAGATTAGGGGGTTAGGGGAAATATACCTGCAGAGTCACGTGATCATCGAAGAGGTGGGGAACCATCGACCTATGCAGAAAATGGCGGCTTGTTTTGTCAAGTGGTGCAGCTAACAAGGCTTCCTCCAGGGCTGCCCCTCTGTATGCGTCATTTCCTGTCTACCGATCCTCTGACAGAGAGGGGGTTTTCTGTGGTCTTTATAATTAACAGTAATCCGTTTTCTGATCCGCACTAATGTTAATCATTTTAAACATCGTTTTCTAATATAAAACAAAGACTGAAGGTAAGGATTCCAGCCCATTTCTTTCAGTCAGAGGCGGCCTCATACTCGACAATGCACTCTATTCCGTTCTGTGGGGGGAAATAAATACCGAAACGTGATTCTCCAGTGACTTGTAGTACACACACATTTAGGTTTTGTGGCAGAGAAAGATGTCACCGTTTTTCCAGTGACTTGCACGGAAATCGATTAATTTTAGTGGAAAAGAGTGATCGTCTACTGACTTGTACTATACTGTTTTGAGTTCTAGGTAATGATTAGCGAAATCCAAACATATTTTACCTAAAGATGCCGATTTTTTGCATTTTTAGGGATGACTTAAGAATGTTCACCCATCGCCAGTGCATACACAGAGGTCTAGTCTCAGCGATCCATTTGTAACTGCAATGGCTGCTTCCAGTGCCAAGGGGTGTCACTTGACTCATACATGTTCACTGTGAGTGACCTTTCCTGTTGGCCCAGTTAGTAACTGCTTGCTGCTCACAGTTGAGCAAACTGCAGATCACGGGTTCAAGTCTGGCAGGGTCTACTTACTCTTTCATCATTCCGTGACTGATAAAGTGAGTACCATTACAACGGGTAAACGAAATATCTGTGCTGCAAACCTGTAATGAAACCATTGATATATTCCTCATTTCAGTCACTTGATTAGCCTAGTACTTGTATATGCTTACTGGCTTATGTGGTGTCGCCACCACTGTCACTTGAATTTCCATTTATACTTATGACACCCACTTACAGTGGAACCCATGTGCCTATATTTAAACAAGGCATGCATCAAACATGTCAGTGGCTGGCTAGGGTGGCATTGGAAGTGAGATTCCCCCACTGAATACGGTTAAGAGTCACAACAATTAAAATGTAGCCTTACTAGGTGCACAGCAGCATCAGTGTCCCGGTTGAAAGCATATTTTGACCTTTTACCAGTTTCTTCCCTTACACTCCTGGTCATGTCAGCTATCATGGCACATTTCAGACGGTGTCTTACTAGGAATGCACCCCTGCTTCTGAAAGACCTTATCGCAATCAGTGCCCTGGTAGGTCTGTGATCGAACCTAACCTTCCACATCTTCGTGTGGCACTTAAAAGCCTCCTTTATCTATAGGTACCCTTTCCCTACTAACCTCAGTTCTCTTCTCAAGACTCACATTTGCTGGAACTAAGCATGGGACCTTATTTACAAATTGTAACCTAGTTCCTCAGGTCATCTCTTATAAACTGAATAACCCTATCAAATAGCTCTAAAGCATGGGCACTCTGGCATGCCATTATGTGCAAGCCCGAAGGCAGCATACGAGCTGTGTGTCAGAGAGGTTTTAAGGCAAGGGCAAAGGGGGCTTGGGTCCAGGCCCCAACCTTTCAGGGTGCCCCCTGATACAGCCAGCTCTGTTCTGCAGAGAGTCTTGCCCTGATGACCTTGAATAATTTTTAAACAGATGGTTTTAAATACAGCTTTCCTTAAAAAATGTTTTTACTGTGAGTGATGTGTGAGAATCTATTACAGACGTTTTGTGGGGAAAAGTGTTAATGTTCCATGCAACGTCCATAAAAAAAAGTTTCTTTTAGATCAAAAAAGGACCTCGTTTATGAGAAATGGGAAGGTGTTACAGAGATTATTTGCAGTAATATTAGTGAGCTGCTGCTGTGTTACAATACTGAAAACAAACATCACAGTCCCTGAATATTAGCTGTAAACACATTAAGAATTTGGACGAGTGTGCCTGTGCACTGTCAATGACCTGGCCAAAGAGGGTATGAAAGAGCTGAAACTGGGTCATGAATTCAAAGCTATTCCGAACAGGGGCCCCCCAAAATATGTTTGGCCCAGGGCCCCCAAAATCCCTAAGATGTCCCTCCTGTGTGAAGTGCTATCTCACGTAGTCTTGTCAAGTCTCGACTCTGCTACACCAAGAGTCTGGCTATTTGCCTTGGACCGCTACACTTACTTCCAGATGGGAACCAAGGGCCATGGTTTAAGGCACATGCATCCATGTGTGTGTGGATTTGTGTGATTTATACAGAGGAAACTTACCTACAAAGCAACCGAGCACCACACAAGTGTTTATGAGGGTTGAGAGTCCAGGTAGTCTGGAGGTTACGAATGACGAAGGAGGAGGTACAGTGGAAGGGATTACAATACGAATAATGAAGGGTGTTACAGTTGATCGAAGATTCCAATTGAGGACAGGGGAAATGTTGCAGAGTAGGGGGACAGCTTTGGAAACGTAATAAGGGATGGGGAAAGGGTTGGATAGGTTAAGGGTTGGAGACTGCACAGCAGCAAAAGCATTCGGGAGACAAGAGGTGTCTCATTGGGTGGGACCAGGAGCAGCATCATGTTGGTGCTTGAAGAAGTGAGTTTTGGTACACTTCTCATAACATGCTGGTGTTTATAATATCACACATTTGTGCATGTGGTCAATAATGCCCAGATGGCAACTTTTTGGGGGCAATGCATTTAATCTTTTTTTTTCTTCCCAGTTGTGCCTTATGAAATCACAGTCTACACCAGTGATAAATTTGGAGCTGGAACAGACGCTGATGTGTTTATTGTCCTCTATGGAAGAGATGGACTCTGCAGCCAGCAGAAGTCCCTGTGTGTAAACAAGAGGGAGCGGAGGCTGTACTTCGAGAGGAACTCCGTGGACCAGTTCATTGTGGAGGTGAGTTTCCCCTCAACTGGAACTTCACAACAAAGCATTGATGGTATCTTCCAACAAGATCATATTCCTTACAATATCTAATAAAGACAATAAAGACATCTCTTAGTGGAGCGCATGCCAGGTTTACTTTGTCGATTTGATTACATCGAGGACTAAATTAATAAAGTGGTTTAGTCCAAAGTATCAGACTTTGGTATCCATTCAAGTATTGCAGATGTGGTAAATGTGTAAATTCTTCATGCTGTCTAGTTGGATTTCTTTACAGTAAGCAGTCATTGTCGTTACCAAGACTGCTCCCGAAATAAGCAGTGTAATGCACTGTCGGCTTTGCAGGTTGGGTCAAGCTGAATCAGAATGGAAGCTAGATGGTTACGTAGCAATGAAGACGTTTGACAAGCGAGAAGGTTATGTTTTGTTTACTTAAGAACTCAGAAGCTGGTCTGCAGAGGGTTCAATACATTGTGCATCAAGAGCACAAGAGGTGATGGGTACCAGATGCTCAGGGTTATGGAAAAAATGGAAGTTGGGCGTCGGGCATAGTGTACGTAAGCATATATGTGGTATTGGAATGGAGTAAACTTAGCCTGAAGAAAGCAGGCAGTACCTAAAGCAAGGGACTGTCCAGTAGATTTCTTCATAAGTGGCAAAATGGCAGAGTTGTTAACTTAAGGTGCATATACACTGAAGAGACGTAAGAGGTTAAACAGGGCGCTGGAGCAGGAGAGACCTCTGGAGTTAAATACCATACACACTATAATTATGGAACTCAAAGGCTCGATTGTGCACAGAACGGCTTGGAGGTCCTAAGTATGCGAATAAACTCTGCAGTGGTTATGAGGCAGAAGGATTGGATGTGGGCAAAGCAGCAGGGATTTATGGAAAGTGTAAGAAAGCAAAGGTAACCAGAGTGTAGCGTGGTGAACATGAACTAGCTTGTAGAGACATTGGGGCGAGGTAAATGCAAAGCCTGAAGCAGAATGGTATGACTTAGTAATGGTTGCTCAGACAGGGTCTTTGTGAAGTGTTGAGGTGTCTCCTTGAGTGATCTATAGCCATGGCTAACTAGAAGACAAAACTTCCAGTGACTTATTCAGTGTGTGAGCACAGGTTGATGTCTCGCACAAGGACATATAAGGGAAATGGACCATGATCAAGCAAAGAAGCTATTCTGTAGTCAACAGCAACAATAGCCCACAAGGGCAGTAAGCAAGTGGTGTGAAGAAACAAAAATAAAAGATACATTGAGGGGGAACATATAGGAGCTGGCAAGCAGGGTGTGTGTGGTATCAAGGGTGTATCCCTCCCATGCTAAAAGGTAAACAAAATGTCAGAAGAGCCTGGTATTCACGATGGGAAGTCATGGATGTTGAGCAGTGAAGGTTCTATGCTGAATGAGCCTAGAACCTCACCGGCCTAGACTATCAGAGAAGACATCCAACATTCTTCCAACACTTGCAAATGAAAATTGGTCTTTCTTTTCTATTTGCAGCTGGAAGATGTTGGAGACACAATTGAAAAGATTCGCATTGGACACAGTGACAAAGGATTGCAAGCAGGGTGGCACTTGGACAGAGTGGAGATCAGAAGACTTTTGCCAAATGGAAAGGTGGGTCTTATTATTAGAAACTTAACACTTTTTGATGTTGTTTTGTTTAAAATTTCTTAAAATACCCTACTTGCTTACCTAAGGATTATTATCCCTACCCCTTTCCTTCCTAACATATACTTCTGTAGTCATTATGAGTACTTGAAAAGACCTGGGCTCCGGACTATGAAACATAATCGGATTACACTCCAGTCTACTGTAAACAAATTAGATGACTCCATGCAAAATCTCTGTGATGAACTCTGTGCTATATTCAAGCACAGGTACATGGCTACCCATTTTAAATGAATCAATCTAAAATCAACAGCCATATCTCTTTTGACCTGTACCCCAAGGCCTCCCTCGTTAGCCGATGTTCTAATTACAGTGAATCAGGTCAAATACTCTGTGAAAATCTGGTCGTTGAATCCTTGAGTCAGACTCATCTAGAAAATTCATCTGCTCTAGACATGTAATCGTTAGATGGAACTCTTCTTGCTCATGGATGCTTTTATCTGCAAATTACTAACCTCTTGAATCACCTCCAATTGCCCAACAAGCTCCAGAAACCTTTGAAATAACTCCCTGGTTTTCCCAGGTGCTGCCACACAGCTCTTGCTAACTGCAGTTGCCCATCCTTGGACAAAACGACACAGAGACATTTAAGGCTCCGCCTTCTGCACTGATGTCCATTTCCTATGTTCAACACTTTTTAATATAGATTTCAAGCTCCTCTATTTTTACTGAGAACAATTTCAAAATTCTTCCTTGGTAGTATACTGCATTAGGGTCATGTCACCATTTTAGAATGTCAGGCTTCAGGTGATGCCGTACTTGCCTCACGCTGATGTCAATCTTGGATCCTTACAACTTCTGCCTTGGTTGCCTAGGTCTCAGGCATGATCCTGGTTCCTTTGAGAAAGTGGCCTCATGCACGCCAAAGGTGATCAAGGAAAGGGAAACCAAGCTCTGCGTGGCTCAGGCCTTTAAAATGTTAGATTGTTCTCAATTCAGGTCTTCTTCAGCAGGCAAGTGGGACAAACCATTCTAAGGAAAAGCCACCCCATAAAAAGTGTCACAAATGGGATGCCTTTTCTCCCTGATATTGCTAAAATTCCAGGGACAGATCCAAAAGTCGCCAAATACATTTCCCGATTCTACCTTTTATTTTGGCCTCGGAGCCCATGTAAAAAGCTTCACGATGAATTTCAAGTACAACACAGAACAAGTGGCAGATTTTACTCAGACCATGCTTCAAATCTTTGAATCTGACCCCACCACCCTCTGGCTCACCTGTTGGCTCAGTCTTTTGAGGATGCTTGTCTGCGCATGCCCACACCTCATGTTCAAAAGTTGCCCCTTTTACTGGCTATCTTTGGCTGAGACTCTGATGCCATCCAGATGCCCTTTGTGATGCTCCACACTAAGGATAACGCTAGTAAAGCTGATTATCGTCTTCCTCCACATTACGTGGATAAAGGTCTCCAGAGCAATAAATAGACCATCAGTGAACTGGACACATCCTCTGAACTTAAACTGGAGTGTTCTTCCAGCCCTTCTACATAGGCGGTTAATTCAGTGTGGTGACCTGCGAGGGCACCAAAAGGCTTTAATGTCCTCCTCAGGTCTAAGGCTTACTTCCTGACTGAGATACTACACACTGTTCCTTCGTTTTATGAGCTTTTGTTTTCATTGAATTGAGTCCTTTTGGACCCAGTGTTTGCATCTCAGGATAAGCTGCATGTCATGTTGCTAGGTGCCGCACGTCTGTGCTTGAAGACACCGTGTTTCATTCTGACCATCCTTCACTTGAAAGTTTGGTGAAGCAGGTCTCCTCGTCCAAACGATACACTAAGCCTTTCCCTGTACTACTGACTGGGAGACCAAGCGCATTGATATGATAGGTAAGAAGGTATTCTCCTCTGGTAGCCTCTCCCTGCACAACTCCAACACCTGCTTGTTGGCACGCTACACACGCCTTATTGAAAGTAGCCTAACGGCCATGACAAGAAACCTATCCTAAGAAATGTGCAGGCCCTTCAATTTTTTTTTTTTTTTTTTTAAACAGACTTTATTAGGTCACAGAACAAAATGCAGTCAATCCCCGTCCCCGATATTCCGCCCTCCAACCAAGTCAGGACGCATTGCAGTAATCACCCCAGCATATGAACTACAACTGTACAGCATTCACCCCAATAGTATCCGTGCTACAAGGTAGCGCATCCACATGAGTAATCCACAGTGAGTGTGCAATACAGCCAAAATACCCCCCACCCCATCCCCCAGCAACCCCCCCAACGAACCCCCCCACCCTACCCACCCACCCAAGCATGTCGCCAGTACCTATCAGTATTACATGTACATCAAAGCCTCAGCCACCACACGTCGGGCCCGCCTCCCAGCAATCCCAACAGAGAGTACCTCAAGAGCAGAGGGGGGAAGCCTGTTACAGGGCGCTCAAGGAACCGGGGTCCCATCATCCCCCACCGGACCTCCCCTATCCCCCACAACCGAGCGTTTGAACAAGTCCAGGAGTGCCAACCATGCCCGGGCCCATTCGTGCGATCTTTCATTTTCACTGCGTCGAGCCAGACACAATCTATAAGTCCCTTCACTTCCCGCCCATTTCTCCATTTCCCTAGCCCACCGTAATAAATTAGGGCCTTGCCGCGCCTTCCAATGAGAAGTAATCTCCCGCTTGGCCAGGACCAGCCCCAGATCAATAAACCTACTGGTGACCCTAGTCTTTGCTGTATGCCGAAATCCATGTAGCAAGCAGACCCCCGGACCTACCTCCAAGTCCCTCTCTGTCACCGTCAGGAGTAACGTCGCCACTTCCTCCCAAAATCCTGTCACCTGCGGACAGTCCCAGAACATGTGAAGAAAAGTCGCCCCACCATAACCACATCGGGGGCAAGCATCTGGCCCACCAAAGTACTCAGCTATCTTGTGAGGGGTAAGGTATGCCCTATGAAAAACATAAAACTGTATAAGCTGGAAGCGTGCATTTCGTGTACACTTCCAAGGGCGCTCCATGATTTCCTCCCAGTTTTTGTCCGTAATAGGTGCTCCCAGGTCCGCTTCCCACTTGACGATGTGCAGGCCCTTCATGCAGTTAGTCAAGCATGGACAGGATGCAGCCACACAAACTTTGCCATCTGTGCTTGACACAATCAAATCTGTGGCTTTGTTCCATGGTCATTGACGTCATCATTTGGTGCCATGCACAGAAGCGTTTGCAGTCTTTTCTGGTGACCATCAGGCAAGACCTATGGGCATGCCAGTCAACTTTGGTTTCTTGGAAAAGGAAGTTGAGAGTCACGCCATGCAGCTTCAAGGTGCAAGTTAAAACTATGATTTTGATTGAAGGATCATAATACGACGTGGAGATTATATAATGAAATGGAACTGGAAGTTATTTTGCACTGAAAGACCATCTTAGTACGGAACTACTATGTCAGCACTTCATCTAGGATAAAAGACACATCTACAAAATCTATCATGCTTTGATTATGAGACCTACCTGGAAGCATCTTATTTTTTGAACCCCCTAATTACTTTTCTATTCACTTTCCTCAAACGAGCCTTGAAGAAGCGGATGGGTGCCGCAAAACGCGTGTTAGCTGTGACTGTATCAAAATATCAAGAACTTTTCATGGGACTTGTACTTTATTTTAAATGTGATTAACACCTTTTCACTGTAAAGAAATGTTTGATTAAATGTACTGGAATAGCCAGTAAAAAGGTTTTATGGAACAGGATTTTAAAAGAAAATTGTTTTCAATAAAAGAAAAAGCGAAAAGAGTGAGGGTGTATGGGTTAATTAATATGTAGCTAGTTGATAATGGCTCCCCGCTGATGTGTATAAAAGTTTTGTTGCAACATAGCTATTTATTGGATTACTGATAAAGTGGGTAGTAGCCTAGTGCAGGGCCGTTCACATCTGTAACCCATAATATAATGCAAAGGCCATTCAACTGTGTTCTGCTGTTTGGTGAAAAAGTGCTCAGTGCTTTAAACAAAGCTATGCCACAGCATATTTGTAAAGATTTGCTTCCCCGCTACACCAGTTTCATCAACAATACTAGACGTTCCTGGGCTATTCGAGGGCCTGAACCTATAAGCAGCAACTGCCCTCTGAACTGATTGTGCAGCCAGGCACTGGCAACAACAGCAGTCTTCCACCGCTGCCTCCACCCCCTTTTTCTACCACACAACCAGTTTTATTTTCCTTTGAGAAAACTGAAGAGTCTTTCCAGAGGAGTCTTGGTCCTTCTCAAGAACAGGACTTTTGAACTTGTTCTCGAGGCAGGGAAAGAGTAGCGGTGCCATTACTGCCTTTTACAGTCACCAAAAGGATGGGCCTCAGCCTATCTTTAATCTTTGAGTGCTGAATACCTTCCTCAAGGAAAAGTTCAGAATGCTGTCTTACTCAGGTCTTGCTGGACTTCGAGTCAGAGGACTTGATGATGTTGCTGGAATTCCAGGATACTTATTTTCACGTTCCAGTCCTGCGGTCACACAGGAGGTTTCTGTGTTTGTAATGGGGCTCTCTCACCACCAATCTGAGGTGTTTCCTTTTAGTGTTACATAGATCCCTGGGGTCTCTAAAAAGATCATGCCAGTGGTTGTGGCTCATCTCCACAGGTGGGGATACATACAGTCTCATCCCTTGATGATTGGCTTTTGAATGTGGACTCTGCACAGCTGGTGTCAGACCACCCTCCTGGAAACAATTTATCTGCTGTTCAACCTGGTGTTTTCTATCAATTAGCCCCAGTCCCACTGCCAGACCACGCAAAGTCTGTCTTTCATCGAGATGAATCTGGACACCTGGGCTCTGAAATCCATTCTCCCTGTGCAGCAACTTTTTTACATTTAGAATATGATCAGCTTTTTCAGATGATGTCAGATTTGTCTTACAACTCTGAAGGTTTTATGGGTGTTGGGCTTTCTTGCTCCCTTTTTCTACTTGTATGGCACACATGATGCACATGTAAATGATTCAATGTCTCTGTTTACAGTGGGCTAAGAACTAGAAGAACCTCCCAGACAAGATTCTGATCTCCCACAAGGCCTCCCAAAATCTCCAGTGGGTGCTGGTGCAGGCCATCTGACCAGCAGAATTTTTTTCCTGTTCGAGCAGTCATCAGAATTTTGGCTGGCACTTCCTCCCTGGGCTGGTGGGCTCATCTAGATGAGACAGATTCAGGATGCCTGCCCGCAGACAGAATGGAGATGTCACATGAATCGTCTCGACTTGCAGGAGATTCAGTGGCTATTACGGCTTTCCTCCCTTAGTCTATGGTAACACTGTTAAAATCCTCACCAACTACACAACCTCAATGTGGTATGCCAACCAACACAGCAGTGTGGTTTCTCGTTCCTGGTTTCTGTAGGCAACAAGGTTGTGGTACGAGGCAAGGGCACTGAATATTTAATTCTCTAAGTCATCTGGCACACTCTCTTAACTTAACAGAAGATGGATGAATAATTGTTATCTTAGCCAGTCACAACTGGTTTTCCATCTCAAGGTAGATTGCATAATCTTAGCCAAGAGGGACATGCTTCAGGTAGACCTGTTTGCTACTGTGGAGAAAGTTCAGTTTCAGCTGTTCTGATCAGATACTGTTCTGAATTAAATTAGTTTTTGGTACTTACTGAACCAAAATCCACATGGTAAATCAATCAATCAGTCAATCATTTGTAAAGCGCACTACATACCCACGAGGGTCTCAAGGCGCTGGGGGGGGGGGGCGCTACTGATCAAACAGCCAGGTCTTGAGTATCCTCCTGAAGGTCAGCAGGTCTTGGGTCTGTCGTAGGCTCAGTGGGAGGGTGTTCCATGTCTTGGCGGCGAGGTGGGAGAAGGATCTCCCGCCGGTGGTTTGTTCTTCGGATGTGCGGGACGGTGGCGAGTGAGAGGTCGGCGGAGCATAGCATAGGCGGTTGGGGATGTAGAAGGAGAGCCGTCTGTTGGGGTAGGCTGGGCCAGTCTTGTGGAGTGCTTTGTGTGCGTGGATGAGGAGCTTGAAGGATATCCTCTTGTTGACCGGGAGCCACTGCAGGCTTCTCAAGTGGGGGGTGATGTGGCCGTGTCATGGTACGTCGAGGATCAGTCGTGCCGAGGCGTTTTGGATGCGTTGTAGTCGTTTGATGAGCTTGGTCGGGGCTCCCGTGTAGAGGGTGTTTCCGTAGTCGAGTCTGCTGCTGACGAGGGCCTGGGTGACTGTCTTTCTTGCATCTGTCGGGATCCATCTGTAGATCTTGCGGAGCATGCGGAGGATGTTGAAGCTGGAGGAGGAGACGGCGTTGACTTTCCCGGTCATTGAGAGCGTTGAGTCGAGGATGATTCCCAGGTTGCGTGTATGGTCGGTGGGTGTCGGGGCTGCCCCCAGTGCCGTCGGCCACCAGGAGTCTTCCCAGACTGAAGGGTTGGAGCCGAGGATGAGGACCTCCGTCTTGTCCGAGTTCAGCTTCAGATGGCTGATCTTCATCCAGTCGGCGACGGCCTTCATTCCTTCGTGAAGGTTGGCTTTGGCAGTGATGGGGTCCTTGGTGAGGGAGAGGATCAGTTGAGTGTCATCGGCGTAGGAGATTATGTTGAGGTCGTGCTGTCGGGCGACGTGTGCGAGCGGGGCCATGTAAATGTTGAACAGTGTCGGGCTGAGGGAGGATCCCTGGGGTACGCCGCAGATGATCTTGGAGGCTTTGGAACGGAATGGGGGGAGGCGGACGCTCTGGGTTCTGCCGGAGAGGAAGGAGGTGGTCCATTCCAGAGCCTTGTCTCGGATCCCTGCGGCGTGGAGGCGTGCGTGTAGTGTGCGGTGGCAGACGGTGTCGAAGGCGGCGGAGAGGTCTAGGAGGATGAGTGCTGCGGTCTCACCGTTGTCCAGCAGGGTCCTGATGTCATCGGTGGCAGCGATGAGGGCAGTCTCGGTGCTGTGGTTGCTGCGGAACCCTGACTGGGAAGGGTCCAGGATTCTGTTTTCTTCGAGGTATCGGGTTAGCTGTCTGTTGACGATTTTCTCGATGACCTTGGCTGGGAAGGGGAGCAGAGAGATGGGCCAGAAGTTCATGAGGTCTCTTGGGTCTGCCTTAGGTTTTTTGAGTAGGGTGTTTATCTTGGCGTGTTTCCAGCTCTCTGGGAAGGTCGCGGTCTCGAGGGAGAGGTTGATGATGTTGCGCAGGTGGGGTGCACTGGAGCTGCTTGCTTTGTTGAAGACGTGGTGCGGTAATGGGTCTGACGGAGAGTCGGAGTGGATTGTGCTCATGGTCTTGATGGTGTCATCGACGCTCACGCTGGCCCAGGCTAGCAGGGGCTCATGGTCGATGGCGTGCGGAGGGTCTGTTGTGTTGCTGTCTGTTGGGACTGTCTGGGTGTTGAAGCTGTCGTGGATGTCTGCTATCTTGCAGTGGAAGAAGGTGGCGAGGGAGTCGCACAGGGCTTGCAACGGCGGTATGTCGTTGGTGTTGGAGCTGGTGTTGGCGAGTTCCTTCACGATGTTGAAGAGCTCCTTGCTATTGTGTGTGTTGTTGTCGAGGCAGTCTTTGAAGGAGGTCCTTGTGTGCTGCGTGGCTGTCTGGAGTTTGTTCACTGTGCCATTCCCTCTCTAGCTTCCGGCAGGCTTGCTTGGTGGCAAGGAGTTCTTGGGTGAACCAGCTGACCCTCTTGCTGGTGTCTCTGTGGGGGGTTTCTTCAGTGGGGCGAGGGTGTTGGCGCAGTTCTCGATCCAGCGTCTGAGGCTGTGGGCAGCGTCGTCGGTGTTGGAGGGTTCGGTGGGTGGGCTGAGAGCGAGGTTTGCATGTAGTTGGTCGTCGGTGATTTTGCTCCAGCAGCGGTGGGGGATCTGTTGGGTGCAGTGGTGTGTGGTGGTCGGTCCAGAGGAGTTCGGTGGTGTGGCTGACGGAGACTTGCAGGCTTGAGGAGAAGGTGGAGGTCAGGGCGTGCGTGCGTGCGTGCGTGCTGATGAAGTCGGTGATGGAGTCGCTGAACTGGGGATGGGGTCCGGGGGGTCGGTAGACGAGGGTGCCTCTGAGGCTGGAGTTAGGGTCTGTGTGGATCTGGAAGTGCATGTGTTCGGCGGTGCTGAGCACGTCGTCGCTGCTAGTCGAGACCCTGATGCTGTTCTTGTGGACGATGGCGATTCCTCCTCTGACTCCGTTGGTGCGGTCTCTGCGGGTGATCTTGTAGCCGTCTGGGATGGCTATGACGATGTCGGGTGCGGAGGAGGCGTTCAGCCAGGTCTCTGTCAGGAAGGCGACGTCCCGGGATGTTGTGTTGAGCAGGTCCCAGAGCTCGACGGCGTGTTTGCGTGCGGAGCGGGTGTTCAGTAGTATGCATCGGAGGTGGTTGGGGTCTTTCTTGGCCGGTGGTTCGTCGGCTCTGAGGCTGGTGTAGCTGCAGTTCCTGCAGGTGAAGGGACTGTGTGTGCGTTTCGGGGTGGCCTTGAAGCAGGTGTGGGTCCGTCCGGAGTTGAGAGCGTGCAGAGTGCTGGCGTCGTAGTGGAGGCGGTCATTGTGGCGGGTGCGGGGGCCAGGGCTTCTGGCGTTGGGCGCGGTCCAGGCGCGGACGGGCGCAGACAGGCTTGCCTTAGAAATACAGGAAAAATGAGTGTCACAGAAGGCAAACAGGGCACAAGAATACTGGGGCAGCTGAGAAACATAAGGCAAAAACGGGCAGAGAGGCACGGGGGCAGCGAGGGGTATAGAAGGAGAAACCGGGCAGAGACACGGGGGCAGCGAGGGGTACAGAAGGAAAAACTGGGCTGAGAGACACGGGGACAGCGAGGGGAACAGAGGGAAGAAAACGGGCATGGACCACGAACAGGCAGCGGGGGAAGACAGAGCAACAGCAGTCACAGACACAACAATGAAATACAGGCAATACAATAAAACAATAGAGCGGAAGATGAACAAACCTACGGCCTACCACTGGCCACCAGGGAAGAGGCGCAGGTGGTAGCCTGCGGGTGGTGGAGGGCCTCGAACTTCCTCACCAGCAGCGGCAGCTGGGGCAGGGACACACAGGCGGTGCTGTGCGGAGGGGGAGCGACCTACCTGGTGGGGTCAAGGGTCCAGTAAATGCTGGATATTAATGCCCCAGTAAAGGTTGTCAGGTTTGACCGGCTGATATTTATCACCAAAACTCCGATTTGTTCTGTTACTGCAGTTGCCGCACGTAACGCAGTTAGCCGGACTGCACGTAATGCAGGCTTTAGTGTGCCCCATGTGGGCTTACTTGCCCTCGGTAGTTACAGGGCGTTACAACAAACAAATGATGGACGGAATGCTGACAATGCAGACATTCTCCCCCAGTCAAGAGATCTGGGTTAAATCCATCGTTCTTTTGCCCACTACACCACCCCAGTTTAGACATGGCCATATGCAAATCAGTCTTGACCCTGTGCCTCATGGGAACAGTCCAGCCCGAACTGCCAAGCCATGTCTTCCCTGGACCGGAATCAAGCATCCTAGGACCGGTTTCTGGCTATCAGCCGTCATCAGCCAGGATAGCTTGACTCCAGTAGCGTAGTGAGCACGGGTCCCACGTCTGGGAATACCCATCCCACTTAGGGCGAAAAGCGTTACAACAAACAAATGATGGACGGAATGCTGACAATGCAGACATTCTCCCCCAGTCAAGAGATCTGGGTTAAATCCATCGTTCTTTTGCCCACTACACCACCCCAGTTTAGACATGGCCATATGCAAATCAGTCTTGACCCTGTGCCTCATGGGAACAGTCCAGCCCGAACTGCCAAGCCATGTCTTCCCTGGACCGGAATCAAGCATCCTAGGACCGGTTTCTGGCTATCAGCCGTCATCAGCCAGGATAGCTTGACTCCAGTAGCGTAGTGAGCACGGGTCCCACGTCTGGGAATACCCATCCCACTTAGGGCGAAAAGCGTTACAACAAACAAATGATGGACGGAATGCTGACAATGCAGACATTCTCCCCCAGTCAAGAGATCTGGGTTAAATCCATCGTTCTTTTGCCCACTACACCACCCCAGTTTAGACATGGCCATATGCAAATCAGTCTTGACCCTGTGCCTCATGGGAACAGTCCAGCCCGAACTGCCAAGCCATGTCTTCCCTGGACCGGAATCAAGCATCCTAGGACCGGTTTCTGGCTATCAGCCGTCATCAGCCAGGATAGCTTGACTCCAGTAGCGTAGTGAGCACGGGTCCCACGTCTGGGAATACCCATCCCACTTAGGGCGAAAAGCGTTACAACAAACAAATGATGGACGGAATGCTGACAATGCAGACATTCTCCCCCAGTCAAGAGATCTGGGTTAAATCCATCGTTCTTTTGCCCACTACACCACCCCAGTTTAGACATGGCCATATGCAAATCAGTCTTGACCCTGTGCCTCATGGGAACAGTCCAGCCCGAACTGCCAAGCCATGTCTTCCCTGGACCGGAATCAAGCATCCTAGGACCGGTTTCTGGCTATCAGCCGTCATCAGCCAGGATAGCTTGACTCCAGTAGCGTAGTGAGCACGGGTCCCACGTCTGGGAATACCCATCCCACTTAGGGCGAAAAGCGTTACAACAAACAAATGATGGACGGAATGCTGACAATGCAGACATTCTCCCCCAGTCAAGAGATCTGGGTTAAATCCATCGTTCTTTTGCCCACTACACCACCCCAGTTTAGACATGGCCATATGCAAATCAGTCTTGACCCTGTGCCTCATGGGAACAGTCCAGCCCGAACTGCCAAGCCATGTCTTCCCTGGACCGGAATCAAGCATCCTAGGACCGGTTTCTGGCTATCAGCCGTCATCAGCCAGGATAGCTTGACTCCAGTAGCGTAGTGAGCACGGGTCCCACGTCTGGGAATACCCATCCCACTTAGGGCGAAAAGCGTTACAACAAACAAATGATGGACGGAATGCTGACAATGCAGACATTCTCCCCCAGTCAAGAGATCTGGGTTAAATCCATCGTTCTTTTGCCCACTACACCACCCCAGTTTAGACATGGCCATATGCAAATCAGTCTTGACCCTGTGCCTCATGGGAACAGTCCAGCCCGAACTGCCAAGCCATGTCTTCCCTGGACCGGAATCAAGCATCCTAGGACCGGTTTCTGGCTATCAGCCGTCATCAGCCAGGATAGCTTGACTCCAGTAGCGTAGTGAGCACGGGTCCCACGTCTGGGAATACCCATCCCACTTAGGGCGAAAAGCGTTACAACAAACAAATGATGGACGGAATGCTGACAATGCAGACATTCTCCCCCAGTCAAGAGATCTGGGTTAAATCCATCGTTCTTTTGCCCACTACACCACCCCAGTTTAGACATGGCCATATGCAAATCAGTCTTGACCCTGTGCCTCATGGGAACAGTCCAGCCCGAACTGCCAAGCCATGTCTTCCCTGGACCGGAATCAAGCATCCTAGGACCGGTTTCTGGCTATCAGCCGTCATCAGCCAGGATAGCTTGACTCCAGTAGCGTAGTGAGCACGGGTCCCACGTCTGGGAATACCCATCCCACTTAGGGCGAAAAGCGTTACAACAAACAAATGATGGACGGAATGCTGACAATGCAGACATTCTCCCCCAGTCAAGAGATCTGGGTTAAATCCATCGTTCTTTTGCCCACTACACCACCCCAGTTTAGACATGGCCATATGCAAATCAGTCTTGACCCTGTGCCTCATGGGAACAGTCCAGCCCGAACTGCCAAGCCATGTCTTCCCTGGACCGGAATCAAGCATCCTAGGACCGGTTTCTGGCTATCAGCCGTCATCAGCCAGGATAGCTTGACTCCAGTAGCGTAGTGAGCACGGGTCCCACGTCTGGGAATACCCATCCCACTTAGGGCGAAAAGCGTTACAACAAACAAATGATGGACGGAATGCTGACAATGCAGACATTCTCCCCCAGTCAAGAGATCTGGGTTAAATCCATCGTTCTTTTGCCCACTACACCACCCCAGTTTAGACATGGCCATATGCAAATCAGTCTTGACCCTGTGCCTCATGGGAACAGTCCAGCCCGAACTGCCAAGCCATGTCTTCCCTGGACCGGAATCAAGCATCCTAGGACCGGTTTCTGGCTATCAGCCGTCATCAGCCAGGATAGCTTGACTCCAGTAGCGTAGTGAGCACGGGTCCCACGTCTGGGAATACCCATCCCACTTAGGGCGAAAAGCGTTACAACAAACAAATGATGGACGGAATGCTGACAATGCAGACATTCTCCCCCAGTCAAGAGATCTGGGTTAAATCCATCGTTCTTTTGCCCACTACACCACCCCAGTTTAGACATGGCCATATGCAAATCAGTCTTGACCCTGTGCCTCATGGGAACAGTCCAGCCCGAACTGCCAAGCCATGTCTTCCCTGGACCGGAATCAAGCATCCTAGGACCGGTTTCTGGCTATCAGCCGTCATCAGCCAGGATAGCTTGACTCCAGTAGCGTAGTGAGCACGGGTCCCACGTCTGGGAATACCCATCCCACTTAGGGCGAAAAGCGTTACAACAAACAAATGATGGACGGAATGCTGACAATGCAGACATGCTCCCCCAGTCAAGAGATCTGGGTTAAATCCATCGTTCTTTTGCCCACTACACCACCCCAGTTTAGACATGGCCATATGCAAATCAGTCTTGACCCTGTGCCTCATGGGAACAGTCCAGCCCGAACTGCCAAGCCATGTCTTCCCTCGGTAGTTACAGGACAAGAGCATTCCTCATTTGCATGAGACCAGAACCCCATGCAAATGAGGAAATATCAACATTCAAATTTCCCATGTAAGCTACATCACACTGATTTATTCAACCAGAATGGACTACATATGTCGTTGTTGAACATCTTTGAGGTACATCTCTGGGTAACAAAAAAGCTGGGCTAAGCATGGTACTCATATATACAAAGATTGCGCACTCCCTGTATTCCAATTTTGTGTTGATTCGCACTCAATTTGTAGTGTGCATAAAGGATGTCAGTCTCTGATCCTTGAGTGTGAACAGAATGAAATAGAAGCAGTGTTCCCCAATTGGGGTTGGTGTCCTTTAGCACTGCCCGTGGCCCTCGGGCAAGGGGTAAATTGTATTCATGAATTTAAATCAAATAATCATCAATCGAAGTTCTCTTAAATTTGTTTATAATTTAATGGTGGTATTTGATTTTCTTCATCCCACCTGATTACTTCATGTCATATTGATCAACAAAAGTAGCATTTGTTTCTTATCCCATCCCAATGCATTTCGGGCTGGTGTAGCCCTTCGTCAGGGGTAAATGAATAATTGTGGCTCTACAGTCCTTCAATATTTCATTTCTGTCTCGATTCCGAACAGGAGAAGAATTGATTTAAATTCATGAATACAATTTACCCCTTGCCCGAGGGCCACAGGCAATGCTAAAGGGGACGAACCCCAATTGGGGAACGCTGCTTCTAAGCATGGTACTGCCATAAAACATGACAGTTTTAATGTTCTAGAATTATGACCCTAGCTAGAAGAAAGGTGGGCATTCCTATGTGGGTATTTCCAAACCCCTGCGTAGACCTGGAGAGCCTTCATCTTGGTGTGAAGGGTCTGCAACACCAACCTCATATATATAACTTTCACTTTTATTTGTGTGTGTTTGTATTATTTCAATTGTCGTGAGTAAAGTGTTCATTTCTACTTCTAAAATGCCTAACATATTTTTTATTAACCTCAAATACATACTTTCATCTGTAGTAGTAGTCACAGTTAATTTGTTTCTTTGTATTTGAAATTAATATATGCAGTGTAACATACTGCATATGGCTATCACAATTCACAGCAAAATATGTGTTAATTGCTGCCATACGCCTAATTAATTAAAATGGAAATTAGCCAAAAGCACAACTACGTATAACAAAAGAAATGTGTTTACTTCTATTTTGCTAGCTCTTTCAACAGTTTCTCCCAGTCTTCATGCCCAATGCATTCTGACCAACCCAGCCTCCTAGAGGTTTCGAAGAGCGGAGGAGGTCGGTGCGTCTCTGTCGCTAGCCCACCACTATGGAATGGTCTCCATGCAGATACCCGCAGTGTCAGCCTTATGATCGTCAGGGCAAAACATAAAACTCTCCTACAGTCTCTGCACTTAGACAATGAATCAGATATGCCCTAAACAATATTTCTCTCAATAATGTTGACGGGATGTGCTGCATTTGTTATCCAATAATATTGGCCGTAGGGAACGTGAAAAGCATGACTGGTGGATCGCAGACCAGTTGTGATGAAATGGTTAAATTCACAGAGATCCTTGCAGATCACTCAATTGTATCCCTGTCTGTCACACCATGTGTGTGTTCAGCACCCTACAGGGCATGTTGGCATTGATTAACAGAGGTTTAGTGGTACCCGACCCAAAGGTACTTATTTTATCGATCAGGATGAGTTGATGCGCATGGATTCAAACCTGTGACCATGAGGTCAAACACAGAATCTGGGAGTGGATGCAGTTCACTGAAGCCCCCGGACTCCACATCACTGGTTGGAAATGCGCCTAGAACCAACAGTCATTGAGAAAGCGCTGCACCAACACAATAACTTTAAACATTGTTCATTTGCAATATGTTAATGGTGATTATTGCATGAAGTTATTTTTGCATACAGACTGTACGCCAGAAAGTGGCTTATCAAGCTTTTAGATAAAGATTTTTAGTATTCAGCCAGATTCATTCTGCTAAATGGTGTAGGTCTTTCTTAATTTTATTATTATTATGGCTAAAGAAAACCGGTATATTTAAAGAAATAAACAATACAATTGTTTTGACTACAGCTATGCGAATTTGAAATTACTGTTACTCAATTCTGCATAGTGGAGGAAATTGAAATTCATGCACAATAACCTCAGCGCTGAAGTTTTGCTCTTCAGGTGATTTATTTCAGCGGCACAATCTCCCTTGTGCGTGTGGAAGTACAGGAAACCTAATCTTCGTAGACAACGCAGAGAATTATTCTGCAGCTTTATTGTGGGCTGGTGCAATCCAAAGAAACGTAGAGGAAACTACTCAAATGTTAAATGTTGTAGAAAATTATGCTTCCACATTACGGTGCAAATAATGTGCTGATACTTATAAAGGCCTAGTTTCGCAGCTGTTTTGCACACAACTATGATAACAAAACTATGACCAGTATAATGTAATTTCAAAATTTGGAACAGTACTTCCTGGAAAAAACAGCAGTGAAATTGCACAGTTCACTGCACCTTTATTTTCTACAAAGAGGTTGCAGAATTTTTTCCTTAAATTTGTTTGTGCAGTTTTATATAGCGCAAACTCGACCAGAAGTTATCGGTGTGCTTTACATGAGCACCCCTTGCGTTACAGATGGACACATTGATTTTTAGGCACGGGGAGATTAAGTGATTTGCCCAGAATCACTGGATGTTTGAGCGTCCCTGCCGAGACTCGAACTTAGGGGCATATGTATCAAATACTGTAATTGCGATTCTCAAATAGCGATTTTTAGGGAATCGCTATTTGAGAATCGCAAACAGGATGTAACAAATAATTCGCAAATGTTTAGCCATTCCTTGGCATTCCTTAATTGCGATTAGCAAATTGCTAATCGCAATTAAGGAATACCTTCCCATTCATTCCTATGGGTTAGGAGGCCCATAGGAATGAATGGGAAGACATTCTCAATTTGCGATTCGCAATTTGAGAATCGCAAAATGAGAATGCAATTTCTAGGGTGCCAGGGTGTCAAAAGGACACCCTGTTGCACCGCTGAAATATGTATGTGTGTACATGTGGCACACATACATGCCCTAAGGGCATGTATGTGCGTGACATGGCACTTTGAAAAATGCAAAAAAGTGAATTTTTTAAAGAAATTGCAAATTACCACCAACTTGAAGTGAGAGGGAGCATAAATAAAAATAAAATAAAAAAATAAAATAACGTACCTTTAGGCCAGGTCCTGCGTCTCTGCTCCTGCTCTCCTGTCGTCAACTCCAGGAACAGGAAGCAGACAGCTAATCACAACGCTGCAATGCAACGTTGTGATTGGTCTGACCGCCATGACACGGCGCTCAGCCTGGGGCTGGAGGGGTGGGCATGTTCTCCATGCAGGCTTTAATACAGCCTGCATGGAGAAGGAGAAAGTGCGCATGACTGATTTGGGCGGCCCGAGAGGGGCAAACCACTCCTCCCCTTCCCTGCTCCGTGCTCCGTTAACAGAGTAGCCCCGCGCACCAACCCGCCTGCAAAGGAAACATTAAATGGTAGTAACTGAAAGTTATTATAATTGTATGTTTTTGCTTCTCATACTGCAAGAAAGCAGTGGGACGACGCTCCTCCGCTATAGCAGAGGAGCCGCCACTGCTCTGAAGGGGTTAAATATGTTTTTCAAAGCTGGACACTGTAATTCTGTGTACTTGCGACTAGGATCACAAATCAGAAGACGTCACATGATTTACAGTATACTAAGTAAGAGCTGATGTTGGCTGTTTCTCTCTACCCGTGCATGCAGGGATCGGAAACAGTGACCTTCCCTTGCGAGAGATGGCTCGCGAGATCAGAGGATGACGGCGAGACGGTGCGTGAGCTTGTGCCGTCTGACGTGTTCACAGAAAAACTCATGAAGGATGGCACTTTAAAGCAGATAGAGACCGAGGTGGAGGACCCCTTGGAAAGTAAGTAAATCTACACCCACAGACAGAAATGCTTGGAAATAAAAATTCCTTTCTTCTCTACTTACGTATTTACACTAAAGGACCAACAGGGCATTAACACACAAGCAGGGAAGGGTGCATTTAGTTCCAGTGTGCATTGTTTGATTGCAGTTCAGGAGGGTGATAAAGAGATACTTAGAGCCAAGATTTACTATGCTTTAGTTTGCACGAGATGAGAAGACAATGGGACATGTTTATGAACACATTTTTCCATAGATACAGAATGGGTAAATCCCTTTGCTACATCTGGCACAATAGGCGGCATTGCATGACACAAAGCTGTTCAAATGGCAGTCAATCTACCCACGCACTATAGGAATTTTGCCCCGAAATTTGAATCATGCACATCTTTAAATTGCATTGCAGCACTTATGGTGTCAAATATTCACTCGTCAGGCAGAGTTGGTGTGAAAGGGAGGGGACAGTGCAAAACTCTTAAGATTCCATGCAAAGCCAGGTCAAATAGTGTCACGCAAAGTAGGATTATTTGCCTTTCTGTTGAATACACATGCTAAATGAATAAACAGGTAGAAACAATGGTAGTAGCGAAACTATGTCTTTTTCCCACGTATAGCATGTGTATAAATTTACATGAACCAATCAATCAATCATAGCATTTGTAAAGCGCACTACATACCCGTGAGGGTCCCAAGGCGATGGGGGGGGGGAATGCTGCTACTGTTCGAAGAGCCAGTTCTTGAGGAGTCTCCTGAAGGTTAGAAGGTCTTCGGTCTGCCGCAGGCGGATGGGGCGGGTGGTCCACGTCTTGGCGGCGAGGTGGGAGAATGATCTGCCACCGGCGGTCACTCTTCGGATGCGGGGACGGTGGCGAGGGCGTGATCTGCGGAGCGGAGTTGGCGGCCGGGGGTGTAGAGGCCGAGTCCTCTGTTGAGGTACACTGGTCTGGTGTCGTGGAGTGCCTTGTGTGCGTGGGTGAGGAGCTTGAAGGTTATCCTCTTGTTGATGGGGAGCCAGTGCAGGTCTTTCAGGTGGGGTGTAATGTGGCTGCGGCGGGGGATGTCGAGGATCAGGCGTGCAAAGGTGTTCTGGATGCGTTGGAGTCGTTTCAGGAGTTTGGCCGGCGCTCCTGCGTAGAGTGCGTTGCCGTAGTCCAGTCTACTGTTGACGAGGGCCTGGGTGACCGTTCTTCTAGTTTCGGTGGGGATCCACTTGAAGATCCTGCGAAGCATGCGGAGGGCGTTGAAGCAGGAGGAGGAGGCGGCGTTGACCTGCTTTGTCATGGAGAGTGTGGAGTCGAGGATGATCCCTAGGTTTCGTGCGTGGCTGGTGGGTGTAGGGGGTTCTCCTACTGCCGTCGGCCACCAGGAGTCGTCCCAGGATGAGGGGGTGGAGCCGAGGATGAGGACCTCCGTCTTGTCCGAGTTCAGCTTCAGTCGGCTGTTCATGAAGTGAAATTATTATGCAAGTAACATCTGGGCGATCGTCTGTGCAGAGACATTTGCACTCAAGTGTGTGCCTGATGTACCGGTCTCATGCAATATTCTACTGTCTCACTTTTGCTCCATAGCACAATCCTAAATCGCTGGTAAATTCTCACTGAGATTACATTTTGAAGCGAGCGCCTTTAATTACATCAATGGGGCACAACTCAAGGCAAATACAAAGCTGCATAATTTTTTGCCATTTGTGTAATGCTGCCCACAGATTTCCACACAGCATTACATTGTGCTTGTGAGAAAGTGGATCATTAGTTTAAGTTGATGATGGTCCTCTTCAAGTAGTATTGGCACTATTCTCTACCAGGTACATGTAGGACTCAATAATTTAAACCTGAGCTCGACCATTTCTAGCTGTAGCATAGAGAAGACTGCCCAAACCTAGGAGAAATATGTAAAGGCATGTATTAGTATGAAAACAGTTAAAAAGTAGGAAAGACAACACAATATAAATCCCACTCGTATTAATAAAAATTGAATAACTTTTAGTGAACAAATAGATACCAAAAGCGACAATAAAATCAGGTGTAGGGAGCCAGAGATATGATTTTTAGAAGTTTTAAATAATTCTAGAGCCAAAAAGCACAGTTATCTTGTCATGCTAGACCGGTTCAAAGTCAAAAGTTTAATGCCAGCCTTTATAGAGCATGAGTTGGATAGAGGGAGCAGGTTCATCCCGAGGGAAAGTTTACCCTCAGACTTGGTTGTCTTTCTGAAGAAAAGTCCTTGTCGACAAGGTCATTAGTGGGTCACGCTGCAGAGTGGATTTGAAGAGGGACTTTTCGACAGAGGCCACTGGAGCGTAGGGCCAAAGTGGGAGCCTTGGCTCCCAGGAGCGGCCCGTGCAGGTAGGAGCGTTTGGAGCCGTGGGGCCGGGTTGGGGGAAGGGGGGAGGGAATTCGACAGGCGACCACCAGGGAAAATGAAATGAATAATAGATTTTCACTTGCGTCGTCAGTCAAAATCCCCCGCAACCAGCCCCACTGCTCTTACCTGCATGGGCCGCTGCTGTTGGCTCCAGTGAGAAGTTCGAAGCTCTCGGCTTCGATGGCTGGAAAACTCCTAGCGGCCGAAGTCAGGGCGCAGGAAGGCGTCATTGTCTTTGTGGTGCTGCTCCGTGTTTGTCCCGGTGAAGTCCTCTACTTTTGGACTTGAAAACGTTTCTACAAGTCATGTTACTTTCAGTTAGGCAGACCAGCAAGTTGAATCCAACTGACCGTTCGACATCAGCGGATCGGGGGCAGTCCGGTGGTAGTCACTGATTCTTTTGGAAAAAAGTTCAGAAAAAGTTTCCAAGTGTCCAATGTTGAAATTGTAGAAGGGGAAGAGTATACTCTGACACCAGCCAAGGGTCCAGGACCTTCTGAGCACCACTTGGGGAATATGACTGAATCTCCCAGAAGCTACCAACAGGGTCCAGGGCAAATCCATTTGGACCTGGTCAGCTGGGCTCAGTATAGAGCTCAGCTTCTTGCAGCTTTTGTGTTCCTGGAGCTGAACAGGAGGCTAGCCAACTAGCCCTTGGAGTACATTCTTCTGTCCTGGATACAAGTGGGTAGCAGGGCCAGTCCTTGGAGTGTCTCTCCACAGGATAAACAGCAGATGCTATTCTGCTTCTGTCTTCCACAGCTCCAGATGTGTTCTGAAGAAGGCACCCAGGGGTTCCACTTTCTATATCTGGCACTAGCTTGCAATTAGAATTTTTTTTCCTAGGGGTAACATTTGCACATTTCCTAGGCGTTTGGCCCTAAGCAGTCCCCCAGTGTCTTCCTCTGCCAGACTCCAACATGGCAGAACCTTTCTTCCCCAGGTCAGAGCTCTGTGCACACCCCTGAGCTGTATCGTCTTGGAAAATGAGAAATTCCACCTGTAATCTAGATTTGGAACAGGTTTCCCCCCTATCAGATTGGTGTCGCTCTCAACCCTGGGCAAAGGATTGGGCAGTCCTGGGGATTGAGCTATATCCACCTGTGACAGGGGATGCCCCTTTGAACCTAGTACACTCGGTGGGTACATCCCTCCCCAGGCCATCCTGTCAGCAGGAGATTGCACATCCTCCCAGCCAAGACCCTTTGTTTCCTTTTATGGGAATCATTCACACAACCTTGCCGGTGGTCAGTAGACTGCCAGGGGACAGCTGGAGATTAATTCTGAAAAAGGCTACTAGAGGCTTTAGGCAGAAAAACATTCTAAAAGTAGAATTTAAAAATAATAATTTATAATCCGACTTCACCATTAGATTGTATTTTAAGTTAGCATTCATTTTAGTCTTTTAATCACTGTTCTAGCTATTTCCAAACTGAACGTATACATTAAAAGGTGTTATAATGTAACCTAGTGCTTTTCTACAGGAGAGCCAATCTTGCTACACTTAAAGACAACTTTGGAGCTTTTTCACTGCCAGGACATGTGAACGTTAAGGACACATGTCCTACTTTTTAAATACCATGCACCTTGCCCTATGGGCGTTTAGGGCCTTCTTTGGGGGTGACTTATAAGTATTAAAAGGGAAAGCTTAGGTCTGACAAAAGATTTAATTTGCCAGGTCGAAAATGCAGTTTTTAACTACCTGCCCAGGCTGCAGGAGCAGGCCGGAAGACATGCTTTGCATTGTCATTTTAGTGGTGGCACAATATGTGCTGCAGTCCAATAGTGACATTAACTTACAGGCCGTGGGTATCCGGGCTTATTGGTAAATTACATTTGGCGATTAAGGTTAGCCAATTTGACACGTTTTTAGGGATCAGGACACATACACTTGGGCCTCATTAGCTGAGTCCCAGTATACAGAGTCTAGAAGCCACTGCATCAGTCCACAAAATTGGGATGATCATGTGAAAACAGGCATTTTCATACAGCGCAAATCTGGATGCAAGAAAGTGGGAAAGTGGGTTTCTGTTGCAGTAACCCCCCCTTTTTTTGCCTAATAGCTGATGCACTTTTCCTTGTTGTGCCCTGGGCTCCTGCCAATCAGGTGCCCAGGGCCTATGTTCCTTCCTTAAAACACACAAACTCCCAATTGGCAAACCCTGGCCACATGTCAGCCCCTGGTAAATGGTACCCTAGGTACCCAGGGCCTTGTGACCAGGGAAGGCCTCTAAGGGCTGCAGCACTCATTGTGCCACCCTTAGAGGCCCTGTACCCTTACACACACACACTGCCTTTGCAGGCTGAGTGTCTGGGCGCAGGACAAAACAAAGAGTCGACATGGCACACATCTCTGTGTGCCATGCCCATTACCTATACTGCCAAGGCATATGTCAGCCACCCCTCTGGCTGGGTGCCTTATGCCTATGGTGTGGGCACAGGAGCAGGAGCCCTGTGCCCCTACAGTACCCAGGTCCATTCCTGGGCACTGTAAGTACAGTGCTGCCTTTTTACAAGTACATGGTGCTGAGAGCTCGTCAAACACGAACTCCACAGCACCATAATGGCAACACTGAAGACTGGGAAGTTTGGTATCAAACTTCTCAGCACATTAAACCCACACTGATGCCAGTGTGGGATTTAATGTACTAAGCACCCCAGAGGGCATCTTAGAGATGCCCCCTTACAGCTAACCTACAATCCACGTCTGCTCTGAGGCTGCCCAGGCTGCCACACAGCAGACACGTTGCTGGACCCCTGGGTGGGAGAGCCCCTGCTCTCCCGGGCCTGCAACAATGCACATCCTGGGTGAGGTGAGAAATCTCCTCCCCCAGGATGAGCAAAGGGAAGCTTCAAAGGCATGCCGCCAGTTGGAGTTTCCCCAGGCCACTGCAACCCCCCACTCTGGCAGGAAGCTTGGCCGGAAACCCCATACAAGGACAGGGGATGTGCCAGCCTGCCCACCCCACCCCTCAGGTGGGGGAGGCGAGGTGAAGCACATCTCCGGGCTCTCGCCATCTTGAAGATGGGAGGCCCTACCCTATCAGGATTAGGCTACTGCCCTCCTCCCACAGGAGAGAGGCAGGATAGGGGGTGTACCCACCCCAGGACAAGGACCCATTGGTCCCTGGCCTTCACCTACCTGTAACGCCCCTAAATCTAGTATTTAGGGGCCCCCTGAACCTTCCTTCCCCAGATTCCAGATAGAAAACTACAAGAAGAGCAAGAAGAACAAGGACCTGCCCTGCAGCTGCTAAAAAGAGAAGAAGACACCAACTGCTTTGGCCCCAGCCCTACCGGCCTGTCGACTCTCGAACCTGCACCAGCGCGGCATCTCTCGTGGCCAGCAACCTCACCAACCCCGGAGGACCTGGCTACCTGTTGGCTCTAAGCCCCTGGGTCTCCCATGAGTAGAGGCTCTACTCAAGAAACCTATTTTTAACCCTGGGCAGCAGCCCGGAACCGCGGACCCAACACACTCTGCACCAGCCAAACCTGGCCAGTGCCGGAGTGGACAAAGACCCTGAGGACAACCCCACGGCGACTGTGACCCCGAGTCCGGCACCCAAGGACCCCCCTCGACATTCCGGAAGAAGCCTGCAGCCTCAGAACAGAGTGACACCCCAACCGCGATCAACCAGAGGGTAAGATTTCCGACATCAAAAGGCACCCCTGCACCCGGCGCCCTGCGGCCCCCTGTGCCCAATCCCGGGGTACCCACCTAACCTACAACTACCCAACTTACCTCTCGAAGTGGTGGTGGCACCTGAAGCATCCTCGTCCCCGAGCCTGCAGCCTTTTTTCCAAACCGGAACATTCCCATTGATTTCCATTGAGCGCCCGAAGGCTCAAAAGCACCCTGCACCCAGCCGCCCGAGTGGCCCTGGCAGTGCCTTCTCTACACTAACCTACTTCCCCACTTGCCCTGAGTAAGTGACCAGGAGCCCAGCTCCCACAGCCGCGTGGCTTGCCAGACAGCAGCCACCAACCAAGGCCCCCCTATCCCTCATAGGATAACATTGGGCCTAACTCTCTCTGCACCCGGCCGTCCTGAAACCGCTGAGGGTGAACCAACTGTACCTACCTGACACTGGGGGACCCCTGAGTCCATGCCCGGAATTTCAACTCTACCAGTCGAGTACTTACCCTTAAACCGCTAACTTCGTTTTCCTCATAGGGTAACATTGACTGACTTTTTCTTCAAAAATCTTCTAAGTGTGAACTTTTCAAAACTGCAAAAATTCACCAAAAATCAGCCAAGTGACAAAAACGAATTTACTCACCTGCTCCTAGGTGAGCTCCCAGTGCTGGATCTTGGTGCCCAGCCCTGACTCTGAAAAGTGTTCACAACTATACTTACCTCTAACTCATTTTTCTCCCATAGGAAACCATTGTCTGCTTTTCTGTGAAATTTCTTCTGTCTACTTTTGCAAATTTGAAATATTCTTTTAAAATCGTACCATTTCTGCAAACGAAATTACTTACCTGCTTTTGATAAGGACCCCAGTCCTGGGTCTAGGCACCCAGTCCTGGATTACTAAAGTAACGATAAAGTACTCTACCTGCAATTTGAATTTCTTGCCATAGAGATCCATTGAATGTTTTCTGTGAAATATTTTCTAAGTGCTAACTTTTGAAATAGCTAAATATTATTTAAAAATCATTACAGTTATTAAGTCGACTTTCATCACTTGATTCTGAATACTGACCCCAGGCTGGTTCTAGGAGCCAGACCTGGAATTCCAAAAGTAATCTGAAAAGTAATTTATTACAAATAACCTGAATTTACCATTGAGCTCAATGCATTGTTATGTTTAGGAAATAGGATTGTTTATTGCAACCAACTGTGACTGTTTACACAAATTTATTGCCTAAGACAAAAGTATTTATATTCAACCTCTCATTCTGAGAAAGTATATTTTTACTCCCTTTGTGGTTCTAAAAATAAAACAAGCATATATTTTATATATATAAATCATTGGCCTAGAGTTCAGTTATTGAGTGTGTGAAACCATTTGCTGACTGAGTGTGTACAATAAATGCTTTACACTGTCCTCTGGTACTGCCTTACTGCTCGACCAAGCTACCACTTTTGAGAGTAAGGTCATACCTAACTTTGACCTCTATCAGCCTCTGGGGGACTGTGGACTCTGTACACCCTGTACCTATTAGGGAACAGTATATACAGAGCCACTTTCTCACAACTTGGCCTCACACTTCTTGGCCACAAGAAAACTTTACATACCCTCATTTTGTACTGTGTATAACTTAAATCACCAGAAAGAGATGTTTGACTCTTTATCATCACTAACATGTCTTTCGTTTCTATTTTCCATGTTGCTAAGAACAATGCTGATTGTATCCTGGATCCAGGTGTGCTAATCCTGTCTGTAAGATTAGTCATTGATATTGGCCTGCTTGCCACATATTGAAAATATGTGGCCTACAAGACCAACAGCTGAGTTTGGAGGGATGAGACAACACAAAAAATTGAAAAATGATCACCCCTTATATGGAACTGAAGTCTATAGATTGACCACAGTTTATTTCGGTAAAAGAAAGGATACGCAAATTCCCCTAATCGGGCAGCATTTTATATAGTTGATCATGGAATTCTCCTAGACATTCTTATAACATATGGGCTTGGGTGGCTAGATAGGGTTGGATGGCTACATCCAAGGTCGGTTCTCTTTCTTTCTGAAGGAAAAATCACAATACATTGAGATAGAGTCTTTAAAAACCCCATGCCCTCTCTAGTTGGAGCACTACAAGGTTTGTTGACACTTGCCTCAGTTTTTTGTCTGTATGTGAAACCCCCTGGCTAATATTTTCAGAAATGACTGTTGGATATCTGCCATTAGTATGCAGATGATGACCAGTGTTGTATTTGTAAACTAAATTTGTAAGCTTTTTTTCCCAAGCAACATACCTGGATGGCCAACTCTTCCTTCACACTCAACCCTCTTTATAAAAAGCTAGTTTGCTTTGTTCAGAAAATCACTATGAATAACAGAACTGAAAATTACTCGGCATATTATCTGTCAAATTTCTTGGCAAAGCAATGTATAGCCAAACTGTCCATGCAAGGCTATCTAGCCAGTCTCGTCAAAGTGACTTATCTGAGCTACATTTAATGAGAAATATCAAGTGGCTCGTCCCAAGACAGCTGCAACGTTCTGCGTGGTGGTCGACCCAAGACCACTCCTGACCCTGTCAAAGGAATCCTCCACTTGGCAGCTCACCTGATAGATGTAGTGAAGACCGTTATTCACATTCTGCCTCTCCTGATAGACGTAGAGTTGCTATTCATAAAAGCATAATTCTCTCTCAAAATACTTGCATCAAGACCATTCACCTCTATCAACCTGCACACCTCCATGACAATACACTGTAACAGGAGGTGCTTTATAAGCTTGATGCTGGAAATTCTCCTCACCTTTCTCAAGACATGAAAGACACACTTCGTTAAGGAAATCTCTGTGTAAATGGAGCGAAGTTAATTACCTTCACTTTCTTGAATCAATGTTCTGGCTCCAGCTGATGTCCTTTTTAGTTACTTGTGAACACAACACTACCTCTGGTGTAGAAATAATCAACCCTTTTAGGTGAAGTTCAGTGTTTATATGTGTTCTCCCATTATGAGGCCACATTTTTATACTGACCCGTTTCTATAAGATGAGGTGTCTTTTGTGCCTTCCTACAGCCTTTTTTCCTGTCCAATTGATGTTTCCTGTTTGTGGCCTAGGACACAAAGTCCTTGAATGGTTTCCACAGCTTGAGGTGCATTAATTCAGGAATATGCATTACAGCCTGCCTAAATGCTCTTCGCCATCAAACTGCTAGCAAACCTTGCTTTTCCTTGTTTATACTGTTGAAGGGATATTCAAAAACAGCAGAATAGATTTGGAATCTCATCTCGAATACCAGTGGAGGGAAAAGCTAGGAGAAGCTAAATCATCATTATAAACTTAGACAACAAGTTGCACAAAGATACTTGATTTGCTACCACAACTGCTCTATCATTAGAATCAATTTAATGTTGCCTGCCAAAGGTACATATTGACTTCCAGGTAGCTGCCTTATATATCTCTGAGTTAGGGATGCTTCTTATAGGAGTGTCATTGACTGCAGTGGCCCTTTTAGAATGAGCTTGTGGCTAGCCAGAAAGTGGGCCGATAGGTTTCTAGCAGCATGGTTATTCAAGACACTTTCCACCTTTCAATGGTTTGCTTTTAAGAGGTCAACACGGTGCAGATATTTTATGATTAGTTGATTTGCTTTGTGCATGTGTTATGTACACAAGCTAATACCTCATTGCTGTGTTAAATGTCAGTGATCAAGAGATGACTTTGTTGGGGAGGATGAATTAGGAAAGGAAATGGCAATACAATTGTCCGATTGATCTAAATATGTGAAATAAAGTTTAAAAGGGATACGTTCTCAGTGATAACTCTTACATTTATCATTGGACCTATATTTCTCTCACCCACCTTGGCAGTGTTATATCTACTAGACAATTTACATTCAGGGGCGTAACACAGGTCCCCACAGCCCCCGCGGTGCGGGGGGGGCCCTCAGCACAGCACTCTGGCTGCAGAGCTCCTGATTGAGACTGGAGGGGGCCCCTCCACGTGCCTTGCAGGCAGGCCCCCTCAAGTTTCGTTACGCCAGTGCTTCCATGTGACGAGCTGTAGGTTCTAATGGAAGCCGTATGACTTTGGAAAATAATATATCTATCTCCAAAAGGAAAGCAAAATGTCTAAATAGAGGGCAACATTTTTTATGGTACTCTAAATAATCATTAAGCAACAATTGAAATAACGATTCTGAACATGGCACTGTACGACTGCGGGGTCTCCGCACATAAAAAGTTAGAACTGTCCTATCTTTTTATGTGTAGAGACTACTCAGTCGTAAAGATACTGCAAGTAAAGTACCTTTGTCCATAGCAGTCATAAACTTACACAAAAGTATACGCTTGTGAATCAGGCCCATAATGTGTTGGCAATGCCACATTCAGCTGAGCTTATTATGGGATGGGGAGGTAAGAGAGCAGCATTTCCTTACGGGGAACAGTAGTCCCAATCATGGCCACAGCGAGCTGGAAGGAAGCCTAACACGGTAGTGGCATCTCTATTGGGCAGTCAGCGAAAACTGACCTTATTTAGTGCTGACTGACATTTGGATCATTAGGCTGATCATTCCAGTAACCAAAACTAGTTGCCCACTGTCAGAGAGTTGCAGTTCAAAAGCCACAGATGACTGCCAAGACCAGAGCCCCAAGAAGACACGATGACAGCCACTCATGCTGGGGGGAAATAGGGCGCGGGGGTAGAAGCTCTGTATCATGAAAGAAGAACCGTGGAGGAATTTGTGTCTATTATCTATTTACTGTTAACTTAAGAGCTGATGGGTCATCTCTTTTTTTTACTCACATCGCAGCTCATACTTACAAAGTATCCGTGTTCACCGGGGACATTTATGGTGCTGGAACTGATGCAAATGTTTTCATTACAATATATGGTGACCTGGGTGACACAGGAGAGCGAAAACTCAGCAAGTCTGAAGCCAACTCCAATAAGTTTGAAAGAGGACAGGTACAGAACAAAGGCTTTGATGTTGATTTATAAAATTGAATGTGTTTTTTATTTTTGTTTTCCTATTTGTGAAGAGAGTTTGATCAATGCTCAATGACTGCAAAAATGCAAGAGAATATTGCAGTGGATCTCACAGGTCAGCTGTCAAATCAAAATGTGCATGTTTTACTAGGAGAAGGCGATTGAGATTCAGTGATCAGGTTATCGAATTTGGCCCTAGATTCACTTTCAAGTGTCTGGGGTAATTGGAACATGATATATTTCAATAGATATGCAGCAGATAAGTACATTAAAGTACGTTAGCGGATATCCACTGTCTATGAGGGGACAAAAGTGAGAAAATATGAACTGCATGTGTCCTTGTGAGAGAGTTTGTGGAGCACAACTAACACCTAGATATCGACCTGCTAGGAAGCAATCAAAATTTAACGTTTTCATAGCATGCAGCTGTCTGATTTACAATGGATGATGGGTCATAACCTACTTCACCCTCTTGACATTCAGAAGAATATCCATGTTGTAATCATACATGACCTCAAAGAAATGTAGCAGGACTGCCTGAAGTTGCAGATAATGATTAAACGGAAGGGTTGAGACGGCCGAGCTCAGAATGTACCCTTATTTCATATTTCTGATTGACTGGGATTTCTAAAGCACAATCGCTTTGAAATGGTGCCCGGTGCTAAAATGCCCAAAGTGACTCAGCGAAGGCTCCAACCACTAGGCCAGGAAGAGGATCATTTGTTGAAGAGCAATGTCTTCAAAAGCTTCCGAAAACATAAAAGGTTGTTACTTAATCTCAGCTCCTGCGGAAGTTTGTTCCAAAGGCTGGGGTCCATACTATATAAGGCTCTACCTCCGTATCTAGTAAGTTTAGTTCTGGGTACCACTACTAGCCCTTTTTTCTGCCAAACATGGGCATATTATGAGATATATCTCTGCATTGTGCTTCTGAGGTAGGAGGGCCCCAAACCGTGATAGGCTTTATATGCAAGAAACAGGGTCTTCAGACAGATTATTTTCCTTATTTGCAGCCAATGCAGTTTTCCGATATCTGTAGCTAACCAATAGGGATTTAGGGCCATATGTATCAAAAAAGAGTTTTGCGATTCTCTAATTGCGATTTTTAGCGAATCACAATTAGAGAATCGCAAAATGCAATGTATTTAGGATTTGCAAAAATTTTGAGAATCCTACATATTCCTTATTTGCGAATCGCAAATTGAGATTTGCAAATAAGGAATACCTTCACATTCATTCCTATGGGCTAGGAGGCCCATAGGAATGAATGGGAAGACATTCTCAATTTGCGATTACCAATTAGAGAATCGCAAATTGAGAATGCAATTTCAAGGTTGCAAGGTTGCCAAAAGGACTCCCTGTTGCACCCCTGAAATATGCATATGTGCACATTTTGCGCACATACATGCCCCAAGGGCATGTATGTGAGACATATGGCACTTTTAAAAAATCAAAAAAGTGCTTTTTAAAGAAAATCGCAAATTACCACCAACTTGAAGTTGTTGGTAATTTTCAATTCCTTAAGGCCAAAAAAGCAAATTTCTGGTGCTTCCAGAATTGCATTTAAGGAATCGCAATTTGCAATTCCTCAATTGCATTAGCAAAATAGAGAATCACAAATTTTGCAATTCTCTATTTTGCGATGGCCTTTTGGGATGATGCATCCGAAAAGGCTTTTTCCAATTTGCAAACGGGCTGATTCTGAGAATCTGCCCGTTTGCAAACGGGGAAAAGGCTTGATACATAAGGCCCTTACTCTTGCTGCCATGTTCTCAACAATCTGAAGCCTTTGTAGCAGGTACAGCAGAAACCCCTGATGCAGCGCATTCCTATAATCCAATCTCCAGCCAATCAGTGCTTGGACAACCATCTTCCTCGAGGTGGTCGGCAATAACAGAAATATAGTATATCACATGTGGGATTTTGTTATTCGCAAAACAGGTTAACTTGTTGTCTAGAAGGATCCCCAGATTCCTTTTGCTTGTCACTGGTGTGTAGGAGGATTACTTAGCTATTCCAGACACCAAGAGCAAGACCTGCTTGCCCAACAAAAGGGCCTCTGTTTTCTTTTCTGTTGAATTTTATTCAGTTTTATTGAATCCCTGTCAAGCAAGCCAAGAAATTCCTCCCAGATGCCTCCATATTCTGTGCTGCTGACACCACAATTTGGGTGTCGCCCCCATGGGGTATCAAACTCAGCTCATAGGCCCTGATCATTTTTGCTAAAGGGGCAATACAGATATTAAAAAGCGTAGGGCTGTGTGATGTGCCCTGCAGGATGCCACACTCGATATTGTGGGGTGTAGTTTTAAAGGGAGGACATACCACAGTTTGACTTCTGTTTCCAGGAAAGATGTAAACTGTTTTATGACCGTGCCAGTAAAGAAGGCCTCCTGAAGTCTATTTAAAAGAATGAAAAGAGACACAGTGTCAAAGGCTGCAAAGAGATCGAAAAGGACCCCAGCAACCATGTCTCCCTGGTCCAGGATCTCTCTAAGCTCTTCAGCCACTTCTACCAGAGCTGTGTCTGTACTAAAATGTTCTCTGAAGCCTGACTGAGTAGGTTGCACTAAAGAGGTGTCTCCCAAAAAGTTGAAGATTTGAAGATTCTCCTATCTCGCTAGCACTTTTGCAGGCAGTGGAAGCAAGGAGATTGTTCTATAGTTAAATTTAGTACAAAAGGGTCAGCATTGGACGACATAAACTGCGTCAATGCCACCACCAGTTGTCTATTGCCTAAGAATGATGCCACCCAATTCAGTACCTTGTCTGGACAAAAGTGGGAAAAAATAAAGACAAAAAACAATATAGATTAGAGGACAAATTCTGGAAACTCAGCGTGCCACAAGCAAAAGTGAAAACAGATAAGGTGCAGTATATATTGAGAAAAAATAAGATGGGCGTGCAGATGAATGATCTGACAGTGGTCCAAGCTGGAATCTTTTCTCAGACCCAATAGTGTATACCTGTTTACTATATTAGCATCAGTAAAATCTTCTTTAGGTACTCTAGAATTGAGTTGATAGGCTTATTTGTGATCTCAAATAATATAATATAACAATCTTTGACTAAATTGGAAGACAAATGAACTAATGTGGCCCAAATTTAGGCCAAAGTTATCTGTTTTTTGTGGAAAATTCATCAACGACCCATCTCTTTCTTATCTGGTTGGAGTAATCCAGGTATAGCTGATTAAATGATTAGCCTAAACTGGTTACTCCACCATGGAAAAGATGTGGCTGTAGAAAAGATGTGGCTGTAGAACACACACAGTTTCGGATGCACATTTATGATACACCACTACCACGAAACTGAGAGATATCTTTGTGTGTCACAACAACAGCTGAAATATGTTCTGTTTTCAACATAGTCGGGAAAGGTTGCTGTGGCTGGGCTTCGTTTCTGAATTTCTTTTTCATTTTGACAGATTTTACTGTTCTGTACTGCTTTGCAATTTTGTTACCTTTTTTATGTATTTATGCTGTTTGTTCTTATTTGTTTGCACCCTAATGCTGCTGTAAAATGCAACTTCATGAGTAATGTTATGAATAAGGAGTACATAGATGTCATTCTTTTTAGCCTGAAGGAGAGAAGAGTCAGGTGTTAAATAAGAGCAAGGAAACATATTCCAGCCTAGGTGAGGTTCTATGGATAAAAGGATTCTTGAGATAACAGGTTGGCAAGGGTTCTTAGGTGCAATACAAAGACGTTCTTTGTCACTTGCCTTTGCCTGGATGGCAGCACCACCTAGACGGGTTGGTAGGCAAAGTCATTAAAGTCATGGGGCAGATACAGTGGTCATCATAGCCCAAGACGAAGGTGGAGGCTGAGTAGAGTCTGACATTAATCCAACTGTCTTTGATCTAAGTTGGAGATCCCTGGTCTACACTTTTGGATAAGTCATGCAAATCGGCCTTTATCTGCCACACATATTTATACACAGATATTACACACCTATCCATTTAAATTGCTATAAAAATGCTTCGAAGGTATTGCATTCCATTACTTTTTATTCTGTCAAGCATTTTTGTCAACGTGCAGAACAATATGATACGATTCAAAACGAGGATATAAAAATAAAGGAGAGCATCCTTCCATCAACTAGTGGTACTAGGTAGTAAAGATAAGGTGCTGATAAAGAAGGCAACAAACAGAATGTGCATTTGGAGCAGCAAGGGTGGGAATGGAGGGAGAGGTAACTTCTTATAGGTTTTGGAGTGAGAAAGAGCTAAACCGAGCATGAGCGCAAGGAAGATGATGAGAAAAAAATCCAGGAAGGCCAGCAAAACACAGGTTGTAGCTAGTAGAGTAAACCAAGACTAGAGAAGATGGGTACGTCTATGAATACATTTGAAAGTGAGACTGAGACAGCAGAAAAAAAGTTCAGAGTAGAATGCTAGTCATTGAGAAGAGACAGGAGATGGAGAAATGTGTGTTGTAGGACATGAGCGAAAGAGCAGACAAATTGATAACAATTAGACTGCTGAGGTCCATAGCATAGGCAAACGCCAAATAAAGAGAAAAGAGCAGTACTGTAAATCAAAAAGTCCAAGTGTGAAGATGGGATCTTAGCATGGAAAGTCAAAAATGAAAACTTACTGCTGTTGCAGCAATTAAATCTGCTAGCAGGAAATATAGCAAATAAGATAAATATTTAATGAGGAGAGTGAAGGGTCAAATATCCCACCCATGGCACAAGATGAGAGTGGCAGAGGAAGGGAGTCAGGATATAGAATAGCTGCTATGGAGGAGGAGAGCAACCGATTGGAGGAATGAGACAAGAGGAAAAAAAAGTTTCAAATGGAAAAAGTGAGAAGGCATTCATGTTTTCTAGCTTTCTGTACAAATGCATGCATGTGCATGCTTGAATGCTCTGTCAAATGAGATTTTATTAAATTAGATATAAGAAGCCCTGTACATGCCCTTTATAGCTCCTTAGCCCTTATACCCGAGACTATTATGCCATTGAGTTAACTGCTAGAAGATCAAGTGCCTTTTTAGAATTGTAAGTATCAATTTTACCATCCCATAAAAAGAAATGTCCTCTGATGTTCAACTATGGGTTTCTGAAAGCAAACAGGAGTTTTGGGCAGTGTAATACCAATAAGCTCTTTTGTCTGTACGTCCTCTTCAAAAAAAGGTTCTCTTAAGTGAGAAAGAAAGTGTCAAATGACAGATCCTGATTCACTGATTCAGAATCAACAGATATTTGTTGTCACTGATGGCATTTACAAATGTGGACAGTACCACGGATCAGACTTTCTGTTATTCACGCAAAGGAGCGTGGCATGAAAGATTGCACATGCTGTGGCCAAAAAGCAAGTGTCCACTTTCTAGAGTAGACTTTGAGCTGAAGGGATGCACTTGAAGAGAAAGAAGACCAGAGTCCCATTAAAGGTGGATGACATAGTGCCTTTTATTTGTGCACAGCCTCAGTACAGCGATAACCAGCACCTCCCCTAACGACAACTGCCAACTCTGTAATCTCTACAGGCAAACCCAACATTCTGTAGGTATACATCAGTGACAACAGAACTGGAAGACAGACCCCACACAACTTACCCCTTTTAACAAATAACAAAAGAACAGATAATAAAAAAGGGGTAAGTTCAGGAAGAGAAAAAAAAAAACAACACAAGGGTCAATGATACAAGAATAGAAATAACTGGGAATTTGATTAACAGGAGAAAAACAGGTCAACACATCGGCAAATACGAACAAGCCTGAACCATGCAAGGTATGGCGACATCATCCCATATGATGAAACTAAGTTTCACACATAGTCCTTGAGATGATTCGGAATGTGCCAAGTTCTGACTGTCTGCTCAGGGGGCGCATCAGTGTCAGTCACTCTCTTGTCATTCTAACCCTATGATTCACATCGTCAACTTTATCAGATGTCATGAAAGCCTCTTTTTCTTTGTTCCATACTCGACCGTTACTCGTCCAGACAGTGTTCGGTTGCAATTGGACTATTTGGATGGAGGCCAAGAACTTAGACTCCCCTTTTAGGACAAAATTTGTTTTTTAATTCTTGATCCAAGTTTCAACATTCAGTTGTGTGTCTTTTGCAATTTTGACGCTACTGTCATACTTGTTCTGAACATGCTTCCTTACATCCACCCCTACAAACAGAGGAGAATAAATCAGTCATCGTCATATACACACTCTATTGAACTTTGATCCAGGGACACGCCCTCTCAACAACGTAAATGGTGACACGTTAGGAGTTCTCCTGTTTGCCCACAGCATATCATCAATCACACACTTCCAGTTGATCTGAAGCCAACTGAAGCTGAACCTTTAATGTTCAGTTCTAGCATTCAGCGAGACTTCTAAGATGGTATAAGGCAGTCTTCACATGTTTGAGACAATGCATATCCAAATATGCTCTTGTGTTTTCTGCTGCCAACTGCATGCAATTGTCTGTAACTGGTTCACTGGGACAACCTTCTCTGCTGAACACATCCTGCCAAAACTGGATGACTGTTTGAAGGGTTCATGCTATTCACAAAGGTAACTTCTGGCTACTAAGTCAAAAATTCAATGGGTACAACAGAATATTTAAAGGCCAGAAATATCAAGGGTCAACCAGGGCACCATAGGTATCCTGACTAGTGCTCCAGGAGATAGCTTGGTCACATGTGACTTATCGTCAAAATGCACACATCACGTTCCCTCCAGTAACACTCCATAGTGCTATCCAGACCAAGCCACTCAAAGTCTTCTCACGTCCTGTGTTTCTTTGTATAGATCCCCATATGGCCTTTGTGGGATAAATTCAGTATCCTTCCTTATCTTATAGAGACTTCTAGCTGCAAATTCTTTCCCTTCGAATTATCCCCAGGCATCAGATAGGATTCAGGACATTTTCATGAGCAGTAACCCTGCACGTTGGTAGGGGGCGTGATATCGGCTCTGTCTGCACTGAGAGTGACGTGCACAGTGCCTATTTATGCACCCCCCCCCCCCGAGTGTGCTGACATCAGTTCTTTTCTTTCTGCACCTGTCAGCGCAGATCCAAAGAAGGCTACCACTTAGTCATTTTTTTACTAAACTTTTTTCGACTTCTCCTGGTGTGGCAGGGATGTCATCCCAGAAGGCTGGCTTCAAGGACTGCAGGGCCTGTCCCCGACCGATGTCAGCGACAGACCCGCTGTGGAAAGCTGGCTTTATATGTGGTAGTGCCAATGTAAGAGCACACCATGCATAAAGCACAGACGGCCCTTATTGGTTTACAGGGCTTAAATTAATAATCCCAAGTGCTCTATTTGTGGTAGTGTGGTTGAGCGGTTTAGGCTTATCAGAGAGTAGTGTTAAGCATTTGTTGTACACACAGAATCAATAAATGAGACACACACTCAAGAAGAAATTTGAGACCAATTTAGAAAAATAACAGATTTTAATATAATTTTAGACACCAAGATTATTGGAATCAGGTAAATACTTTCTGAGTTATAGATTGTAGTATTAAAAAATAGCACTGCCTAGCAGGGACCCAGTAGCTTTTCAGAAAGCATCATTTCGAGGGCAAAACGTGGGGGTGACCATGTCAAAAAGGGGCAGTTTTCTACACCCTTATCTTGTATGCCTGTGGTGTCTCAACAGCGACTACGATCCAAAGGCTTGCTCCGATTGCCGCGCCATGAACTGAAGGCCTGAGGGAACAATCCCTCTAGCTCCTAGTGGATTGACATGGGATGCTGAGATTTTCTCAATCATGGCCGAAAAGAAGGGAGCAGTCGCGGAGCCTACATCTTTGTCGCACGTGAAGTCTTCAAGCCACTCACGTAAGTCCCATTGTAAGAAGAAGAGCCAGAAGTCATTGAGGTCTTCGACTTCACCTCGTATGTTGGCCGACGAGGGAGCGTAGGCATTCGAGGCATGGCTCGGCAGTTGAGCCAGCAAGCTTCCCTGAGTATCCGGGAGCCTGAGCAACCCCTCCACGGCCACAACTCCAGGAGTTTTATGAGGCCAGGTGCCTCATATTTGAGATCAGAGTTTGGTATCCCGAGCAGTTGAGCAAGGCTGTATTGGTCCTTCAATAAGGATGCCCCTTCGGGATGATTTTTGTTGCAGCAGCAGGGGAGGGTTCTCCACCTAAACCGGTCAACCCTCTGCCTTCTTGTGTGGAGATTGAGCAGTGGCCATTGACAGCATTCCACCTTCCGCCCGAAGTTTGCGATGTTATTCTGGCAGCCAGGTATCCCTCCACCAAAACGCCTACAGTTGGGACAGGTTTGTGGCGTGGTGTGCAGAAAAGCAGGCTGACCCCCTTTCTGCTTCCCCTTCTCAGGTTCTTCTCTTTATTATTTCCCTTTCCCAGCAGGGCTCTGCTCTGGGCACCTTGAGGGGTTATCTTTCTGCTGTCTCAGCCTTTCTGCTGTTGCCTGATCAGCCATTCCTCTTCAGATCCCCTATTGACAATAGGTTCTTGAAGGGTTTACAACATATGTTTCCCCCTTCTTCCTTTATCATGCCTCAGTGGGACCATAATCTCGTCCTGACGTTCCTGATGCGCGCTTCTTTGGAACTCTTGCACAACTGTTCTCTCAGGGCTCCTTACCTTCAAGGCAGCCTTCCTTGTGGCAATAACTTCTGCCCGAAGGGTCAGTGTGCTTCAGACTTTGTCACCCAAGCCTCCATACCTGAACATCTACCCAGACAAGCTGGTTCTATGACCGTCCTAGATCTTCCCTTTCTGCGGAAAGTCATCATTCTGCCTACTTTTTACGCTCCTTCACATCCTTCTAAGGAAGAGGAGTGGCTTCACCGTCTGAACCCAAAAAGACCGTTGTTGGTCTACCTTGACCGCACGAAAGAGTTCTGGGTGGCCTCCTAACTCTTTGTGGGGGTATGTCAGAGCGAAGAAGGGAAAGGCTGTACAGAAATGTATCATCTCTTGGTGGATCGATCTCTCCATTAAAATCTGCTACATGTTAGCCAAGAAGTAACTCCCTGAGGGTTTGCATGCTCATTCCACCAGACCCTAGGCTACAACCAGTGCGTTAGCATGAGGAGTCTCGGTCCTGGACATCTGCCAGGCAGCAACGTGGACTTCCTTGCACACGTTCACAAAATACTACTGCCTGAACAGTCAGATCCGTTGGGATGGGTACTTTGCCCGTTCGATACTTCTGAACTTTTTGGTTTGAAATTGCTTTGCAGACCCACCTCCGGGGAGGTATTGTTTGGGTATCTATTGTAAAGTTAGGAATCTGAGGCTAGAAGTCTCTATCAAATGGACAAGTTGCTTTCCTTTGGTAACGCCTTATCTGGTAGAAACTCTACATAGCTGCAGATTCCTTACCGACCTACCCGTCCTCCCTGCTCTGCTAATGGATTTCTAGGGATAGGGTTTCCCTCTTTGAGGGCCCTAGTTTTCCATACCAGTGGTCAGTGTTCTTCATGGCTCCGTGCTCCTGGTATGGAAAGTCACGAAAAGTAACTGAGGTCAGCATGCTGGGGTGGCGCCTATATAGGCACTTCACACGTCACTTCTGGTGCGGACGACGCCATGGGCAGACGATCGATGTCACCTACTGGCGCACAGGGTGCTGCTCACAAACATCTTTCAGATCCAGTCTGATGCCTGGGGATATTTTCTAAGGTAAGGAATCTGCAGCTAGATAGAGTCTCTACCAGTTAAAGCATTACGGAAGGTAAGCTACGTGTCCCTAAAGTTTACTTGAACAACCAACTGTCCACTCCATCAGAGCAAACCTGCGTTGAGTGCCAGTTAATGCACAAACTGTGCATAGAATGTCAGTTTGAGGCTCAGTGTCCTTACATTGGGCACCCCATGTACACCACATGATCCGATTCACCTCAACGTAAGGCCTGTATCCAGACCACTCCTCCACTCTTCTTCACACAAAGCCCCGCCCAACGCCACCTGAAAATTAGTATCCAGGCACACCATTTGCTCTACGTTGCACACATTGCCACCATCAAAAGAGTGCCTCAGAGGCATTTTTGAGAGAAAATCATCTACAATATTGCACTCTGAATGTACTCTTGTAGACGAAATTTTCATTTGACTACTCTGGTTGTGGCTTTCCACACCCCTGCATACATAATCCTAGGTTTGTGGTCTGTACAAAGGGTTAGCCGGATGCTCCAAGTGTATGTGTTAGAATGCTATGCCCCCCCACCATAATGCCAATGCCTCTATCTCAAGTGCCCTAGAATCGTAAGCCACTACTACTTGCATTCCATCATCCCTCTTTTGAATGAACACAGCTCCTAAATCAACATTGCTGGAATCCTCCGTATCAAAAGGTTTTACCAGCCCTGCATTCATGCTATCCGCAGGAACTTCATTAAACGTACACTGGTAGTCTCTGTTCCACTCATGCATTTTACCCTTCCTAAGGAATTTACTCAAGGAGGTAGTTTTTTCAGCAAAATGTGGTATAAACGTCGAGGAGGACTCGATCAACCCAAGGAAGGTCTTAAATTGTGACTTATTCAATGGAGCAGGTGCCTCATCAATTGTTATGATTTTCATTTTGTGTTCTACATCTTTCTTGGAGATACAATTCTGTAAGTTACGATAATTGCAAGTGTGGTGAGGAAGAGGGTGTGCACACACCCTCTTCCTCAACAAACATGCAATTATCGTACCGTAGTATTAGAGCCAGGCCCCGAAGGACCTGCAGCACTTTGTTTAATATAGCATCATGTTCCATCACAGCTTCGACACCATGATGTCATCTTGAAAGGACACCACTCCTTTGCAAACCTCAAGCTTCACACTCATAGGCCTTTGAAACACGCAAAATGCTGACGTGAAACAGAAAGACATGCTGTTGTAGAGGAAGACTCCCTCCGGTGTCCCAAATGAAATGAGATGCTTTTAATATTCCTTAAGTTCTAACTGGTGGTAAGCAGTGGACATATTATGTGTGGTAAACACAACTGCCCCTTTCAGTGTACATACCCTCTCAAAATATTTAGGTAGTGTTTCTCTGTTGATCCCAATGTTGACGTTGCGCACCATCTGAACAACTTATACCCCTTGCGTGGCAGAGCTACTGGGGCCAGCCATTCTGACCCCTTATTAGGTTCTATGATGTCAAAATCACATAATGAGTCTAATTCTTTACACAATTCTTCCCTAGGACTTATCAGTACTTTCCACACCTTATGACCACAGGTACAGCATACCCACTGATTCACAGCAGACATGTTCATACAGTTGCTACACCCTCTTCTGTACAATTGGACATTACCTGTTCAGGGTGCCTGGGATCCAAAATGATGTCTAGCTCTCCCTGAAAGTCCCATCTCAATTAATTGTATTCTTAGTTCGCAATATAAATCACACCCAGAGGAGTCTTACCTTCGAAATCCAACACCCTATTGATTCGCCCTTTCATTCGCAAAAATCTGTATGTTGACGTCTATCAATTCCATTGGCCAAAATCTCTTGAAAGTATCATGACCAATTAATGTAAGTGGTGACCCTCAAGTTTGCCATAACCTGCACTTCAGTTCCATTAATGCGAACTTTGCAACATTACGAATTCCTTTTTCTTGCACCCACAAAAGACACATGGTCACCATGCCATCTTTCCCTTGCTCCACCTCATCTGACACCATAGACTTTTGCACACCGCTGGAATGGCGCACTGTAGCAAAATGTCCCTTGCGAGTGCATCAAAACCGTCTGAAATACTGTAGTGCAGTTCTTTGCAGAGCCAATGTGATTGCGACCACTGCACCTGAAACAAGACGTAAGAGTCGCTATCTCTCTTGCCCACTGCGCAATTATCAAGTCTACTTCTTTGGACCTTTTTTGCTGTTTGTCTATGGCCGTCTTTGTTGGATTGACTCCTGATTTCCTTACAAAATAATGCATCCAATGGATAAACATTTCCTTCAAATGTGCCCCTGCGTTCTCTATATGCGTAGCGATGCTCAAAGCAGTTTGTAGACCTGGGCCTTTTGTGATGAATAGTCTTTCTGAATGATCGTTTTACAGGTTCTCCCAGTCAGCTGATATAGGAGGAGTTTATTCTTGAGATCATGATAAGTGCACGTAGTTGCTAAGGTCCACAGTGAGGACCCAAAATCATTGCAGGGTACTCCTGGTTGCTGGGCTCTTTATGAAAATGTATGTCTTTCAGGAAAGATATTTATACTGGAAAGAATATTTTACTCAACGTTTTCAACACTGACATTTTCATCAAGAACTTAAACAGTTCGCCCTGGCCCTTCTTCATTCAGTTGTACCTTTACTTCTTGTACTGGTAATATTTTTAAAACTGTCCTATCTTCATGGTTTAAGTGATGGACAAGTCACGCTTTTTAACTTTTGTTAGTAAAGGTGTTGTCATCAATAGCCTCTGAATAGGACTCAAACGTCTACTTCCATCCTAGCTAATTTAAAGGAGATATACTAACTATAACTAAAAATGGAGGCAGAGTCGAGATGCTTTCCATAGCTGTGGTACCAACAAGGTGAAAATGTAAGTAACCGTTTCTTCTTTTATAGTTTAGGCAAACATCTGAAAAAAGAATGTTCACCTACAACAGTGTCGCAGTAACAGCCACAGCATATAGGCCCACATGCATCAAAGCAAAAACCAGTCGCAAACGGGCAGATTCTCAGAATCTGCCCCTTTGCGCCCGGTATTTTTGAATTTGGGATGCATCATCCCAAATGCAAAACTCGCAATTTAAGTAATCTCTAAATTGCGATTACTTAAATTGCCATTGTATTTAAGGAATCGCAAATTGAGATTCCTTAAATGCAATGCATTAAAGTAAAAAATTAGCGATTTCGCTAATAGAGGGAGCAAATTACCATGAATTTGAACTTCATGGTAATTTGCAAAAACTTTGAAAAATGCACTATAGTGCGTTTTTCAAAGTTCCATTTTACACACACACATGCCCTTGGGGCATGTGTGTGTGCAGATTGACTCATATGCAGATTTCAGGGGTGCAACAGGGTGTCCTTTTGACACCCTGGCACCCTTGAAATTGCATTCTCAATTTGCGAGTCTCTAATTGAGAATCGCAAATTGAGAATTTCTTCCCATTCATTCCTATGGGCTTCTAGGCCCATAGAAATGAATGGGAGGTATTCCTTAATTGCGACTCGCAATTTGCGAGTCGCAATTAATGAATGTTTAGAAATTGCTATTTTTTAAGCGATTTCTACATGCATAGCCTTTTGCTATTCCTTATTAGCGAATCCTTATTTTTAGCTAATAAGGAATCGCAAATGGCATTGTTGATGCATGTGCCAGATAGTGAGTGTCACTGACAGGCAGTGTCACTGACAGGCACATACATCAACGTAGACTTTTGCGATTCCTTAATTGCGATTATTAAGGAATCGCAATTAAGAAATTGCAAAAGCCTATGCATGTAGGAATCGCTATAAAAATAGCGATTCCTACACATTCCTTAATTGCGAGTCGCAAATTGCGAGTCGCAATTAATGAATGCAGTCCTATTCATTCCTATGGGCCTCCAGGCCCATAGGAATGAATTGGAGATTGCATGAGTAATTTGCGAGTACCAGTTGGTACTTGCAAATTGCTCATGCAATTTCAAGGGTGCAAGGGTGTCAAAATGACACCCTATTGCACCCCTGAAATTGATCTGTGCACATATGTTGCACACAAACATGCTCTAAGGGCATGTGTGTGCGCAACATGAAACTTTGAAAAATGCACAAAAGTGCATTTTTCAAAGTTTTTGCAAATTACCACGAAGTTCAACTTCATGGTAATTTGCTCCCCCTATTAGCAAAATCGCTAATTTTTTTACTTTAATGCATTGCATTTAAGGAATCTGAATTTGGGATTCCTTAAATGCAATCGCAATTTAAGTAATCGCAATTTAGAGATTCCTTAAATTGCGATTTTTGCATTTGGGATGATGCATCCCAAATGCAAAAATATCGGTCGCAAAGGGGCAGATTCTGAGAATCTGCCCGTTTGCAACCGGTTTTTCCTTTGATGCATGTGCCTGTGAGTTTTCTGTGTTGTGTCTGTGATGCCAAAAAGTTAAACGAGAATGTTCCTACTCCAAAATGGCAGCCACCAAGGACACAATGTGGCATTATAAGTTACGCGTGTTTCTGTACCACCATCTGTGCCTGGCCAGATGTCATCAGGATGTGCATAACTGGCGCCAACAGTCATTGGAGTTGGACCCTATGGAGACTGGACGGCAGGCAGCCGAAGAAATGCCAGAGACAGGAAATGCTGACAGGCCAGAGGAGCCAAAGAAAAGCCTCAGGGCACAGGCCTCTGCACCCAAGAAACTCAGGAATCAAGTATCAAAGATGGCAACAACTATCTGGGTGAAAAGCCGGTGGTTGTCTGGGTCATCCTTGCTGCTAGGGAAGAGAAAGAAGCCTGAAAACTAGTTAGTGGTGGGTTTGATAGTGACGTTGATTTGTGTTTAAGCTCAACTCATCAACCACCAGCACCTCACTCATGGGCAAATTCCAACTCTGGAATCTCCACAGACAGACACAACATTCTATAGGTACACACCAGTGACAAGAGAACTGGAAGACAGACCCCCCAAGAACCCTGCAGTACAAATTCATACCCTCAAGGGTAGGATGGGTGCATTAGGGTGAAGAATTGTGAGAACAGTGGTTCACAAAGATTTATTCCTAAAACAAAGCAAATTATTACATGACACATGGTATTACATCAGTAAACATTTCCAAAGGATATTCCTACAGCAATTGCCCAAAGTTTGAAATCAATTCAATGCATTAGGGTAACGCACATGTGTTACCCACAAGTATATCCAGAGATAAAATGCTTGACTCCTAGCACATTCTTTGTGTTCATGCTAGAATTTGCAGCAAAGCCAGATCATGCTCCTAGTAAATATGGCTATGCACCAACACCTAGAGTTTTACACTGGCTTGCCCCAGGCCGCAAATGGGTTGCGGCAGTGTCGGGTCAACTTTCAATTCAAAATGCCTTTTGTGTATGACAGTTGATCCGCCAGTGCTTTTTGTGATGCTTTGAATTGCTTTGCGTTGTTGAGCATTTCATGAGTGTCAGCACAAATTGTTATTAAATCTGGTACAGAATGTTTTCAGGAGGTATTAGGAAAAGGATTTCTATGGGTGGAAAAATGTTTACCAAATGCAGAAAAAAACAGGTAAAATGCACATTTACCATAATCGTAAACCTATGGATTGTTTGCCTCTGATTCACCTGCTGAAGTGTGACTAGGGTAAGTAGCAGCATGCATAAATCTCTGATTATGTACATTTCTGAGTGCACTACTGGGGAATTTGAATAATCACAAAAGTTTGCGAATTCATGGAAATTGTAAGTGTGACCCTGCAACTTGTACATGAACAGATTTATTTCCCAATCAGCCTCGGTGTAGTATATATCATGAAACCAAAACAATTTTCATAGCAATAGGTTTGATAGAGTTAATGTTTAAAAGATGTTTAAAAAAAATGGGTAACTTACTTTAAGAAAAGGCTGTGCATCTCCAGTTTTTTTAGATGTACTGAACAGCACTCGAGACTGTTATTGACTGTATGACTTTATTGTTATCATGGCAGATGGATCGCTTCACAATCGAAGCGGTAGACCTGGGCGTCATATACAAGATCAAGATTCGCCACGACAACACCTTGCTGAACGCCGACTGGTACTTGGATAAGGTTGAGATCCTCGACGAGGACACGGAGGAGGCATACCTGTTTGTGTGTGAGCGCTGGCTTTCCAAGAAAAAAGAGGACAAGCAGATTGAGCGCATCCTCTATGAAAAGGTAGGGTCCACTGGAAACAAATCTTGGTGAAGCTGATGTGTCGATGCAGCCCATTTGTGATACAATGGTGAGGGAATTCTTCCTGCTGCTTTTGCAACACAAAGTTGGACTCAGGCAGATCCCTTTTCTTTTGATACAGGTAGATCCCTGCCCCCCATCCTTGAGACTGCCATAACTGTTCCGCTCACTGTCCCTCCTATACCACTTCCATGTTGCTCCCATGCTTTTCTTTCAACGTGATACTGTCTGGCGCCCTTTCTAATGACTCTCATCGATCCTGGGGTTTACTTAGAAACAATATCGCATTATTCCCAAATCTTTCAGATTCCATCACTGTCTCTCTCTCCCCGTGGACACAAGCTGATGTAGTGTAGTGAAAATTATGCGAATTTATGATCTGGCTGTCTTTGGACTCTATCAAGCTCAGGCCTGCACAACGCTCTATAGAAAGCAGCTATAAATTATGCAGCAGAGCTATGAATTAGACATGAGGCTTCTTCCCATTAAAGATGTGAACTGAGAATCAGCCACTCAGCATATGGCAGGAACAGATATGGCTTCCCAATCAAGCTATAATTAGTCAATGCATATTTATTAAAAACAGACAGATAGATAGGTATGACAGATGTAGGGACGAATAAAAGT